>NC_134238.1:32593870-33218870 GCF_965152275.1 Natator depressus
TTTTACAAAGGAATTATAAGCATCTGCTCAAGATTCCTGAGAACTTGGCTGCAAAACGTCACACATCAAAAATAATTCACAGATTCATCCTGTTATTGACCATAAGACTGAACGGTCTTTTACAAACAAAGATTTGTCTAAAGACGCTTTTGCAATACAGCAGATTGGGGAGATTGCTGAACACTCTAAGAAACTGATCAAGGCATATTAACATGTTAAAGCAACCTGAAGGATTGTTAAGTCAGTTTATATATTTGTTATAGTTTGTTATTTTAGTTCAGAAAATTGAAAAGGAATCTAAAAAAGGGAAGATAGTCTACAGAGTAAGTTCTCGAGGAAGTGGTGAGGTGCCATATGTCCTGTATGCTCTTCAGGCAGCCTTTGGTTTCCTTTGAGACATTTCCTGCTGGGGAGCAGAAACAAAGAAGCCCAGGGCAGGGTAGTCAAAGGCTGAAGCTTCATAGAGTAGCAGGAAGTTTTGTAACCTCATTTCTGTATATAGTTACTGTCTATAATGAAGGGTTTATCTTGAAACTAGACTGCTCATTAGTAGATGCTACAGGGTCCACCTGCAGGATATGATGCAGGATCAGAGTGTATAGAGAAAACAATTCCTGCCACACTAGCCTTACACTAAGAATAAGAGAGAGAACAAGAGGGTGAGCAAATGAAAGCAGTGCCTTGTGGACAAAGCACTTGACTGGGACTCAGATATGAGTGCAATTCCTGGCCCTGGCACAGAACTCCTGTGTGAACTTGGGCAAGTCACTTAATGTCTCCCTCCCCTATCTGTAAGACAGGGATAATAATAGTCAGAGAGTAGGAGAAAGGAAGTACTATCTTGTCTATGTAAAATTTTAGCAACGTGGGGCTGGGATTCTTGTTATTTGTACATGCAGTGTCTAGCACAATACTGAGTGAGGCCTTCAGAAACTACTGTAACCCAATAATAAAGGAAGGGTGGTGGGGAAAAGGACAGGGTCTCAGTAATGCATTATCAGTTTATGATGTTCCATTGGCATCCTCATAGAAGTGGGTTTGGGAAGTGGAAGGAAAAAAAGATAGGGAGTTCTACCCCAGTATGGAGCAGGGCAGCTTCCAACCTCACCCTCGTGAGCACTCGGGAGGGAACCAACTACATCACACCCCAAGAGAATATGCTCTGCATACCAAGGAACCTCATCAAGTCTCCTGATTGAAAGCAGGTCTGCTGATACCTCTAGTGTGCTCTAGCCAGAGTTAAATGCTCTTTCTGTCTAACGGGCCTTAGCTTTCAGGAGGTGCAGCTGCTCCCTTTGAACCATCTTGTGCTGACAGGATGAGTCTGTTAACTCATCAGCAGCTGGAATTGCTCTGTTTCCCACCCCTGTGCTAAGTGCACTTCCTGTTAATAAAAATGGGGTTTGGCCCTAAATTTAAAAAGTAGCAATTTGTTTCTGCCTTAGAAAGCACAGAACTACTATAGAAACATATGAATAACTGAGTGCTTCAAAAACATAATATCCTGTCTGGGGAAGTGAAAAATAATGGGCATTTCCTTAACTGCTTTTAAACAAGAACTTCCAGGGCTGTCCCCTTTAAGTATCAGATGTTGGGAATCTGCTCGAGACAATAGATAACGCTAAAAGAGAAACACATTAGGAAGGTTGACATGTATGCTTCTATATAAAGAGCAAAAAGATGAGCATAGTTCATCTAACTAATCCAATATGGTGCAGGTTTTTAAGGAATGGCTTCTCTGTCCTATTTGGAATCTGATAAACAATTAAGGAGATGAAATACACATTGTATACATTTAACATGATCATCATCAGTATCAGTGCTGATAGATTATTGCCAACTGATCTCCCTACAGGTTATGACCTGAAAGTTAGTATTAGCAATTAGAACACTGAGTTAGTATGTCTTTAACTGTCTTACTCCAGTATATTTGAAAACTGATTATAATTGATTCAGACTACTCCCACCAGGGCACATGTTGAAGCAGATGTTCAGCTGGTTTAAATAGGCATAGCTCCACTAAAGTCAAAGGTAAGATAGCAAATAAAACTCTTTCAATTGAATTGGGGCAGATTCTGATCTTGATTACAATAGAGAAGTCATTAGACATACTTGGGTGAAACTGAGATCAGAATCTGACCAACTGTTTTATTTATTTTAATTAGCTCAGTGATATTATATGAGCTGAAGATTGGCCCACAATGCCTGATCTTGAGAAGTTCAGAGGATTCAGCACCTCTAAGATCAGGCTCACTAACTGTACATTTTTGAACTAATAAAATTCAAGTAAAATCACTTTCATATCATGGTCAGAAGTAAGTGAAAATCAGTCAGCTAGAGGGGATGAAGAGTTCTTGGAGGCATGAGTGTTCAGAAACTTACAATGATTCTCCTGATGTGCAACTTTATTTCCGTTTAGCTAAGTGATTGGGATACCACTAGGTAACAGCCAGTTTCACAGTAAAAGTCTAACATTTGATTTTTCTAATCATTTATCCACGACGCTTCAGTTTCAAGAAAAGCCTTAAAGACTATTTAAAAGTTGGACATTAAGGCCTAGGTTCTCAAAGCTCTTTAGGCCCCTCTCTGCCATTTTGAGCACCTCACTCCACCATTTAGGCATCCCTAACATTTTCAAAACTTCCACTCAGCTGCCACCACATCTCCTTGGTGCCTGAATTACTACTGGTCAGCTTTCAGAAAGCCACCTAAGCCCTGATGCGGCCTCACAGCTAATAGCACAGCACCCACACAAGAGATAGCCAGGTACAGGGAGACATAAGATAAGCATGAGAGGGGTAACAAGTGGAGGGAGAATGAAACCCCAGCTTAGAAGTGAAAGTTCTGAAAGCACATAACCAAATGTGAGGGAGGGGAAGGGCTTTCAGCTGCTAGGGCATAGGTTACCTAAGTAGCTGACCTGATTTAGGTGCCTAACTCCAGGAGAGGTTCATGGCTAAGGATCCCAAGTGGAAGGAGGTACACCAGGTCAGTTGTTTAGGAACCTGAGCCCCTCCCATCTCCGCACCCTGCCTCAGTATTTCTCTCTTGAGTAGCTTAGGTGGCTCTCTACTCAACTTGCTGTCTTCTCAGAATCCCTTCCTTGGGTTCCTAACTCTCCCATGCATTGTATGAGAAGCCTGCATGCCTAGCTCAGCGATGAGGAGTCTATTAAGTGGCAGAGTGTCTGGGGGTTAGGAATTGTATCACTGAGCAGAGAAACACTTATGTATCTTTGAGGATGTGGGCCTGAGTACTTCCTCCTATAAATAAATAGACTAAACTAATAGGTCAGGTCTAATTTTCACCCCTATAAATCCAACGTAACTCAATTGACTTTGCTGTTGTAACCAAGATCAGAATCTGGCCCAATTACCATAGAGGATTTAGATACCTTTATTTGTTACTTTACCTTTTATTAATGTACTTGTCAGAGCCAGGTTGTGGGCAGCCAGACCTAGTACTCAGAGCCAGAGTCCACAAGCACAAGACAGGAGTCAGAAAAACAGGAGGTCAGAGGCAGAAGAAAAACCAGAGAGCAGAACCATAAATCAGGAACCAAGGTCAGGCCAGGTCAGAATACCAGGAACTCAGAGTCAGGAGACAAAATGGAGATCAGAACCACAAATCAGATGCCAGGAGTAACACTGGGTTGGGATGCCAGGAAATCAAGCCAGAGGAGCGGGAGCAGGAAGCACAAGGCACACAGTCCAGAACAGGGTGATGCCCAGTTGTTCAGATACCTTCCTGTTCCTGGCTTACGTAGGGCCTGGAGGCCAATCAGCTGCTCGGTGACTCTGCCAATAGTACTGCAGGGGTGAAGCTTCAAACTGGGGCTGGGCTTCATGGGTCCCAGGTAAGCAAGGATCAGCAGGCTGCCAGATGGAGGGTTAGAGCAGGGCTGTTCCTATAAACCCTGCAGACCCAGATTTGAGACCTTGGGTCATGACAGTACAGTTATATACAACTTAGAGAACAGAATAACTCAGAATAGACACATAGATCCAAACATAATGATGATTCAGGAAATCCTAAAGAAATCCTATAACCAGAACATCCATGAAGGATCCACTTTGATATTATTTAATACTTGTATTACATTAGTCCCCCTGCCCGCCCCCATTGTGGTAGGTGCTCTGCAAATAGTGTAAAAGTTGGTCTCTACCTCAAAGAGTTTATACTCTAAGATACCATCCATCAAGTAGTGGTAATGAACAATTAGCATGGTGGGAATGAAACCGAGGGTACCCAATTATAACATGCATTCATGCAGGCCAAATAGCTAAGATAAACATCAGAAGTCCCTACTGGCCTTATACCTAACCATAATAAGTTGATCGTTTCCCATAGGCTTCATGGCAGCAGTGTCTCTTGAAGAAGGATTTGAAGGGGGATGAAGTAATGGCTTTAAAAGCAGATTCATATCCAGAGAACAGTGATGATGTGGGTTATTTTTGTTTGCTGTTTCTACACTGCTTTTGTCTTTTTAAAAAGTGTTAAGTAAATTTCATGTTTGTGAAAGGGGCCCTGACTGGCAGCCTCAGAACTCTGGTGACCTGTTCAGTCTGTCACCAGAACAGGTACAACATAGAGTGCAACAATGCAAGCTTTTCATATGTGCTCTGTCGATATGCCCCCAAACCACAAAGCGGGAAAGAAGATTGGGACTCAAAATAGTGGGCAGATGAATGAAAATGAATCTGAACCAAAGGATCCTATTGGAGTTATCTTCTGATGTAGGTTTAGGCAGGATGACATAAAACTCTTGTTTAACTGACTTGAAATTGCCACAAATAAAAATACACATCCAATAATTCTGTACATTGGATTGCAGAATATATGGTATTTTAAAGTTACAACCACAAGGTAGCAGAAGAACTTTAACTTGAGCTGCATCCAGTGTTGTAACAAAAGTCTGGGCAGATAAGAAAAGCTCATTTAAAAAAAAAACACTCAAGACATTCCTTCATGACATAAATGCTAACATTCAGTTGTGTTTGGAAGTACAGCGGTGGAAAAAACTGCATAATATGTAATGTAGTCACATCATAGGGAATGTTTAAAAGTTATATTTTATAACCCATGAAATACAGTAACATTTCTCTCATTAGATTTGGGTTTTTTTTAATTGTTTAAAGTCTGGGAGCTAATTACAATGTGAATTCAATTTTGTTCTGTCATTGAATGAAGTACTCATTTTCTTGGTCATTACATGTGCAGATATTCCTAATTTCACAATAAAAAGGGTGTAATTTTTTTGTTTTTTCATTAAACTTCAGTATCTTTTTCAATTTTAATTTTTTCTTTATATCTAACTTCCTTTTACCTTTTGGGGTTGGGTTCTTCCTTTGAAATCAGTGGAAGTTAGACTCCTAAATACCTTTGTCGACCTGGTGCTTAGCCTTGGCCTAGCTTTGTTCCCTTTGAAGCTAATGGTAGAACTCCCACTGATCTCAGTAGAAGCAGGGGTAGGCCAAGCAGTGCACTTTTGGAATTCCCATCTTTGTTTCTAAAGCACAGGGTTTTTAGCACCGCTGTTGAAATCATATAATTTGCGTCTACATAAGAAATATAGAGGAAAAAATTTAACTCACAAAATGGCTTTAATAATTGTTCCAACATTTGGAACCTGCCCGAGTTGCCAGCAGGCGACCTGGTACCAATCTGTGTTGGGAAACTTGTCTATTAGCTGTAGGAAATGGAACTGGCAGTTCTTCCTAATTACATATTATCTATCCTTTTGGGGTTTAACCAGCTGTCTCGTGTGATCCTTGTGGAGGTGTTAACTTTCATTTAATAAAAACAAAACAGAACAACTCTGCATTGTGTCTGGATATGACACAAGAGACAGAGACGTAGAACAAGGTCAAAAGAGGGTAATTGCAAACCCCAAGTGAGATTAGCTAAAAGAAGATCAACAGACATTCTTTACCACAGTAATTCTAATTAAAACATTGTTCACTGTATAAAAATTTACTAACAAAGAGGTAGCTTAAAATATAGTTTTCAAAATTTATGTTTTGCTTCCAGTGTAAGGAATCCTACACATCTGATCAAAAAGTTACATATAGAAAATAACAGTTCAACCAAATAGAGATTTAAGCATATTTAAATGTGAATGTAAATGTTTTGACTACAACTCACATAAAGGAAAAGGGAAGCTAACCACCTGAAAATTTCCCCCTTGGTTTTCACATGGTTAAATTATGGTTATCCAGTGTGGCTCATCTTGTACATACGAATTGCTTTTGATCAGATATATATGGAGGCACAAATTAGGCATTTGGAGGGACAAAAAGCTTTGGGGAGATTGAGTTTAGGGATTGCTAATGGAAATTAGAGACTTTTGATAAATGACAATGTCACAAATGCAAACGCACACAAATATATATATCAGAACAGCATGGCTTCTTTGCAACTGTAAGTCTTTGAAAAACCTGAGGTTAACATTTGAAGTGAAATATGGGAGCTAGGTAATGATCTGGATTACAAACAAGTCTTTTATTGCATTTAGTAGCTGAACCATTTTTATACTGATTGGAGTGCTGTGCAAACCCTACAGTTTTAAACACTTCACTTTCAGCATTTGAAAAGCTTTGTCTTCCCACTTATTGTACTTATGAAGCTCATCACTTCTTCTAACAAAAATTAAACATTTTCAAGTATCTTCAACATTCAGTAGGAGGACCCGTGAAACAGAAAAAGTTTGAAAGACTTATTTTACTGCAGGGGTGGGGAAGAAAGGAGAAGTGGGGAAATGTTATACTAACCAGTCTAGGAAATGGGGAAATAACTTAAGATTAAATTCAGATGCTAAGCAAAAAAATTGCTGCTAATTACGTGCACATTGCACCCTACTTTAAAGAAGAAAAGAGTAAAAACATAAACTCCTTCCCCTCACCATTTATGCCAATACTACATAATTCTCCATGCAAAATGTTAAAATAAATTATTTCAGGCTTCTACAAATGTTTATACACATGAGTGTGGTATTATAAGGATAAGAAAAAAGGAACTATTATTAAGTCAAGAATAAATTACAAACTAAGGAGTTAGAGTCCTGAAGCAAGACAGCTTTGTTAGGCCTTGGAGATGAATAACTGAAAAGAGGATAAAAAGACTTAATTTAAACATGCATAACTCAGAACAGGCATTGCAAATAATGTATGTTTAGAAGGGGAGCAACATTATGTTAATGCACCAAGTGAGACAGCATAATCAAACTGATTTGATTTTGAAAGAATCTATCCACAGAGTTTTGAGACTAGTAAAGACTCAACCCAGTGCTTATAGAAGTCAAATGGGAAGACTCCCATTGACTTCAGAGGGCTTTGGATTAAGCCTCAAAATAGAATTTCATGCTGTATTTATCCTAGTTCTAAGTTTCAAATAATATTTTTTTTTCTGTTTTTGTAATGTTCCAGTAAAAAAACAAACTGAAGTAAAGGCTACCCGAGTATTTCTAGCATCTGTTGTTACCGATATCAAATGAGCAGGTACATATTGCTGTTTTAAGACTTTCATAAATCAAAGAGATCTCACTCCATAATGTTTGCACTATTTATCATATCAAGGGAGAAGAATTGCTAACCAGGTTATGGGATGCTATCAGACAGACAGCTATAATGATGTATCACTGGCCACATGTGGGAAAATTTATGGTGTATCTTTTATAAGATTTTGGATTTTTATGTGTTTAGACTCCAATCATGCAATGAAATCTATGTGTGTGGACCTTTTGCCTGTGCAGATTCCTGCTACTACTACATCAGGAGTTCATGTAAATCCATGTGGATTTTATTTCAGGATTGGGGCCTTAGGTAAAGGTTTTCTTTTGGAAATGGTATATTCTGCATAAAAAAAAATCCATAATGCTTCAATTTTAGGTGATCAAATTGAGATAACATAGAGGGATCTGGTGCTCAGAAAGGGCTGAGCAGCCACTTACTGCAAATCAGGCATCTTTACAGAGTCTGCACTGGGCACTCAAACTCACTCGTCGCTTTTGAAAATATTGGCTTTGTCAACAAAAGCATTTCTGTTGCTGTAGCACTCACAATTGTTCATAGGGAGAAAGGAGATCTCATAAAATTTAGATTTTTGAGAACACACTTGTCTCCAGGCAACACTGATAACGAGACAGCTGAGATCTGACATGTATGATAGAAAGGAAAAGAGGAATAAATATATATCAACAATGGACACAATATAAGTTATTGAACAACTACAAACTATTAAACTTTACATTGGTTTTTAAATCAGTTCTTGCCTCTGTGTCCTATAATTGTTATCTACAGTTAAACTAATGATGTAGATGGTAGACTCTGCAGCATTTATCTGTATGTGCTGTTGATTTCTTTCATGTTTCAGGTTTGAAAACAACCATCTTTAGGGATAACTACAGTCTATACTATGTATGTATATATTATCTATCTGTGTATGACCCCCAACAACACTTTGGTCCTGAGTCTCCCTCAAACTTCTCCCCTGAAGTGTCCAGTCCCTCTTAGAGGTACCACTAAGTTCACTGCCTCCAAAGAGCCAGTACACACAACAGCTTGTTAGCTCAGCTGGGATGGTCACTCCACCTTAATGCACAGCCCTGAGATAGTTTGTAGTAAAACCAAGAATACGTTTATGAACAAAGAACATAGATTTCAAGTGATTTCAAGCAAGAGTGAAAGAGATATGAAAGGGTTGCAAACAAAACAAAAATAACATGTTTTCTGGTGTCTAAAATTTAATTCTAGCAAGGTAAAGCTTTGCCTAACATAGATTCTTACTCACACCAGGTTATCCGCATTGCCCAACTAATTTAGCAAGAGGACCCATCTTTCATAGATACAAAGCACTGGCTTCTTTGTTCTCCCAGATGATGGATGACTCAGATGTCTCTTTGCTGCCCCCCCCCCCACATATTACTCAAAAGATCATTATTTCTGTTTAAAGAGCCCAGAAGGTACAGACGCCATCTCCTGTAGTGATCATTAAGCAGTCATCTCCCATACTTACTAGCTTGGTGGCTTTGTTTACCTTACATGTAAATAACACTTTTCATTGTCCTCTGCAATCAAGCTGGTCAGACAAGTAAAATACATGTTCCTTTGTCTAAGGCAGGCTGGGCTTTATTAACTATCTGCCAAACACCTTTTAAGAATGTATTTCCAGCATGAATTTATAACTCTTTGTACACACCCTGTACATACATCACACAATGATTTTCGGGACCAGCTTGTTATCAGTTTGCATATGATACTTTACACAATACCTTTTAAATACAGATTACGATAACAGTAAACTGTTTTGTCCCCTCTGTCTGTTAAAAGACTCAAAAACATAATATCAGAGTTTCCCTAATTTCACATACAGCATTGTTACATACATTTCCCAGTGATATTTATGACCAGTGTGTTATTAGTTTTCAAGTGATTATCATGACAGGGTGTCAGGTATATTGCACCGGTCAGGCCAGCTGAGATTTACTGTTATATCCCCAGGAGCCCTTTGCCATCTTGTACTGGGGTGCTTTTAGCGTCACAACTTCATGTAGGGAATACCTGTAAAACTGTAATAATTTGAATAGTAACCACTGTGCTGTGTAAAAGTAAGGACCGATATAAAGCACTGCACACTTAGGTTAGAATGGTTTCCCGTCCTTTGTCAATTGTGGTTTATCTTAAAAGCAGTGGTTGGCATGCCCAGGTGAAGTGAGACAAGACACTGTATATAAAGTATTATTGCAAGATTTATGATTGTTTCTAATGTGTTTCAACTATGAAATCTAGTATCTCATTTATTTGGTGTGGTCTGTAGAAATGGGCTCAACTATTCTGAAAACTTCCAAATACAGGACAGACTTGCTTACCCATAAAGTGGTAAAACAAAAGGTAAAGCATAACTTAGGGGATTGGTAATGGCAAGCTCAACAGATACTACTGTGGCATTTAGCACTTCACAGGATCAGGCCCACAAACTTCTTACCTAGATAGATAGGAATTTATTTCCCTTAGCATCTACTAAAACCTGCTTTGAGGCTAATTTTTGGAGTTCTTAAGCATTTCATGGTTTGCTTCCACTTTGTTTTATTGTTTCTTTGAGATTGTTTTGTTTGCTTTGTCCTGGTTTGAGTTGTTAATTCGGGTTGTCTTCTTTCTTTAGTTGAGCCTGGAAGTCTTCTTTAATGCTGGTATATCATTTTATCAACTGAAACTGTTACTTCTGGTGGTGCTGAAAAGGGTAAGTTACAGGAGTGAAGATTGTTTTAAATTGATAAGGATATTAGGGATCTACCTCCTGAAATCCTTATTCACACCCTTATCTAACTTTCATTAAAGTCAATGGGACACTGTAAATTGATTTTAACTGGAGTTGGATTGAACCATTAATCTTCACTTGGGCAAAATTCCCTTTATTGGGAGTTTTGCCTGAGTAAGGACTTCAGGACAGTGCAGAATATCCTGCTTCTGACGTTCTAGCCAAAATTCTTCCAATGGACATATGCACAGAATTCTCATTACCTCTATAAAAGGCATGCTCCTATATCTGAGGATGGAATTTCTCTCATAATTTTTCCTTTTTTACATATATTTATATATTGCTTTTTGTTTATTAGTATAGATTTACTGTCACTATCAGATTTTTGTGCTGCCGTCTCCCAAACCAATTAGAGTTACTAGTTTTCAGAGTTATAATATTGTTGCATTAAAACCTTACTCTGAATTCTTCAGGATCATGTGCAATACTATATGATAATATTTTAGTTTTATACTATGCTATTCATTGTCATGTAATTTTAAAAAACTGTTCCTGTAATAAGAAAAGGAGCACTTGTGGCACCTTAGAGACTAACAAATTTATTTGAGCATAAGCTTTCGTGAGCTACAGCTCACTTCATCGGATGCATTCAGTGGAAAATACAGTGGGGAGATTTATATACACAGAGAACCTGAAACAATGGGTGTTACCATACACACGGTAACGAGAGTGATCAGGTAACCAGCAGGAGAGCAGGGGGGGGTGGGGAACCTTTTTTAGTGATAATCAAGGTGGGCCATTTCCAGCAGTTGACAAGAATGTCTGAGGAACAGTGGGGTGTGGGGGTGGGGGATAAACATGGGGAAATAGTTTTACTTTGTGTAATGACCCATCCACTCCCAGTCTCTATTCAAGCCTAAGTTAATTGTATCCAGTTTGTAAATTAATTCCAATTCAGCAGTCTCTCTTTGGAGTCTGTTTTTAAAGTTTTTTTGTTGAGGAATTGCCACTTTTAGGTCTGTAATGGAGTGACCAAAGAGATTGAACTGTTCTCCGACTGGTTTTTGAATGTTATAATTCTTGACGTCTGATTTGTGTCCATTTATTCTTTTACGTAAAGACTGTCCAGTTTGGCCAGTGTACATGGCAGAGGGGCATTGCTGGCACATGATGACATATATCACATTGGTAGATGTGCAGGTGAACGAGCCTCTGATAGTGTGGCTGATGTGATTAGGCCCAATGGTGGTGTCCTCTGAATAGATATGGACTACAAGCCGCCAGGAACAGTATCCCCGATAATGTCACGGCATACCTGGTGGCTGAACTTTGTGACTTTGTCCTCACCCATAACAGCTGGCTCCCCACTTGGACCCTGGTAACAACTTATCAATGCAGAAATAGAACTAGCTAGACTTCAGAGAGACGACCTAATGATTCTGTGTTTCCTGCTTGGTTATAACATTAGACAACAACAGAGAGTGAAAGAAGAGAGCTCTTTGTCCTTATTAAATTAATGGAAAAGAACAGGGATGGATAAAACAATTGCATTGAACAGATGATGATAGACACTAAAGAAGTGTGTTTTACAGCAGTTGCACTTGATTCTTCCTTAACCTCTTAAGAATTTTGATTATTAATAATACTGGTTGTGTACTTTTAAAGACCCTTCCATCTGAAGTACAAACCTTTTAGTAAATTAGGCTGGGATTCCCTATGGGGGAATTAAGGGACACAACATCAGTGGGAACTGGGTGCCTAGCTCCCTTAGGCCTCATTAGGTACATCTGCACTGCATTTTAAAACCTGGAGCTTGTGTGGCTCACACTACAGTACTAAAAACTGCAGTATAGACATTGTGGCTCAGACATTGAAGCCTGGGGAAGAGAGAGAGCTTCAGAGCCCGAGCTCCAACCCAAGCCACAATGTCTACACTGCTGTTTTCAGTGCCGCAGCATGAACTCCTCAAGTCCGAGTCTCTAGACCTGGGTTCTGAGACTCTCTGTCATGGGTTTGAAAACATAGTATAGACATGCCTCTGGAAAATCCCACCATTAAATATGATCATTTCCAGTTTCCAGGTGGGGAAGCCAGACATAGAATCGTAGAAATGTAGGCTGGAAAGACCACAAGATCATCCCTGACAGGTGTTTGTCTAATCTGTTTTTAAAAGCTGTTTTTAAAAGATGGGGATTCCACAACCTCCCTTGGAAACCTATTCCAGAGGTTAACTATCCTGACAGTTACAATGTTTTTTTCTAGTATCTAGCCTAAATTTCCCTTGCTGTAGATTAAGCCCATTACTTCTTGGCCTGCTTTTAGTGGACATGGAGAAGAATGGATCACTGCCCCCATTATAATAGCTCTTAATGTATTTGAAAGCTATTATTAAGCTTCCCCTCAATCTTCGTTTCTCAAGACTAAACATGCCCAGTTTTTTTAACCTTTCCTCTTAGGTCTAGTTTTCTAAACCTTTTTATCATTTTTGCAACTCTCTGGATTCTCTCCAATTTGTCCAAATATTTCTTAAAGTATGATGCCCAGAGGTGGGCCCAGTACTCCAGCTGAGGCCTCACTAACACCAAGTAGAGTGGGACAATTATCTCCCCTGTCTTGTATATGACTATCCTGTTAATACACCTCAGAATGATATTAGTCTTTTCCACTACTGCAACACATTGTTGACTCATATTCAATTTGTCATCCACTGTAACCCCCAGAGCCTTTCAGCACTATTACTGCCTCGCCAGTTATTCTCCATTTTGTAATTCTGTATTTGATTTTTCCTTCCTAAGTGTAATATTTTGCATTTACTTTTACTGAATTTCATCTTGTTTATTTCAGACCAATTCTCCAATTTGTCCATGGGCCAATTTTCCCATCAGTTGCCCCCATGCAAACAGACTGGACTGAATGAAGTTGCATCATGTATATAACTGAGGGCAGAACTGGATCCTCAGACACAAACTAACTCATAGTTTTTCATGTGTTCGTAAGCAAACAGTCCACACTATGTAAAAACTAAAGGCCCAATTGTCCTTTCTCATGGGAAAACCCAAGGAGTGGGGAGCAAAACTCTGAGGTTCTATTTGCTTGAGCATTCTCCCTAATTGTTCCATTGCAGATGCAGGGATAGGCACTGCACAACAGGTCCTGAGACGAGCCTTACAAACTCTGCAGATGTCCTGTGTTTTGTATGGATCCTAGGGGATTGGTGAGAGGCCCTGGCCATCCATGCTGAAGCACAGTGACTTCACAACAGCTCTCTGCAACACCCAGGCAACACAGCTCCAAGTGAAGCTAGGTTTGGGGCATTTGATAGCTGCTTCCAGGACTTTACTTTTAACAGGGGCTCTCAATAGCAAATGTATCTTAGGCTGCATTATTTTTCTGGAGGACTAGTAAAGGGCAATAATCTGTATCCTCCTTAGCCCCACTCCTATCCTGCCTATTGTCCAACCCTTCCCCGCAGGTATCCCAAACCTGCAGAGAGATCTCTGTTGAATCTGGAGAAAGGAAGGAAGCTCTGGCCACCACTCCATGCCACCCTATATGGTAGGTCCATACTCAGAAATGCATGATCAGGCACTAAGTGCATTAGTCGTTTGGAATAATTCCATCTTCACCTATGCCCATCCCAAAATGGGATGTGATTTAGCACATTTGAGTGTAATAGTTTATATTCGGGCAGCAGATATCAACCACTGCTAGTACTTCATCATCTACACGTCTCTTTGATCTGAGTTATCTCGTTTCCATTTTATTCCAAACTACAATGAACACCAATGTCAATTTAATCCACTTCTTATTGTTATTTTTATTTCTAGCCATATTGATGTGATCCTGCTTGTATCTTCTTTAATGTTCCTTATCTCAGTTCATTCCAAACTTCCTTCCTCACGTTTCTGTTCAAAACCACTTCTTTCCCTTACTATTTTATCTCTGAACCAGATAAAATGGTGTATTTTTTGCTAGCCAAAGCCTGGATGATGGAATACCGTCTGTATTCAGTTCATGTAATTTCAGTTCCCATATATTTAATATATTTAATATAATAATTTATATATTAATAATTAATATTTTTATATTAATTTTTATATTTTATATTAATATTTATATATTAATAATTAATATTTTTAAGACAGACACCTTAAACATTGCCCATGATTGATTCTCTTAATACATGTCAAAGCCTCTCCTCATTTTCTGATTTGTTTTCCCCCTCAACATTCCTTTTTTCTTTCTAGGCCTATCTGTCAGCTTGACTACTTAATATTGTTTCCCTTCTGTCAACCATTTGCTTACTTTATTCAATTTATCCTTAGTGTGTTGTTTTTTCATTTAAATTATGTCTTTCTCTTCCTCTCCCATTCACTCGTATAAACTCTACCTGTGCAGCTCTCATCAGTCTCTCATTTGTTATAATGGCCTCCCATTTCATAGAATCATAGAATCATAGAATATCAGGGTTGGAAGGGACCTCAGGAGGTCATCTAGTCCAACCCCCTGCTCAACCCCCTGCTCAATCCCCAATCAAATCATCCCAGCCAGGGCTTTGTCAAGCCTGACCTTAAAAACTTCCAAGGAAGGAGATTCTACCACCATTTAATTCAGGTATCCCCTAAAATTAAACTGATGGTCTCCTGAATTTCATGAAAAGTACATGAAAATAATACAAAACGCTCTCAAGAAAGGGAGGAAGGCTGGTCCAGGGGTTGGGGCCCTCGGCTAGGCCATAGGAGACCTAGGTTCAATTCCCTGTTCCACCACAGGCTTCCTGTGTGAACTGAACAAGTCATTTATCCAATTTGTGCCTCAGTTCCCATCTGTAAAACAGGAGTAATAGCACTTCCCTTCCTCACAGAGGTGTTGTAAGCATACATACATTAAACATTTTGTGAGGCACTTTGAGATCTACTGATGAAAAGCACTACATAAGATCTAGGTTTTATTATTACTTTAGCTATTCACACACACACACTGCCCCACCTATATTGGAAGCTCCTGAATTTCATGGAAACTTTTTTAAAGGTCATAACATTTTTTAATTGTATATTTTGTCTAATGTATGCCCACCACTTTAGCCAGACATCGTACTTGTACATGCATAATGGTTTATAATTAGCACAACTCACTGCTCCTAAGATGCTATGAACAAGTTACATATTGTGCCCATTCTAGCAGCAGTGCCATTCTAGCAGCAGATGAGAACTCAGGAGGCCTGACGACCAGCCCATATTCTCCTCTAATCAAACTCCAAAGCCTCTTGTTTCCTTTCCTCAGAGGCAACCATTTGTTAAAGAAGTCAGAGAGTAGGTAATGATTTAGATATTCCATTGTCACTTCACGTGTTCTTCCTCCTAAGCCACGTGCCTTCTGCAAAGTGCTGAGCATTCCTGGAGCTGCAATCATTTTAAATCAACAGGAGCAAAGGCTACGCAGCATCTTGGAGGAATCTGAGTTTACAGTACATATCAAAAAGACAGAAGCATCCACTGCAAGCATGACTGGGTTTGTCATTGGTGTAATGGGCAGCTCACCATAACTAATTGCAGGCTTCCAGTCTCTAGCTCAGTCTTAATTGCTGGATGTTCTTTCTTCATGTAGTCTTGACGTTATGAATAGACTATTCAGCAGACAGTAGATAATCCCTTCCTTTTAGTAGAACTATCGTCCCTTTCACTAGTGATCTATACTGGTTTGTTGCTCTCTGGCTATCTGTCTTTAGGAATCTTTCTATTCTTTTCTTTTGATCTCTCGCAGTCTATTTTTTTCTTCCTTGCAAATTGAGGTGCCCAACTCATTGTGGTTGGGACACTCTCAAAGTACTATGGTGTTTCCCAACCAAATAATTCTGTTAGCCACAAAGTAAACATTCTGGATGCTTGACACTCTTTTTAGGTGTAAAATTCTCCCCTGTACAGAAGGCCAATAATATAAGGCTATTGAAGTCCCACTAATGCCTAGGAGGTTTAAGTGCTGGTCCCTCTGGTTTTTCAGTATTAAGAGCCAGATCTGTTTCTGCAAGCCATTTTGTTTGAATTGAATCACACAGTTCCTCAGACAAATCTCCTTAAGAAGCGTTTGAACTGGCAACATTCTTACAGCTTCCATAGATCTTCTAACAACAAGAAACAATTTTTATTTTTTCCTTTCTTTTTGTGTGTGTGTGCTTTGATGTAATTTAATCTGTTAATGAATACAAGGGGACTCTCTAGCAATGCATTTATTTATAGTATTAAAGATTCTGCACCTGATCATTCCCCCATCCTCTGTCTGCGGATCTCCCGCTCTCATGTGCAGAGGCTGCTCAGACATTTCCATGGCCTGGAGGCAAAAATCCTTTGAGCAGATGTCTCTGGTCTCCAGCTGTTTCCCCCAGGATTTGAAGTCAGCCCTGAAGCCAGTATCCACATTGCTTCAGACTGATCCTGCAGCCAGTTCACAGGAGGGCAAACCCCACCCTGTGCTGAATGACTGAGAAGAAATCTCCAGGAGGAGATGGATCTTTGCAGAGTTTTCCTTCCCCTCTAGCCCCTACCACAGGTTATCACACAGGAGGGGTGCCCAGGCCTATGTCTTTTTTTTTTAATTAAGCCATCTGTAAAAACAGCACAAAGTTAATAAAATGGCTCTGTGAGTGGGGCTTGTTTGCTGTTTGTTTGTTCATCTTGGCCTGTTAGAACATTTCCTGCACAACAGTACTCTTATCTTTTCTGTGTGTGTAATACAGGGTGCAGTTTGCCCATTTATAGAAAACAGCACTCCAATAAGATGTTCAGACCCCACTGATGCCTTTAATGGTTTGATTCACTGAGGTGCTGAACACTCTCAATTCTTGTTGTAAGCTTTCGTGGGCTAGAACCCACTTCATCAGATGCATGGAGTGGAAAATACAGTAGCAGGTATATATACATAGTACATGAAAAGATGAGAGTTGCCTTACCAAGTGTGGGGTCAGTGCTAACGAGACAATTCAATTAACAGTACAATAAGAAGGGAGGAAAAATCACTTTTGTAGTGGTAATGAGGGTGGCCCATTTCAAACAGTTGACAAGGAGGTGTGAGTAATAGTAGGGGGAAATTAGGTTTTGTAATGACCTCATTTTGTAATGACCACCCTCATTACCACTACAAAAGTGATTTTTCCTCCCTTGGTATTGTACTGTTAATTGAATTGTCTCGTTAGCACTGACCCCAAACTTGGTAAGGCAACTCCCATCTTTTCATGTACTATGTATATATACCTGCTACTGCATTTTCCACTCCATGCATCTGATGAAGTGGGTTCTAGCCCACGAAAGCTTATGCCCAAATAAATTTGTTAGTCTCTAATGTGTGACAAGGTCTCCTCGTTGTTTTTGCTGATACAGACTAATACAGCTACCACTCTGAAACCTGTCAATTCTTGTTGGTTTCCGTTACAGCTGAGGGTGCTTAGTACCTTTGGGAGGCACTCAGCACTCACAGATTTTGGTTCTAACGGCTAGCTTGTGACATTAGGCACAGCCCAAATCAAAGGCTAGTGTGTAAGCTGAACTTCTTCACACCTCTGAGTCACAATTCCTCTTCCTCTTGCACCGGGGAAATGGTAACTTACTACTGGCCTATATTAGCTGCAAATTATAACACCCAGTGCTCTAGCTCAGCTGTGCTGGCCAGCAAGTAGGGGGAGTGCAACCAAAGTTCCACTCACTCCCATCCCCATTCATTCCTGGCCCACCTGCTGCATGCTCTGTGCCCCCTTTCTCCTATATACCTGGATTCAAGGTCTGGGTATGTCACACACAGGTGTAAGGGGATGTTCTTGTCATCCCTCCCTTATGTTCTTGCACAGGCATGCTGTCCAAACCATTCTTAGCCCAAAGTTAGTACTAGATGAGTCAGTTTTCCCATGTGTAGCCAATAAATAATAAGTTCAGCTACTCCACTCTGCTTTTAGAGCTTTCTTTTCTTGTTACTTTACTAAGTAAAATAAAGTTCTTCTGTTCTGGCAAAAGACAAAGAAGGGAAACCCTTCTACTTCTTTCATCCCTCCCCCTTTTCCTCAATCACTTTGTAATGCCCAAGCCATACAGTATATATGGCTGACAGACACATTTTTCTTTCATATTAATTTCAGCTTTATTGTCATGCTTTTATTTCTCTTTTCATGGTATGGTCTCATTCAGCTAGATCCCAGCCCTTATCATTAGCTCATTTGTCACCAAAAAGAGATGTGTTCTCAGGGCAGGCAGAGTTCCATTAGTTCTAATATCAGAACAAAATCTATCTATGTTTTTAAACCACATTCATCGCCACGGTACCGGAGTGCCTACGCTTCAAGGAGAATGGCTGCACTTCATGCAGCTAACATCTCAGTCATATAGTATACAGGATGGGTTACAAAGAGCAGTTTTTCTCGTGCACTCACATTTTGAAGTAATCATTTTATTGTGCCTGCAATGGTTATCCATGTTGCTGTCACAGGGGGATCATCTTTGATCCATTGCTGCAATAAAACATGTGTTTTAGTTTATGAACTAAAAGCACTTGTGAAGTCCAGCAGTGTCACACAATCAGAATGGTATAGACTCCTGTGAAATCTTTATTTGCCAGCTGGAGTTTGGAAGGCAACTTGGTGTAATGCGGTATGTACCTTTGTTTAGGCTCATTTAGCAGGAAGTACCTAAAGCTTTCTCCGCTGATATTGAGTGTGTACACAGAGTGACATCTCTAGTGAGAGAACAGCCAAGCCAGTCAGAAGCACGTCCTCATCTGCTGAGGTCAGCCAATATGCTGTAACAGCTAATATTTTGGGCTTTCAAAGGGTGGGAAGTTTGGAGACTATTTTTTCCCTTCTCTCCCAGGAGAAAGTATAAATACCAAACAGGCCCATTTGATATCTGGAAACTAACAGCTGGAGATGAGAAATGAACTTGCTGAAATCATTGAGTGACAGAATTTGAGCCCAGGGATTAATTTCATCTTTCCTAGTGCAGGGAGGGGTAAACTACACCTTCCTGTGTGGACCCAGCCTGTTGTGCCCCCAGGAGATGGTATGTGGCCTCCCGCTCTGCAATGTAGTGTTCTATGCCCTCCCTCAGGGTATTTATCAGGGAGGTCAACTTCAGTCTCCCCCAAGGGGTCCATTGCAGCCCTACTGCTAGAGTGGTACATGGCATCAGAGCATTCCCTGGCCCTAACAAAGCCATAAATTTGGCCAGCTCTGTCTAAATTTGGGAAGAGTTCTGACTGGCTTTGAGCCCTCTTCCCTAAGCTCTTTGGGACACTCTCATTTGTACAGTGCCTAGTGCAATGGTACCCTCCTGGCACTCTCAGGGCACAACACACCCCAAAAGGGGAAGGATGGAAGCAGATGCATAGCTTCTCTACTCCTCATGATCAGTCCCTGGAACTACTTGGGTATGGTGCAGGGCACAGACTGTACCAACCAAAGGCACAATCACTCCCAGAACTTTGCTGAGGAGGAGCAGCTCTGCACTGCACCCAGTATGTGCTGGTGGCTAAATGCCATTAACTGGCTTCATATTTTCATAAGGTCCAATTGTTACATGGCGATCTGAATGAGAATTTCCCCTTTTCTTACCCTATAGGTAGTTCTGAGGCAAAATGTTCATAATAGCATGTAAAACAATTACCCTTTGTTACCAAGTGCATTCTAGGATTGTGAAAGGAAAAAATAAAAAGCTCATTTGAAAGTGAATTCAGTCATTTCTTATACAAAAAGCACCCTCAGGAAGAATACAATTTATATTCATATGTGTTTTTTACCTGTCATTCCTTCATCTTGATGGCTGTCAGAATACTAGATTTTTTGCAGAGTTGCAATTGCTGAAGAACTTAAATATACCCTGTGATTATATTCTGCAAGGCCGACAGCTGGAATTCTGAATGGCCATCTGTAATGCTATTGGCAATACTATTCTCCCTTTGTTGCAGAAATTCAGGTGCTTGTCTTCTATTGTAATTAGTGTTTGATGTTTGGAATAGTTTTTTTCTCTCTCTCTCTCTCTCTGTCTCTCTCTTTTAACATTACTGATACAGTCAAAAACTGCATAAATTACTATTTCACCCAGCTTGGATGTTATGTTATGTTAAAATACCTTATGGAATTGTAAACTAGTCTGTTTCAAAAATCCTTGGCAAACTATACAAAATTGTGTCCTTTCTAGGGACCATTGGTAATCTATAATGTAAGTGAGAAGAACAATCAAATGATATTTGATAGGCCAGCATGGTAACATTGCAGTTATTAACAGAGTTTATCTAAAAATTAAATGTGAAAAAATCTTATAGCCAATATAATGAAACAATCACTATGTTGAGGGTTGCTTGTTTTTTGAGAGAGAAATGGTAATCAAACATTAAATATTTCAGAGAGGCACTGAAGCTAAAATGTCTTTAAAGGAGCAGACACCTTTATTCTTGTTACATGTTTTAATTATTTGCTTTTCTGTATACTTCCCCATTCAACAAATATATAGGGGAAGTGTACAGAAAAGCAAATATTATATATATATATAGTTAACATGTTTTTGTTCATGGTAAAATGGTGGACAGTGAAACTAGAACCAAGAGATGGCAGTTTTTTTCCAAACTGTCATTCTATTCTTGAAAAAAAAGAAAAAAAAAGAAACATTCACCTTAACAGCTGTGGAAAAATCCAATCCATATTTCTTTTCCAATGCATTTACAGTGGATATGATTTTCTGAGCTATCATGAACTGGCATGCCAGCTTGTGGTAACCAGAAATGTTACTTGCCATGCTACTGGACAAGTTAATTTGCATTGTGTTGATGTATGGAGGCATGGCCTGTACATGAGTGTTAGGGCTGTACAAACACTGCAGTTTATGTGGGCCACACAAACTGAATCCTGCAGGGTCTACTCAAGTGCTGGCAGCAAACCAAACCTCACACATTTTCTTTAAGTTTGCATCTTACATTAACCCAATAAAACCATTTAAATCCAGATACAGTATCTGCCTCTATATGGCCCAGCTAATGCATTTTAGCTAGATGTCAGCATTTTACCTGAGGGGGAAATGTTCTCTACTCTCCAAAAATATTTATTATTTTCCTTTCTGATCATCGGTCCAACAGAAGTGTCTGCAAAGTTTTTCTGGTCCTGAAAATATTTATACTTTTTAACTAAAGAAATTCCTATGGGTAGATCCCATAATTATGGATCTTTTAAAAAAGACAAGAATCTGATTATCATCCTGTTTTCCCCACCACTTAAATTCTAACATGATTTAGTCACTGCTATCTCAAGAAAAGCTAGAGTTAAAAACCAGTGCTTCATATATAGTGAATGCCTGAAATTCTAACTTTCAAATGTAAAATACAAATGACTAACTCCAGCTCTTAATGACATAACAGACCCTATCAGAACTGAAGTGGAAGATGTCAAGGTGGTAGTCAGGATGGTGGCCTATGAGCAGATTATTTAGTAGCTGCCTAGTGCAAAGTTCTTATGCCTTCCTCTGAAACAACTGGTACTGGCTAATGTTGGAAGGAGGATACTGGACCTTGTGGAGCACTGGTTTGTCTTCCTTTGTTTGTGGAACACTTTGTTTCTGCTGTCTTGGAACCTTCAAGGGCTGCAAATGAATGCTATGCAACTCCGGAAGGCTGAGAATCCCCTGATGTGTAGTGTATGTTTTGTTTCTACTACATAGAATTTACAAGACTTTGAATCTTCAACCTGTCATTGTCCTCTGTCTAGTGGTAATTCTTTTGAGCTGGCCCAGGACTCAGTATAACTCCCTGACCTTGGACTAGTGTAATATTTATTCCCTCAGAGGATTCCTTTATATAGGGTAGGAGAATGTCATCCGCTAAGGTTTGTGAACCATTAGGAAACTTGGGCTGAGATTCACAAATATATAAGACACCGAAACTCACCCTTTATACTGAAGTTCCATGTGAACAGTCACAGCTCTTTCATTTAGGGCTAGATCCTATAGTCTTTACTCAAGAAAAATATATTTTGAAATCAATGGGGCATTTGCTTGAATAAGGCCTGCTTTAAGGACTTTAACAGTAAGTTAACTGTACTAAGTCATGTATCTATACTACATATTGACATGGAGAGTGCTTAATACAAATGCCACAGCCCTGCTAGAGTTAGAATGTCCTTTATTTTGTTCCCTGTTCCGGTGCAAGTTGCCAACTGGAAGTCAGTTAGACAGCCATTCAAAGTTGAAAGACCAATAAACAATTGAGTCAAATCTGTCATTTACTAGGTTGACATTTCCAAAAAGAACTGGTGCACTTGATTACTGAATATATTATATCTGTGCACAGAATATAAATGAAAAGGAGTTAAAATCAGATTTTCTTACACTGCAGTCCTGCCTGAAAGTCTGACTGCTAGCTGTCCCTCCCAGGCCTTTAAGATTTGAATAGCTAGCCACTGCCTATGACCTAAACTAGCAGCTACATGTGTAAAGATGTGGGGTTTATAAATACAGTTTGACAGATAGAAACAAAAGGAGATATACATGATCTGATTCTCCCCTATAGCTAACAGAACATTGGGAATCATTAGGAAAGGGATAGATAATAAGACAGAAAATATCATATTGCCCCCATTTAAATCCATGGTACATCCACATCTTGAGTACTGAGTGCAGATCTGGCTGCCCCATTTCAAAAAAGATATATTAGAATTGCATACAGTTCAGAAAAGGGCAACAAAAATTATTAGTGGTATGGAGCAGCTTCCATATGAAGAGACATTAATAAGACTGTGACTTTTCAGGTTGGAAAAGAGACAGCTAATGGCGGGGGGGAGATATGATAGAGGTCTATAAAATTATGATTGGTGTGGAGAAAGTAAATAAGTAAGTGTTATTTACTCCTTCTCATAACACAAGAACTAGGGGGTCACTAAATGAAATTAATAGGCATCTGGTTTAAAAAAAAACAATAGGAAGTATTTCTTCACACAATGCACAGTCAACCTGTGGAACTCTTTGCCGGAGGAGTTTCTGAAGGCCAAGAATATAACAGATTTCAAAAAAGAACTAGATAAGTTAATGGAGGATAGGTCCATCAATGGCTATTAGTCAAGATGGGCAGGGATAAAAAACCATGCTCTGAAGTGTCCCTAGCCTCTGTTTACCGGAAGCTGGGAATGGGCGACAGGGGATGGATCACCTGATGGTTACCTATTCTGTTCATTCCCTCTGAAGCACCCAGCATTGGCCATGGTCGGAAGGCAGGATACTAGGCTAGATGGACCATTGGTCTGACCCAGTATGGCCGCTCTTATATTCCCCTTATGTCCCCTGGTGTAAATGAGGAGTAACCTTTTGATGTCAATGAGAATTCACTGATATAAAGCCATTGTAAAGGAGAGGAGAATCAGTCTGACTATCTTTATAGGTAGTTTTCTCATACTATATTAAAACTTACTTTAAATGTACATGACTTAGGCCTACATTTTCAAATAATCTTTGCATACACACATAGTGTTATGCTGTATCTGAGCATTCTTCTGTTTGTAGGAAATGGGATCTGTTTTCAAAGACATATGTGGATGCCTAGGATGATCTGAAAATTAGGCCCAAATAGTGAGTGAGCAAAGTCTAAGTGCTGTGTGTGTATGCACAGATTTGAGATTTTGGATAAGGGGCTTTAGATCGTCATAGAAGAGCTCTGTGTAAGCTTGAAAGCTTGTCTCTCTCACCAACGGAAGCCGGTCCAAATGCCCACTTTTATAAAAAAAAATTGGGTATAGAATGTGCAGGGAAGTGAGTGGCGATGCCAGGCCCACGCAGGCAGGGAGGCAGGATTCGGGCAGCGGGCAGGCAGGGCTCAAGCAAGCAGCGACACCAGCCCTGTGGGTGGAGGGGTTCAGGGCTCTGATGAGCGACTTGGGTCAGCCACATTGGTGGGGGGGCCCCCTCAGGCCAGCCCCAGGTGGGAGTAGGGACTTAGACTAGTGGCTCAAGCCAGTCCCACATGGGGGCGGGGAGGTTTGGGCTAGCCCCACGCAGTGTCCCGTTTTCCCTTTGGGAAATACATACCCTACACATGAGGCTTTTTTTCCTGGAGGCTGCTCCAAGAACTGAACTGTGTTCAGAAGCAAAGGATGTGTGAGAGAGAGTAATCACTTGTTAGCACTGAGTCGTCACAGGAGTGCTCAAGTACAGTGAAATTGCATAGCTAATTGCAATGGTCCATAGCAAGTGTTGCTAGGTATTTGGTCAATGTACAAAGACAATACCAAAAGACGTGGAATTTTCAATGAATTTAGTGCTTGTGAAAAGTGTCATTTCTAGGTCTGAGTCTTCTATCCCCAGAACAGGTAGCGCACAGACAGCATCCAGGTAAACTTCTCCAAACTTTGTTTCCATTGTGCCTACGCCTTAGCCTGGAGGGATCACCATTAGCCTGTGTAGCAAGGCGAAGTGGCCTCCTTCTGAGTTAACAGGGAGGAACCGGAAGTATAAGAGGCGGGTCTCCAGCTCAGCTGCGCCAGCATCAGGGAAGGAGTCAGACACCTCTGTCATGCTGCTTGCCCCTCCACCAGGGACCAATCTGTGCCAACCCCTGCTCCTGGAGGAGGACCCCAAGGGAAGAGAGCTGCTGAGGCTGCCATCAGCCAAGTACCCCAAGAAACTGCAGGGACTACTGGCTTCAGAGGAGCCTGGGGACCTGTAAGCAACAGAGCCCTACAAAAAAGTTGGGAAAGCCCAGGGAAACCAGACATTAGTCCAGTTGTGTTGCAGAAACTACAGTCAGCATGTTTCGGGAGGATCCCCACTGACACAGTTGTGGGATCACTCACCACTGATAGGGACATGGGCTGGGACCTGGTGGAGTAGGGTGGCCTGGGTCTCCCTATCCACTGCTGCCAACCCCATCCCTGGGGTGACAGCCTACCCACCTGAGACCGGATGGCCTGTGTCTGTTTGCTGCCTGACCCAGCCAAAGAGCTCGGCTATAGACTGCTGCTGCCCTGCCCTGCCCCTAGGGGCCAGAGACCTAGACTCTTTACTGGCACATACTACGCTTGTCCCCTGCCAGTTGGCTATCAGCTGCTAGGTGGCATAGCGAGGTGGAGTGATCTCCCTCCACAGCTGATGGAGAGGAACCACTCAAAGCCACTACAGGAAAGAATAATTTAGGCCCACTTTCCTATATAATTGTACGAATTATCCTGTATTGTTTTTATCTGTCTTATCATAGGTAGGAAAAAAATATGGTTTGGGGGGCAGGGAGGGGGAGTTCTCCAGAACCTCTTGTGTGCAAATCTGAAAGAGAAGTTGGCAGATGGATTGTAGAAGTCAACCCTTCCCACATACAAGGTGACTATTCTTGCAGAACCAAAAGTGCAGCCACTCCTGTTCGAACTTGGTATAGCAATGGCTCAGCCTGCCTCCCCTTGCTCCTCTCTCAGCCTTCCCCAGAATACATCAGTATGGGAATGCAGGGGTGACCTCCATGGAATTGGATTCCATAGTAAGAGTGGGAAACAGTTTTCCTATCCTGTGAAAATTTGTGAGATTCTGAAAAATCTTCACATCCCAAATTGGGAAGAAACATCAAAATCTCAAAAATAGTTGTGAACTGAAAATTTTAAAAAAAGATTCTGTTCCGGTCAATCAAAACATTTAATTTCAATAATTCTTAAACACTTTCTTTAGATTTCATTTTTTATACTCTCCTTAAATTTCTAAACAAAAAGTCATTTTAACATGGAAAACTGAAGTTTTTCATTTTAAAAATGTTGAAATAAACATTTCAATAATTTAAATGTTTTAAAAAAATTTCCAGTAAAATATAGTTGATTGAAACCAACTCTTTCGCACAAGATGTTTGTTTCAAATAGGCATTTTTTAGGACAAAAATATTTTGACTGTGTACTCTACTCCACAGTACATAGGGATCCCCAACTCCTGCCTCCTACATATAGCAGAGCCAAACTGGTTCTGCTACAGGCAGGGCTTTGTGCAAGCACAGACAAGGGGCTGAATTTTTTGCTTAACACAGGAAGCTGTCATAAAGTATAAATAGCTCTGCTGTTGGCACAACAAAGGCAAGGGTTGCTATTGCACAGCAGAGCCTGTAGCCTCAAAAAGAAAACCAGAAGTATGTAAACTGGCAAGGATAACTGTTCTTAGTTCACTTTTTCAGAAGGGAGAAATATACAAATATGACGCTCTTCTATATTTGTCTAATGAGTCCTATTAACCCACCACCATTACTGCTCAGGAAAACACATGCATTGCTTTAAATGGAATATAGAGTATTTCTGCATATTGCACTTAAATGCATAAATGTTTTGTTGTCTCTTCTGTTTGTTCTTTAAGTGTTCTGTAAAATTTTATCTGCATGAATCCCATTGAGGCTTCATGGGAGTTTCACACTGCTCTGAAATTTTCAGTGAAAATTGTATATACTTAGGAATGGCTAAAGCATTCAGAAGACTTAAATAGAACACAAAATATTTCACATTTTTATTTTGTTTTTTGCTTCCACTTCTCCATTAAGGGAATGTGCTGTAATTACACAGCGATAAACTTTGACCTTCGCAGCAATTCATTAGATTTCTTGACTGCATTTCAAGGCGAGAATCTGGAGAGACAAAAATAAAGAGCCCTTCTTACAAGGACAAATTTCAAGCTGACGAGTGTACAAAGAATCCAGCTGATTCCAGCTGTCTTTGGCTGACTGTAGATGCATACTTCAATGTTCAAAATAATCCATCCTGAAGATCATTCACCTCTAATATTACAGAACATTGCCAAGAACAGGATATCAGTTTGTAGTACCAAGTCACAGTAAAAGCCATTAAAACAATAACATTTGCCAACGGTTATCACACAGTGACCACCAGTGTCTCTTTTCCAAATGTTTTAGCAGCAGAAAGAAACGAGAGAGGGAATAATCTTAAGAGGCCATGAATAGATCATTCTTCCCCCAACATTCGTCTGTATACATCAGCAGAATCTCTCAGCCTAACAGATTTCCTGATCCCCCAATAACCCTTTTTTCAATTTGAGTCTCATTTTGTACTGAACTGAATTTGGAGTATAATCTGTATAATCGCAGATACCACTGTGTAGTGCTTGTTGGCAAATGTACCTGTGCCAGGTGTTGCTGGCAGCAACTAGGGCCAGGTTCAAATAGTTAGGGGCCACTCTTAAAACTAACAAACCCCATTGACTCGAGCCCCACCCAGAATTTCTGGGATCATTAACTCCCTATCCTGGGTGCTCTTAATAGGTAATATGTCCCCATTCACAAGCAGGGAGTCTGTGTAGAAAACAAGGAGAACACAACGGGGCAAAAGGGAATATAGCAAAAATATATGTAAATAAATGAAAAGTAAAATACACCCCCTGTGGCAATTCTGGCAGTAACTCATTAACTTGGCTCTCCACACACCAGTGTGAATGTCCAATTGGCAAATATCTCCCTTTACCACATCACGTTCCCACTCCCTCACTCATGGTTTGATATCAGCAGGTAGTATAGTCCCAGCGTCCTGAGGTGCACTGGGGCAGGCCTGTCTCTAGTCCCTAGTGCCTGGTCCTGTCCTGAGGCTCTACCTCCATCACCGAGAGATTTCAGCTTTATTTAGCGGCTGTAAGAGAGGCCTCACCAAAGGCCACATAGCTCTGCTGCTGTCCTCTGTGGCTTCAGCGAAAAGGCATCTCTGCACTGCGCCTGTTGAGAAGCCACCTCTACATCATGTCTCTTATCCTGACATCCTCAGTCTGTGTCAGCTCTCTTTTGCCAAAGCCTCTCAACAGCACAGGATCCTCAGAAGAGGTGAAACAGTGGCATGTAGGACACTTGAGCAGAGTCCTTGCTCCTGGAGAGACACTTCATACTGCAAGATAGGAGTCCTTTTCCCCCTCATTCAGTTGCACTAACCAGCCTGTTCTGAGTTTGTGAACTATGGTGGTGTCCAGAGTGTCACTGGAGGAATTCTTGGAAGAAAGGTCATGCTATTGAAGTGCTGTCTGTAACTATACTTACCCTGTTCACCACAGGATGGGGGCACAGAGCTCCTTTCCCTTTGGAGCATCTGTCCATCCGGAGTTCTGACTACATAGTCATGCAGATGAAATAGCTCTGTGGCCATTCTTCCCCCGTTCACCAACAGATGGGAGCAGAGAGCTTTTTACTCCTTGGCACTTCAGGACTGGCCCCCATATAAATCTTTTAATAACAATCACTGAGGTGGTCTGCAGTCTGGTGCCCTCCCTCATTATTGCCTTCCTCCCCTCACTTTTACTTCTCCCAGCCCTATCCACTTTGCTATTTGCAAATGATAAACACATATGTTTTGATTCTATCATTCAAAGCTCAACCATCGCACTGATATGTTAACTGGTTAGCTACATAATAGACTGTGAAAGTACATATGACTTTTGTATCTATCTACAGTTCAATAACGTTTGTGGCTGGGGTTTTTTGTGTGTGTTTGTTTTGTTTTTAGCCGTGTGTACTGCATAATAGATCTGACTTTTTGAAAGTCATACTCAACTTTGCTTGCTTTTTTTGTCTGGTGTATGGTATGTGATCATGCTAGCAATGGCTCAGAACCTCAGCTCCTGTAGATCACAGTAGTTCCATTGGCCTCATTTTTAAATATTAATTTGTTCAGCTTTGGAGATTTGTGAAGACATTTAGCAGGAGTGGAAATGGGACTAAGAAGATACTGCAGTTTATTATAGATTTTTAAAGCTGTGTAATTTCAATCTATTTGATAACCCGGCAGTCCCACATTGTACATTTGCATCTTACTCTCACCCTTTCACATCTCCAGCCTCTGACTTGCTGGTCTAATTCTGGATCTGGTTAATTTGTACAACATTTAGTGTACCCTCATAGATTTAAAGCCCTGTTTTAGTTGTCTTTTAACAGTTCATTATCTGATTTCTTCTCCTTTTATCTTGTTCCCATACTGGTTTAAAAAGGCCTTATTATTCATCTTCTTTTCTATTTAGATGTAGATTAATACAATTTTATACTTGAATGGCTTTATCCTCTTAAGTAAAAAATGGCTGATTTTTATCATTAGTAGATGGGACCGAATATTTCTTGAAAACAGTGATGGAGTTGCATTTCCAAAATACTCTTATGAACTAAAAGTGGGCATTACTATCCCACTAGTAACTGAAAGTCCTTGCTGTAGCATGGGTGTAATTCATAAAGTCATGTGTGTAAAAGAGCCAAAAATGGCTTGGATAGTAAGAGATGGTGAATCCCAGTGATGATTGAACCTGGTGATAGTCCAAACAAAAAGACATTTCAGCCATGCTTGTAGCTGTTTCCATCACTTCACTCTGACTTAATAGATGTTCTAGACTTTCGAGTGATGTTTGGGGTTATTGTGGAATTGGCTTGTGTTGTGCTGAGATAGTTGTGTGGACTGGTGCAGGTAGCAAATGAGGGTGTGTGCTGTGGCAAGGGGCTATATATACTTGGGGTTAATGCATATGCTGGTTGTGTTGATTTGTTTGTAGGGAGTTGTGCTGGGAGATTTGTGTGGATTTGTGAGGCAATTGAGCACCTCGGGGTGGCAGCTGGGCCAAGTAATCCCTCATGTGTGCTGTCTCCCTCATGCACCAATTATATTGTTGTATGCAAATTAGCTGTAAAGTAAGGGTGGTGATTGGTTGAGTTACCTCTCCTATAACAATGGTCTAGGACTCTTGGCATGGCATAGATACATGCCTTACTGTAGCTATATACCACACGGGTATAATTTGTAAAGTCAAAATGGCAGAGAACTTAAAAATTGGATGGTAACAGATCACAAAACCCAATGATGTTTGAACCTAGTGATATTCTGAACAAAAAGAGCCCTGAACCATGCTTGTGGCTGTTTCTTTTGCTTCACACTAAGGGTATTTCTACACTGCGCAGTTGTCACCAAAACTTTTGTCTTTCGCGGGTACTTTAAAAAGCCCCCCCGCAAAAGACAAAAGTTTTGCCGACGCAAGCAGGAGCGTGAACACGGCTTTGTCGGCAGGAGCGCTCTGCCGACAAAATACCACAAAAGAGTATTCACACTCTCTGACTTTTAGCGACAAGGCTGTGTCGACACAGCTTTGTCGCTAAAAGCTGCCTACTGTAGACAAGCCCTGACTCAACAGACATTCTAGGCTTCAGAGAGACACAGAGAGTGAGAATCCTGGAATCTTATTACGTAGATTGATGACAAGCCTAAGACCACTTTATATGTTTTCTCTTCCCATTATCTTCAGCATGTTAACTTTCTCTATATTCAGGATTATTGTTTATTTCAAATATGTCATCAAAGTTACACCAGCAGCATGAGTCCCACAGGGACTCAGATAAAGGCCAGGCACTGTGTGCTCTGGCCTTACCCTGACATGGAGGGGTCCGGTGGCATAGGTATAGGTTCACTGGCTGTACACCACCCAAGATTCCCCTGCCTTGTGAGAATCCTCAGCTGCTCCTTGTGCTGTCAGGTCAGGAACCAAAGATCTGGCCCTAAAGCTCCTCTCCTTCAACAGGAAATCTGGAAGGAAGGCTGTGCCATCTATTTTCCCTGGGAGTGAATCCCCCCTTGATGCAGGTGGGCAGGCTGTTGCAGAGCAATGTAATTCACACCTTGCTGAACCAGCTTTAGTTAATATGGGCAACTATCTCCATGAATATATAACTGTTGGTATGTATATAATTTTTAACCCTGGAGCATAGTAGTAATACTTGCCATTCCTGATATGAACTCCTTGCCCTGAACTTTCCATCTGATGAAAGCCAGGCAAACATTTAGGAAAAGTGTAACATTTCCAGCAGTTCATGAACTGTTATTGAATACAAACCTCACATCCCATCCTATTTCTTGTTTAAAGAACAGTAGTGTTCTGAATAAATCTTAGCCAGAATTTCACCTATAGTCTCTTTTCACACTGGTTCCTTTGATGCTATTTTAATTCCACTGACTTCAGTGCAGTTACTCCTGATTTCCATTGGTATAGGGGCCCATTCTGGCTGCCATTGAAATTGGTTAAATCTCCCACTGCAAGACTGGACACTAAAGTGGGGCAGAATTAGGTTCAGTGGGACCTGTCCTTCAGTTCTTCCTTAAGGACAATTCCCATTGTAGCCTGTGAGAGTCTTGCCTGAATAATAAGGGCAGTATCACACCCATGGTCCTCAATAAGCAGGCAGGAAGAACTGACTATGGGCATAATGATACTGCCCTTCTTTGTAAAGTACTTTGAGATTTACCAATGAAAAGTGTTCAAAAAGTGTTAGGCAGTGTGATGCTGTATTATTGAAATATGAACATTCTCCTGGTATTAGCTCATCTTAAGTGATCATTCTCCTTACAGTGTGTATGGTAACACCCATTTTTTCATGTTCTGTGTGTATATAAATCTCCTCACTGTATTTTCCACTGACTGCATCCGATGAAGTGAGCTGTAGCTCACGAAAGCTTATGCTCAGATAAATTGGTTAGTCTCTAAGGTGCCACAAGTACTCCTTTTCTTTTTGCGAATACAGACTAGCACGGCTGCTACTCTGAAACCTGTCATTTATATCAATGATATTGCCACTGTTAAACAATTGCAACAAATCTTACAAAAAGTATATAATGTAAGGTGTCAATGGAAGAGTTATGATTTGCTAAATAAGATTATCCTGTTTATATGCATGTATCTTTTTTTTTTTTTAAAAAAAAGGAGGACTTGTGGCACCTTAGAGACTAACCAATTTATTTGAGCATCAGCTTTCGTGAGCTACAGCTCACTTCATCAGATGCATACTGTGGAAAATACAGAAGATGTTTTTATACACACAGACCATGAGAAAATGGGTGTTTATCACTACAAAAGGTTTTCTCTCCCCCCACCCCACCCTCTCTCCTGTTGGTAATAGCTTATCTAAAGTGATCACTCTCCTTACAGTGTGTATGATAATCAACGTGGGCCATTTCCAGCACAAATCCAGGGTTTAACAAGAATGTCTGAGGAACAGTGGGGGGAGGGGAGGAAGGAATAAACAAGGGGAAATAGGCTTGAATAGAGACTGGGAATGGTTGATTCTTTTTAACCTAAGTTAATTATATCCAATTTGCAAATTAATTCCAATTCAGCAGTCTCTCGTTGGAGTCTGTTTTCGAAGTTTTTTTGTTGAAGGATAGTCATTTTGAGATCAGAAATCGAGTGACCAGAGAGATTGACCAGTTCTCCGACTGGTAATTCTTGACATCTGATTTGTGTCCATTTATTCTTTTATGTAGAGACTGTCCAGTTTGCCCAATGTACATGGCAGGGGGGCATTGCTGGCACATGATGGCATATATCACATTGGTGGATGTGCAAGTGAACGAGCCCCCACTGTTCCTCAGACGTTCTTGTTAAACCCTGGATTTGTGCTGGAAATGGCCCACGTTGATTATCATACACATTGTAAGGAGAGTGATCACTTTAGATAAGCTATTACCAACAGGAGAGTGGGGTGGGGTGGGGGGAGAAAAAACCTTTTGTAGTGATAAACACCCATTTTTTCATGGTCTGTGTGTATAAAAACATCTTCTGTATTTTCCACAGTATGCATCCGATGAAGTGAGCTGTAGCTCACGAAAGCTGATGCTCAAATAAATTGGTTAGTCTCTAAGGTGCCACAAGTACTCCTTTTCTTTTTGCGAATACAGACTAACACGGCTGTTACTCTGAAACCTGTATCATTTTTTGTATCTGAAGTTAAGAATATTGGCTATGCACTGGTATCTTACATCTGTGCTGTCTTCCTAGGCAACAGCCATCAGATAAGATTTACATCTAGGCTAGACAGCTATGTGTTGATGGCCCATCAAAGATACTTAGCTGTCACAATGGGCCATAGAAGAAACTCATTCCACCCAGATGTGTCTTCCTGAAGATGCCTCAGTCTCTAAGGGGACAATGACCTGTGAGTCCTCAAGCCATGTAAGGACATATGATATGCTCATGTGACCCTGCAATCCATCTCGTGCTAGTAACATTCCAAAGACTGGGCTGTGAGCTTTGTTTGAAACAGAAAATGTCCAGGCATATGGCAAAGGATATAAAAGACCCCTGGAATGACTCCATTCTGCCTCTTTCCTTTCCTGAGTCTATAGACTGTGGATTTACAACTAAAAGAAGAATATTGGCTATGGACTAAGGACCTTCCAATCTTTTGGAAGTTACCAGGGACTTTAAAAGGCTACAAACCTGATAAAAGGACCTTGCCATTATTGTATGTAAATGATCTATTAACCATTTTTAACTCTCTTCTTTTCTTTTATTAATAAACCTTTAGATTTTAGTTGCTAAAGGATTGGCAGCAGCATGATTACTGGGTAAGATCTGACTTATATATTCACCAGGCTATGTGGCTGATCTCTTGAGATCAGAAGAACCCTTTGTTTGATGAAATAGCTTTTCGGTAACCACTCATCATAAAGTCTAGTGTCTGGGTGGTGAAAATAGGGCTCTTGTTAACCAATGTGGTGAGACAGAAGTTTACTTTTGTTACTGGCTTGGTATATCTAATGATAGAATAACCACCAGTTTGGGGTGAGTCTACCCTATTTTTCAGCAGTTTGTCCTGAATCTGGCACTCTCAGCTGTGACCCACTGACAGATGATGATAGGTGGTATTGTTATTATATCCAAAAAGAACAGGAGTACTTGTGGCACCTTAGAGACTAACAAATTTATTAGAGCATAAGCTTTCATGGGCTACAGCCCACTTCATCGGATGCATAGACTGGAACATATAGTAAGAAGAAATATATATATACATACAAATAAGTTGGAAGTTGCCATACAAACTGTGAGAGGCTAATTAGTTAAGCTGAGCTATTATCAGCAGGAGAAAAAAAACTTTTGTAGTGATAATCAAGAATGGCCCATTTAGACAGTTGATACCATTAACTTGGGTTTGAATAGAGACTGGGAGTGGCTGGGCATGACACATATTGAATCTATTTCCCTAAAGTTAAGTATCCTCACACCTTCTTGTCAGCTGTCTAAATGAGCCATCTTGCTTACACTACAAAAGTTTTTTATTCCTGCTGATAATAGCTCATCTTAACTACTTACAAACTGTGAGAGGCTATGGCAACTTCCAACTTATATGTTCCATTCTGTGCATCCGATGAAGCTTATGCTCCAATAAATTTGTTAGTCTCTAAGGTGCCAGAAGTACTCCTGTTCTTTTTGCGGATACAGACTAACACGGCTGCTACTCTGAAACCTGTCATTATATGATTAGCTAGGGTCTGACACATCCCTGGAATACCGGGCATTCTGGTACTTCCAGTAATGGCAAGGGCCTGCCCCTGCCTGCATGCTCCCACCACAGCAATGGTGCCTACGAGATCTGATAGCACAGAGAACACCATTTTGAAGAGCATATTGCTCTACTTCCACCAACTTTGCACACATGGTGCACTCTTCAAAATGTAAGCAGAGCTGTGTGAACAAATGGTTTGTTTTTTTCTTTTTTCGTTCTCTGGCCAGATTAAAAAAAAAAAAATCAAGAAAAAAAAATTGTGTTTATCTATCTTCAATAATTTTTAAATAAAATTGAAGTAAATTCTGAAATGAAAAGTGGTTTCAAATAGAAAAATTGAAACATTTCATTTCAATATTTGTAAGCAAAACATTTCAATTTTTTCAGAATGTTTTTTCAACCAAAACAATTCAGTGACTGATACAAATTCACAAAATGTTAACCTGAATCTGCATTTTTCAGTGGGAAAAAAGTTTCAGCCAAAAGATTTCAACCAGCTCTATTTGTAAACACTTTGTAGATTAAACACACTATATACACACTAAGTATTATTCCATAGGATTAGTGATTGGGATGGGAGGGGGTTGTTGGAAAAAATGTATTAAGAATTTTTCTTGATATGTGAGAGGTTCTGAAAGGCACTCTTCTCACAAAGTAGCAAACTGGATAATATTACCAATAAGTTATTTGTGGTAACAGACTGAAGTAAAAATGTTGGAGTTTAAAGATGTATTTCAGCTTCTTATTTGTTCTTCCTGTGCTAAATCAAGCTACCCAGAGAGTAGGATTAGAATGTACTAGATTTTATAAATGAGATTAAAAGGGTAAAACAAAGCAGGCTTTTGTTAAACTGATGGGAACTGACTAATGTAATATCTTTGTACATAAAAGGCAGCTCTCCAGCTAGCAACGAAAATAAGAGTGAGAACAACTCAGCATGTGCCCATACTTACAATGTTACTCCTCTCCTAAAACAATAATCTCCCAAAGTTTGATCTCACTGAGTTCAATGGGCAGACTCCCTTGACTTTCATGAACTTTGGATCAGGCCCATAATGTTTGTTCTTATTGGAAATTATACTGAAATACAGAATAGAAATGGATAGAAGTTTGTCTTTAGATGACTCATGAGCTCTTTGGGGGCAGAACCAAAGGGGCAGATCCTCAGCTGATGTCAATCAGTATAACTCTATCGATGTCAATAGGGCTATGCTGATTGACACCATCTGAGCATCTGGTCCCAAGTCTTCAAATATGTTTCAAAAGCATTGGGCATATTAATAGGCATTACTCAAATCCTCATAATAACCACCAAATAATTTTCTCCATTTAATGCTTGAGCCCCTTCACTGGGGCTCATTTTAGTAGTTGTTTTTTAAGTTGTTATATCATTGTATCCAAATGTCATACTACATTTTAAAACACCTTTAAATGTTATATAGTTTCACAAAAGTGCAACATTTTCTGAGCCTGCAATCTTTCCTTATTGCCTTTGTGAGCAAGAGCTAAAGGATTTTGTCCTTTAGTTTTAAAAACAAAGGACCAGAATGCAGTTGGCCCTGATGTAGTGGAGAAGGGTGGAAAGAGAGCACAAGAAGCCTCTCTCCAGGTCTGGCCACAAGGCAGCACAGCACCAAATGCTGCACTTCCTAAGACATGGCACATGTCATAAAAATAAAGGGAAGGGTAAACCCCTTTGAAATCCCTCCTGGCCAGGGGAAAGCTCCTCTCACCTGTAAAGGGTTAAGAAGCTAAAGGTAACCTCGCTGGCACCTGACCAAAATGACCAATGAGGAGACAAGATACTTTCAAAAGCTGGGAGGAGGGAGAGAAACAAAGGGTCTGTGTGTCTGTCTATATTCTGTCTTTGCCGGGGATAGACCAGGAATGGAGTCTTAGAACTTTTAGTAAGTAATCTAGCTAGGTACGTGTTAGCTTATGATTTCTTTAAATGGCTGAGAAAAGAATTGTGCTGAATAGAATAACTATTTCTGTCTGTGTATCTTTTTTGTAACTTAAGGTTTTGCCTAGAGGGGTTCTCTATGTTTTGAATCTAATTACCCTGTAAGGTATCTACCATCCTGATTTTACAGGGGGGATTTCTTAGTTCTAATTACTTCTATTTTTATTAAAAGTCTTCTTGAATGCTTTTTCATTGTTCTCAGATCCAAGGGTTTGGGTCTGTAGTCACCTAGGCAAATTGGTGAGGCTTTTTACCAAACCTTGTCCAGAAAGTGGGGTGCAAGGTTTTGGGAAGTATTTTTGGGGGGGGGAGACGTGTCCAAACAGCTCTTCCCCAGTAACCAGTATTTGTTTGGTGGTGGTAGCGGCCAATCCAAGGACAAAGGGTGGAATATTTTGTACCTTGGGGAAGTTTTGACCTAAGCTGGTAAAGATAAGCTTAGGAGGTTTTTCATGCAGGTCCCCACATCTGTACCCTAGAGTTCAGAGTGGGGGAGGAACCTTGACAGCACATCAGCCAGGCTCAGCAGGGAAGTTATAGGGAGCAATATGCCCTACACAGTGCCTCCCAGAGTTCTGCTACACACCATCCTCTGCTCAGAGCTGTGTCTTCGTGACACTCCAGCTCAATGTTTAGTTAGTACAGTTCCAGTAACATTTGATATGTATTTTCTATTAGAGATTGGCCAAATCAGCAGATCAGACTCTTCCTAGCCCACAGCTCCATTTGTTTCTGAACTCTCAGAGCTTTATCCTGATACCAAAATCCTACAGTTGCCTCCAATTTCAATCACCCTTTGGTTTATACCAGAGATATCTAGAGCCGTGTGTCTGATGCTGAAAAGTTTTAGAATCCCCTAGGATACAGGGGGAACTCTAAATTTTGTTCCAAAAACTTTGTTTCAGTTACTCCTCAGTGTATATAGCAGCAAATATAAACTTTCCATATTTTCTAGTTTAAATTATGTGCTCATCACCAAACAAGAGACTGCTTGCCCTTATAGCTCACTTCATAACACTCAACTAGAGCTTCCATCATTCCAGCTGCTGATGCTGTGGTTTTTCCACTACTATCCTGCCAAAAACAAAATTGACTGTTTAAAGCAGCAAATGTCATTACCAAGGAGGTAAACCACCCATAACTACTAACAAGTGAATCGCACTCAGAATAAACAGAGAAAGTCAGGAATCCTGCATTGTAAGCTTACTGCAAACTGAGAGCTCCAGCAAGCGGATTTCTTTCTGACTAGCGAAGAAAGCTGAGTGATTTGCACAGATCTCTGCCACATATCCAGCACTTTGTCCCTGGTAAGATTACGTGAGCCCTTTATCCTTCAGAAGCAGTTCCATGCAAATTTTCTGTAGGTGTGTCATAGAGTCCCCACAGGTTTCTTCCCTCTTGAGCCTGTGGCCTGTGTCTAGACTGGCATAATAAAGAACCTTCCACACCTTCTTTTACTGGATCACCCAAGTGTCTTTATTTACAGTGTTCATGAAGTTCCCAGACCCTTCCTTCTTTGGTAAGGAGACAGAGACAGCAACACCACCCTCCTGTCTCCTCCCAGGTCAGCCTCCCCACTGAGCTTTGCCCAGGGCTTTTATAGCCTGCTTATGCCTCAGCCCAGCTGTCAGCACTTAGTTCAGCATGTTCCTCTGAGCCAGCCCTCATTAGGGCTTGCAGCTGGGCTCCCTGCCGAGTACCTGTGTCTCTACCCCGGTCTCCTGGCCAGAGAGCAGGCTGCAGCGAGCATTTTGGCAGGGCCTTAAAGGGGCTTATCCCTGTCCTGCCACAAGGTGAAATTCACTTCTGAGGAAAGGACCAATACAGGACCTATGCACCATATAAATATGAATTAAATTCACCCAGTGTGAGAGTCTTTTGGCTAAGATCTTCATATCCATTGTCTTGCCTGCTCTGTGTGGAGCGTATTGTTAAGGCTTGTCCTGGCATCCTCAGCCAAAAATTCCCTGGTCTGGCTTCTATCCTCAACCCCATATGTGGCTGCATTTCAATGACAAATTGATTCCTACATGCACATAGTTTGTAAATAACTGTTTCTTTGGAATGAAAGAGGCAATAAATAAAAGCTGTTATAATAAATGCACAAAAATAGTGTTAATACAGCCCTAAGGATGTGAGAAAGCATAGGCAGAAGTCAGGAAATTCTAGAATATAAGGTTGTTCCAATAACCTTAACTCAGCCATCACCGTATATCATATATACTTTATGGAATAGACTCAGAACAAAATAATGTATTAAGGTTTACAACTGGTGCCCAGTCCTGTAATCCTTACTCACGGGAGTAATTCGTACTCATTTGAGCAAACCTAGTGACTTCAATGTGATGTGGCTGTGAAAAAGGCAAATGCAATCTTAGGATGTATCAGGCGAGACATTTCCGGTAGAGATAGAGAAGAATTAACGCCATTGTACAAGGCACTGGTAAGACAACTTCTGAAATACTGTGTACAATTCCAGTCACCCATGTTCAAGAAGATGAACTGAGACTAGAACAGGTACAGAGAAGAGCTACTAGAATGATTAGGAGAATGGAGGGCCTCCCTTATGTGAGTAGACTGGAAGAGCTTGGCTTTTGTTTAGCAAAAAGCAAAAAGAGCTTGCCTTTTGTTTAGCAGAAGTCTGAGGGTGGATATGATTGCTCTCTGTCATTAGTGGGCAAATACCAGGGATGGTGAAGAGCTTTTTAATCATTTAAGACCATATTGTGACAGGAACAAATGGATATAAACTCGTCATGAACAAATTCAGGCTGGAAATTAGAAGAAGTGGTCTAATCATCAGAGGGGTGAGATTCTGGAAGAAGCTTCCCAGTAGAAGTTGTGGGGACAAACAACTTAATTAGTTTTAAGAGAGAGCTGGACAAATTTATGAGTGCAATTGTGATGATGGGGGCAAAGCTTAACAGCCTTGGGGCTCAATTCCGGTTAACATTTTATGTTCCTAAAAAGCTCATTCTTCAGAGTTTCAGTTGGCCAGCTGCAGTGGTCAGGAAGGGATTTCTTTTTTCCCTCATAATGTATTCTGTTGTTTGGGTTTTTTTTCTCTCCTTCCTCTGAAGCATTAGGGATGGCAACAGCTGGAGAAGGGAGATTGGGCAGGGTGGGCCAGGTGCTTTGAGGTTTCCCCAAACATTCTCTCTCTCAGATGCTTGGCTAGCTGGTTATTTTTCACACGTTCAGGATCTAACTGATTGCCATATGTGGGGTCAGGAAGGAACTTCTCCCCCAGGTCAGACTAGCAGTGACTTTGAGGGATTTTTGCCTTCCTCTGCAGTGTGTGGGTGCAGCTCACTTGCCAGGATTATCTGGGTATATTTCTTGTTTAATCATTTCCTTGTCACTGTGGGGACCTCGGGCACTGGTGCACCTCAGTCCCTTCTATTCTCTGCCTGTGGTATAAAACATTCTAGTTTCCTGTGGGCTGTAATACTTCGGTCTAATTACAGTTATTGGGTTTAATGTAAAAAGAAAAAGAGTACTTGTGGCACCTTAGAGGCTAACCAATTTATTTGAGCATAAGCTTTCGTGAGCTACAGCTCACTTCATCGGATGCATACTGTGGAAAATACAGAAGATGTTTTTATACACACAAACCATGAAAAAATGGGTGTTTATCACTACAAAAGGTTTTCTCTCCCCCCACCCCACTGGGTTTAATGTGTGGATGCTGGGTGGTTTTGGTGGCTGGTGATATACTAGTCAGATGAGGCAATTTGGTGGTTCTTTCTGGCCTTAAACTCTGACTGTAATGGGACTGTTTGCTCAAGCAAGGATTACTCATGTGAGGAAAGGTTGAAGGACTGAATCCTTAACAAGAGAAAGAGAAAATACTACATACTATATGTGCTGTGTGGTCAAATTAAGATTGCTGGAGTAATTCTAACTTTGAATATCCTGACTCTTGAATACTTGATCGCATGATCTTAGCATTGCAATAATGCGTTTGTGGTTTGGTTTGGTTTAGAATTTTTTAATGTCATTTGCTTTTTAAGGGGAAACCTGTAAAAGAAAGAAAAACTGGAGCCAGTGGAATTTGTGTTTTTTGAATAAATAAGTGCAAACATATCTATCTGTGCACACATGTATGTTTCAGCCAAATTTTCAAGTAGCCTGTCATTTTAATAGTCGTTTTAATCTGTGAATACCCACTAAATAGTTTTCAAATGCTTGGGTATTTGTTAAATCAATACAGTGCTTTGGGGTTTTGTGGAGGTTTTTGTTGTTTTTTTTCAAAATCAAACAAAAGTGTTATTTCTCTGTGATGGGTTGTGTACCCCACACAGGCCCTGAATGGGTTAAGGTGGGCCTAAGAGGCCAATTAACATACCTGGCAGCACCTGTTAGAGAAAAGGCCAGGCTTCATTAATGATGAAGCCCAGCTGAGGAGGAGCTGGGTGGTGATCAGAAAGCCAGGAGGTTGAGAGCAGAACGGACAGCCACAGGGAGCGTCTGCAGTCTCGAGAGGTCATAAGGAGGAAGCCCAGGGGGTAGAATAAGTCCTGGGATCCTAGCCTGACAAGAAGAAGCCAGCCAGCAACCAGGGACACATTAAGCACCCACTGAAGTGCAGCAGGCTCTGGGATTTGGACTGCCATGGAGAAAGAAAACCCTAGAAGAGGTGGATTAAATTGTCACTTGGCCAAAGGGTCAAGTTATGGGAAGACAGACCACTGACAGGGGGCGCCAGACAGCGGCTATGCAATGTGTGGCCAGAAAGGGCATGCTCTGGTTCATGAACCCCTTCACACCCTGAAAAGGCCTGTTTTCATGTCAAGTTTTGTTTCAAACCTCAGCTCTTTTAGCTAAGATCAGTGGTTCTCAAACTAGGGCCGCCGCTTGCTCAGGGAAAGCCCCTGGCAGGCCAGTCCGGTTTTTTTATCTGCCGCGTCTGCAGATTTGGCCAATCGCAGCCGCCGCTGGCCGTGGTCCGCCGCTCCAGGTCAATGGGGGCTGCGGGAAGCAGCGTGGGCCGAGGGATGTGCTGGCTGCCCTTCCCGCAGCCCCCGTTGGCCTGGAGCAGCGAACCGTGGCCAGTGGGAGCCGCTATCGGCCAAACCTGCGGACAGAGCAGGTAAACAAACTGGCCTGGCCTGCCAGAGGCTTTCCCTGAACAAGCGGAGGCCCTAGTTTGAGAACCACTGGCCAAGATCCTGTCTAAAAGGGTATGGTCACAACTTTTGAAAAACAGGAAAAGGATTTTTCTCACATACCCAAACTAAAAAAAAAAATGGCTGTTGGGATTTTTCTCAAATTTTCCAAATACAAACTTCCTTTAGCCAGAGAAAAATCATGTACATTTATAGCCTAAATTTTGAATATTTTTGGAGAGTTATCAGAACACAAAAACACAGGGCTTTAATGGAATTTTAACTTGAACAGATGCTATAAGAATTCTTTATAATAATCACATACCAACAGGAGTCCAGCTCTGAAGGGCTGTCTATCATATTTCTGCAGAACCTTCCAATGGCATTTCACCCACATAAGGACTACAGGATTGAACTTTAGGATCTAGAGTCTTTCCAAGTGCAGAAAAACCCATGTAGTGATGGGAAATTCCTATCTAGCTCAATCATATTTGTAGAGTACCCATTACTATTTTATCTGAATGCTGTCTCAGGGGCTCTCTGACCTACTCCCTTTCAACAAGTGGCACAAACTTTTGAAAAATACTCTTTTAGAAAAACATTGGATTGTAGGATTAGAAGCAGGAATGGTTAACTTTGTAACATTATGAGAATGGATTCATGTGGTGTTCTTTTCTATTTTAGTTACACAGGTTATCATAAGAATGATATTTTTAATCCCTCCTTGTTCCTTGAAAGACACTGGGTTAGCCTACTACCCTGGCCTTTTAAAGGTTCCATAATTTGATTGGCCTTTCCTATTCCCCTCACTTTCCTGTCTCAGTAGCCAGAGAGTGGTAGAACAACCATCCAGCCAAAACACAAAATATTTTAAAAGGTCACTGTAGCAGTACAAAATTCTGTTTATTACAAAACAAACTGGATTTGTCATTAAAACTCTTGCTTGGCATATGCAAACCAGTCAAGCCAAGCCACAGCATTGTTATCAACAATGTTCAAGGCATGAAGACCTCCAGGAAATTGCGTAATTCTGCCGTCCTTAACAATATGTGTTATGGTTTGTGACTGCTCACATCGACATAGTGGACTGTCTCTAAAATGCCACCAAAATTCCATTGCAACACAAATTCCATGTTCAGTACGAAAGCAGTTCAGAAGGCTCCATTGCCTTTGTAGTAAATCAAACCCAGGTTGACATTGAGTGGGGTCTGAGACAAGATAATTATTTGTCACTTTCTCTGTGGACCATGAAGCTCATCACACGTTCTCTACTGTAAATCCGTCACCCAGTAAACTTATCCACCATGGGCCACATGAGGGCAGATGACCATGTGGTGGATTAAACTAGTCTTTAATTAACAGTAGATGTGGCATATCCTGCAGTTTCATCACAACCTTTGCTACACTTTCCTCTATGCAAACACTGGCTGGAGCAATATTGCAGAGAACTGGTAACCATGGTAGAGGAATAGATTTAAGTGTGCCTAAAATAATACGCATATGGGAATTAAGCTGTACATCAATCATCTTTGTGTGAGACGAGCGAGCCCATACTGAAGCGCCATACTCCGCTGCTGAATAACAGAGTGCCAAGGGTGAAATTCGTAACATTTGGACATTGCCTCTCCATGTCGTTAAGGCCAGTTTTCCAAGCAGGTTGTTGGGCATTTTGACCTTAGTCATTGCCTTTGTAAGATGGTCACAATATGTGGGAGAGATATTCTTGCTATTATGAATGAAAAATAGGACAAATGACAGTTTTGCTTCTCATCTAGATCTGTAATTTGCTCACTTCTCTTAACAGTAACAGATACATTGTACCACCCTGTTCTTGTCTGACGTAAAAGTATTGCTTATGTTGTGTGCTGAACACTAGTGATTTCAGTTGCAAACCTAGGGTAAATGTTAATTATGCAATATGACATTACAAGGCAATACATGAACGGTGCAAGACTGAAGGTCAAAAGACCTTAACCACTCTACAATTGCAACCATTACCCAGAACTGTACTATCTTATTTCCTATTGACATTTAAAAGTAAATTTCAATTAAAAAAAAAAACAGACAGAGCGTTATTGACTTGGAATGGTAGACCTGAGAATTGCATATTGCAATTGACAACCAACTAAAAAGCTCTTGTTATGTCCAAAGTCCATGTGCTATGTCAGGTGTTTTTGTGCATGTGTCCCATTTCAGCTATGTTCGGAAAGAGTGACGCTGATGACTAAAATGCTTTACTATAAATCTGCTTTGCACAGTCTCTCCATTGCAATTGAAAAGCAAAACAATCAGTTACCGCTGCTTATTGATCACATGGGTGTCCGCCGAAGACTGCCCGAAGGCATACGTGAACAAGGACACTGATAACTGTTGGCCCCTCTAGATCAGGGCATTGTGATATTGCTGGTGCAATGTAATGAAGCTGCTACTACCACAGCCTGAGAAATAACTTCTTCATTCTTTTCTCAGAGAAAAACTGAAAGTGAGTATTAAACATAATGTAGACTTTTTTTTGTCTCGAAGCTTCTCTCCCTCAGCCCCAAAATATCTGAGGGGTGAAAAGTCTGTTTGAAATGGGATCTTTAAGCTTTGTTTTGCAATAGCTCTGACAAGTCATTTGAACTCCCTGTTGTGTTCCAAAGACTATCGCGGGTAACCAGAAGCTATAGTTGTATCAAATCTACCCACTCTTGCCATCAGCCTTGCAAGTAATACCAACTGCAGGCGTGACTGATGGCTAATATTTGGCCTAACGGCATGAGTCTCTACAGCTTGAGCTAAAACATCAGGCTGTCTCAAGCTAACAGCTGTGTCATGCCTGCATCCTCTATGGTTTAGGCCCAGAGAGGGATATATCGACCAATGGGTGATGCAACCTCTTCAAATTTGATTAAAAATAGGCTGAGGTTGTTACAGTGAATATAATTTACTGAAGGAGGCTACTTATTGTAAATGGAACGAATCCCAAGGTCCTTACTCAGTTTGAAATCAATAGTTTTGCCTGAGTAAGGATTGTAGGGTCCAGATTCTTTCTTTCTGCAGAGGAAAAACAAACCAAAACAGAAAGAGGACAGGAAACTGCACAAGGTTCCAGTCAGAGTTCCCACCCACCTCCATAGAATTTGCACTTCCCCTCACATCCACCCTGATTTCTGAGAATCCATCAGAGACCAGCGTATTCCATGTGGCATCCCTATGTCTCTCCAGTGACTCCTGATACTCTATGGCTTTCCCCATCCCTCTGTCAGCACAGTGGTGTTAGGGCTATGTTGACAGGGCTTTTGCTTTATGAAGTTGTCCCTGGAACAACTCTAAGAGGTGTCAGGGAATTCCATACAGTCCAACGGTAACAAATTCATAGTGGAGCTCTCGGTAGTTTCCAGGTGGAACAATGCACATGGCACACCTATTGCCCCAGTCCCTGCCCTCCCACAGAACTCCTCTCCATGGAGAGCTTTCCACAGAGTTGTAGAGTAAGTTGGGAAGAACAGTGGTTAGAGGTGGCACTCAGCCCCCTTCCATGCAGACAAGGATTGCATGGATCCTCGCCGCCTTCCTTCCAGGACCAAAAACTAGAGCAGCTATAAGGATATGCCTGCCATATGCTAGAGACACACCGATTACAAAACAGGATCTATATCCTTAGTGCCGTATTATCCATCAGTCAGTCTGAGGCTTGACAAGGCTGAGGTTTGATAATGTCAATATCAGAAAAAAATGAAGCCAAAGCTAGTGAGAAACTGAAAGAAAATAAAAAATGGTATTAAAAATTCCTGGGATGCAAATGGCTCTAAAAGATGTGTTAAGAAACAAACCCCATTGTTATTCTAGCCAGGAATCAGGATCAGCTGGTTATCCATTTAAACAGCTCTCAGACTGTCCCGCCAGCAGATGGTCTTCCTCAGCCTGTATGACCAAAGCCACAGTTATTGGAAAAACTTCAAGAAATATAGCATCATTCTGATCTCCTCCAGAAACTTCACAGTGACTAAAAGCTCTTTCTCTTCATTCAATAAATAACTGCAGCTCCTGTTGAAAGACAGGCAATGGAATGTCTGTCTCACTTTTCGCCTGGCTGGGAGTTCAAGCTCCTGGGAAAAGGTGAGAACCACTTTTACCCTGAATGTTTATGCTAAAAATTTCCATTGCACACACAACCCTTTGTTCAATGACTAGCAGCAAGTGCAGTTTCCTTTAAGGCACTGGCTACATTGTTTATTTGGGATGGGCGGTTCACTCACTTTGTGCTAAAATGGCACAAGTCTATTTGAGGTCATCTATTGTTTAGTTACTTTCACTTACAAATTAGTTGACTTGAACAAAAAGAAAAATACCCAATGTTATCACATAGAAAGAACCTTGAACAATTTCCAAGGAATCTTTAATCAAGCCCCAAGACATAAAAAGAGTGTGAAGAGATACAAAGTGTGTATGTTGTGGGGTGGTGAGGGAAGAGGGCTAAGCCAGCAATAAACAAGCAAGTCATATGGGACAAATGTTGATCCTACTGATGTTGATGGCAAAACTCCTATTGATTTCAAGTCAATGGGAGTAAGATTGCCCATAATTCAATTTCTGGAATCACTACAAAGCAGGATTAACTATGGAGATACAAATTTAACAAAATTGCAATAAGGAACAAGAGACCTTGTGAAACCCTCTTTGCCACTTAAATCCCATGTGGGATGCCATGGAACCAATTCCTCTGCATCGCAGAGATGCACTTTGTACTGGCTTTGAATTTCACCAATAGATTAATCTAATTTATCTGTAGTCTGATTAGGATTTTGTGTCCATTTACAATTCCTTAAGTCATTCTAACATTTTTTGTTCCATTTGGTTGTCTAAAGGAATTTATTTTTTGTCAGTAAATACTACTGTGTCAGATAACATCTCAGGTAAGATTTATGAGATTTTATAGCAGTCAAATAATGCTTTTTAACGGATAATTATGCCTTAAAGTGTAAGGAATTATGTAGCCATTCAATAAAATATGGATTTTTTTTCTAGTTAAATTGTCATTTGGGGGGAATAAAATAGAAGATGACTGTTATCTAATCTCAAGATAAGCCATAACCAGAACATTTTCATTTGATTGATTTTATCTCCTGAGGGAAATATAACAGCTGGTTTCCAAAATTATATTCATTCAGTATTTCAGCTTTTTTAAAAGGCTCTATCCAGTGGAAATGAAGAACATGTGCAACAAATATAGTTTTATCTCTGGTTCATTTGAGAAAACAAATTACCTTAAACAGGAATGCATGACATCCTGTATGAAGCATTAACCTGCACTATGCTTTCTGCAAAACCACCTCATCTTGTTTATAAAAATTCTCAGCACCTTTTTCTTAAAAAAATGTTAAATACTGGTATTCCATTAATTAAAGATAACTAAAATCCTTGTAAGTGCCAGCAGTAGGATAAAGAGCTCCAGTTTCAGTCAAATCCTGCATTGTAGTCTCAAACAATGCAGTTTAGATTAGTTTCAACAAAAGCCAGTGTGTCCTGGACTTCAGGAAAAGGAGTGGATGGCTTTTGTGCACCAAACTTCCGGAAATCTATGTTTACAAGGAGTTTGCTTTGTTGCAACATTTCTAAATCTGTTGTGATTCTCCCTAGAAAAATGCTGACTTCATTGAGGCATATGGCTGTCTGCCTATGTTTTCTGTCCCTAGGGCAAGTGTGTCTGTTGTGGACACATATTAGAACTTGAGATCACATGAAGGATATCATAGCCAAAGCATATAGTAGATGTAAAATATTTTTTATTATCAAGCTGGTGAGAAATCTCATCAACTATTTATTGTGCCACCTGTTCCAACACTGACCTGTATGATAGGATATAAACCATAATCTGCCTGATAATGAATATAATAAATAATATGAAAAATGTCCCTGGTTTCTTGGTCTCGTGATGTCATCTCTGGAGCTTTGGAGGATCCCAGAGACAGTAGAATAACTACAGTTCCACTGCACAGAGACCAAGGCAGGATTTGCTGACTTGATGTGTGGTGCGGCAGAAATGGTTAGGTAATGGGGCTGGAAATCAGGAATATTTTATGCAAATGAAAACATGAGATTATGAACTGCTTTTTGATCTTATCTCTGAGCAGATATTATAGTATGTTTGTAAGCACGATGTAACTATCATCACCAAAAAATAGTAGGTGGACTCTTTCAGTAGCTAATGAACAGAAACATATTATGTTTGTGTTTGTAACAAGAGGTATTGCACACCATACATCTATAAGTGTTACAGCTCTGTCAAATCAATAAAGCGAATGGTGACATGATGTCAGAATAAAAAATGCCCCAATATATATCTTGAAAAATATATATATCTTGATTCAAGTTTATGTCCTATACTTTATATTTCAATATTATTTTGTTCCCCATATAATTTTCTGTCCTGGTGTCAAGGAGAAACTATTATGAAGAGAAGATTAAAAACAAAAACAGGATATTGTTACATTATGTAGTGAGCTTCATTTCAGCACTAAACCTTAGAAATAAAATTAGATAGATTTAGGTTTACAACATGTCATTTTCACCTCTAGAAAAGCTTGCTATGTCATGTGTATAATGAACAGAAAACAGATGTCTCCTGGAGATTTTAAAATATATTTACATCTATTTATTAAAATGTGAACTTGAATCAAAATACCTACTTACCATTAGAGAGATAAGGTAGGTGAGATAATATCTTTTACTGGATCAACTTCTGTTGGTGAGAGAGACATGCTTTCGAGCTTACACAGAGCTCTTCTTCAGGTATCAGACCTGGTGGCTATGTAGGCTCAAAAGCTTGTCTCTCTCACCAACAGAAGTTGGTCTAATAAAAGATACGATCTCACCTATCTTGTCTCTCTAATCTCCTGAGATACAACACTGTTGTGACTGTGCACACTTACTACTAGTAAGCCAATCTGTTTGGTTGCAGTTGGTTGGTTCCTAAATTTATCCACACAATTTCAGTAAACTGGTGCAGGAGATACAATTGGATGTTGTGAATGAAAGAATTTTTCTTTGCATCTGAAACTCAACAAAAGGTTAAAAGTTCATTCCAAGATAAAAACTTTGTTACAGTTAACTTAAGTTGAAAATACAGATCTGAAACTTTAGGTGAAATTTTCTTGTGTGTTTTGAACCTTAAAAGAAAAAAAAGTTAAATAGAAAATTAAAAAAAAAAAAAAAAGGAATAGCTCTATCATTGTAAACCAGAATCTCCTTGGCCAAATAGGGCTACCACTATCATTCAGACATATTCTTTTATTTTCGCTAGGGCCCTTGTAGAGAGCAGGAGTGAAGAGATGGCTTTATGGCTACTGCTCACATCTTTCCAGTAGAAGAACACTGGCAACTGGCAGTATCCACTGACACAGAAGTCCACTTCCAGAAAGCTCATCACTGGATAAGATCCTACAAGATCAATGTTTTTAGGCTCCACTCTCCTGAATGACTATCTTACTGCTGAGCCAATCTTGTTGAGAGATATTTTAGCAAGTACAGCTCTTAGGAGTAGTAGCTTCTCTGTGGAGTCTCATGATCTTGGTGCTTCCGTGCATAGTCAAGCTGTTTATGGGACCTGATGAAAGATGACATTTGACTGTATGCAATCTTAAAGTCAGCATAGCCAGCAATACTTCCCTCAGCCAATGGTCTTTGCCTTCTCCACCACAGGCAGAATCCTAGTTGATGAGTTTTCCCCCAACTTCTACCCTGGTAACTTACTGTGTTTTAGACTTCTAGAACTGGAGTCTGGAAAACAGAGAGGGCCCTTACTCTTCCTTGAAGACTTCTGAGACACTTGGAAGCTGTGTGAATCATAATAGGAAAGACTACAGAGGGTGCTTCTTACACTGCCTTTTCATCTGAGGCTGTTTCGTCAGAGGTGGTCAGAAGAGGGATGCTTATTAATTTGCAGACACCACTTGTCAGCCCCTTTTGTTCTGAGCAAATGAGGCATAGATTTCTTAGAAAGATACTCAAAGAAAGGGCTGCCATACTTGCTGCAGCTCGGTGGTAGTGGTTACTGCTTCCTCACTGAACCTACCCTTCCACATTTTTGTTTAGGATTGGAAAACACTGCCTTTCTTTATGTGTGAGGGCATACAGAGACCCTTCAAAAGTTGTGGCTGTGTGATGGGGTGTCCACCCCACAAATGCCCTGAAAGAGTTAAGTCTGCTTGAGAAGGGGGCTAATTAATGCAACAGGCCACAGCTGAGAGGAATCAGGTGGCTAAGCAATCCCCTGACTGAGGGAGGAAGCCCAGCTGGGGAGGAACGAGCTGGGCTGGATTTATAAATACAGGAATTGGAAGCAGAGAGGGCTGCTGGGAAAGCCTGCAGTTGCTCCCTGGGAGAAGGGAGGTGTGGTTGGATTGGCAATCCCGGGGGGGGAAACCAGGAAGGTAGGACAGGAATCAAGGAAAGACAGTAAGGTCTAAGAGGGAACAGACCTTGATTGCTGGCTAGAGGGTCCCTGAGCCAGAAAAAATGGAGTAGAGAGCGGCCCCAGCTTCTCCTGTCAGCCACTGAGGGAGTGGCACTACGAGACAGTGAATAGGAAGACTACCTGAGCCTGTTTCTTGGAAGAGACTTCCCAACCCAAGAAGGAGAAACCATTATGTGGCCTGGCCAGAGGGCCAAGTCACAAAGAGTCAGCAGCGGTTCCTGGAGCGAGAGAGGGTTGGCAGACGAGAGAGAGATGAAGAGATGGCGTGCTACTGCAGAAGGGTCATCTACCTCCGAAGCTAATTCTCAGAGCAGCCAGGAGGAGGTGCCATCCCTGTGGTAAGTGGACCACCTTGTCACAGGCAGCTATTGCTGAGTTGTAAAATTCAAAATTAACAGTTTTGAACTGTATATCTAGTGATCGCATTTGGGCAAGACAAGCAAGATAAGGCTAAAAAACCCCAGCTAAATAGTCTTGAGTCAGTCAGTGGTCTCTGAAGCAGTGTTCAGCTTGGGAAGGCCTCTGTGGAGTCCAATACAAATAAAGTAACCATCCAGCACATGCTTCGCACTCTCCACAACACCACGGTTGCACAGTCGGCTGTCCTGGATGCCCCTACCATAGTCGGTCATGGCACAGTGAACCATGCCACACCTGAACCTAGAGGCGGCATGGGAGTCCAAAGCCAGGTAGTTGCTCATCTGGCCTGGTGGTGATGTGGGAGTTCCTGTTAGTGGCAGAGGCTCTCTCCCATTCTGTCCACCAGAGTGAGCTGAAAATGTTATCAGCTGGATGGAAAGCATGCCGTACTGTCCTGATAGGATTTCTGCTACACAGTCAGTGGCAGGGTGCATCCCATATATCCCTGAACACTTAAGTGTGGTATTTGCTGTACCTTTATTAGTTTGTTGGCTGCATTCTGATGACGGATGTTAGGTGGAGGGATATTGGCTAGGACTGGTAAACATACAAGTTTTGTTGGCGTCAGGGCGCCTATGATAATTCTGTTGGTATGATTAAGCTGTGTTTCTACCACGCTAGTGCAGGCGGAGCTTAACTAAACGGGGGCACAATATTCTTCAACTGACCAGCAGAGAGTGAGCCCTGAACAGTATTGTCACATTCCCCTGGAAGGTAATCACAGGGTAACCAAAACTGCAACCAGCAAACTGAATCTATTGGATCCTGGTTACTGTGGACCTAGAAAAGAACAAGGATCTGTATTAAATGTTGGCCCAAAGAATTATGAGTATAGTAATTGCTGGATCAGCCTATCTACTTATGTGCAAGAATTTGGGGGAAGAACCATAAATACTTACACATAATTAGGTTTGGCTAATTCAATTTTTTAAAATAATTTTGATGGATTATATCAATGTTTGTTTTTAATAATTTTTTTCTGTTTTTATCCATTTAAATTTTCACAGTTATGGGAAATAATGGCAGTCAGACAACAATTATTTCATGACGGTAGACGTTGAGATTCAAAAATTAAACCTTTCAAACACAAAGTGTGAGTATCACAAGTCAAAATATACACAGTAAATATGCTTAAATCAAACTCTAGTTCTCAAGCAGCATTTTTTTTTCTTTGCCTAACTGTAAATTTTTATTATTATCAGTGGAAACATTTTTGTCGGTTTGTGTGTATATGGTGACATTGATTGTTTGCCAACAGTTACTGATAAAAATTGAATCCTTCCAAGCCTTCCCATAATGGACATTTCAGTTCTGACTCATCTCTAATTCTGAAAGCTAAACGCTTATTCTTTCTTGGAAATACTTCATTCTCTCCTTCCCACGCCCCGCCCCCCATCAACAGTGCTCTGAGCAAGGATTCTCACACTTATCCAATGCAGGAGATTGTCTCATACACCACTTCCCCTCCTACTCAAAGTTACTTAATATCCTTGTGACAACTAAGCAAGTGCTCACACAGAAAAGCAATCGTAGGAAAATTAAGTATTCTTAGCTGTCTTTAGTACAATATGTTTAGTTTTTATGGAACACGAGTTGAAATTCTGGCCATGTTGAAATCATTGGGAGTTTTGTCTTCAGTGGGGTAAGGGTTTAACCCCCATTGTCTACTTTGCTTTCCATTTCATCTCCCACTCTCATCTGCTCTGCTTCCCTCAACTGCAACAAAGAAGGAAAGTCAATGCCATGGTACCAGCCAGCTCTGCATGGACCATCAGTGGTCCACTAATAACCACTTGAGACCCACCAACTTACAGAATATCTATTTCTCTTCTTTATATAAGAATGTTGTTCATTCTTCCTTCGCAGCAGCAGCATCATTGATCAGTATTCTGTCATTCAAAATTTCTGGTAAAAGAAAAACTACACTCTTTGATGTCATACTAGTAAATGGGTAGTGAGTAAGAAGGAGCCCTGTTAGTGATGTTATAGTCAAGGTTTTCAAAAGCGTTCAGTAACTCAATTGTTAAATGCCCAACCTGAGACACTATGAAGGGTATTGCTTTTCAGAAAATGCTGAGCATTCATCCACCCTCTGAAAATCAGCCCCCTTAAAGGTATCTCAAGATGGGAACCAAAAAAATTAGGCACCCAAAATTACTATTCCCTTTTGAACATTGAGGCCTATTATATAAAAAGGCAACATGCTTCTAATGCCTCATGAGCTTCATCCTTCCCCCATCACTTTGGATGGTGCAGCTGCCTTCCCCAGGATGACCAGTTCTGTGGGCCGGTACCAACAGGGGTATGAAGCCATGGCCCTGACTCCACCATGGCCCTCCCTTCCATTTTGGGACAACTTGCACCCCTGGGAGATATCAGGAGGGAGTAGACCCTGTGTTTTCCTAAGCACTAGGATAGCTTTTATGCCTGGCCTTTGCATGGAGTGCTCTGCATGGGGAAGGGTAGGGGGAGTCTCTATGTTCCTTACCCCCAGCCAAGTACACCATGCTATGGCCAGATGCAATTCTCAGTGCAGATCAGGAGGGAGACTGCAAAGCTGGTGCTGGACTAGTCCCCTGGCATAAATTAGAGCAGCTGTGGTGGGTCTATGCCAGTCAATGCTCACTTTACACAAGGAGAATCCCTAAGTGGTAAGATCCCATGGGTTAAATTCTGCTTTGAGATGAGCCAGAGAACTGGGGCCACAATCTTTATCAGGGATGTACACTTCTGGTACTCTATTTCAGCAATATCTTTAAGATTCTTTTACATTCAGAATTCTGAAAAAAATGAGAACTTAACATTAATGTAGGTTAAGTTGATGTTTTTGGTCTTGGCTTGTTTAATGGGTACCCTGCAGTACTGTTTAGACTGGGGAATGGAGAGATTACTGTTTGCTAACAGGAAATTAGGTTGAGTTCATTATAAACACACCAGTAATCATCTGGAATGTATTTAGGATTATATTTTAACCCTGTCCCTCCTGCGTATTATACTATGTCATGTTTTCCTCCATACCAACCCTTACACATGGAAGATCATTGCTGAATTGTTCCATAAAACCACTACCCTTTCCTCCTTGAAATTCTTCCCAAGACCCACTCCCTCTGTAATACCTACAAGAAAATTGTCTAATACAATTCCAATCAAATAATAATATAATATCTATTTCTCATGTATGGTAAGTCTTAGCAGCTTCATTATAGACCTTAACAACTGATATTTAATAATTCAACAAAGAAAACAGTTTTGACTGCCATAGCTCTGATAATAGTATCAAACATGTCTTTTTAGATAGTTTACAGGTTGATGGTTTTATGTGTATAGTCACATTTTCAAAGCACCCAGTTTTGTGCATTCTGGTGCTTGTAGACACATACTTGCCTGTACCAACAGGATGGTGCCTGGTTTCCAAAGCCCTATGGGTACAGGTTGAAAAGTAGGCCTGACTGAGAGCACTGAAGGTCTTGGCACACAAATATTTTGGGCAGAAGGCAGTGCAGGGATTTAAAAATGGGCTTGAGTGCATCAGATCTTGACACCTTTAAGAACTCATGGAGGACTGGTGAGGTCCCAGAGGCCTGAAGGACAAACATAGTACTTTTCTTTAAAAAGGGAAACAAAGATGACCTGGGGAACAATAGACCAATCAACCTAACTTCAATACCTAGAAACATACTGGGACAAATTATTAATATTGAGGAAGGAATGCAAGCCAAAATACATAAAGAACAGGTTAAAGAATATTTAGATGTTAGGTGTATTCAAGTTGGCTGTTGGAAACTTTCACTTCAGTTTCCCTGCTGCCTCCCCATTGCCAGAGCCTTTCTCCATTACCAGAGACTTTCACTACAGCAAAAAAGGTTCCAGCAGTGGAGAGGCAACAGGACACCAGACTGCTAAAAATAGCCCTGTAGACATGGGAGGCACTGCTTGTGTAGAGAGCCAATAGGATATATACCATAAAGGTTCTGGTGTGTCTGTACTCTACTAGTCTAAACAGTGCCTCACAATCTACACTGCTGTTTATATCCAAGCTAGCTGGGCATGCAGTGTCTCTATCATATATGCTGCCATAAGTACAGACATAGCCAAAGAGTTGTTATTGATGGTTTACTTGGGGAGTATATCTAGTAGGATCCTTCAGGAGTCAGTCCCAGGACTGGTACTATTCAATATTTTCATTAATGACTTGGAAAATGAAGGTGAGAATATGTTTATCAAATTTGCAGATGGCACCACTGTGGGAAGGATTGCAAGCACTTTGCACTTGTCTTTATTGAATTTTGTCTTGTTGATTTCAGACTAAATCTCCAATTTGTCAAGGTCATTTTAAATTCTGATGTCCTCCAAAGTACTACACTTAGGAAAGAAAAGTCAAATGCACAACTACAAAATGGGGAATAACTGGCAAGGTGGTAGTACTGCTGAAAAGATCTGGAGGTTATAGTGGATCACAAGTTGGATATGAGTCAAAAATGTGGTGGAGTTGCGAAAAAGGCTAATGTTCTGGGTTGTAAGACATGGGAGGTAATTGTAAAATTGTGCTTGGCACTAGTGGGGCCTCAGCTGGAGTATTTTATCCAATTCTGGGTGCCACACTTTAGCAAAGATGTGGATAAATTGGAGAGAATCCAGAGGAGAACAACAAACAGGATAAATGGTTTGAAAACTTGACCTATAAGGAAAGGTTACAAAACTGGGTATGTTGAGTCTTGAGAAAAAGAAAACTGATAAGTCTTCAAATACCATAGGGTCCTTATAAAGAGTACAGTGTCCCCTGAAGAAAGGGCAAGAAGCAATGGGCTTAATTTTCAGTAAGCAAATTTAGGTTAAATATTAGGGAAAACTTTCTAATTAGAAGAGTAGTTAAGATCTGGAACAATCTTCCAAGGGAGTCCGTGGAATCCCCATCATTGGAGGTTTTAAAGAACAGACTGGGCAAACACCTGTCAGGGATCGTTTAGGTTGACTTGGTCCTGCTGTAGTGCAGGGGGCTGGACTTGATGATCTCTCAAAGTCACTTCCAACCCTACATTTCTATGATTCCGTGATCTCTCCAACTCTAACCCTCCCCTTTCTTTTGTTCCCCAACTCTCCTTTGTAGCAGCAGGCTCTGGGGAAGTTGAGGCATCACCTAGCAATTCTCTGCTCTACCGGAGCTCAATAATGTGTTGACACAATTCAAATTAAGGAAATAAAACTTTTCTATTTAACGTTTAGAGTATTAGCTGCTCTCATGCCTTGTGACACATGAGGCAACCCAGGTTTTTCACCTCCGTCTGTATAATGCCACATGTCTTGTTCCATTGTTGGTTGTATCCATCACAGCAACATCTTTCTCAGTGGTTTTCTTATGTTATCTGTTGTCTCCCCCTCTTCCATCTTTCACCAAGTTGCATCCAGTCAAGGGCTTGTCTATGGATATAATTTTTTAACATCCATTCAACATGCCCAAACCATGTCAGCCTTTTTTTCTCAGATCATCGCCTCTACAATCTGTAGGACAGTCCTTTGTTACTCATCAGCGTAAGTTACTATATCCCACTGGCAGACATCAGGTGTTCTCCACAAGCATCTCTGATGGAATGTGTCAAGTTCCCTGTTGTGGGCTTCTAGCATTTGCCAAGTTTCAGAAGCATATAACCATGTGGGTATCATGGTATCATAACACTGCATAACTTTATCTTCATTCTTGTGTGTATCTCCCTATTTTTTTTCATATATTTGATAATCTTGACAAAGCTCCACATGGCTTTCCAATTCTTGCTTCTATCTCCTTATGAAGTTGACCCTCAGTACTGATTGTGCTTTCAAGATATGCAGATTAATTAACCTGCCTATACTCTTCTTTATCAATCACATATACGCCACCATTGCTGACTCCTCTTTTAATGATCTTGACTTTTGTTTTCTTAAAGCTGATTTCTAATTCTACTTTGGTGACCTCACGTTTGACACTGATAGTGGTCTTTTTTATGGCATCATCATCTGTGTCTAACAAAACAATATAATCTACAAAGTCAAGTTCTTCTCTATTGCACATAACTCCTGTGTCTTCCTTTGATGTTGCTCTTCACATCATGTAGTCTATCAAAATGCAGAAACAAAGGGGTGATAAGATTCAGCTTTGCCACACTGCTTGGCATGGGTCAGCCCTAAAGACGTATAGAGCTGCTTATTATAGAAGCTTATGTTACTACTTTAAATCTAAGGCTGTAACTCATTTGCATGGGTACATTTCCTGTTTTAACCTTGTAAATAACTTTCTTGTTTATAGTTTATTACAGGATTGGCTACAGGCATTGTCTTCAGTTTTGAGATCTGCACACAGTGACTTTGGGTAAATCACTGGTCCTTTGGGACTGGGAGTAATCTGAATATTATTGTGATTTTTGGTGTAAAGTGACCATCAATCACAGTCTGACTTACCAGGGTGGCAAGATAGACTGGAATGCCCAAGAGGCTGTCTGTGACACCATGGTAAGACTGTTATAATACTTTAGGAGTTCACATTTGTTACTGGGTTGGTGAAATCTAATTATAGAACATACAACCAGTTTGGGGGTTCTGCCTTGCTTTTTAACAGTCTGCCCTGAGATTGGCACTCATGATCATGAGCCACTCCAGATAGCATGACTGCTGTGTTTAAGAATGTGCCACCATGAAACTGACTATGGAAAAAAAATGGCAGCATCTAAATCACCAATCTATCCCTCTTTCCCCATGCATTCTGTCATAGCTACATACTTCACATACGTAAGTTCCAAGTTTACTTCTGTTAGCTCTTCAGAGCCAACACAACTATGGAACATTCAACTAGATCCTATTAATCAACAGCATTGTTAACTAAGTTCTGATTGCAGATACCATCCAGTGGAGGGTGATCAGACAGGTGTGGGGAATGGGCAGAGTCATGGCTTCTCCCCCTAAATGCTGTGGCCAACAAAACTACAGTTATACATTGGGAGCAGTAATCTGCACAAGATGTAGGGCAAGAGAAGATTCATCCTTCTCCTTCCACCAGATAAGGAAGGGAATTGGAGATAGATCGTGACTCTATAGAGCAGATCTGCAGCTGGTGTAAATTGTCATAGCTCCATTGAAGTCAATGGAGAGGATCTGCCTCAAATTCCCAGTAAGGAGTAACAAGGCACTCCCCCTCATCGAAGGTTTGTGGCAAAGCCATAATTTAGCCTTAGGAGGGCACACTTCACTGTAGAAGCCCTATCTTTTGAATGTACTAATTTATATGAAGTAAGGTTTTTCTTTTTAAATTGATGCCATAAAATATTATATACATGTAATATGGAGCTGTTCACGTTGCTGCAACCTCTCCTGATGGTGCACCTAAAAAAAATCCAACAATACTGCATTATGAGCCTTCTTTTGTTGGAGAGGGAGTAACACCTTGTGTGGTAAAATAGCAGTTCACACTTGGTAATGCTTCTCTCCTGACTGTGGGGATTTACAGTTTTAGAGCAAACACTTTAAATATTACCTTATAACATGGGGTAAAGATGTTATTGTCATGAATTAGATAATGCTTCTTCAAGCTCTTAAAATGCACAGTGGTCTCTTAGTGCTAAGTATTGGTTTTCTAAATACTTTTATGAAAGATTGGAAAATGTCTGAATAATAACTAATCTTTGTTTGAAAACATAATTAACTCACTTATTTACAAGAAAGGCTATAATGAATATAAAATGCTGCAAAGGGATAGACAGCTAGAATGAAGCTTTTAAACCTACAAGTAATAAAAAATTAATTCACTATCTCAGATTTCTGGTCTCAATTCAAATAACTTTATTTTTCTAGATTGTATACAATGGTCTCAGAAATGAACCAAGGAGGCTTGCATTAGACTGTATGTTGTATGTGTCTTTTTATGGCTATCATCCTTAGAATATGGATTGCAATCTCTGGCTGAACCTTTTCTTTAATACATTTAAACCTAAATGAGTAAACTCATTTTTTTTCCAACTTCTTGGTCATAAAGGCTTCAGTCCTACTTCCATTGAAGTCAATGGCAAAACTACATTGATTTTACTGGTGCAGAATTAGGCTTCACAGAGTACAGAAGCAGCACCACTTGTGTTAAAGATCAACATAATTTTAATCTTATTCTATGAATGAGTATCCAAATAAAACTCAGGGTTTCTGATCTTATCTTGAGATAGACAAGGTAGGTGTGGTGATATCTTTTATTGGACCAACTTCTATTGATGGAAGGCATAAGCTTTTGAGCTAGACAGAGCTCTTCTTCAGCTCTGAGGACGGAAGCAGAGTGTCTAAGCTAAATACAAGTTGGGACTAATTTTTAAGCAGAAGGGGTAACACATGTTGGAGGTGATCACTTGAAATGAGCAACTGGGAATTAGATTGTTGTGCGTAAAGGGTTTCAAAAGCTTGTACCCTCCACCAACACAAATTGATCCAATAAAATGTATCACCTCACCTATCTTGTCTCTCTCATATCCTAGGACCAACACAGCTACAACACCACTGCAAGCAGTTTCTCTTTCGATATCGATTGTTACATCGCTCAATACGTTACATTCCAAAAAGAGACATTTTACTTGTGCTTGGGTCTGGTACAATGTCATGGAGTTCAAAAAAACATAACCTGAGTTAAAAGCAATGCTATAGTATGCCAGAGAATTAAAACAGTGTCCCATGAGCCACAGGAATCAGTGAATCAGGTTTTCAGTGTAGGCTGTTGACTATAAAATAGTAGTTTACTCAGTAGAAATAGAATAGTACAGAAAACAATGAAAAAAGGTCTCTCAATGCAAAAATAAATAGAAGCACCATATGTAAGAATCCTTTCATTCTATTTTATGTGAAAATCCTACTACATTAATAATAAAATAAAACTTAGTCATAGACTAAAGAGAACAAGTTGAAGTTTGATGGCATTATATAAAAAGAAACTATGTCATACATTCATCCCTTTCTGCTTTAAGATATTCATGAATACAAAGAAGTCATCAAGAGAAATGAAGGCTTGAGTAGATTTTTCGGAACATGTTATCTTTCCAGAAAGAGCTGAAGTAATAATTACAATAAGGACTACAAACTCAGGTTGAACACTAAAGAAAACAAAACTGTCTCTTACGAAAATGTGGGAGAGAAAAATCATATAGTAGTAGTTGGAAAGTATTTTAAATCTGATGAGTATGGATCGATTCCTTTGATTTCAGTAGAGATACAGACTAGGGATGAATTTGGCTCAAGAGTATTCTAGGTCAATTGATATATAAACTCATATTCCAAGCCAGGAAGACAAACTGAAGAGAACAATAAATCCTGGCTGTTCAGTTTTTGTGACAATATCGAAAATATGAAGAATTTTGAATATGAAGCACTTGTATAGTATTTTCCACTTTTAAGATGTTTTACAAACATTAACTAATTAAACTATTACAAACTGGAAAACAAAATAATATTATGAAGATCCATGTGTCAGGCTGTCTGGAGTGGCTCACAACTGAGAGTGCCAACCTCAGAGAAGACTGTTACAAACCATAAATTGGTTGTATGTTCTATAATTAGATTTCACAACCAAATATCAAGTGTGAACTCCTCAAGCACTGCAACTGCCTTAACATGGAATCACAGACAGTCCCCTTGGGCAATCTGGTCTGTTTTGCCACCCAGGCAAGCTTGCCTTTATGATAGATGGTCCCTTACACCAAAACTCACAATATTCACGTTACTCCCAGTCCCAAAGGACCAATCACTTACCCCTGATCAATTGTAGCTCAGATCTCACACCAAAGACAATACTTGGAACCAATCCTATAACAAACTATCTAAAGATTTATTAACTAGGAAAAAGAAATAAGAGAGTTATTTACAAGGTTGAAGCAGGTAAACATACACACACAAATGAGTTACAATCTTGGGCTCCAAAAGGTAATTGAAATTGCTGTAATATGCAAGCGCTATATGTCTGGTAGGGCTTACCCAGCTAAGCAGCTTGGGGATCCCTTGCTTATGCTTAAAAATATTGCCCTTTCCAAATTCCAAGCAGCATAGGGCTAACAATTTCTTCTTGACAGGGATTTTTAATCCTTTCTCTCCAGAGTTCAAGCTGTGATGGAATGACTGTTTGTGCACAGGTTTCAGAGTAACAACCGTGTTAGTCTGTATTTGCAAAAAGAAAAGGAGTGTTGTACCAATAAATTAAAAACCAGCAGGATCTTATTAAAGGGAAAAAGGCAAAATACCACATTTATTGTGAATACAGAAAGAATCATAGTGAGCAGTTAGTTACAGCTATAACATTCCATTCAATCTCATATTTATTCACACATTCATTCACACACACACACACACAGGTTCTGCAAGGTTGTTATCATAGTTACCAGCCTTAGAGTTGCTCATGCCAAGCCACTGGCCAGGTGGCCTGGACATGAGGAGGGAGCAGGGCCTTGTCAGATGCTCATCTGATGCTCCTGGAAGTTGGTTTGCAGAATCAGACCCCAAAGTTCTCACTTTTTAGAGTCTATTTTTATAGGAATTTCTTCCTATGCCAGTCTATGGGAATTGCTTCATCGTGCTGTTGCTGAATCAATCAGCAGATAGCACATTCCTGACGGCTCCAAGATGTTATCTTGTTCTTTAGTTCTCCCATTCTTGAGGCTGTTGGGTGGATTCCAGTCTGCCCTCCGGGGGTCCTCTGGTTATTTCCACTTCACGCCTTCTTCAGCCGATGGACACTGGATTCTTAGGCTGGCACCTCCCTGATCATTCAGTTATTATCCACACCAAGCATCCATCCACATACATCCTCTATCTCTATTTTAATCACAATGGTTAATACAACAAAAGGGCGGGGAGTCTCTGGGTGCTGTTTCTGTTGTTAGAGTATTGCTTTGAGTCTCTCTCTCTGTGAATTGCTTTGAGAACAGACTCTGTCTTAGAATGTACTAACACAATTAGCAGCTTGCAAGTTTCACACATAGAGGGAGAGAAACAGTACCAAAAACCAAGAGACCTCTTAATTAGTAATACCCTGGAATTTAAACTATGGGGAATCAAACTCATTTGTGATTTTGATACAGAACTTCTTTAATATGATCCAACAGGAGTACTTGTGGCACCTTAGAGACTAACCAGTTTATTTGAGCATAAGCTTTTGTGAGCTACAGCTCACTTCATCGGATGCTGTAGCTCACGAAAGCTTATGCTCAAATAAATTGGTTAGTCTCTAAGGTGCCACAAGTCCTCCTTTTGTTTGTGCACATCCCCTCTTCGTGGGTGTGAAGAGAGCAATCAACAAAGTCTTTTGTCCACTGATTTTTCACAATGGCTTGCCTGGTGTCTATGCGGCTTCCTTTGTTGGGCAGGAAATGAGCTCTTGTGGTAAACTAGCATTTCATATTTAGTAATGCTTCTCTCCTGACTCTGGGGGTTTTCAGTTTCAGAGCAAAGACTTTTATAGTTACAAAGCAAATACTTGAATATTACTGTATAACATGGGACACAAATACTGTAAGTGAGATGAATGCATGCAGCAACTCACAAGCATTTCCAAAAGTCCAAACACTGAACACAACATCTCTACAAATCTAATACCTATTTTAACAATACTAACAAAAAGGTAAGCCAGATACATTTCCAGCTATGCATTTGTCAGTGTTCATTGAGACCTAGGGGCCTTGGCGTGAGCTGGCACCTGGTATGCAAGCATCACACTCTGTCTACAGGAAAAAGTGGGGTATTGGGGGAAAATTCATACCACTGACCAACAAAGACAGAACCAAAACTTGGCATTCTCCAAGAATATCACTGTCAGGACCAGGACTTGGGTAGTCAGACCAAGTGGTAGGAGAAGGAGCTGAAGTCAGGAGTCAATAATCAGAGTCAGGTATTGAGCCAAAGGTCAGAGCCAGAGTTGTAGTCAGAGACCAAGGGCAGGGATCAGGACCAAAGCAGGAACAAGTCAGGGATGCGCAGGGCCCAGGACCAAGAAAAGGGAAGCAAAGTTGAGGAGTTAGGAAAAAAGGCAGGATCCAACATAGCAGCCAATCAGGAATTCACCCAGTTGCTTAGACAACGTTCTCTGCTTCTTTCTGGCTTAATTAGCACAGACAGACCAATCAGTGGAGTCAGGCGCTCCTCCAGTCAGGACTCCTGTGGGTGGATGACTTTGGTGGGGCTATGGTTCCATCAGTCACTTGGCCCACCAGCTACTAACAAGCCCCTGGATGGTGTCTCAGATGCACAGGACTTTGGACCTGGGTTCAAGACCCATGGATCATCACCCCTCTTCTAGGACACCTTCAGGGCATCACTTGTCATCCACTCCCAGCTTCTGGCAGTCAGAGATTAGGGAAACCCAGAGCAGGGGTTGCATCCCTGACCATCTTGGCTAATAGCCATTGATGGACCTATCCTCCATGAACTTATCTAATTCTTTTTTGAACCCCATAATAGTTTTAGCCTTCACAACATCCACAGGCAGCGAATTCCACAAGTTGACTGTGCTTTGTCTGAAGAAGTACTTCCTTTGGTTTGTTTTAAACCTGCTACCTATTAATTTCATTGGTTGACCCCCCCCCCCCCCCGGTTCTTGTGAAGGAGAAAATAACACTTCCTTTTTCACTTTCTCTACAGTGTTCATGATTTTATAGAACACTATCATATCCCCCATTAATCATCTCTTTTCCAAGCTGAAAAGTCCAAATCTTTTTAATCTCTCTTCATTTGGAAGCTGTTCCATACCCTTAATAATTTTGTTGCCATTCTCTGTACCTTTTCCAATACTAATACATATTTTTGAGATGGGGTGACCAGAAGTGCACACAGTATTCAAGGTGTGGGTGTACCATTGATTTATATAGTGGCATTGTGTCTTATTACCTATCTATGATGGGGCATCTGCCCCACACTGGCCCTTAAGGGGTTAATAGAGCCCTAGGGACATTGTGCAGGAGGCAACCAATCACAGAAGGGCTTATAGGAGCAACCAATCAGGGCCAGGCAGGCCCATATAAGAAGAGCTGCAGTATGGAGCAGCTTGAGGAGGATTGGTTGCCTTGTAGGCTGAAGGTAGCAAGCACCCTGGACAGAGCAGTGCTGCAGGCAGAGACCCGGGAAGCTAAAGGCAACTCCTGGTAGGCTGCAAGAATCTGTAGGCTGAGGCAAGGGCAAAGAGGGTGCTGGGCCTATGGGGAAGTGGCTCAGGGAGATCTACAAAGGGGATGCAGCAAGTGGCAGCCATCTACAGGGTCCCTAGGGCTGAGACCCAGAGTAGTGGGCAGGCCCAGGTCCCTCCCCCAGTCGCCACTGGGGAAGTGGCAGAACTCTGGACTGCAGTTGCCACTGAGGGAAGTGGCTGGACAGATATTGCAGAGCCCCTGGAAGGGAGGAACCCAGAGCATAACATGGCTGGAGGGTTGTGTCACTAAAGAGGATGCCACAATCCTGGGAGCGATGTGGGTCCCAGAGCAGAAGCGATGGCACTGAGGCACCACCAGAGGAGGGTGCCCTGGCAAGCAGAGCTAATTCCCAGGACAGCTGGCAAGTAGTGCCACAGCAGTGAGTTGCACCACATCACACCATCCCTTTCCTAATGTTAGCTTTTTTGGCTGCTGCTACACATTGAGTGGATGTTTTCAGAGGACTATCTACCATGACTCCAAAATCTTTCTTGAGCAGTAACAGCTAATTTAGATCCCATCATCTTGTATGTATAGTTGGGATTATGTTTTCCAGTGTACATTCTTTTTGATCCACATTGTTTGTAATTTTTTTGTTTCTTTGAGGTGGTTCTTTTAACTGCTCTTGGGTCTGCAGTAGCCAGTCTGAGGCTGCCAGGATAAAGGAGATTGTGGGTAATTCCAGGTGAATCTGGGATATAACTTTTAATTTGAAAGGGGGGGGGGGAAAGAAGGGTGGGCGGGGGGAGGTTGCCTTGTAGAGTCACATTTGGAGCTATTAGACGCAAACTCCGCAGAGGGAACAGTGAGGACCAATTGCTGTGATGATGATTTATGTAACAACATATGTACTATTCTAGTGTTTGATTTACTGTCTCCATCTGGCTGTTCATCTGGGGGTGGTGGGAAGAAAAGGGGCAGGAATGAACTGTTAATATTCTGAGGGCTTCATGCCAAAAACAGGAGACGAACTGTGGGCTGTAATTGGAAATGGTGTGATCTGGGACAACCCAATTTATCCATAGCTGGAGAGTTTCCTCAGAAGAAGGCAGGCAGGTGCAGGGAGCAAAGTAAGTCATCTTTGTTAAATGATCCACAACTATCAAAATTGTCATATAGCCATTGGACTGAGGTAGCTTCACTGTGTTGTCTAGTGCAATAGCTTTTCAGGGTCTAGGTGGAGTCTCTAGGGGTTGAAAGAGTCTGAGGGGTTTACTGCACTGCACCTTGGTGAGGGCACATTCATTACAGAAGGCAACATATGCCTGTGTTGTCAATCACAGAAATCCGATGATAAAAGCTGGGTCTTGGCACAACCAAAATGCTGCACCAAGGGGGAATTGTGACATGGTTGCAGGGTTGCAACTCATGAGAGTTCGGGGAGAGAACATATGTGTCCCTTCACAAAAGAGCCCATTCTGGGCACTGTGCAATTATTTGTTTATAGCTTCCTGTTCACAGGGGGATCCCCATGGTAAAGACCACACAGATTAGAGCAAACAGTTCCTGGTGGAATGTTGCACTGAGGAAGTTATGGGGTTTAAAGATGTACGAGGTTTCTTGACTAGGCCCTTTTGGGTCAATGTAGTACTCTCCCTTCTGGGAAAATGCCATTACAGGATCCCAGAGAGTAGGAGATACAAAGTCAAAACAGGAAAAGAATAAGGCCCACCAAAGCTGTTGCTGATTGAGAGGCTTGGCCCTGCAGAAATACTCCAAGTTCTTGCGGTCAGTGTAGACCTGAACCAGATACCAAGCTCCTTTAAGTTAGTGGTTCCACTCTTCAAAGACAACTTTAGCCACCAGAAGTTCCTTGTCTAAGACTTCATAATTTCCCTCCACAAGGGTGAGCTTCCTAGCACAGAAGGTGCACGGATGCAGTATCTGCTGGGGTCCACACCTCTGGGAGACTGCCACTCCAATTGCCATATTGGAGGCATCTGCTTTGACAATAAAAGCTTGAATGGTGTCTTGGTGGGTCAATATAGAAGTGGTGTTGAATGCAAGCTTTCGATGCTCAAAGGGATGCTGGGACTTGGGGGACCAAAGGAACTTGGAACTCTTGTAGCGCACTTATGTAAGAAGTGTGTTTTTTTTTTTTTTTTTTTTTCTCAGAGAACCTTGGAATAAACTGATGGTAAAAGTTTGCAAAGCCCAAGAAGCACTGTAGGTTACAGACATTTTGAGGCATTGCCCAACAGTGGACCTTTATATTACAGGTCCATTTTTGATAGTCTCCGGAGGCATGATAAACTCCAGAAACTCTATGTATGCATGGTCAAAAGCACATTTCTCCAACTTGGCACAGCACAGAGGCCATGTTGGTAAAGTCTCTCCAAAACAGTTCAGACATGTATGGTGTGTTGCTCAGGGTTGTCAAAGAAAACAAGTATAGTGCTAAGATACATACTGGTCCATGATGTCCTGACACTGATGAGATGTTTGAATGTGGTGGAGACAGGAAGGTAGGGTCTGATGTAGCAGAAAGCCAGGAATTCACCCAGTTGGAGACACAGGAAGTTGTGTGTGCTTCTGGATTAAATAGTGCAACCAGACCAATTGGTGGGGTTGGCTCTCCTCCAGTAAAAACTCCCAAAGGCAGTGCCTTAGGTTGAGCTAGGGTTCCACTAGCCACTTGGCCCACCAGTTATTAACAAGCTGCTGGATAGAGGCCAGAATGCAAAGGTTGTCACAGACCCACGTTCACAGGCTGGCTCTAGGCACCAGCCTAGCAAGCAGGTGCCTGGGGTGGCAAACGGGAAAGCGCAGCATAGCGGTGGATTTCGGCGGCACACCTGCGGCAGCTCCTCCGCCTCCCTCTTCGGTGGCAGGTCCTCCTCTGGCTCCCTCTTCGGTGGCATTTTCCTTCGCCACTTGAGGCAGCAAAAAAGGTAGAGCCGGCCCTGCACGTTCAGGAACCATGGATCCTCACAATCAAGCATCAATTAAAAGCACAGTGTAGTGCTGGAACTATTCTAGATCCTGCAAGGTCTTACTCCGTGTTCTTCATGAAGGAGCCCTTGAACCTTTCAGACATAATGTGTCAGATGAATTCGGATATGGTCCTAGAGTCAGATGGAAAAGCTGGAGAGCACGAATATGGACAACAGAACAAACCAAACTGAATGACATTTCGAAGACTATATGAATAAGCAAATGTACTAATGGGATGTAACAAAATGGAAGCTTAATTATATCTACAACATAATAAAAATCACTAGAGATAATAAGGGCTACAAGTAATGAAGACAGACAGAAACTATATAGTCACATTTGAACATGTGGTGTCTTGCAAGTATTGAACATAAAGATAGTGTGGTGATCACCTCAGTGATGATGGACATAACTGGAACATAGGTAAATATCAATATCATGCCCCCCTGAGAATTACTGATGTTGTTAAACTATCCATCTAATGGAAGTCCATGCTCAGTCCACTTCTGACAATTTGAAGCTGCAGTCTTGTGGTGTTCGCTGTGTGCTACCAATTAGCAGATGTCTTTTCCCACTACAGGAAGTGAATACCTCCTTGAAAAGTTAATGGAAGTTGCTCATATCCTACAACGAAAAAGAGGGCCCATGGAATGTGGATCCCACATATAACCAGTCGGGTAAGTCACCCTATTTAGAAGACCATATGAATCTGCCCAGTATTTTTAAAGCTTTGGCCTTGTTCTTTCATCCACCACCCACTAGATAGGAATCACTCCCTTTGGTTTCAGTGGGCATGACTTCTATCCACAGGGAGAAGATTCAGTCTCCTTTTGAGTTTTTTTACCATTTTGTTTCCTCTGACCCCTATCTAACATAACACTTAAACTCATGCATACCTGTAAGCACTTGAGTATGCTCATTTGGCTTCAAAGGGACTACAAATGTGTTTGAAGTACTTTGCTGTATCAGGGACTGACAGAGGAGTTCTGCTAAAGACAAATAGTTCTCACTTTATACTACTTTATAAAAAAAAAATCCTCCATGGATATTTTTGACATTTTACAAGAGAGCCAAAGAATTTGCAAGACCTTGAGATTATTTTAAAATTAGCTTTTACTTTCTTTTCCAGCCAACACAATATGAGATTTTTTTACTGAGCTACTCTGATCCACTGAATCTGTCAGCATTTGATAGGGTGATGTTCTGATATTAAAAAAATACTTAACTGTGATGGGCAACTGGGCAACAAGGAGTTAAGGAGCTGCTCTGGGCTCATCCTGCTCGGCCCCACCACACCTGCAAGAGGTGCACAAGCAGAAAGAGGAATCAAAAGGGAGCAGAACAGCTCACTTGCGGGCACAACAGGGAAGAGAGCAGACCTGTAACTTGCAGCACCTGAGAGAGGGATAGCTCAGTGCTTTGAGCCATTTAGGGATCTGGGCCAAAAATTGGGGATTGGTCCTGCTTTGAGCAGGGGGTTGGACTAGATGACCTCCTGAGGTCCCTTCCAACCCTGAGATTCTATGGGCTTCTATTCTAAAAGATGTCCCTCTGCAATATCCAGAATAGGCCAGCAGAAGCAGTAAAGAATTGAGGGAATGCAGGATCTCTCCCTTCAACAACTGCGGAAAGATCCTTCCCTGAGGGAAGGGAGGACCTGCTTCAGGTATACCCTGAGACTGAGGGAGGCATTTCCCCCATCTCTGTCATGTGGACTCAGTTTATTTGTGTTACGTCTCCTCCTTTTGTTTATGGGCTACCCCTGAAGAGGAGAGATTTGGAACTAACCTGGCTGGAGGGACATGGCATGAGAGAAGGCAGCCGTCACTTCCAGAGGAAGAAAGTTACCATTCCCTGCCTGGCCATGAAGAGCCACCATGTGGTGAACTGACCCCCTTTCACGCTTCCCTGTACAGACTGTAAACAGGGACAATAGAGGGGCAGTAGGAAGTGGCCCAGGAAGGGCAGCCTTAAGGTGCTTCTGGGTGTTGGACCCTTTTGTTGCTCTCATAGGGCCCTGGACTGGAGCCCAGTGCAGTGGGAGGGCCTGGGTTCCCCTACCAAAACTCCCTTTGCAGGTTGAAGGACCTAAGCCCTAACCATTAGGCAATGGTCCCTATGAGTGAAGAGCATAACACCAAACTACTAAACACCCAAGCAACTCAAAATACCCACATATCAAGCAGGTACCTCCATATATACCTATTAACTATCACTAAAGTAAATTTTTAAAAATTCATAAAGAGTATTTAGCTAGGACTTCTCAGCTGGGGAATGTATCTAGCAAAATTGGCACTTACTGTAGAATGGTGTAAAACAACTATTCCAACCACAAGGAGGGATGAATTGGGCTTCATTATGGATCTGTATGTTCACTTCCTTTGTTTGAACTAGGAAATAATTTTGGCTTGTCCTAAACGTGATGTCATATGGTTCAAATTCTCCTGTGTACACAGGAATATACCTAATCAGTCCAATGGTCCATCTAGTTCAGTATCCTATCACTGACAGTAGCCCTTATGAGATACTTTGGATGCTACCACAATACAAATAAATACTGATTATAATAATTCATAATTGCCTATGAATTATTATAAACCTTATCAGGGTTATTTCTAATCCCAAAGAGTGAGTCTTACTCTCAGCCAGTATGTACATTTTCCACGTGTACAGAAGATCACAGATGTAGTATAATAATATTTGAAATGGCCTTTCTTTTGAATTGTGCCTGGAACAGTTAGTTATACAATGGAAATAAGTATTTTGATATACTGTAAAAACGAGAGATGCTCCCCCATAGTTATTTTGTTTGTGTGAAGATAAGGCAATAAAAAAAATCTTTAAAAGGTAAATATTTGTCTTGCAGAAAACATGCAGAACTAATCTTTTCCTTCTAATTGATAAGATGCAATCAGACATTTGTAAGATTTCATGAGGAAAAATACTAAATTATAACTTTTGCATAAACTCACTTTTTTATTGCTCAAGATTAGCATTGGTTTGGTTTTATTCATAACTCTTATATCTGGAGAAAAAGTTATATTTGGCTTCTTACATGGGCACCAACAGTATCTAAGGTCCTGATCCTGCAAAGACTTATATACAGTACTTGCTAAACTTTATGAACTGAGGGTAGTAGCATTGAAGTAAACAGGACTACTCAATGTTCAAAGTTAAGCACGTGCACACATTTTCACAGGATCAGACCCACATTGAACATATTTAGAGCTGAATTTATCAATCTTCTGAAAATCTGTATTTCCACAGACTTTACATAGAAGAATTATGTTCAGGTGTTCTCATAACACTTAAGGCAGAAATAGAAAACACATTTTAACTATGGCTAATGGTCATTAGTACCCTTATTTTATTAGCCTCAGAGGAACTGAAGAAAATTCACTGAAATCCTGGCTCCAGCTCAAAAAGGGGAGGAGAATTCCGTAATGACCCACAATCTGTAAGTCCTTGAGATCATGTTTTGAACTCTATTTCCTTGCCATAGTGCAGCACTGCACCATCTCAATTTCCTTTCTTTTGTAAAGAGTAATACAATAACTTGGTAGTATGTTCAAAGATGAATCTCAGATCAATTGTTTTGAAAGGAATGTAACACAAACTGGATACACCTCTGGAACATCAGAAAAGAATAAATGTTGCCAGGCACATTTGCAGTTGAGTTTAAAATATCCTGAACATAGCTAACTTCAGGGTGAGCAGTGTCTCAGCATTATTCATAGGGTTTATTCAGTGATTAATTCGTGAAATTCCTGAGGGAGAATGGAAGGGACCACAAAAGAGTTTGGAAGTTGTGGGCAGAGGTAATTTTTGTCTTGTGCTTGAATGATAATGCAAAGCACGTGCAAATGCAGAGAGCATGAGGAAATTCATGCATCCTCTGTCTGGGAAGCCACTGAAAATTTAGATCCCGGCAACACGTAGTTTGGTGGGGAAGGGGGAAAATTCCCCGATTTTCTCCTACGAGCAAGTGACCGGCTTTAGGACTGTGGTACAGCACGTACACACTTTTAGAGTGACGTAAGTGAAATAAAACTAGCCCAACAAAAGCCGCTCTCAGCCTGGAAGTGTCTTGTAATCTGGATTTAACGCACTTCTCTTCATCTCTTTGATTTGTTTCATATGCTGAGGGAAGGAAGGGGCAGGAGACCAATGACACGCCAGTTGTAATCCAGAGCCGGACATCCAGCTCTCTCCTACTGCCCTCCCACTCCCATCTGGGGTGCGGGTTGGCCGGTAGGAGACACCCATGAATTATAAAAGTGCATATGTCCCTTTAAGGTTTGCTTTGCTCCCTGCAGACTTTAGCCTAAACACTGAGATCTGACTTTATTTGTGCATGTCTCTCCGCTCTGGGATCCTGCCACGTGGGGGTTTCAAAGGCTCAGAGACCGTTTGGGGTTGCGGGGGGGGGGGCGGGGGTGTGAGGGGGCGCAACTCATCTTGATGAGAAGAGAAAACTTAAAGGGACTGAAACAACAAACAGGAAATGCCTAGCCCGGCTGCTGATGCAGAGGGGACCAGAGGCAGTTGCAGCGCACTGAGCTGTTCTCCCTAACAGGCAGCGTGTGAACGACCGAGCTAGGACAGGGGATCTGCTGCCCCCCCGGCCCTGTGCTCCTTCACGGGCTATCCTTGCCACTGCAGCCATGGGCTCTCAGCCCCTCCGTAGCAGAAGCCCAGGGGTCGCTGTCCCATGCGGGATTCTGACAGGTGAGAGAACTCTTCTCTCTTTCCCTCTTCTCTGAAGACCCAGATCTGCCAAGTCTCGCTCCTCTGCAGGGAGGCTCCCTTCTTGGGGAGGATGAATCTCTCAGGATATGGCATCCCAGAGTCCCTTCAAATAATCTCTGCATCCATCATCCCCAACAACCTCACTTCGCTCAGAGTGCCCCGGTTTAAGACGGCTCTTGGGAGTGGGTTTTTAAGAAACTTTTCCTCGCCTAGGATCTAGGGAAAATACTCAAAAAGCAGGAGGGATGGGAGAGGAGAACAATACAAGTAGAAGCTGCTGGGCGAAGGGTGGGGTATGTAGGAACAACATTTATGAATGTGAACTTTTTTCTTGGTTTCTGATATGGTTGACTGCGAAGGGCAATGTTAACTGTTCAGAGTGACTGTGGGAGAGAGAGGGGAAAAAAGGTTACAGGGACGGTAGCTCAGCCCATTAAGCATGGAGTATTTCCATGTAAGGTCTTAATGTTGTTGGGGATTTCTTTTGTTTTGCCAAAAAAAAAAGGGGGGGGGGGCAGCGATTCAAGTATGGACAACAATTTTTGATATGTTGTGGGATTTGTGGCTAAAGCATTTGTATTTGGAGAGAGAAAATTCAAGGAAATGGAAATGAGTTGAGGAAATGCAAACATTCACACAACTGTGGAATTTGGCTCTCTGGGGTACAGTTTTCTTACAGTGTGAGCAAGCCAAAATAATTGAGCTGAGAACGTCTGAAATTAACCAATAAGAAGAAATAAGCTTTATATAAATAATCTAAATGGAGAGAGACAGGGGGTGGCGGGGAAGGATAAGATCATTTATATTGTTGAAAGTGTTTTGTAACTCTTTTCTTCACTTTGGGATTGTTCTGAAATGAGATTCGTGTAGAAACCTGAACAAGTGTAGCACACTAGGTTTACCAGGCAGTTGACAGGTAGCACTTTTCAAATGTATATCATGTTGTTATAATCTCCTAAACTATTATATGATCCTTTTCCAAATCCTTATGCTTGGTTTTGTGTAAGCGATGGTGGTGTTTCTTTGTGGAGGGAGGATATGCAGCAACAGCAGTTTGAAATACTTATCTCTGGACTCCTTTTCCATCTGGAACTGAAAAATTAACACTTGTATTGGCTTCAGATGGTTCAGCAAGAAAAGTGCAAATTTAAATGAAGTCAAGAACTGCAAAAGTTAAGGTTCTTTCACGTGTGTACAATGTGGACAAATTAATAGTGCTATTATCTTAATTGCCTAATCTTTATGACAATTATAATACCATTGCATACACAAAGATTGTTTTGATATCAAAACAATGAGGCTTCCTCAACTTTCAGCCTCACTCACTCTCAATCTGTTTCTACACAGCCCCTGAGCCTTCTCTCTACTGGAGCTCTTTCTCTTCACGGGCACATTAATGAATTAACCATGTTTATCATAGTTCCTAAGGACCAACCAAGAATGGGCTACACAGAGTAGAAGTGAAAACACAGAGTAGCAGATAGTCCCTACCCAGAAGAACTTACAATCCACATAGACAAGCTAAACACAGGCTGAAAGTGATATAACAGAACTATCCCATCCCTTCTTTTCTTATGCCTTCACTACCTCTTCTCTTTTCTTTTCCTCTTGTCCATAACAATTTCTCTCCCATCATTTCTCAGCTGCTCTCCCCACAGCTTTTTGCATTCAGAGACCTCTTTCCCATTCAGAGCCCCCTGTCTTGTTCTGGACTGTTGCAAGTTTACAAGTCCAAGATACACTGGTCACACCCCTTCTTCCTACCAGTGTCACCTCAGTCTTGTCTGGATTCTGCTTTAGCCAGAGCTACTCTTCATACAGGTTCTGATCTAAGATAAGCAACGAAAAACAAGTTGATGGTGCAACTTTGGTTTGACTAAAGAGAGCTGAGTGACTCAATTGCAAACAAGATATTATCTAATCAAAAAGAGGAAACTTCAGAAAATCATGTTAACACACACTATACACACTTTATTTATTGTACTGCTCAGAGCTTGAAAATCAAGTACTGAACTGCTATATTTAAAAAGAAAATAGAACCCTTTAAATTATCTAGGAAAACAAAACAGAAAGCTAGAAAAGGTAGGGGTGGGGGAGTGAGCGTAGCAAGAGCTCATGGGTCCTACACGTACAAATCTCTCTCTCTCTCTCTGAGAATGAATGGGAGACAACATATAATCCTTCACATTTCCCATTGAGCTCTTGGTACTTTTGAATTTTCTGAAATTTTTAAAAATAAAATTGATTGATGAAAAAATGTAATGCATAGTAATGGGTACTTAGCAGATGTCTCCTTGGTCATAGGATCCTGCCCTACTGAAGTCAAAGGCATAAGTCTCCATGTCTCATTGGGATCAGGACCAGGTTTCTGGTGCCACACAACTCAGCTATGTGTTCCTCAAACTTACTGAGATAATATTTATCTCTCCAGGGGCTAAAACTTTTGCCCATTAAAATGAACAACACATTCTTGAGCTCAGTGGATGCAGGATCAGGCCATGGGTGCAATACCCTGCTTGTAGTATAGTTTTATACAAAACTATTATAAGAAGCAATTTACTGCTTCCAGAAGCTCTTAATGAACTAGGCTGTATTGATCTCTGTGTTCAAGAGATTGCTTACCACATATGAAGTTCAATTGTCACATTGTAACTTCAGATTTTAAGCAGAACTCCTGACTTTTGCACCTCTAACTTTTTTTATCTTAATACTGCAACTTCTGTTTTAAATTGTCACCCTATGCTGCAGAAACAGGCAAAATAATTTGATATGTTGGGAAGTCAGAGTTTACTATTGCTTTATTTAAAATTTAAATTCTGCTTAAAGAGACACTCTCAACTTGAAATCTAGTTTGTTTTTTAACATCAGTTAAAAATAGCGTCCGGTAAAATACCTGTCAATTTTTGTCCTGCTCTTTAGTCTCCCTGCCAGCTTATATGGTTTTACAATCACAATTTCCTATTTTTTAAAAAAATATTTCTCTCCCGTGTCTTCCACAAAAAGGTGCTACACAAAATAACAGGGAAACTGTTTAAATGACTGAGTTCAATTCTACAAGCATTATGCTTGTGCTTAATTTTACACAAGCAAGTAGTTGCAAGAGACCAGATCCTCAGTTATGTAAGCTGTCATAGGTCTTCAAAGTTTAAACCAGGTGAGGATCTGGCCCATTGACTTGAATGGGATTACTCACATAAAAAAGATAGGTTTCAGAGTAACAGCCGTGTTGGTCTGTATTTGCAAAAAGTAAAGGAGTACTTGTGGCACCTTAGAGACTAACCAATTTATCTGAGCATAAGCTCTAAGGTGCCACAAGTACCCCTTTTCTTTTTATAAAAAAGATACTCAAATGCTTGACTATTTACAGGATTGTTTGATCCATGACATTACTTCACTGCCCATCGCATGACTACTTAGCTACTCTAAGTCTTTTCTGAGGGACCTTGTTAAAAGTCTTTTGATAAATCTAAACAGTCAAGTGGTTTTTCTTTATCTACTACTTTAATGATGCTGTCTAAGAGATTAATGAGACATTATTTTCCTTAGCAGAAACCCTGTTGGCTAGATACTATCATATCATGAACTTCAAGTGTTTTATTATTTGATTTTCAATTGTTCATCCAATTTGCCAGGTACAGGGTAAGGCTTCCAGGTCTGTAATACTCCCCAGAACCATTTTATACACAAGTACAATATTTGCTACCCTTCAATCATCTGGAACAATAGTTTAGAAATCTTCCAAAATCTACCTAGGGAAGTAACCCTTACTCACGCATGTTGTCCCCTTTGCTTCTATAGGGCTCTTCAGGTGAGTAAAGATTTGTAGAATATGGGACCTACCAGTTTGATCTTTTTCTGTTCTTCAGAGATCCCTGTATGTTGTTAATTTTTAATTAAATAATGAGAGTATTAGTATTTATCACAGAGATCTTGGAACAAGTGAATAGTGACATATGAATGGTTAACTTTTAGATGTTGGTAGAATATCTGAAGTTGACAAAACAGGCTAAAATGTGTTTGTCTATTGAAGTTGTATTAGTTTCATTCTTAAAATATTTAACTTGATTCTTTAATACTTATGCAGCTGATCAGAATGCATAATTTAGGAGCACACGTCTGAAAATTCTGGCCCATATTCTTACTATCAATATTGCTATAGTATACATATGCTGTGACTTCTATAAAGAGCATTGACTGTGCACTGTTATGTTAGCCACTAGATGCATATACAATATCACATAACATAAGCCTCAGAGTAGATGTGGACTATGCTTTCCCCACGACAAAAATAAGTATCTGTTCCCTAATATCTGTCTGTTCATTGTATGAATATAAATCTAGATTACAAGAACATAAGAAATCATAGGGATGGAAGACTATCAATTAGAGCCTCTCCACATTGCTTATATTGTGTTGGATTAACTATCTCCCCAATTCGTGTACCTCTGATATTTTTCCTTCCAAATACCTTATGGTTTTTAAAACTTTGTTAGATGCTTCCATGCCTGCTCTTGACAGAACAGAAAAAAGATTAGTAACAGGAAAAGACAACCTGGCTCACTTACATGCCCTTTCAGTTTGTGGTTTTAATTTCACTTTCAGCATTAACTACTCTTTTTTTAAGATTAAACTAATGTTTTGACTCCATTGTGTCTATCAAGCATAGCCCCAGACCTCCCAAATGCACAGAAAAAGTATGTTCCCTGCCACCCCCATTAGAGAAGTGCAACATGTAATCCTCTCCACTAGCAGGTACAAAGAGGGAGAAATTGAGACCCCATCCTCACTTCTTGGATGGTTGTTGCCCACAGGGATACTAGCAATCATTGTTACATTTTTCCTTTCTGTTCCTTCCAGGTTTCTCTGCCTTAATGTGATTGCTTCTCAGATTCCTTTTTTCAAAGGATTCCAAGCCTCTACCCTTTTTGTATAACTAAAAGACTGGTCTTGTTACTTGCTAAGAATTAATTTTTTTACATAAACAAACTATTCCAAAATAAGAGTTTTCTACTAAGGCCTGCACTGAAATAACTGAAAGTGCAAACTGCACCTCTAATTTCAGTTCCATTTTCCATGTAGACAAGGCCTTAAATGAGAGAGGAGTACGTTCAGCGTCTCAGGGCCTGAGTTTCTCAATTACTTGAGTCCATTTGATTGCCTCTATCATAACAACCTTTAGAATTCAAGATATAATAGAATTAAGTACGTTTTTAAAAAAATTCCATGCTAGGAAAAAGTTCCTTATTTTTTCCAGTACTACTGTTTGAAAAAAAATGCCCCAATTCTTTCTGCAACTTTTTCAGTATATACATAATGCTACACGGTGCATCTACACGGGGAAAAGAACCAAGACAGTTAGAAAATTAACTTTTACTAACCCTGATATTTTTTTCACAGAGAAGTTCTTATGTGAACGATCTGCACTTAATATAAAAAGAAAAGGAGTACTTGTGGCACCTTAGAGACTAACCAATTTATTTGAGTTTAAGCTTTTGTGAGCACAAAAGCTTAAACTCAAATAAATTGGTTAGTCTCTAAGGTGCCACAAATACTCCTTTTCTTTTTGCGAATACAGACTAACACGGCTGCTACTCTGAAACCTGCACTTAATATAGTTTCTTATCTTGCTTCCTCTCGCACAGTGGCTTTCAACCTGTGGTCTCTAGACTGCTGAGGAGGTCTGCAGACTATGCCTAAGATTTCCAAAGGGGTCCTATCTCCATTTGAAATTTTTTAGGGGTCCACCTAAGAAAAAGGTTTGAAAACCCCTGATCTAGCTGGCACAATGCTGCTTTTTAACATTTCCCAAGAGTTTTATCCTTCATGAATTCCAAGGCCAGAAGGGGCAATGTGATCATGTCATCTGACCTCTTGTATAACACAAGCCATAAATCTAGCTTCATATCTAACTTACTTAGTCTTCAAATTTGGCTTGTTGTGGGAACTCTAACACTGGCAGCTTGTGGGAGCCCAAGAACTGCACTCAGGAGCCTTGGGTGCTCTGCCACTGAACTGCTGAGTAACCTTGGGCAAGTCTCTGCTCTGCACCTCGGTTTCCCCATCTGTGAAATGGGGTAATGATACTAACCTCCTTTGTAAAGTGCTTTGAGAGCTATTGATGGTTAAGCGCTGTATAAAATGTAGATATTATTACTAATCACTATTAAATGGAAGAGCTAGCCGATGGCTATATGTGCGGGCCCTACTGACCAAGGTGTTACTCTAGCTTTGTGCCAAAGGGAAGTGGAACAGAGCAAGGCCCTGCACCCAGGTGGGCCCGGCTGTCAAGCAGGGCGAGAGAGGCTCCAGCTGGAGATGCTCCACCTCGCTGCCTTCCACCAGGTGTCGCAGTCCTCGCCCGGCCCGCACTGACTGCGTCAGGAACTGCTCGGGGCGGAGGGCGGCGGCTGGACAGGGACAGCGGAGCCTGGGAGCAGGGGCTGGGCCGCGAGCCGCCTGGAGGTCAAGCGCAGCCCCGGTCAGAACAACGGTGATAGGGCCACGTGCGCCACCCCGATCCCGCTTCTGTCCGGGCCGCGGCCGCCACCGCCTCTGCCTCGGCAGCAGCAGCCGCATCCAACGCCGACCGTCCACCCCAACCCTGGCTCCCTCCTCCCGGCCCGGGCACCTTCCGCGCATGCGCTAAAGGCGCGCGCGGTGGGGGTGCAATCAGCGTCGGCGGCGCCCGGCTTTTCTGTGCGCATGCGTGAGTAGGACTCGCTGCGGGCTCCCTGAGCCAGCTTACCATAAGTGCGCCGGAAGTAATCTTAACGTCTCTGCTCCGGGTCGGCAGTGTACGCATGCGGTGTGTGAAGGAGCTGCCTGGCTGGCGCGTACGCGCGGAGACCATGCTGTCGTCGGCTGCTTTTGAGCGTGCCGCGTCCTGTCACCAGCCAGTGCGCAGGCGCGTCCCGGTGTCGCCGCCGCTCCTCACTGACTGACTGCGCAGTGTCGTCAAGCGCCGCTCGGATCAGCGCGGTTCGGCGGAGCGATCAGCCCCTTCGCGGGAGGGGTCCGGCGCCGGGCAGCACCACCCCCGCCCTGTGCCCCGGGCCTAGAGCCGGCCGGCCTCGTCCCACGTGTCCCCTCCGAGAGGCTTCTGTCCCCGCTGTGTGGGCCAGCGCTGTCCCCGTCCCCTTCGCGCTGAGAGGACGCGGGGCCCCCAGGCCGTGTGAGGCCCAGGGCGGCCCGTGCGTAGGCTGAGGAGCCAGCGCCTGTCCCGAGTGCGGGGCGCCGTGCTATCCCCGTTTCCCGGTGAGATCAGAGAGGGGCGGGCCGGGCAGCGGCAGGATGAAGCTGGTGAGGAAGGACATCGAGAAGGATAACGCGGGGCAGGTGACCCTGATCCCCGAGGATCCCGAGGACATATGGCACACCTACAATCTGCTGCAGGTGGGCGACAGCCTGCGGGCATCCACCATCCGCAAGGTGCAGACCGAGTCTGCCACGGGCAGCGTGGGCAGCAACCGCATCCGCACTACCCTCACTCTCTGCGTGGAGACCATCGACTTCGACTCGCAGGCCTGCCAGCTGCGGGTCAAGGGGACCAACATCCAGGAGAATGAGTACGTCAAGATGGGAGCCTACCACACCATCGAGCTGGAGCCCAATCGCCAGTTCACGCTAGCCAAGAAGCAGTGGGACAGTGTGGTGCTGGAGCGCATTGAGCAGGCCTGCGACCCAAGCTGGAGCGCTGACGTGGCAGCCGTGGTCATGCAGGAGGGGCTGGCTCATATCTGTCTCGTTACCCCCAGCATGACACTGACCCGGGCTAAGATTGAAGTGAACATCCCTAGAAAACGAAAGGGTAATTGCAGTCAACATGACCGAGCACTGGAGAGATTCTATGAGCAGGTGGTGCAGGCAATCCAGCGTCATATCAACTTTGAGATTGTGAAATGTGTTCTGGTGGCCAGCCCGGGGTTCGTAAGAGAACAGTTCTGTGACTACATGTTCCAGCAGGCAGTCAAGACTGACAACAAGCTGCTGCTAGAGAACCGGTCCAAATTCCTTCAGGTAAAGTAGATAAGTAACCCTTAAACTGGGAAATCCAAAAAGAGTGAAGAGTTATACAGTGTGACAAGAAGGTGTTATAAGTAAAGTGACATTAACACAAAGAAAACTTAGGCTGAACATCAAGAGAAATTTATTTTTTGTGAGATCTTAAATGATGGGCTAGTAAGGAATGTAGGTGTCCTTTCGTTTGGGACATTTAAATCTAGACTAGATAAAGCAGTAGATAATTTAAATGCAGCAGTGCAAAGGTAAGGATGGCATGGTATGGTATTGCTACCCTTACATCTGCACTGCTGCCTGCAGAGCTGGATCATCAGTCAGCAGCTGACACTCTGTGGCCGCCCAGCTCTGAAGGCAGCAGCACAGAAGTAAGGGTGGTATGGTATGGTTTTGGTATGCTTTTTTTTGGTATGCCACCCTGACTTCTGTGCTGCTGCCTTCAGAGCTGGGTGACCAGCTGCTGCTCTCCGGCCACCCAGTTCCAAAGGCAGCACAGAAGTCAGGGTGGCAATACCACGCGATCCCCCACCCCCAAATAACCGTGCGACCCCCCCCCCCCCCCGCAACTCCCTTTTGGGCCAGGACCCCCAATTTGAGAAATGCTGGTCTCCCCCGTGAAATCTATATAGTGTAAGGTAAAAGCACACAAAAGACCAGAATTCACGGTGGGAGTCCAGATTTCACAGTCCGTGACGCGTTTTTCATGGCCGTGAATTTGGTAGGGCCCTAATCATGAGTGTTTAATGACAAATTTAATGCTGCTGTAAAAAAAAAAAAGCAAATGAAAACATATCTGTAACTGGCAGGGCTGAATTAACATTGCTGTTGAAAACCTTAATATTTGTTTCTCTTCACGTTTTGCTGTCTGCATGACCTTAAGGTTTCATTTACTAATTATTTTTCATCTGACTTCTCGGGTATTTTTTAAAGGAGGATGAAAAAAATAAGAAAATCCAGATCTTCTTGGCTTCCTGAGTTTACTACTTCTGGCTTCCTAGATTAAGCAGGTCTTTAATCCAAAATCAAGCTTCCAAGCCTTTGGAGGTCCAGTGCATTAAAAATAGCTTCAGAAGTATGAAACGGGCATTTGTTTTAACTCAGTGTTTTAACATGGATATGCATCAGGTATTATCTGATTTGCAGTGATGACCAGCATGAGGAGCAGGGTCCAATCACTACTGAAAAGCATCTGCAGCATGTGCAATGCATGCCTCTTCTGAAGCATATATCTGTAGCCGTAGCAGGTTGTTGTTTTTCTGAACAGTTGGTATATCATTTCAGAGCTGTAACTTTAGAGAGAAAAACAACCCATCCTTTTTTTTTTTCTTTTTCTTCTTTTTTTTTTTTCAAATGTAACAAAAGCACTAGTTCCTATTGAGAATTACTCTGTCTAGTTTCAGATATTTTTTGCTCTAGGCCAGTGCTTAAGATCCCAGGATGTTCAAAACAAATCTTGAACGATAGAAGCATTTTTTTCTATCCTTGCTAAATTCAGAGGTAGCTGAAGAGATTTTGTTCAATATTTCTGAAAAAAATTCACCTTGATAAAAAGACTGACGATGGAAAATTTCAGTTCACAGGTGAAACATATAAGACTGAGTAATCAGCATGGACTAAATGATCCACTTTTTCTTCTATCTATAACATTTATTATTGTAGGTCCACTCCTCCTCGGGACATAAATATGCACTGAAGGAAGCTCTTTGTGACCCAGCTGTGGCCAGCCGTCTCTCTGACACCAAAGCAGCTGGTGAGGTCAAAGCCTTGGATGACTTCTACAAGATGCTGCAACATGAGCCTGACCGTGCTTTTTATGGCCTCAAACATGTGGAAAAAGCCAATGAGGCCATGGCCATTGATACCCTGTTGATCAGTGATGAGCTCTTCAGGCACCAGGATGTGGCTTCTCGCAGCCGATATGTGCGGCTGGTAGATAGTGTGCGGGAGAACATGGGCACAGTGCGCATATTCTCCAGCCTCCATGTGTCTGGGGAGCAGCTTGGCCAGCTGACAGGGGTAGCAGCTATCCTGCGTTTCCCTGTTTCTGAGCTCTCTGACCAAGAGGAGGAATCCAGTTCTGAAGAGGATTGATGATGATGGCTCACTCCACCCTTCCCTCATAGCATAATAAGACTAAAGTGACAGTCATGGCACTTCCTTTCCAAATACTGCAAGCAGATGTGCTATGGCATGCAATTTAACTTTTTGAGGACAATATTTTTTAAGGTGTCTGGTTTTGTTCAACACACTCTACTGGACGGTCATATATATTTGCACTTGCTGTGGTAATGATGATGATGGGTATGTTATAGGTTGGGGTTGACCATTGTTTGTACAGACTACACTCTGGATCTCCAAGAGCACAACAAACTAATATAAAATTCTCTGATTTGGTTCCTGAAAGCTGCTGATTAGGTATTTTAAAGCAGATGAGTTTCTTTGCCTTTTGGTGAATGTACAAAAAAGGATAATAAATTAAGAGGGGGAAAAAAACACAAAACAGGAAATGTGACATTTTAAAGTTATGTGCTTGCAAACAATACTACAAAGTATGGGAAGCAACGTGTTAGGTATCATATTATAAAGAATACTGATACTTTTCAATCAGCTATCCAAGGCTTGCCCATCTGAAGGGCTATGTTGACAACTAGGTCAGGAATCCAGGGGCCATATCTTACTGATGTAAAAAGGAGTAGATTGTAGTAGGGATGGGAAGAATACCAGATGTGGATCTGTCTTCGTCATGAGTCCAGCCATCTGGCTGAATTTGGCAATATTTAATACTGTTCTATCAGAAATGGAAACTAAAAAAAAACCAAAACTGAATTGACAATATCTCTTTAGACATGATGGAAACTGCCGGTCAAGGTGTGAAGCTGTATGTGCCATGCTTTTAACATTTCTTTAAATGCACTACTTCAGATCCCTGTCATGTGAGCTCCAGAAAGTTGTGCTCTGTGCTGGTTTATATGCTATAAATCAGACGCTCCAGCTTTAATTAATTGTTTTCTAATGAATCGGCATTGGGATCATTTGGACCTCAGGCTGCAAACCCTTACTTGCATGAGTAAGGTTTGCAGAATTAAGTCCATAGCTTCTCCAGGAATCCTTTTGGCAATAGATAAATGGCTTGCATTACAATCTCACAATCTGTTATTCTCATGTAGATGTTTTTAAAAACAGGTATGTACAAAACAATATCTTTTGGAAATAGAAGATCTAATTAGAGGCAGGACTTTGACCTTTTTGAAGGTAGTGATCGTTAGAAAAAGTTAACTTTATTTCCCAATTTTATTTAACCTATTTATCCATATTTATTAAAGGTGCTTAGAATTGAGGTGATCAAACAGTAATTCAGTATTTCCTGGAGTTTATAGCTTGGAAAAAAAGTTTAGCGGAGGGGAAAGGGAGGGAATCTTCAGAATCTGAAACCCAATTAAGGAGGGGTTTTTGGGGGGGCGTTCAGGAGTAATAGTGTAATTTTTACATACAAATAATACTCAGTTGTCAGGCAAGGCATGGCCCCAAATTTATTTTTTTTTGTTCTTTAAATATAACTGTTAGAACTCAACTTATGGGCAGCCCTTTAATTATAACTTGAATTAACTGCAGTGAGTTGCTGTGGTCCACTTTGGATATCTGATTATAGGAATCTTGGCCTTAGAGCCCAATCATGCAAGGTCTTGAACACTCTCAACTCCTATTGAACATTTATCTATTTGAGGAATTATAAGTAATCACTGAATTTTTCTCTAACAATTAGCACTATTTCACTTTAAAAAAAAACAAAAAAAACATTCTTGTTGAAAGGTTGTAGTTTTATTGGGCAAGATCCTGAGCCACTAGCAAGGGTTGGAGTGCCCTCAGCTTACATTAAAGTCAATGTGATTTGACAGATACTCAGCACATGGCAGAACCAAGTTGCAATAAATAGTCTTAAATCTGACAAGTTAGTTTTATAGCACTAAATGGTTTCACTGTGTCTAAATACTGCATAAGTATTTTCTCCCTTGAGATAGCTGTAGTAGGCCTGTATGTTGGTAAGCAAACATCAGTGGTCGTTATTAAATATTGCAATAATCTTCAGGATAACGCTATTTATAATTAAGACCAGACTACAGTACTGAGCTTGTATTTAGCATGGATAGCTAGTGCCCCCTTTAATTTGGTTGGATTAAAATATCTTTACATTGGTATAATTTGTTGAATTATGCTATCCCAGATTGTGGGACAGAAGGGCTTGCTGATTGTTTGTGTCTTGAGTGGAAAAAATGAGTTCATTTAAAAAAACGTTCAGTGGTACTACTTTTTTTAGCCTTTTGTAGTACATGAAAGGTACAAAGTCAAAAATACTGTAATTCCACAGTTCTACACTATGTGCCTCTAAGTATGACAGCATGTACTGTATTGTCAAATACAGCTCTTCAAATAAATACAGCTAACCAATATATCAGTTTTTTGGAAACGTATAATTCTCAGAAGTGAGAGAACTTATTTTTGCAGTTCAGTAACAGTTGATTTATAGTGATTTTGTTTCTCTGCAGTATTTCTGTTTAAGTTTAGAATTGGGAGTTCTGCAGTGAATGAAATTTGTAAAATACAGATTTTTCTTTTAACTATTATTGCAGTGCCGCTAGTTTACTGGAAGAAATACATACTTCCAGAAAACAAGACACCTGGAAATTTGTTCATAAACACTTTTGTAGTGGAATCAAACTCATAAATGATACACAAGTAACAGGTAGAAAAATGCATCAGATTTCAGGAAAAAGGGATGAAATCATCCTCCAGGCAGATACAGTAATGCAGACTCCTTACACTTGGCAGAGTTCCATTGATGCTGATACCTTTGTAGTTAGAGGTATTTGCTGAAGAGTCCTTTCCATACTGGCACATGTACTTGCAAAGTTAAGTCCTTAAACTTATATAAACCATATACAGGGATACTTCACCACTAGAAGTCAGCAAGTGTTAAACAACACAGCAGTATTACACTACAACTTAGGACAGGAAATGAGTACCTTTTCTAACCAAAACTGCAATGGAAGTAGAGATCCCTGCGCTGGGATTGGGCCAGAACATGGAGGGCCCCACCCTTAAATTTATGCCTTTGGGTTTTCAGCAATCACAAAGAGGACCTCAGTATTGCCTTTCTGAAAGAAGGATGAGAAGTATAGACTTATATTAACTCTATATAATATGGTTTATGCTGTGGTTACCTTATTGATCACCCCTTCACCCCAGATCTGAGACTGTGAAGTATATGGGACTTAACATAGAAAGAGGAGTCCGCTCTAGCATATCTGCTTGTAGGATTGGAATGTTGTGACCTGGCCTATGCTTAACATTAAGAGTATCAGTAGTCCTGTTTATTTTGATCCAGCAACCCCTGTTCCTGGACTGAATAATTCACTTGGGAAAAACCACTGCTGATCTCAACATGTAAGTGTTCTGGGATTTTCAGTATGAAATTTACTATAAAAATAGAATATGATCATCAACTAAAAAATAAATCCACTTGATTATATATCTTATTTTATTTGCTTTGTAACAGCTTTTTTAGAGAAGAACATGATTAACACAGGCAATCATTTATCTTTTTATTTGGCATTGAGCAGTTTTTTTCTCATTCAGGCCACTCAAATAAAATGCTATTAATTATGGACATATAAAGGTTATTTTACCAAACTTAAAACAAATTTATAGAGCAGTATTACTCAGACCTCAGTGGTTCAGGAGCCAAGTTAGCAATCAACATTACCCAAAAGTGCCACAGTAGTGTGAATTCATTATATGTGTAATACACACACACACACACACACACACAAACATTCTCTTACAGTAAAATGAGTAAGTATTATTTTATCAACCACAATTGGTTAATAACATAGTAAAAGCATCCTGACTGCTTAATAACTTAGACTGGTTAATAATTAAATCACATCATGTTTTAATGTGTCTCCTGCTGCTCTTTGCAACACACATTAAAGAGCCACTTGCAACTCTTGAGCCTCAGTCTGAACCCTCTAATTTGAAACATCCATTTAAAATGCAGACACTAAATCTGGATGCAGTGGTAGTGGACTCAGGGATTCATGATAGTGAGCCTTGAAATGTAAAACTTGATTTTTAAGTTCCTTTTGTTACAGCAACACTAGTTAAATAGAAACCATGTAATGATATTAAGGATTATATTTTATTGTTGTATCCTTGGGTCTGACACCCTCCAAAAAAACCTTAAGTACTAGGTTTGGAGCAGAACAGAATAGTACCAACTCCACTTATTTTTAACTGTTGAAAATATAGATGGACAAACAAATTTTTTTTTTGTTACTTAGCATATATTTGACATTTTGTTCTGTTTACTTTGAACTATACATAATGAAAATGTAACCTACTTATAAAAAGTGAACATATATATGTAGGCTTTTAATTTTCATTTTTGAATTAGCTCAGCTAGACCACTGTTTACATAACTAAAGTTTTCATATTCCTAGCTATGCTTTCTTAAACAGAAATGGCACAAGTTACCTCATTTTTAGAAGGAAAAATATGTCAAGTGTCAAATAGCAAAAAGGTTTATGCTACTGTTCATCTTATCCCCAGTCTGTCATCTGCAAAGCATAATCTGTTTCTTATACACAAGATCTCTGAAAGTAATTTTCAAAACAGTGAAATTCTTGAAGAGGGCCAACAATTTATGGAAATGCTTACTGAGAAATCTGAGTTACTTTGAGGATGTAGTTATCAAAAACATAAGGGAAAGATTTAGAAATATGCAGTTTTCATACTTTTGAAGTAGATTCAAACAAGCATGAATTTGGAAGGTCATTTTTATATAAAGATCTCTAAAGATAAAGAAACATTTTATCGTGTAATAAAGTGAATATTTTGAGGTGTGCAATTTAGATAATAGTGAAGTTTTTCTGAGAGGGAATGACTTCAGGATAGTTGATTCCACAGCACCGTAATTATCTGATTACTTCCCCAGCTTGTAGGAGAAGATTGTCATATTCAAATGTTGTGTAGAAAAGTAACTTTATTAAAACCTATAGAACTGTTAACATGGAAATCCTGATTAAGGAAATCTTTATTCAGTGAAGACTGAAGTAAAGAAAATGCCAAACAGTTCAGATCTTGCAAGTATTATATTAGGATCTAAATTCAAGCTCCAGATTGAGCTTTTTTTTTTTTTTTCCCAGCAATGGAAGGAATAAACACAGGCTGGAGAGCTTCTAGTCTGACACTTGCATAAAGAATTGCTGAATGAATAATGTTTAATGCTGCCAAATTTTTTGTGTCTGACTTATTTGGTGCATTGGCTCTGATTTTAAGATAATGACCACTTGTATTACACGAAATATAAAAGGAATGAAAATCTCTTAACACAAAGCTAACCAGTAGCGCAAGCTCTTTCAACTGACTGAATTAGAAATATCACAAAGTCAAGTTGTTTTGTAGTCTCCTAATGTAAAACAGAGTATTAAGAAAAAAAATGTTAAATTCGTTCCTTATTGTGCCATTGTTCAAAAATTATTGCCCTTCCCCATCGCAGCTGAGAACTGTAGAAGGTGGGGGAGGGGAGTGAATATTGCTTCGAGCAGCATTAACTCCTGAGCTGATCTCTTCTAGGAATTCCACTATTCAACAGCATGCTAGGGAAAGTAGTAGCTCCCTAGCACCTCAGGCTTCTGGCTGATCCCAACTGTCAATTTAATTCTGAACAAGTACTGGCCCCTGATTTTTTGCCATTCACTTTGGAAACTCTGAATTCTGCACAAAATGTAGCTGATACCATAAAGCTCAAATAAATTAATCATACAGTATAGAAATGCTTAAAAGTTTCTGTGCTGGAAAAATGTTCAACTGCCTTTTTACTGGAAGAACTTCAAAGCCAGCAAACAAAATATATATTGCTGCAAGAATATGTAATGTCTTCACATGAAAGACAAATTTAATTAAGTCTTTCAGTGAAGCATTAACCTTCAGAAAGCTGGCACTTCTATTTGCCAGCCAAAAGAATGTTTAGGAGGAAGGTTATGTCTTTTCTTTATATGTATTTCTGCAGGCCCCAAATGTTCAACTTTTGTGTGTAGAAAAGACCTGATTTGTACAGTGTTAAACACTATTTCCTTTTTCTTTCTTGGGAAAAATTTGGCAGCCTCTCAAAATCACAGAACACTCCAGACCAGGCTAACGCTATCATATTAGTAGGCACTACTGCTGAAAACCCCTGAGAGCTGCCACAGCAGCTTTTGGTGGGAGGAGAGGGGTGTAGGAAGGGGTACTACATGGAGCAGGAGTTCCTCAAACTCCCAAGATAGAGAAATCCAAGCTGGGCTTCTATATTATATGGACCCAGCAGCCCATTACCTCTAGTGAGATGGCTCTGATGGCTCCTAGGGTGGGGTGGGGGGGAGAGAGAGAGCCAGCTATATTCTGGACATAGCACATAGTTCCCTTCCTCTATCTGGGTTAACAGCCTGCTGCCAGCTAATGTTGTTAGTCCTGTGGTTTAAGTGGTAGATGTCTGTGCTGTAGTGTTAAAGGTTCATGTTTCAAACCCTGATGATCATTCATTATGGGGAAGTTGTTACAGTTATACATAAATGGGTTTTAGATTTGCACACCAAAAAAACTAGGAAATTACATATAAAAATCTATGTTAAAAGAATATTATTTTTTCAAGCATTCTGAAGCATCCATCTCCCTTCTGCATATGTATTATGTTAGTCTTTAACTGCATCATCACATACTATTTTTTGTCTCAGAACACCTATTTCATTCAGTGCACAGGTTAGATGCAGAGGGGGACGAATTAAAGTTGAACAGACAACGGTAAATCTGGCATTTCCTAACTTTTGAGTGTTTGACTTTGCAACCTACCGTAGATAGATAACTTTTAACAGTTAGGAATATATAATTTAGAACATATGGAGCGTTTCATGTCTAGAACATAAGCAAAAATTCAGCTCAGGTGCATAGTGACCGACAGCCATGACTGGGGTCCTACCAAATTCACGGTCCATTTTGGTCAATTTCAGGTCATAGCATACCATAAAATTGTAAATTTCATGATTTCAGCTATTTAAATCTGAAACTTCATGGTGGTGTAATTGTAGGGGTCCTGATCCAAAAAGGAGTTGGGTAGGGGGTGTCACAAGGTTAGGGGGGGAAAGGGGGAAGGTCTTTTAACACCGATTTTTATATATAATTTCTTTTTGTATGCAAAAGTAAAAACCATTTATGTATAACTGTAACAACCTCCCCATAATGCATGATCATCAGGGTTTGAAACATGAACCTTCAACACTGCAGCACAGACAGCTACTCTTACTTCTGCGCTGCTGCTGGCAGAGGCACTGCCTTCAGAGCTGGGCAGCTGCAGAGCAGCGGCTACTGGCCAGGAGCCCGACTCTGAAGGCAGAGCCACCACCAGCAGCAGCACAGAAGTAAGGATGGCCTGGTATGGTATTGCCACCCTTACTTTTGCGCTGCTGTCTGCAGAGTTGTGCCCTCGGTCAGCAGCTGCCAATCTCCAGCCGCCCAGCTCTGAAGGTAGCGACACCAAAATAATAGTGGCATAGTATGGTATTGCCACCCTTACTTCTGCGCTGCTGCTGCTGGTGGAGTGCTGCCTTCAGAGCTGAGCGCCCAGCTGACAGCCGCCACACTCCGGCCGCCCAGCTCTGAAGGCAGTGTAGAAATAAGGGGGGCAATACCGCAACCCCCTAAAATAACCTTGTGGCCCCCCTGCAACTACCTTTTGCGTCAGGACCCCCAAATTAAGAAACTCTCGTCTCCCCCAGTGAAATCTGTACAGTATAAAGTAAAAGCACACAAAAGACCAGATTTCACGGTCTGTGACACGTTTTTCATGCCTATGAATTTGGTAGGGCCCTCGCCATGACTATTTTGGAGGTTGAGTAGCCTTATATGAAATAAAAGATTGCCTCAGTTTAGTTCTTAGTGGGCATTTGTTTACATCACATGAGGACCCCAACAAGGGCATTGAATGGACAGGAACCATTTTTCACCCCTATAGCTGGACCTTCCAGACTAGGAATGAGGCACACTAGCAGAGTTTTGTGCAGATGCTTACTTACACTTATGCTACCTATTCTGCAGCTGTTGTGGGAATTAACAATATTTCAATCTCTAGTACCTTTCATGAGCTCTACATTTTAAAAAAATATAAAATGAGAAACCTGGAGTCTCCTGTTTTAGATTCTCTACAGGCACTGAAGTGATTGAACTTATGTCACTAAAGGTATAGCTGCACTTAAAATGCATTGGTGTAGGTAATCCACCTCCCTGAGAGTACTCCTGGGGGAATTCTGCACCAAAAAGTTAAAATATCTGTGCACAGTATTAAAATTCTACAAAATTCTGCAAATGTTATTTGTTAAAATAACACAATATAATCAAAAAGAAAAGGAGTACTTGTGGCACCTTAGAGACTAACCAATTTATTTGAGCATAAGTTTTCGTGAGCTACAGCTCACTTCATCGGATGAAGTGAGCTGTAGCTCACGAAAGCTTATGCTCAAATAAATTTGCTAGTCTCTAAGGTGCCACAAGTACTCCTTTTCTTTTTGCGAATACAGACTAACCCGGCTGTTACTCCGAAACCTGACAATATAATCACTCCAGTTTCAATTATTTTGGTAATTTGTGTCCAAATACTTGTCTGCAAACATGTCTGTAACAATACAGACACACACAAATTTCCCCAAGGGTAGAGAGTTAAAGAAATCCTATGACAGCCCAGTTCTTATTTCTCTGCATTCTCTGCCCCCAGAGCCCAGCTAGGGGAGCAGACACTCACACTCCTTCCCACTCAGAGCGCAGCCCTGGGGCCCTCCCCAGCCCAGGCACTCACACCCCCTACCCTCCAGAGGCCAGCTTCAGCCTCCCCACCTCCCACAGAATTCCATTGACCTACCACTGTCTTCACCAGGGTGCTAGTCCGCTATAGCTATGTCTCTCCAGGATGTGGATTTTTCACAGCCCGGAGAGACGTAAATGTAAATTCCTACTGTAGACCAGGCCTCAGTATTTAGTTTTAAGGTTAAAAGCAACTGTTGACGTATATCTAGTTGACCTAACAATTTAATACTCTGGGCACTATAGAATTGCCTTGTTAAAATTAAATTATGTGTAGCCACTGTGAATTCTAAAGAATGGTGCATATACTAGAAATGTGTGGGTTGAAATGGATTGATTTGAATTACAATAAACAGTTTCTGCTCTATGGAACATGGGCCCTCTGAATCCAGTTCCACTGGTCATGATACAATCAGTACAGTAAAGTAAACTATTATTTCTGTTCTTACTAATAGTTCTTATTAATTAGCCAACCACTATTCTTGTTTAAAGTCACTCAATGAAACATTTATGAGGGAACTTGAACTTGGTTACTCTAGTTCTAATCTCCTCTTCCAGGAATTATAAAGTGCTGGATGTGGAAGCTCATAGCTTGTGCAGTCCCAGTCCCTCCCCCCCCCCCCCTCGCCCCACCACCACCACCAAGTAGAAGTTCTAGAATGTTAAATTAAATTGGAAATGTTGCAATATGTAAGAAAATACCTTAAATACACCAGATAAATAGATTTTTAACTATAAATTCCTAAGCTTGACAAAACTAAGATCCAAATTCTCTACTACACCCAATCTCCATGCACTACAGCAAGGATAGGGTCACAAAGGAGCAAACACAACTTCCTGATATTTTTTTTCTTCTCCATTCACCGCAACATAGTTTAGAACAGCCTGGGGTCTTCCCTAAACAATGGCAGCTGTTAACATCCTCCAAGGAGCTGTCAGCTAGCTAAGACTAGTTGAAACACAATATAGCTTCTGGCACACCCTGTAAGCTGAGGCTGGAAGAAAAGGGTAACTGGCCAGTTTCCAGCCCCTTTGTCCTGCTGGAGCTATAAAGCTGAGAGCCTATTGATGTAAGAGAATATGATAAAACTATAAAGTGAAAGTGTTTATTCACAAGAGTTCATTTCCCTGTACATGTTGGTAGCTTATAGCTTTTTAAAAAAGGTGTTGAGCACTTGCAGCTCCTATTGGCTACTGAAGATGAGACCATTGATGTGCATTGCCAAAACGAGTAATCTACATGAGCCTTGCAACATTTGCTCACCCAGGGCAAGCAGTGTCTAAAATAGTGAATAAAATGCCTAACTAGTAAATTTTCATGTTATCTTTGCAAGGCTGATCTAGATGTTCACAGGGAAGAGCAGCAGCCTCTTCACTAAATTCTTGTTCTGCTAGGATACTAACTTTTTTACACTCACTGGAGTCCTAAATGTACCATGGGTGGGGAACGTACAGTATCATCAGCAATTATCCATGTATAAAAGCTCTGGTTTTAGGACTAAATGTGAAAAACTAGATTTCTCCCTTCCTCAGAATCCAAATGTCAAAATTAAGGCTTTAAACTCGAAAAAAAATCAGCTTAAAAAAATCCTCTGCATGGCTGGTGCCAATTTACCCTGTGTTTTTATTAGACAGTTGAGCAACATTCACAGTAAAAAGCCAGAGCTTAAATTAAATTAAATTAAATTACATTTTCAGGACTGTCATCTAGCTCGCAGATAAAAGGTCCTTAAATGACTACTGAGCATCAAACTCCACTGCTACAACACAAAAGGTACTTAAAGCTCCTCCTGCTGGCCAGATCCTCCACCCCCATACAGTCTGTGGGCATACATGTTATGGAAGCCATATATTACACATGCAACTGAAGATGCACATTCGCGGCTTCAAGTTGAAAATCTCTTGAAATTATTTTAGCTCTTCAGAGAAATGATCCATTTTTACATAAAATCTAAAAACTTCATCATTTCAATCCTAAAACGAATGTGATTTTTAGTCTGAACACCTTCCTAAAGTGTTAATGATTTATTTCACCTAAGATATTTTTTGAACTAGTTCAACTGATGAACTGCAGTCTGCAATGGCAATAGCAGGCAATGGCAATATATGTCTCTTGAGTATAATGCACTTCAAATAAAGCACACAAAAGAGAATTTTCAGATATAGCCACAGCAACATAATAAATATATATGTAATTTTTTGCACTTACTTCAGCTAACTTAGAGATCCAAGTGCTAAATTAAGTACTCAGGGGCTTCATGTGGATTTGTGATGTTCCGTGGAGGACTTAAATCCTAGACCAATTACTGTAGTGAATCCATTCACAGGAGATTATCTTTCATCTGACGCCGATATATAACATGGATAATATTCCTCTTATCTTCATTTTATTTATAACTAACTAGCAGGTACTAATATGCAGTACAGTGAGTTTGTAACAGTGTTTATCTGTCGCAGACCACAATAGAAGTGAATGTGCTTATACAAAATCTGAGAGAGAGTAGTAGCAATTTGTCCGTCAATTTAAAAATATATATCTCAAAACAGATGTGTCTCAATGAACGAAATAATATAATTCAGAAACATTATAGTGTAAACCATTCTTCACACAGAACTTGATATATGAAAACATCTGTCACTAATGCTCTTCTATTTCTGTCTATGACAAACTCAACATATCAACCTAATTACTACCAAAAGATGACACATTTAAACATGTATCTTCTAAAGATGTGCAGTGTTTTGACAGAGCAGAACAGACTATTCTATGTTGGAATTTAGCATCTAGATAATTGGAGATGAGGAGACGCTTCCATTTGACCTCCATTTACACGAAGTACAGGCTCTCTTTCTTAAAGAGATGGGGCTCCTCCCTGGCAAAATTCCAACAGTAGAACTAATTGAATATTGCTTTCTTTTCCTGTACTGCTTATAGTAATCACTAAAAATCCATATGCTTGTTGCAGCTGTGACTGCTAGTTATATGTTAAGAATTTTTTTAAAATGACATCTCAAACTATATTACTTAGCAAGTTGATTTTTGTGAAGAATTAGCACACTAAAAGCAATGGAAGATAGCAACACTTACAGTGATGCTTTCATGATAATCTAGATTCGATTTCCACTACCATAATTACATATTTTCTTCTGTCTCATTGGCTATTTAACATTTAACTTCATCTAATTAACGTCTATGTAAGTATCTTTCCAATAACTACTAATATATCAAGATACTAATATATCCAAGACATTCACATTGTGTCTAAGAACATAACATACAGGATCAATCCAATAGTCCATCTAGTCCAATATCCTGTCTTCTGACAATGACTAATACCAGATGCTTCAGAGGGAAAAAACTGAACAGGACAATTATTCAGTGATCCATCCCTTGTCGTCCAGTTCTAGCATCTGGCAGTCCAAGGCTTAGGGACACCCAGAGCATGGGGTTGCATCCCTGAACATCTTGGCTAATAGCCATTGATGGACCTATTCTCCATGAACTTATCTAATTATTTTTTGAATACAGTTATACTTTTGGGCTTCACAAGATCCCCGGGCAATGAGTTACACAAGCTGAGAGTTCATTGTATGAAGTACTTCCACTTGTATGGGCAGCAGGTATCGTAGGCACGGGAACGCTTCGCCTTCCCAAACAGCCTGACATATTTCGCCCATGCTCCACCCCCAGACCCCATCCTGCCTGCTGTTCCCTTTGTGCCAGAGGTTGGGGCAGGCAGGCTGGGAGCTGCAGTGCGCCCCCGGGACTGCACCACGCCACCCGTCCTCCCAACGCTGAGGCCGCACTGCCCAGCTCTGGGGCTGGCAGCTCCACCGGGGGGGTGCCTTTGGTGGGGGCAGCCAGGCGGGGGTCAGGCCCTTCGGCATGGCCCATGGAGGCTGGGGCATGCGGGCCGGGCAGCGTGGCCTGGGGAGGCTGGGGCCACGCTGCCTGTTGCTCCGGGGTCGGGGAGTTGGGGGTGCTAGCCTGGGCAGGGGCCAGCAGCCACCGTGCGGGCTGGACTCTGGTGGGCGCGGACTTGGGTGGAAGAGGCAGGGTTGGGGGGCTAGCCCACCTCCCATGTCCATTGGCTTGTTTTAAATCTGCTGCCTGTTCATTTAATTGGGCCACCCCTGGTTCTTGTGTTATGTGAAGGGGTAAATAACACGTCCTTATTCACTTTCCCCACACCATTCACAGACCTCTATCATATCTCCCCTTACTTGTCTCTTTTCCAAGCTGACCAGCCCCAGTCTTTTAATCTCTCCTCATATCAAAGCTGTTCCATACGCCTAATCATTTTTGTTGCCCTTCTCTGTACTTTCTCCAATTCTGGCATTATGATAATTTCTGTCTTATTACCTAACCCTTTCCTAATGGATCCTAATATTCTGTTTGCTTTTTTGACTGCCACTGCACATTGAACAGGTGTTTTCAGAGTACTATCCACGATGACTCCCAGATCTCTTTCTTGAATTATAACAGCTAATTTAGACCCCATCATTTTGTATGTATGGTTGGGATTATGTTTTCCAATGTGCATTTTTTTGCATATATCAACATTGAATATACTCTGCTACTTTGTTGCACAGTCACCCCATTTTGCGAGATCCCTTTGCAACTCTTTGCAGTCTGCTTTGGATTTAACTATCTTGAGTAATTTTATTTTGTCTGTAAACTTTGCCACCTCACTGTTTACCCCTTTTTCCAGATCATTTATGAATATGTTGAACAGCACAGGTCCCAGTACAGATCCTTGGGGGAACCTGCTATTTACTCTTTCCACTATGAAAAATGACCGTTTATTCCTACACTTTGTTTCCTATGTTTTAGCCAGTTACTGATCCATGAGAAGACCTTCTTTCTTATCCTATGATTGCTTACTTTGCTTAAGAGCCTTTGGTAAGGGAACTATTCAAAGGCTTTCTGAAAGACCAAGTACACTATATCCACTGGATCACAGTTATCCAGATGTTTTGTTGACCCCCCTCAAAGAATTCAAATAGGTGATACAGCATGATTTCCCTAAAAACATTTGTTAACACCAAAACATATTTACAATGTGACCTGGTGTGTTCTAACTTATCTCTAATTTGCCTCTAAATTATGTCACTTCACTCATATTTTACTGGGCCTTCTTATTATCAAGCCCAAATTTAGGCCCCAAAACCTATTCCCGACTTCCATTTTAGCACATTTGAGAGTTAGGTGGCATTATTTATTTATTTACTTGCTTATTTATTTATTTATTTATTTTGCTAAAATGATAGAGATTTCTCAAGTCCTGATGAACTAAATATTATGAATAAGAAAAAAATTGAAGGTAATTTTAATATTTTACATGGGGCCCACTGCAGTGCCCATTAAAGTCAACACAAAGGTTCTCTTTGACATTAATGGACGTTGGATCAGGAATAGAAACAGTTACTGAACATTGTTCCAAAACTATCTTCCAAATGAAAAACTTAATGTATTATTAGAGTTCCCCATTAATTGTTCCTGCGAAAAACATGAATAGGGCTTTTGTGCTAAGAAATTCCAAGAGTGGAGTCTACGTTCCCATCAGACTCTGAAACTTTTTCTTTGCTCACTTCCCTGTTTGCATTATAATTGGGTTTTCTATTACATAATTATACAACATATATGCCATGAGATAAATTAATGTCAAGTCATAAGGAAAGTTAGATGCCTGAAGTCCTGATCCCTATTCTTACTGATTCCCTGGCACAATATTGAGCCTTATATTGATAACAGTTTTTCATATCACTGAGGTATTAATATTTAACCCCTGTAGAGCCTTAAGATGAACAATGCATACCCTATGTAAGACTACTGGGGCTTTCAGGATACCTGCATGGCTGCATGCATTTTTGCTGTACGATAGCAAATTACAAGTCTGTCCTTAAACATTCTGTTCCAAGGTCAGTTCTAAAGGCTAGTTGTAGTATGATGTGCAACTGACTTGCAGTTGAGACTAATTCACTCTTTTGCTCCCTAGGCTAGCTGAGCTTGGGAGGATCACATAAGGATGGTTGCTATTCCTTCTGGATGATTTCTTCTTTTGCTTCAGCCTGTACTGATGGAATCAGAATGAGGCCTGAATGTCTATATGTTCAGCATATGGCATGGCAGACACAAGGGTTTGTGGCTATTGAGGATCAAAGAAGTGAGAAAAATAGCTATTTTCAGAAAAGATTTATGCTGAAGTTCCATTCCTCAAATTACTTCTACTCTGATATCTGCCTCTAGCCAGACAAGCTTTGCGGAGATCTTCTCAGGGAGGGAGAAATCCACAGGGAAGCTGTTTGGGAAGATAAATAATGGTGTAGCCTGGACTGGCAATGAACAAGCCAACAGGGCAAAAACTGTTCTTGGGTATTTTTAGTGAGATGTCAACAATATATTTTAGGTAGCCCTCAGTTTTGATAACTGGGCTCCGATGTTTATATTTCATAGACTGCAGGAAGGGAGTTGTTATATTTTCTTTTTCCATTCTAGAGATCACTAGATGAGTGTAACGGCGTCCCCGAGGTGCAACCTGGACCATGGGACCACTGAGCCCTCCAAACCCACCCACCTGGGCTATCTCTCACACTGTGATGCTAGTGTCAAGCTACAAGTCTCTGGCAGGCACTCCACTTACACAGCCATCCACAGGCAGGGACACACCTAACTGAGTTACATGAATGATCTCCCAGCCACTCATGAACCATACACAGAGAAGCTTCAGACAATTCCCTCCAGTTCCAGCCCTACACCCCAGAACTGGACAGAAACCTGGCCACTGTAAGCTCATTACCTAGTTCACCGCTCTGTGGAATAGACATACACTAGCCTTTGTAGTCTGAGCTGAGATTCCCCAAGCACTTCAACCAGAAACACACTGAGTTTTAGGTAAAATATAAAACAGATTTATTAATTGTAAAAAGATAGATTTCAAGTGATTATAAGTAGCAGGCATGGAGATCAAAGTTGGTTACCTAAGAAACAAAAATAAATCTGCAGTCTAAATTCTAACTTAAACAGACTAAGCATGATTTGAATCAAACTGACTCTCACCCTAACAGACAGTACCAGCAGTTTACAGTTCTTTGATACACTGACTGGACCTCTTCCAGCCTCGCACCGAACTCCGTGTCCAAACTCTTTGTCTTTCAAACAATCTTCTAGGTGTTGAAATGGTGGGGAGAGAGGCCAGGTGATGATGTCACTGTCTCTCTTTTTACACCTTCTTCCAGCAGCTAGAAAGATTCTTGCTGTGACGGATCAGGCAGTCTCCATTGGTCAAACAATCTCCATTGCATATGTGCTTTCTCTAAGGAGCCTCTGGGATAGCTGATTCTTTTTTGATGGGCCATCAATGCCCATCTGGCCAGTGCTTCTTTGTCCTTACAGAAAGTCTGGCTGTACGCATCTCCCTACCTCACAACATATTTCAATAGCCCATATAGCCAGGGGTGAAAATAACATTCCACACTTACCGGTAAGGGAGCTGACTCCGTCCCCCAGAAGGGGCGGGGCCTCAGGCGGAGGGGGCGGGGATGGAGGGGTCAGCGTCTCTGAGCCAGCCCATCTGCACTGCCTGGCCCACGCCACCCAGGGCTCCAGCAGTGATTTAAAGGGCCCGGGGCTCTGGCCACTGCTGCAGTAGCGGCAGCAGCTGCCAGAGCCCCGGGCTCTTTTCAATCACGGCCCTGGGGCAGCTGCTCCTTTTGCCTGGGGGGCGGGGCAGCAACAGGCAACACTTTAAGTAGGGTCCTTTGCTGTGGCAGTGCTTTAACATCAGCTGAATATGGGCACGTATTGGCAGCCACTTTTTACTGGTATGCCGTACCAGCCCGTACCGGCTTCCTTTCACCCATGCGTATAGCAGTACTTCATAACTTCACATACAATGACAATGCGTACAATCCAACAGGATATTAATGTTCAACAAATCAAGACTTTTAAAATGATACCTCACAAGGCATACTTTGTACAAAACATATCATAATTATATGACAGTGGTGAATATGGGGGTTCCAGGGTGCTACTTTGAGGTACAGAATGTCAGAATGAGTAATTGTATAGGGCAATAGCATTGACTGATGTAGAGCAGTTAGTGCCATAGCTTCATATTCCTGGTAAATTAAAACGAGATGGCAAATTTTTATAGCTCTCAGCACAGTCCCAATGCATCCAGCCTCATCACTACATTAAGTTGACTGCTGTGTCTAACAATTTTTCCTGCATTATTGTCAGAGTATTTCTATTGCATTTGTAGAAGATAAAATGCTAAGCAAAACAGCTGACAAGGAAAAATAACATATATGCAAAATAACATTTTCAACAAGAGACCTAAAATGCACAGATATAGACATTATGAGCTTTTCAATGAGTGTCTGAACATTGATGGATGGAAAACTGCTCTGCCTCACCTGAAAGAGTGACCACCTTGATAAGTCATAGCTTCAGTGGGGTTAAGGTTTAGGTTTCTTCTAGGGCTTGATCCTGTACTTACAAGTAAAATTGGGATTTTTCTCTGTGTGTGGGTATAAAGCCATTGTCAGGGTTCCTTCCCCACTCTGAACTCTTGGGTACAGATGTGGGGACCTGCATGAAAGACCCCCTAAGATTATTTTTACCAGCTTAGGTTAAAAACTTTCCCAAGGCACAAATTCCGCCTTGTCCTTGAACAGTATGCTGCCACCACCAAGTGATTTAGACAAAGAACCAGGGTAAGGAATCCTATTTCCCCAAGCCCTACACCCTCTTTCCAGGGGAAGGCTTCAGAATAATATCCTCACCAATTGGTACAGGTGAGCACAGACCCAAACCCTTGGATCTTAAGAACAATGAAAAATCAATCAGGTTCTTAAAAGAAGAATTTTATTTAATGAAAAGGTAAAAGAATCACCTCTGTAAAATCAGGATGGTACATACTTTACAGGGTAATCAGATTCAAAACACAGAGGATTCCCCTCTAGGCAAAACTTTAAAGTTACAAAAAAACGGGATAAACTTCCCTCTAGCAAAGGGAAAATTCACAAGTTGAAAACAAAAGGTAATCTAACGCGCCTTGCCTTATTTACTTACTCTTTTTGTAATATCAGAGACTTGTACAGGATGGTTTATAGAAGAAGGAGTTTTTTCACCTGATGCTTCTCTGCTTTCCCCAGAGAACACACCAACAAAGCCTTCCCCCCCTCCCCAAGATTTGAAAGTATCTTCTTTCCCCATTGATCCTTTTGGTCAGGTGCCAAGCAGGTTATTTGAGCTTCTTAACCCCTTACAGGTAAGGAGGAATTCTAGGCTACCCTTAGCTGTATGGTTATGACAGCCATGCATCAAAGAGGAAGATGAGGAGAGAGATTAACAGTCGCCTATATGCTTATGATTTAATTACAGAAACGAATCCTTCTCTGGGTGAAGAATAGGCACCACATACATTGTTTAAGGTGCCACTTCTGCAAACATTTATGCACAGGAGTAGACCTACTGATGTATTCCTAAAAGATTTCACATATTTGTGTTACGAGGTTTGACTTCAATATTGTAGAACTTCTCTGATACTAAGACATATCTTTTTAACCGGTTGATTACTGACTACAGAAAGCAGCAGAGTGATACTAGTCAAGGATGTTATAGCACAGCATTTCTCAAACTGGGGTAACCCCTGGAAGTCCACAAGGGTACTCCAGGGAGTCCACGGGCCCCGCTGATCAAACCTTCCCCTCCCCCCCTCAACTCCTCCCCCTCTCTCCCAGCGCCTCCTGCACGCTGCTGAACACCTGTTTAGAGGCATGCAGGAGGCCCTGGGAGGGAGGGGGAGGAGTGGGGATGGGATGCGCTCGGGGGAGGGGCGGAAAGAGGCGGGGAAGAGGAGGGGCAGTTGTGGAGTGAGGACAGGAAGAGCTGGGCTGGAGGTGGGGCCTTGGAAGGGGTAGAATTGGGGCGGGGCTTGGGGCTGAGCAGGAGGTTTCGGAGTCTGTGAAAATTTTTTAAATCAAAATGGGGGGCCTTGGATTGCTAACGTTTTAGAACCGCTATTATAGCAGATTTAACCCTGGTGGTAAATTTAACAAGGTAATGAATGATTTTGCCTCACTAACTTATTTCTGCCAGGTATAGCAAGATACCAGCTAAACTCTTCAGCATGAAGCAGAGGAACAATGTTGAAAAAACCTTTGTTTGGGGAGGACTGATGTGCGTGGATGGATAACAGTTAGAAAATTAACTATAGTATTTCTGGAAGCTCAGTGTGATAGCAAAAAACTGCAATGCTAATGTAAGAGCTAAAAATATTTCTTTGCTTCCTCCTGTTCAAGTTCATATTTTAGAAATCTGTTCTTAAAAGAATATTACATTTAAAATGAAATCACTTATTGTGATTAAAAATACATAGGAACATTGAAGCATGGTAGAAAAAATAAGACTAGATACTCAAATGCTACTTGTAGTGCTCCAAAGAAATTCTCAGGCTCTTATCAGACATATGTCTTTGTATTTAGGGTAATATTAATATACTGATATTGTGTAGAGATGTGTAAAGGCATGTGGTTTTAATTGGGGATAAGAAGCCAGCTTACTAGTAGGGGCATTTGATGAAAAAATACCATGGAAGAAGTAATACATGTCTAGGGCTTGGTAAAAGTGTAGTGTGTGTGTTTAGTTCTAAAGACAACATAACTGACAGAAAGTGCTAGATTAGAAAATGCTGCAACATGCAAAGCATATAGTGTTCACTTAAACTTAACCTTTTGCATAAAATAATTTTCTGTACCTTCACACTACTTGGTTTTTTTAAAAGTCTCAATATTTCTTCATAACAAATTATAGCCTAAATAATTTTTAAAGATACTCTAATGTATTGCTTCCTAGGCCTGTATAAAATAAATATATATGTTATCCTTTGTTCAGCTATTAGGTCAGGGGACAGAAGTTGGAGTCTGGTTTAGGGATAAGGTAGAAAATGATATGCCAGGACCTAAGGAAGAAAGTGAGATGTACAGAAGGGAGTAGACCTCAGAGTCCAAACTGGAGTGGGAGCTGAGTTTCTAGATAGTGGAGTAGAGTCAATGGTACTCAGGGAGGGATATATGAGGAGATGGATTGGAGATCACTGAATAGATGAGTTGAAGAGTTTTCTAGAATTTGCTGTGTGGCCTTCAGCATATCACTCAGCCTCTCCGTGCCTCAGTTTACATATATTTCAAAGAGTATAACAACGCTTAACAACCTCACAAGGCTCTTTGTGAGGCTTCATTCATATTTGTAAAGCACTCTGGGAACCTCTTGCATAAAATGAAATGTGCAAATTGTTAAGAGCTGCATACATACAAATGCCAGTTTCCAAATTTCTAAATTCAATGGGCTTATTCAGATGGTTGTACAATTTAGTAGGTGACATTTTCTAAAACTCTGTTATTGTATTTAGAAAAGTTTTTCCTGTTATACAGTCTTATTCATTCATGAACAGATTACAAAGCTTTGATTCAATACATTTCCAGGCTTGATACCACATTATAAAACTATGTTCCAATACAAATCACTTTGTGCAAGCCAGTAAAGGAAGCTTTCATTTGCTGGTTTGTACAAAGCATTTTATTGGGGTTGAATAAGTCATGACTACTGAATTTGGAGCTTTTTGCAAGATATATATTTCTTTGCCTTGTTTTATTGGACAATTGTCTACTTTTAATAATGAAAAGTCGTTTTTCAGTGGACTGGAGTCTATCCAGAAAGTCAGTCTTTTGCTCCTCAAAGGTTAAGGATTAAGGAATACTAGTTGGAGGCAATATTATAAAAAGGTTCTTTTGTAGTCCAGAGAAATAAAAAGCCTGATTTAAACTGTACTGAAAGGTTTATAAAGTATAAAACTTTTTATAAAGCTTTTTCTGAAATACAGACACTGATATTTAGCCAACTGGAATTAAATACAATGTGAACTCCCAGCATAGCTGTCTCAGACTTCTGCTGTGAAACTAAAGCACTCTGTCTCCTAAGTTCACAGAAGTTCATTGTACTACAAATGAATATTTTCTTCCATGTGGAATGTTTGCAACTAGTCCTATATTTCACTAAAAAGAATACTGGTCTGATAAATAATAGACCAAGATTGTACAATTCAGTGGTGACATTATCACAACCCAGGCAAAAGTTAAAGTGTGAAGCTTCTTACACTTATCTTACACAATGGAGGAATCCACTTCCGTGTTCTTGAGCCGCCAGTTAGTTATTAGCATTTCTGTGAGTGAGGTCTAGTGATAGCATCCAAGCACTGAGAGGGCCTTCTTGTTTCTATCCTTAGCTCTGCTTTTCACCAACTCACAATGTGACCTTGGTTAAGCAACTTCTGACTGTGACTCATTTTCCACATCTATAAAGTGAGGATAACACCTACTTTTGTGAAGAGCTTTGGGCCTCAGTTTCAGAGTTGCTTCATGTCCTCAAATGAAAGGTGCTTTGTAAGTGCAAAATGGTGGTTTTACTTGACTTCTTTTTCACATTAATCATAGCAGTGAAGCCCAGAAAACACTCCCAGTCAACTGTCCATTATTGCCATTTCTAAATAACTCTCTCCAGTAATTTGTCAATAACTTGGAAATTTCTTTTTTTTATCCTATTTATTTCCAATTTTCATATGGACCATAAGAGCACTAATGGAATAGGCAGACTTTTACAAGGCAATAATTTGGTTCCACATCAGCATAAACTAATGTACAAGGCACTCAGGAACTCGATTATTGCCTCATAAAACGGGACACCCATCCTAGTATCACTTAATTATAAAAGAGTGCATCTTATAAAAATATGTTGATAAGTTCTCAGGTATTCACATATCCTTATAATGGCATTTGATGCATTATGTGTTGTACAAAACATTATAGCAGTATTTTTTTTTCCTGCATAAGGTTCCTGACTGAACTTTTATACTCTGTACAACATTTTAATCTTCATCTTAAATTCCCCTGTCATCTTTTATTACCCAGAGTCATGGTTAGATAGATGTTGGATTTTCCTAGCTGCTTTTTTGTAGTTTCCTAAGGCTTTTCAGTTTTATATATTTAGCTTTCTGTGAGGTGTTTCAGTCTGTTTTGTTCTTTTGCATTGCACTCAACCCTTTTAGTTTTTAACTTCTTTTTACAAAGTGTCAAACCTTAAGCACCTTTGTACCATTGTGCGCAAAGACTGATATGTATATAGGTTTGGTGTTCGGGGGCCAAAATCGAATACAAATAAATTTGAATTTGATCTTTCTACAAGCTGTTGGGGAGGAAGATGAACATAAAGCCAATATGCAGCCTCTGTTAGATGCAAGGTACAATCCCTCTTGTGCACCGCAGCTGGCCTGTGTCAGCTGACTTGGAGTTGCAGGGCTCAGGTTGCAGGGCTATTTAATTGTGGTGTAGAGATTTGGGCTCAGGCTGGAGCCCAGGCTCTGGTACCCTCTCCCTCGCAGGGTTCCAGAGATGGGTTCCAGCCTGCGCCTGAACATCTACACTACGGTTAAAACCATGGACTTATAGACTTTAAGGCTGGAAGGGATTATCGTGATCATCTAGTCTGATCTCCTGCACCTGACAGGCCACAGAACCTCACCCAACCACTCCTGTAATAACCCATAACTTCTGGCTGAGTTACTGAAGACCTAAAATCATGATTTAAAGACATCACGATACACCATTTACTCTAGTTCAAACCAGCAAATGACCCGTGCTCCATCCAGCAGAGGAAGGCAAAAAATCCTAGATTCTCTGCCAATCCAACCCGGGGGGAAATTCCTTCCCTACCCCAACTATGGTGATCAGTTAGAATCTGAGCACGTCAGTGACACCCACCAGCCAGACACCTGGAAAAAATTCACTGTAGTAACTCAGAGCCTCTAGTGTCCCATCTCTGACTGTTGGAGATATTTTCTGCTAGCAGTCACAAGATGGGTCACTTGCCATTATAGGCAATCTCATCATAAACAGCCCCGCAGCCTGGGTCCTCCAAGCCTGAGTCAGCTGACATGGGCCAGTCATGGGTGTTTGATTGAAAGGTAGGTGTACCCTATAGGGCATGCTAAGAACAGATTTCAGATCTGAGCTTTAATTTTTTTCCTGGCTTTCCTGGTTAAATCAGTAACCAAGGACATCTCTTCCGGATGATATGTGGTGATTTCTTTTTTCTTCCACAGCACAGCCATGTGTCCAATTTTGTGCTACCATTCTACCTGTGTTTGCATCACTCTATTCTGGGAAAATCTGGACATTTTACAACAGTACTTCAGCAGAAGATAATGTGCCCAGATGACCTGCACACAGAGTGGCACCAACATTATATTATTATGATGGTTTTCATAATTATAAGGAAAGGAGGGAGTGAGAGCAGCAGAATGGACAATGGACTTCAAAATGTAGACTTTAACAAATTCAGAGAACTGGTAGGTAAGGTTCCATTGGAAGAACATTTAAGGGGAAAAAGTTGTTCAGGAGAGCTGGCAGCTTCTCAAAGAGAAAATATTAAAGGCACAACTTCAAATTATCCTGATGCAAAAGAAAGACAGGAAGAAGAAGAGGAGGCTGGTGACACATGGATAAATTGCTTAGGATAAGTATAAAAGAATAGAATAAACATGCAGGGACAAAATCATAGAGGGTAAGGCACAAAATGAGTTATACCTAGCAAGGGACATAAAAGGCAGTAAAAAGAGGTACTATACATACATTGGGAGTAGGGCTGTTAAGCGATTAAAAAAATTAATCGCGATTAATTGCTTTGTTAAACAATAATCGAATACCATTTATTTAAATATTTTTGGATGTCTTCTACATTTTCAAATATATTGATTTCAATTACAACACAGAATACAAAGTGTACAGTGCTCACTGTATATTTATTTTTGATTACAAATATTTGCACTGTAAAAAACAAAAGAAATAGCATATTTCAATTCACCTAATACAAGTACTGTAGTGCAATCTCTTTATAATGAAAGTTGAATATACAAATGGACAATTATGTACAAAAAATAACTGCATTTAAAAATAAAAGAATGTAAAACTTTACAAGTTTACAGAACCTACAAGTCCACACAGTCCTACTTCAGCCAGTCGCTCAGATAAACAAGTTTGGTTAAAATTTGCAGGAGATAATGCTGCCCACATCTTGTTTACAATCTCACCTGAAAGTGAGAACAGGCATTCGTATGGCATTGTTGTAGCCGGCATCGCAAGATATTTACATGCCAGATGCACTAAAGATTCAAATGTCCCTTCATGCTTCAGCCACCATTCCAGAAGACATGCTGATGACGGGTTCTGCTCGATAACAATCCAAAGCAGAGCGGATCGACACATGTTCATTTTCATCATCTGAGTCAGATGCCATTAGCAGAAGGTTGATTTTTTTTTGTTTGTTTGTTTTGTGGTTCGGGTTCTGTAGTTTCTGCATTGGAGTGTTGCTCTTTTAAGACATCTGAAAGCATGCTCCACACCTCATCCCTCTCAGATTTTGGAAGGCACTTAAGATTCTTAAGCCTTGGGTCGAGTGCTGTATCTGTCCTTAGAAATCTCACATTGGTACCTTCTTTGTGTTTTGTCAAATCTGCTGTGAAAGTGTTCTTAAAACGAACATGTGCTGGGTCATCATTCAAGACTGCTATAACATGAAATATATGGCAGTATGTAGGTAAAACAGAACAGGAAACATACAGTTCTCCCCCAAGGGAGTTCAGTCAGAAATTTAATTAATGCATTCTTTTTTTAACGAGCATCATCAGCATGGAAGCATGTTCTCTGGAATGGTGACCAAAGCATGAAGGGACATATGAATGTTTAGCATATCTGGCATGTAAATACCTTGCAAGGCTGGCTACAAAAGAATAAGGGTGACCGGATACTTAATACAATTAATATTAACAATAAGTGGAAGAAACACAAGTCAAATTGGGAAAGAACAGGTTCAGCGATATTTGGATAGATTAGCTGTATTCAAATTGGCTGACCCTGATGAAATTCACCCTAGGGTGCTTTTGAAACGAGTTGGAACAATCTTGTAACTATGAGTAATTGTGTTAGAGAACTCCTGGAGGACATATGAGGTCCCAGAGGACTGAAGAACGGAGACATAGTACCTATCTTTAAAAAGGGGATCAGAGAGGACCTGAAGAATTATACACCAGTTGGCCTAACTTTGATACCTTGAAAGATACGAGACAATTATTTAATAATTTGTTCCAGTAAGCACCAAGAGAATAATAGAGTTATAAGTAAGGCTAAATTTTTATCATGGATATTTTTAGTAAAAATCATGGACAGGTCATGGGCAATAAACAAAAATTCACAGAAGCCTGTGACCTGTCTCTGACGTTCAGTAAAAATATCCCTGGCAAAAGGAGTAGGCAGGTTCAGCACCTGCTGCTTCTGGGGCTCCCGGGTCCCCCACTGCTGCGGTGCGTGAGAGCTCAGGGGTCCCCCGGCCTGCGGGTCTGGGCTGCTGCAGGGTCCCCTCATCCCCAGGGCAGCTGGGAGTTGCAGGGTCCCCTGGTCGGGGCTGGGGAGCTGCGGGGAGTCCCCCCACTGTGGCTGGGAAGCTGAGGGGTCCCAGGGTGGGGGCTGGGAGCTGCAGGGGCTGGGCTGGTTGGGAGCTCCAACCCCGGGGAAGAAAATGTCACAGAGGTCAATGTAAGTCATGGATTCCGTGACCTACATGACATAATCGTAGCCTTAGTTATAAGTAATAACCAATGTGGATTTAGAAAAACAAATGATGCCAAGCCAAACTAATTTTCTTCTTTAACAGGGTTACTGGGATGCGGGGGGACATCTTGATTTTTAGTAAGGCTTTTGGACACAGTCTTATATAACATTCTCATAAGCAAACCATGGAAATGTGGTCTAGATGAAATTACTATAAAGTTGGTGTAAAACTGGCTGAAAAACTGTACTTAGAGTAATTACCAATGGTTTGCTGTCAAAGTGGGGAGACGTATCTAGTAGGGTCTCTCAGGAGTTTCTCCTAGCATCAGTACTCGTCAATATTTTCATTAATGACTAGGAGGCAAAGACAGGGGGTAATTCTGAGGGATCACTGGCTTCATGCCCAGGTCCCATGGAGTCTTAGGCAGTGCTCAGGCCACAATTGTTACCCAACAGCTCACCTGAGTAAACTGGGAAGGGTCAGCTTGCAGGGGGCCCCACTCCAAAGGTTCCTGATTAAGGCAAATATCCAGCCCCCTGATTGGCTGAGGAGTGCTATATAAACCAGGAAGTTGTCTGAGCAGGTAAAGGAATCCCTGGCTGGCTACTACTATGGAGCCCTCCTGCTTACCTGACTCCTGAGCCCTGTATTTCTGCCTGCTCTTGGTTCCTGTCCTCCATCCTAACCCAGACTTCCATCTATTCCCAGTTCCTACTGTCCTGTCCTACTCCAGGACCCTACTCCTCCACCTTATCCCTGGCTTTGTCTTTGGCTGTGGCCCCTGGCTGAGCACCTGATGCTGTCTTAGGTTTTGACCGTTGGCTCTGACAGCTAGGCCTGACTCCTGCTCTGACTACTAGGCATGACTGTCCCTGCCCTGGTCACTACAGTAATAGGAAATGAGGAGGAACAAAGCTGAGTGAGAAAAGGAGAATGAACAGATCAGTAAAGAGAGAGCATTAGAAGGAGCGCAGGGATCAAGATAGGGAGTGGAAGGAAATGACACCAGAGATGTAGGTAGGAGTGAGCTTGTGCAAGGCCTTGAAGTGAAGAATGAGGAGTTTGAATCTGAGACAATAAAAGAAAAGAAGCAAGTAAAGGACTGGGAAGACATGTGTGTGTGATATTATGTAATCCTATATCAGTGTTTCTCCTTCCTGTGTATAATACAGGTGAAATCCTGGTACTATTGAAGTCAATGGCAAAACTCCCACTGACTTCACTGGGGCCAGGACTTGACCCTACACCTGCTTCCTAATCTAATTTGCATTCAAGCTGGGTGAGAAACATTTTCCCATCCCAGGAAAAAAATTGAGATTTTGAAAAAAAAATTCCTATACCAAATTAGATGAAAAAGTAAATCTTGAAAGTTTTTTTATGAAAAGACGACAACAAAAATCGGTTTGGGTTAATGTTTTGATTTTAATCTTTAATTTTCTTTTACTACACTTAGCTTAAATTTTGAAACAAAGTCCTTTTGAACTGGAAAAAATGAATTTTTAATTAAAAAAATATTGAAATGAGACATCTTGTCAATTTTGAAACTATCCCAATTTTTTTCAAAATGAGAAATTCTTTGAAACCACTCCTTTCCCATGGACAGTTTCAGTTTTGATAAATCAGTGTTTTCCGATGAAAAAATGTTTTGTTGAAAATTCCCAACCATCTTTAGTAATCTTACTTTTATCCATTATGGAGAGTGTTTGGGTGTCTAGGTTCCTTTCACTGACTGTATGTTGAAGTTTAGTATATTACAGCTTTCTGCATTGCATTAGAACACAGTTTGAACTTGTAAGAAGGCTCATATATGTATTTCCTTTAATTTTCTGTACAATAAAAGTACAGCTGATATGAATGTATTCTCCATTTGGACACTCTGGTATCAAAACTCTATTCAAATTTCTTCTAGTAAGTTTCTAAAGACCCAATTCATCACAAAAAATTCTGTTTTTACAAGAAACATTGTCGACAGCAGTGGTTCTCAAAGCCGGTCCACTGCTTGTTCAGGGAAAGCCCCTGGTACGCCAAACCAGTTTGTTTACCTGCCACGTCCGCAGGTTCGGCTGATCGCTGCTCCCACTGGCCGCGGTTCGCCACTCCAGGCCAATGGGGGCTGCAGGAAGCGACGCGGGCCACTGGACATGCTGGCCGCCCTTCCCGCAGCCCCCATTGACCTGGAGCGGCGAACCGCGGCCAGTGGGAGCCGCGATCGGCCGAACCTGCGGACGCAGCAGGTAAACAAACCGGTCCGGCACGCCAGGGGCTTTCCCTGCACAAGCGGCGGACCAGCTTTGAGAACCACTGGTCTACAGTATTGTGAAGCTAGACAACATTTATTTTTCTCTTTGTTTTGTTAATTGAAATGAATTGGGTCCTCACACCGAGTCACAGTTACCCAGTGGATTACAATTATAAAACTCTGTTATAATCTTTCAAGGGTAAAGGTGGAAGTCTTATCCATGAAGATAATTGAAACAAAGCATGGCAAAAGATGCTATCGAGAACCATTCTATATTATCAGGGCACTAGATTTCCCAGTCTTATACAGGAGAGCAACTCTCATCTCTTGTAAACTGTTGAAATTAAGAGTTACACAGGGAATAAAGAGGGCCTATGTCTCTCCATTACTAGTTCCAGTAATTCTATTATTGTTTCTATTATTATTATTATTATCTGTGGAATAGGAATTATTATAGTTGTGCTTTGAATTTATATAGAAACATCTTTCTTCCAGGGAGCACTGTACAAGCATCCATGAATTAAACTTTATAACACTCCTGTGAAGTGTCCACATTTTACATGTGGGTTAACTGAGGCATGAGATGTTGGGTAATTTATGCAAGGCCGTACACTGAGTGAATGGCAAGCTATTTAAATGAAGTTGAAAAGTGGGCATTCTGAATCCCAGTCGTATTCTCTAACCAGTAGACCAGATTCCCTTTTTGCCTTATAGTAAGACAATGTCAAAAATTCATTGTACCAGTTGATTATTTTAAAATATTTGAGATTTAACAAGTCATTTTTATAACAAGTTACATATTTATATCTATCACAAAGCTCTTGAACTTTAAGGAGCAGATTCCACAACCATTCCATGGAACTTCTTGTGTAAAGAACTACTTAGCATCAATAAGTGTAACACAATATGGTCCTTAATATTTTAATGAGAGGGACTTGTGCTAAGTAGTCTTTTTTTTTCCCCAGTAATCCCTGTCCTTTTCTCCTCAGAACATCCTACCATAAAACTTTTTGCTCAGCCCTCAACTCAAACCCATAATAAATCATTTCTGAGGTTTAAAAGTTGACTTTCTGCACTGCCTCATACTGTCTGGAATCTGCAGAGTTAAAATATCACAAGAAAAGCAATTCTTAGGCTATTTCCTGCCGAGCTAGAGCCAAAAATACCACAAAAAGAGTATTTGTGAGTTTGTTTCAGAAAAGCAAATAAGTACAGTATTGAACATTTGAATATTCAAGGGTTCACATATGAGGTTCACATATCACTTCATTTTAGGCTTGGTAAGAAAGTTGTATCTAAATGACCACTGGTTATTTAGACAATTTACTGATTTATAACAACTGTTACATATTGATATGTGTATTTTTACATAGTTGTTTAACTTCAATAAATATTTAAAATCATCAATTACTTTTTGCGATTAAATTAAGTTTAAGTGTATAATTGTTTACTAAAATAGTTGTAATAGCATGTAAATAGTTCTTGATTATTTACCTTTTTCTTGATTCCTTCACATTAGGTTACTTTTACACACTTAATATCTGATCTTGCACCACAGAGGTCAGTGGGAGCCTTTTAGTCCTAGAGCAGCATTTACAGTATTGAAATTTAGAGCAACTTTCACCATTACTCTATATTTACACCACTGTCAACAAGAGCAGAATCTGGCCTCTAAACTCTGCCTTGCATATGGTGTGGGGATTCTGAAAGTATGAATGAATGGTCATCCTTGGTTGGTCACTTCCCCTAGTTTTGCAATAAGGTCTTGGCTTTGACCTGTAAACTTGATATTTTGATAATCTGGCCATTTTTCATGTACATATTCATCAATAGGGTCATTGACACAAAATGCCAAAACACGAAGGGGAGCTAGATAACATATAATTTCTTATTTATGGTTCTGATTTCACACTAATATTATGTGGACCACCAGCTCTGTCTGCTTGAATTTTTTTACACACTCATGTTTGAAAACATGCCGTGTGTTTAAGAATTGATAAACTTTTATAATTAAATTAGGAGAAGTCAATCTGAATAGTCATTCTTCATCATTGTGTGGAACCGACATAACAAAACAGTATGAAGTTGTATGTGTGGCAAAGAGACAATCCACAAGAGGCTAATGGTTAGAATTCTGGCAGTGCTCACAAAAATGCAGACAAATACTTTCATGATAAGAACATGTAGTTGTGTGAGAAATTACTGTTTCATCCCATAAAGAAATATTATAAATAAAAAACATGGTCATATTTGCAAACACTCCAGACAGGACAATTGTAGTATTACAAGAAAACCATTTTCTTCAGTCCAGCATTTTGGAATTTAACTTGGCTGAAAGCTCTTCACAATATCCTTCATGCATACATTATGACTTATGTTGAAAATCATGTTGTATTCAAATAGGCAATTCCTGAGTTTAATAAGGGCAATGGAGATCTTTTGTGACTTCATATTTTACATTAGAACTGCAGATAGATGAAACCCATGAAAATGACTGTAAGCTAAGATCCTCTTTGATACTGATTTACATGCAGATGAAGAACTTTACATAATGAAGTTTAATTTTTAGACACAATGGTCCCAGAACAGAAGAATGGTACAGTAACGTAAAAAGGGTAATGCTCTCCAGGTATAACTGTGTGTGAACGTGAAAGGGAATGGGAAAGGAATCCACTCCAACATACAGTAAATAAACAATCAATCAATCAATAAACAACACAAACTATAAAGGAAGCAAGGTTTTGAGCTTTGCCCTGAGGAGTACCATAGATGTTCTCTGGTGAATCAGGGGAAAACATTTCTGTTGCAAGCATTCAGCAGAGAAGGCTTTGCATCCATCCTTTCAATCTTATGCCTAGTAGGCAGTAACTCCAACCTTAAAGCTAGCTTGGTTTCTGCTGTCCTCACGCTACTTTTCCCTGTCCCTCCAAAGTCCTTTATTATCATTATGTCTCCAAACAATATTCTCCCATCCATTTAATATAATAGGTATCTAAGGATTTTCTCTGAGTGTATCGTTGGTGTACCCTATTGAGAGTTGGTGCACAGGTGTGATATCATTAAAATGCCCAAACTGGCCAATTGGAATGAGGCTTTGAAGAATCAGCATCCCCAGCCATACCCAAACAATATGTAAAATCTATAATAGTATATCACGTGCGTATGTGAGGATCCATTTCCTCATAGTCTGTTGTGATAACTGAGATAATTTCAGCAACAGTTTGTGTCCCTTTCAGCCACTTGTACCTTATTTTTCTGTGTAAAAGCTTGGGAGTTGTTCTATATTCCAGAAGTAGACTTTATGAAAGGGAAATGAATTAAAATTATCTGCTGGGCCAGAAATGTCTTGTGAAATAGGGGACGAGAGAAGAAATGGGTCCAAACAGCTTAGGGAATTTTTTTAAAATAAGTATTATAAAATAGTTGAAAATAGGTATTTATATCCTTTCCCCTACTACTTTCTTTATCTCCTTCAGAAGAAACTAATTTTCCTAGCGCAAGGATATATATTGGCAACTGTCGATTCACTGGATCATGGTGTATGTATAAAAGGTCTAGTCAGACTTATGGCTGGGAAGCCTAATTAGAGAGCGACACTGCTCGATACAAGTTTTACAGACGTACGTGTTGTCAGAGTTGGAGTCCAAGATTACAGCATGCTGCTTTCTTCTTTTTTGCTTTGTTTCCATTCTCTGGATCAAAGCCACTTCATCTTGAGCTGCACCAAGTGCCAGATGTTCTCCTCCCAGTTGTCTACATTGATGTTGAATAACTTCAGATCATTTTTGTACACATAATGGTACAGCCATAAAGGGTGACCACACTTTCTAGTGCTGTCTTGAATCTCCCTGTAAAAAATATTCTTGGGGATATGGCCTCCACCCATTCTCCTGATATGACCGAGCCATCACAACGTCCTCTTCTTGATAGTAGTTTCTAAGTGTGTCAGTCCCACACGCTCCAGCACCTCTGTGTTTGGTATTTTGTCTTCTCACTTTATTTGCAGAATCTTATACAAGCATCTCATGTGGAAGCTGTTCAGCGTCCTGATGTGCCTAGCATATGTAGTCCATGTTTCTGGACCATAGAGCAGGGATGACAGCACACAAGTCTCATCTGCACCTTAGCTGATAGTTTGCTATTATTACATGCACGTTTCTGTAATAGCCAGAAATTCTTAGCTGCTTTTCTGATTCTGTTAGTTCAGTCTGAAGATCAAGATTCCTGCTGATCATAGAACCCAAGTAGCAAAAGCTGCCGATGATGCCAGGAGATTTACCCTCCAGAGTAATGTCAGGCTATGAAAAGTAGTTTTATAAAAAATAATGAAGTGTTAAAGGAATATGACAGGGCATCATCCCACTCCTGTCTCTTTTCTAGTCACAAACCATCCAGAGTCCTTCTGCTGGTCAAATTTGCACCTTGTGCAATTTATTTGCAATGCTCTTTCCCACCAGCCTTACAGACTTGTGAAGCTCAGTATTTACAATAGCACACACTCCTTAGCTGGCGTGACCATATTTTCCCAAAGGGAAAATGGGACTCCACAGGGAACCGACCTGAGGTCCTCCTCCCTTCTTCCCTGATGTGCAGGGCTGGCCCAAGCCCCCCCCTGCTGCCTGCCTATATGGGCTCAGCCTGGGCCACTCTCCTGAGCTCTCCCTCCTGCATGGGGATGGCGTTGCCGCTTGCCCCCCTGCACGTTCCTCTGTGCTCCACTAGAGGTCACATCCCACTTTTTGGGCAAAACTGGGCATTTGTCCAGCTTGCTCTTGCTAACTGATGATCAGTTGGCAAGAGCAAATGGGACAAATGCCCAGTTTTGCCAAAAAAGTCGTGACAGCTGGGACAGGGCTTAAAAAAGGGACTGTCTCAGCTAAAACTGGACATATGGTCACCCTATCCTTAGCTCACTCAGCCAAGGAGTGGAGAAGGCATCTTCCCTCCAAGACATCTCTTCTGACTCTGAAAACTCTATCAATCTCTCTTCCCACCTGACCACTTTCTTCTTGCACCTTTCTACTTACTGGGTTAATGGGTTAATTAGCCCATCCTCCAGCCCATCCTCAGTCTATCAGTTAGACACAGCTTTGCCCCTCAAGTTTACTCTGGGGCAGTTTAACTAGTAATCCAGTGATCAGATCGCAGGTACAGCTGCTGTTGCCATACCCTCTAGCACAAGGAACAAGTCAGACTCTAATTGCAATAAGCCATTCTGACTGAGCATTGATAGGCTATTAGAATAGTCAAGCACAGATATCACAAAGGCATGGATCATCATGATGAACTCTATATGTAGAATTAAAATGTACAACTTCTGGCCTGGTGCTAAAAGCCTGTTCTTCCATATTCTGCTGATGGTCAAAAATTACACCCAAAGTGTGAACCTTATTATTACTTTCCTGGAGTGCACTTAATTAACAGATAGGAAGAGATCCTGAGTCATCAAAATCCATCCATCCAGAATCCAACCAGTTCTCCCATTCCACAATTTATAATTCTGTTTTATCTAGCTTTCTTGCATCAATCCTGCAATTCAGCTATTGCAGAAACAGAATCCTCATTATATTTTTGTTTTAAAATTAATGAAGATTTTTTATAAAGGAAAGTTATGAAACTAATATTAACTAAAATTAAAACTTAATGTGGTTGCTTAATATTTATTTCTGCTATTCAAAAATGCCATTTTGAGCAAAATGGGTGACTCCAATAGCCACCTCAGTAAAATCACTTTTAATCAAAATCACAATGGTCACTTTACTCGGTCTTGATTTGTATACATAGTTACATAATGTTGCATGTTACATTGAATTTAATTTTTTTTAACAGCTCTGCTTCACCTCAGTGCATCTTTCAATGTTGATGTCAAAAATGCAATGACGTTCAATGGCTCTGTGGAGGACATGTTTGGGTACACGGTTCAACAGTATGAAAATGAGGAAGGAAAATGGTGAGTTTTTTCTAAATAGCATAATATCCTAATGGTAAACTATTTAATAACAGGAATAGCACACATTGGAACTGTATTCTGTTCAATAATTTCAGTAAATAAGGGCCAGGTTCTGCCTTCTTTAGTCATGGTAAATATTTCCTTGCTTTGTACGGTTGTCTCTAATGGGTTCTGTCAGTGATTGTCTCCACTGATTATGCCAACCTGGAGGAAGACTTTTAGATCAAAATATCAAATAATACAATACCCTTTAATTTGGGCTAAAATGTCTTCTTTGATTATTATATTGGTGTTTGGTGTTTTGGACCCTCTGCTCATTGCTGCTACATTCTGAAATAAAAGTTTTATTCAGCCAGGTTTGTTGCTGTCTTTGCTTCTTCAGAATGATGTCATGCTAGATGTTCCACTGAGATGGCAATGCTATGAGAAAGCTCAAATCAGAGAGGGGACCATCTCCTCTGCACTGAGAGTGGAATTCAGAATAAGACTATCTCGTCCGATTACCTGTCCAGTTGATAGGGAGTTAATAGTCCTCTCTGCAGGTGCATCTTTGAGAATTATTCCTGTTCCCACACTCGTTGCTGGTTGGGTAGAGGATTGAATTGGAAGTCGAATGACCCAAAAATTGGGAATACTGAAGCATAGCTCTGTAACATTCACCATTCTGTGTAGGTTTCCCTATTTTTGAAATGGGCTTCTGCAGCAGTCTAATATTTCTGCTGAACAAGACAGGAAAACAGCCAATGACAATCTACGGGTTTGAGGCCCATGTGGCAATAGATATATTCTGCTAGATCAGGCTATCAGTATGTAATACCTTCACTAATCTTATGCACAAATGTAACAATATAGCCGCAGGTTGTTGATGAGGCCATGTACAATATTACTGTCTCACGCTGGCTATTACAGAATCACTAGAAAGTATTGAAAGTAATGAAACTGCAGGTGCCCCTTTTAAAATACTATTTCATGATCTTCTGGCTTGTGGGTTCTTTAAATATACATTAAGGCAGTGGTTCTCAAACTAGGGCTGCCGCTTGTTCAGGGAAAACCCTTGGTGGGCCGGGCCGGTTTGTTTACCTGCCGCGTCCGCAGGTTCGGCCGATCGTGGCTCCCACTGGCTGCAGTTCGCCGCTGCAGGAAGTGTGGCCAGCACATCCCTCGGCCCGCACCGCTTCCCGCATCCCCCATTGGCCTGGAGCAGTGAACTGCAGCCAGTGGGAGCTGCAATCGGCCAAACCTATGGACGCGGCAGGTAAACAAACCGGCCCAGCCCACCAAGGGCTTTTCCTGAACAAGCAGTGGCCCTAGTTTGAGAACCACTGCTGTAGACCATTGTAAATTGTAATTTAAACTAAAATGGAAAAAAAAATAAGAGAGGAGAGAGAAGATGTTTTAAAAAAGACAAATGCAGATACTTTTTCAAATCTTTTGTCTCCCAAAATGTCCTTGGCGTTTGGCATTGTCTTTTCCTCCACACATCCATGAACACATACACTCACACACCTCTTTCCTTTTTTTGTGTTCTTCTCAAGGAGCAGAAGACAACATGGTTACTTTTCTTTGTCTCTGAACTAAGAATATGATGCCATTTTTTCCAGCTGTGTCTCCAGCTTGCACACTTGTGCAGAGCTTGCTGCAGATGGGCCCCCCAATAAGTTTTATAAAGGTGCATTATACTCAGTACTGACTTTCATGTCCACTAATGGAACAAAAAGAAGAATGTATGCTTTGAGGAGAAAATTCATGTGACTTATTTCATTTTCAGGGTACTTATTGGTTCTCCATTAGTTGGCCAACCCAAGAAGAGAACAGGAGATGTCTACAAATGCCCTGTAGGGAAGGGCCAATCACGTTGCATAAAACTGAACCTACCAGGTATGAAATAAAATAGGGGTGGCAGAGGACTACCCTTATCCTGTGTGTGGAGCTCTCATAGAGGTGACATCTTAGCAAGTTTATAGCTAAATTTTTTTTATTAAAATTGTTTACAAAAAAAGATAGCTAAATTTGTGTAGCTAAATGCTTACATTCTGGGGGATAAAATAACTCATGATAATGAAATAGGAAGTCTTTCAAATCAAGGTTGCACATTTGAATATTAATAACAATAGTATTCTCTTCATGTCTCTTCAGTGCCCTATGTCTGCATGAAATATGTTGGTGATTTCAATCCATTTGATGGTGAACAATGGCTATGTTATATAAACACCAGTACAACTGGCACTAATTGTCTCTGTGTGGCAGTCCCTAAATTATCATGGATTACCTTTTCAGTATCTCATCCAAACCCCACTGAAGCCAATGAGAGTCTTTCCAATTACTTCAATGGTCTTTAGATGAGATGGTCACTGGCTAGAAGTGGTCTCACCAGAACAGGGATGAAGCAATTACTATGTCAATTAGAGTAAGCCTGGATTGCCACCATAACTGTGGCTGGCATCTGGAGATCCTTGATAGTGACAGGAAAAGAGTTACTGTCAAGCTGAGTTTTACCAGATTTATTATTTAGTTTTAATCTTTACTGAAACCCCTTACATATTAGTGATTTATTTCGATGTAAAATCTATAATATATATAACAGCAGACTTCTATACAAGATGTAATGTTTATTTGTTCTAACTGGTAAAATTGTGTGAACAGTAATCTCCTGCTTTCATCGCACTGCTATTTCTACGTTCTTTTGTGGTTCAGGAAAACTATTTGAGACAGTGACCCAGACAAAATTCTGGGATGAAAGCCAGTCTTGGCATGTTTACTTGTTCATTATACTCCTAATCACTGTTCCGGCGGGAGGAGGAGTGCTAAAATACTTGATAGAACCAAAAACAAGCTGTGTTTTATGTTTGGAAGCTTTATACTAGAGGACATATAACTTAACATCTTTTCACTTTTCAAAATACTTAACATTTTGATCTATTTATAGCTGACACTTCAGTTCCTAACGTCATGGAAGTAAAAGAGAACATGACTCTTGGAACAACTTTAGTAACTAACCCAAAAGGAGGCTTTCTGGTAAGAAAATAAATACATTCCTTACTTTGATAGGGAATTATACATATCCCAAAAGCTTCATTATCTAACTTTTAACTCTTTCTGTTTCTTAAAGGCGTGTGGACCTCTCTACGCTTACAAATGTGGGCATTTGCATTACACAACTGGCATCTGTTCTAACGTCAGTTCCACATTTGAAGTTGTAAATGCCATTGCACCATCTGTACAAGGTATGCATACCACAGTACTGTTCTCATGTGTTTGAAAGCATGAAGCACTGAACAAGACAAATGTATACACACAGGCATACCAAAAAGCATAAACTATTTTTCCAAGCTACCAGCATTACCAAGTTAAGTAAATGTTTTCATTGTCAGTATATAAGCTAACTTCTTGCTACTTTTGGAATAAATGTGCAGTGTAAACAATCTCTAGAATGCTTTGTAATGTCCAAACATAATTGCTAAAAATAGTCCTGATGCTTTTCCTTATGGTCAGAAGAGTTTCTTTAAATAATGAAAGTAAGACATCTAACAAGCCCTGTCTGGTAAGATATACATTACAAAATCTTAGGACATGTTTAAGTGGAAGAGCTAGAGTAGGAAAGTAGGAAATTGGAAAATTAAGGGTTTACCTTAGTAAAGATCCCAATCCTGTAAACAAACACATGCCTAACTTTCTGTATGCAATGTTCTACTAATGTTAATGGGACTACTCACACATGTAAAATCCTGGGACTAAAATGGCAAAGCAAATATTGCTGAAAACCAGTTTGTTTTAGACATGTATTTTTAAAAGTCAGGCTTCGTTGTGATGTCTACAATTATTGGTGCAATGATTATACATTTGACTCTTGTTTGTGACAGTTCTCATCTGGCAATTTATGTTGCAGAATGTAAGACCCAACTGGATATTGTCATAGTTCTTGATGGTTCTAATAGTATTTACCCATGGGAGAGTGTCACAGAATTTTTAAACCGCCTTCTGAAAAAAATGGACATAGGCCCTCAACAAACACAGGTAAAGTGATGCTGTGATATTATTCTTGTTTGCAGAAAAATATGGTTTACGGAAAATAAAACGAGAGGAGAGTCCATGCAGAATAAAGTGAGTTTATTACAATGAGGAGTCAAAATAAAAAAATGATTTTATCCTCACTTTGTCAGTTTTGCCACAAAGAAAAAGTTCCTTCCTGCTCAGACCCACAGCTTCTTGGAAATACTGTTCAAACAACACCTCCATTACAGGGTGGGGAAGGCGAGCAGCAACCACAGGAGAATGGCTGCTGCCTCATGCCCCCCGACCTTCACATACAGGTAGAATAAGGATATGAAAGACAATCAACTCTCTCCTCCCCTCTATTCCCCAAGCTTAGCCAATGGCAGCAGGAAAAGACAGAGAATCTCTATGCCTCTGCCATCTTTCCTATCAAGGCACCATCTCTATGTGCATTCTGGGTAGAGGGAAAGCCTCAGAGCAGCCAAGTCTGTTCTGCTCTTCCTTCCTCTTCTCAGGACCCCTGCCATCATATCAAACATCCCCTTCCTACTGAGATAGGAGGAAGGCTGTGAGAGCATGGGAAATTTCATTCCAGATTACTAAATTGCCCATCAGAGAGGCCCTGGCCAGTTGAGATCCCACCCCTCCCCTCTCACTGGGGAGATCCTGATAGTCTGAGACTTCCCCCCTGCCCCTCCCAGCCTCTCCACTCTCCTTGGAGAGACCAGAACCACCAGGATTTCTCCCCATTTCCTCTCCCGTTCCAGGACCAGCTGGAACATCTGCCCTTACTTCCCACTGGAGAGACCCTGACTGGCCAGGACTTCTCCTTCACCCCTCCTCTCCCCCAAGAGTGGCCAGGATCTCTCCTCCTTTCCCCTTGCTGCCTAGGCGAAGAGGAGTGTGGCTGGGCCCTCTGCCCCTCTGATCTATATTTTTAAACATGTAGGCCTTATTTTACTCTCACTCACACTGCTTTAAATTCTATGTGACTGGATCAGATTGGATTTGTACAACCGTCTCCATCACTATAATTTCTGAGCACTTTGAAATCTATGGAGTTACACTGATTTCAAGCCCAGTGTTCTACAAGTGACAGGAGAATTGGGTCACTGCTGTACACTGTAGTTTCGAATGAATTTATAATATGGCTTTGGCTATTAATTTTACAAAACCATTTTCTGATTGTCTGCTTGGGGCGTTTTGGTTTATCTCCTCCATGAAAAAATGATCATCGCAGTTATGGCTAGATAGATTTCATCTTCTCACTATAACTAAGAAAGGAATGGAGTAAAAGGGAAAGAGAAAAAGTCCTCCATTCTCTACTTTAGAATGATATTTTAAAGCAATAGCTAAAACATTGAGGTACAAAGAGTACAGTACATTGCTGTATATGTTTTTCCCACAAGAACTTCCTCCTTCTCCTGTCTCTTTCCCTAACTGAGCAGAGTGCTCAGCACAGTTTCTGAGGCAGCTGGCCTGCTTTTAAGTTGTACTTGTACATCAGACATGTAATGTATGTTTCCCTGTTCAGCATCAGATGTAAGAGTTCAGCTCAAAAGCAGTCCAGCTGCTGGAGTTCAAAGCAGCCCAGTTGTCTCAGCCATGGCTGGTGAGAACAGAAGCCGAAATGAAGGAGAAATGTGGCATTCTCCTTTGAAGTCTGGCCACTTGAGAAGCAATCATGGTGCCCCAAACTCAAACTGAAAGGTGACATCGCTATTGCTGGTCATGCGACCATCAGAGCTGCTCAAGTGGGTGGGCCAAGTGTGGTTGCTTTTTCTGAATGGTGGGAAGAGAACTGAAGGAATATGGCGGGGGAGGAGGGGTGTGAGAAGGGAAAGGGTCATGGCGAAAATAGGAGGAAAGAAACAATTAAAATGGGGAGTGGGGTGAGAAGCTGCAAAGCAAAGAGAAAGTTAAAATGCGGATCATGAATAAAGGAAAAAAAGCATTACTGCCTTTTTCATACAAGTTCTTTTTTTCCCTCCTGTCTGAGCTATTTCCTGTGGCACAAGCCCTATGCCGAACAGCAAAAAAAGTTTCATTAGAACTTTGGAACCATATTACAATGATTTTAAAAGACTCTCAGGCCTATTTTATTGCTGCATTAATTCACACTTTGGGGGGCTATGGGCAAGTGGCTTGTGCCTCATGATGCCCCCCACCGGGCTGAATCAATGGGCTAATAAAACGTGCCCCGTGGTATCTTAGTGATCACTTTTATTTCCAAAAGACAGAAAGGGCATTACATGTATAAAAAATATTATGGCATTAAGGAGGTTTTGTATGAAGGGAGGATTTAGTGGTGGCTTAAAGATCATTATGTTTGACTCATTAGGGGCAAGATAGACCAAACAAAATGCCATGGAATAAATCAGACTGTGTCATTACTGAGGAAAGTTCAGCTGGTTCTATATCCATAAAAATGAACCATCTGTTATTGCTTTCCAAGCTTTTTCAGTTTTTAATCTCATCTCAAATAAGTTGGCTAAAACCAATAATTTTCTTTCTCTGCCTCCTCCACATCCCAGTGAGGAATGTCCTGGCATTTCATTGCTTTAAATTTTACTGTTTTGTTTTGTTTTTTTAGGAATACAATTGTTTCCATGTATATTTATTAGGACAGCTAATTTATATACTTCAAACAAGGGAGTGTATTTATTAATAGAAGGAACAACAATATATATTGCCACAAAAAGTTTTGTCTTAAAATAGAACGGTCACACAGAACATAGAACTTTTCCTTGAATAGTCTTACAGCGCTTTTGCACAGGAACTTGGGACAATTACAGAACCATTCCCTCATGGAAAATAAAAATGTGTGGAATGTAAGGGAAGAGGACAAAGACATGTTCAATAAGTCATGAGTCAAAAAACATGTTCAATAAGCTGTGGTCAGTAAAGCTGGGAGGAAAAATGTTAGCTTTTCTCAGGCAACATAGAAATACCACCCCCTAACTAATAGGATCCTAGTTCACATATGTAAACCAAGTAAATCAAGATTCATATTACATGTAAGATTGGGATTAGTAGTCTGATGAGGTATGGGGGTTTGGACAGGATCATAGTCCCACTAAGGTAAGGTTACATCAGTCACATGTGTGCCCCGTATAAAAGCCCCCAAAAGCCCAACCTTCCATTCCTATTACAATAGAGATTTATGTCTAATTTTAAAAGGTGGAACTGATTCTGTCACTTTGCCAAAGATTGTAACAATTTTCTCGAAAACCAGTAAATTATCCCTGCCAGAGATGATGTATCCTTGACACCTTGGACTAGATTGTACCAGATGACAGGTTTTTTCAAAAATTCTCCCAGGGCAGGATTCCTCAGAACTCCCAAAAGGTCATCACATCTTCCTCCTTCATATTTTACAAGCTGAATGCTGTGCTATACTATCAACACATGCAGTGTGATTTTCAGAAACAAAGTGTAAACATTTTCAGCAAATGCTCTTAGTATACATTTGTCAAGAGGTGCTGTTTCATTCCATGGTTATGGGCACGATTTTCTTTGAAGAGGGAAAACTAATGAATCAATTCCTTAGTCTATTGCCCCTCTTCTCTGCAAAAACAAGCACCTCTACATACATAGGACATTCCTGGGGTGGGGTGGTATATGTGGCAGCCAGCATCCTTTCCGCTTCCCTGATCCCGAGAGCATCCAGGGGCCGATATGGACCCTACCGCAAATTAGAGCAGCCTCAATGCTGTGATCTTATTTGTGCAGGCAGTAATAGTTTCCTGGGAATCATTCCATCAGCCTAGGTTTGCTGGAGTGCAGCTTGCTCTGCCTATACTCATTCATGGCCCCAGCTTGCTCTTGGCCTGTCCCCTGCACTAGGAGGACCAAGAGCAGGTGGCATGGAGCTGGCTAGACCAGCTTTATGCCACCCAGGGATTCCTTAAAACACAAGGGAATCCACAGCTGATTGCTGGAACAAGCCTCTGTCCCCTTTGTGTGGCTAGAGCAATGAAAATACAACCAAGTAGGGAACAGGGATATGGCCTTTTGAGTTTATCACAGGTGAACGGGGAAAGTTTTGAGAGCCCCTTGTTAAAATATTCACAGTACCTCACTGGAATTATTTTATATGCAAGAGCCAGATCATGATTGAATAGAGCTAATTTCCATGTACCAATTTATTGGCTGCTACCACATGAAATGGAAGATAAGGGGGGATGAAGCTCCATCATGGGTTTAATGGTCTTATCTAAGAAAAAGAAATCACTGAAAGCCAGCTTCCTTTGACTGGGCACATTCCTCCTTCAACTGCAGTTAAAACACATGCCACAAAATTAGGTGCAACGGAGGCAAGGAGTTCAGAATTTAATCTTTGACAAGGGATACAGTTTTAGCCACACGTCTTCTATGAGCAGTAAATGTCATGTGTGCCTCAGTCTTTTGTGTAACCTAAACAAGAGATACACATTGTGCAGAATCCACAGGGGCACACAGCCCCTGGATATTCCTCATTATGGGAGCAGAAGTGAATTTTTAGAGGCAATTTTAAAAGGGTGCAACTTATCTTAATGGGGTGAACTTATGTATATCCTTCCTTTAGAAAAAGCAAGCAAATCTGAGTTGCAGAAGTTAAAGGTGATGTTAGGATTCTCTGTTATTGTCATATCCCTTTATAATCATACTGCTAGCAGGATCATGGGGTTAATAAGACTATTACAATGTCAATGTTTACTTTATCACAGTATAGGATATTTATCCCATTATAGCATCATCAGTCTGAATGCTAGTAAACAAAACCTTTTCACAGCCGACGGAAATGTTATAAAATTGTCTCAGAAACACATCTATAAAGCAAGTCTAAAACACACACCAAGCCACCTATAAAATAATATGACTGTATAAACATTATAGAGGTCTTATTGATCCCCAATACCTAAATGTTACAGAGCTTTTAATAATAGATGGGCGAAATATAAATATGCCACATAATAGTGCATTACCCTAAATAACACCAATAAATCGTAAAGCTTAACATAAAATTGAAATATGCTAATGGAATATTGTGTGGATTTTTCCCAGTAAAAGCAGTCAAGAACCTGCCAAAACATTAAAAGAGACTGAGATGAATGAGGGGAAATTAATTAATATTTAGGAATATTGCTTATCTTTTTTATTTTACATTCTGTTTTTGCAGTAGGTTCCCTCAGGCATTTGCACACTGGCTGTAATTCAGTGTGTCAATCTCTCACACAAAGACTTGTCCAGCTGAGGTCTTCTTGGGTTTCCCTTCTTTCCAGGAGCTGCCATTTTATTCAAGTTCTCCCCTCTGGCGCATGTCAGGCATAAAGAATCTATTGGTTTGGCTTACCTCCTGCTGGGAGAATGGCCTGAGCCTGAACTACCCTCCCTGCTGTCCCTTAAATCAGAGAGCACTGTGCTCTTGATCAAGCTAAAGATCACTGTAATCTTCATCTCATGCTGGGGCCTGCAAACATCAGCTGAGTGATACTTCTGCTCTAGGTTTAGTATAAATGATATATTGGATATAACTGAAATGTATTTTAAAAGCATTAGCATTATTGGATGTGAAATATGTCCTCTTACTCCATAGGCAGTTGTCTAAGCTCACCTGTAGAGCTAGACAATTTTTTTTTAAAACAAAACTGGTGAGAGGGAGACGCTCTATAACATGGTAGTTAAGACACTGGCCTGGCTCTGCATTCAAATCAGAGTTTTTCTATCCCAGTTTTTCTATCCTAAATCAGACTTGAATCTGAGTCTCCTAACCTGTTGGTCAATGGCCTAACCACCAGGCTATTAGCTATACTGGGGTGGGTCTTGCTCCTCCTAACCTCCCACACTTTTTGTGAAAGATTCAAAAACCAAATTTTAAAACCTCAGTATGTCTTGTGAAACACAATAGTTGTTTTCGAACCATATCTACTCACATGCAAACTATGTATTTATCTTAGGAGAAATTTACCCCAGGACTAGAAGTGAGTGAAATTTTTTGGATGCAATTCTTTTTGCCAAAAAAAGTATCTTCAGGTCAACCTAAACAGCTCATGAATATGTGTTAAATTTACTGAATTGTTTTGTCTGAAACAAAAAAGAAAAAAATTCTGAAAAAGTCTAAATGTTTTGTTTTGACATCTTCTAAATGAAATGTTTTAATTTTTTTATTCAAAATTATTCTTTAAAAAAGCTTCAATTTTATTTTTAAAAAGGTTTTAAAAACTCAAAAAATAAATGAAATGTTTAATTTGGGGTTGGACAAAACATTTCATTAGGCCTGAATAATTATTTTCTCTTTTTTGTTTTATTGAAAATTTTGAAGTGTTTTCATTTTGAGTTCACCTGATGATTTTTTTGCCTGCCAATCAGTTACTCACACAGCTCTACCCAGGACTTGTGTTGTCCATACCCCTTGCCCTGGCCTTCAGCAAAGGAATGTATTTAACCCATTGAGAGAGACTGATGATCGCAAAAACGTTTATTATTGAGGGCTTTTTTTAACAGAAATTGCTTGTTTCAGGTTGGAATTGTTCAATATGGGCAAAAGGTAGTCCATGAATTTAACCTCAGTACTTACATGACAACAGATGATGTACTGATTGCAGCCAAGGCGATAAAGCAAAGAGGTGGAGCACAGACTATGACAGCCCTTGGAATAGATACAGCAAGGTAAGTGCATACTATTTTATGAAGTATGGATAAGTTACAGTGGAGATGAATAAAATCAGATGTGTTTGTAGATTTGGTTTTTATAGATTTTGATTTTGCAAATCAAAATCCAGGGCAGTTTGCATCTGGGTTCCATTGTATCTGAACTAAAGCTAGGTGAATAATGGAGTTTTTTAGTAGTAGATTTAATTTAAATAAGGAGTAAATTTAGAGTAGAGCCAAAACCAATTTTTGCTCAGTAAATAGAAAATTTTAAAAGAATCATTTTGACAAAATAAAAATGTTTGTTTTGATGCTGACCATTTTTAAAGGTTTTTGAATTTTTAAAATAAAATTAAAGGCAACTTAGAAATAAAAATTCATTCGAAACTGAAAAATTGAAAGGTTTCATTTAAAAAATGTCAAAATGAAAAATTTTGATTTTTCCAGAATTTTGTTTTTTCTAAATAAACAAGTCAGCAAAATTTACATGAATTCACAACATATTGTGATGTCGCCAGACTATTTTATTGAAAAATAGTTTGGGCTAAAAAATGTCACCCAGCTCTATTTAACACATCCTTATGCCATATGTAATTATCTGTATAACACATGCAAGTTTGTGTATATGAAAGGTTTATATTCTTAGTTTTTTCCATGCTGTGGTAAATGTTCTTTTTATTTTTCCTTATATAAATTTTGGTTTTTATATCTTATTTTTGTTACGTGTAGAGGGAATTTGGGTGAAAAAAATGGGAGTTGAACACTGATACTTAGTATTCTTTGTCTGTCTATCTCTTTATCTCCGTCTCTACCTACAGACAGGGCACAGATCTACCGATCTAACGAGTCTGTCTATATTGCTTCTAGAGTGACACCATCTGCTTTAATTGTTCTATTATTGTATTTAATAACATCACAATCTACCAAAAAGCCCCTTGACAATGCAATTTATTACATTATTTTGTTCTCTTCTGTAGTTTATTCAGTCCTCATCTCCTCCTCATACCTTAACATCCTATTTCAGTCAGGATCAAAGCATTCAAATGGGAGAGGGGGAAGGAGGAAGCAACCTCACTGAAGGGAAGGTTAATGAGCACAGCAACAGTCATGGGTACTTCTAAAGCTGAGTGGTACAGGGATTTGTACTGATGTTTCTGCTTCTGTTGCTCTACTTAGTACTGTGGTACTCTTCAGTAAAACAAATCCTGTAGTAAAAAGCTGTAAGAGACATTCTCTCAGAACCAAACTTAGAAGAATCTGCAATTCTATTGGATGCTGAGCATCAGAAGCTTCTGAAAGTACTGGCTCTCAAACACTGAGCATGCAGGGAGAATTAAAGTTCTTTTTTCTGTATACTGTTACTTTGGGAATCCTCCCTTACCCGCAATACATGAATTCTGGCTTCTGCTGGATAGACAATAAATGCAAAATCGGACACTCATACAACTGATGTGGACAGCTGTTTGACCAGCACTGTGAATCCATCAGGCGAGGCTGTGAGGTAATTGAAAGAGACAGAGATCACAGTACACATAAAAGAAAGAGAAAAGAATGTAGGGGTGAGATTTTAACATTTGATCAGATTAAGCATTTATGTCTCCCTTCTGTTTATTGGTTGATAGCAAGTAGTTTAGTCTCTGATCCATTTTTTAAAAATTCTGTGAAATCAGAGTGGTGTTTTGCTTTTCTGTGTTCTCTGTGTGTTCCCTAAAGGAAAGAGGCGTTCACTGAGGCTCGGGGTGCAAGAAGAGGAGTAAAGAAAGTAATGGTTATTGTGACTGACGGGGAATCACACGACAGCTACAAATTAGCAGACGTGATTAAGGACTGTAAACATGAAAACATTCAGAGATTTTCTATTGCTGTAAGTGAAATGATACAGGGAAATTTAGATCTTAAAAGCATGTTTCATCTTTTAAATTGTAATGCCTGTTAAAAAGTTTATTTCACAGCATCTTTATGGAGCTATAATTGCTCAAGAGAGAGGGGGAAATAAGAGAAACTTAAAGAACATAAAATACATCTTTCAAATTTTATAATACATCAGAAAAAGCCGATCAATTCATCCTCTGTGTGTGTGTGTGTCTGTGTTTGTGTGTGTGTGTCTGTGTCTGTGTGTGTGTAATCTATTTGTTAAGAGCAAAAGTGAATTGAGTGGATTAGTCTGAATCATCCAGCAACTTCTTAAGAGACTCTATCAGGTTTTTAATCATTTTATTCCTCATTGATATTTGCAATTAGGATATTGAAGCTGCCTCTCTCATGAAGGGGGGCAAACCCTATAAGCCGGGAGAGAATGAAGATGAAATTTTGTGAAAATATGAAATTATGTGAAAATAACCTACGCAGAGAAACATAAGGTCCTTAAATATTTTTGTGTGTGAATTATCTACGGTAACTATACATTAGAATTAGTCTCATATTTAACTAGTTGATTTTTTTAGAAAGTTTATTTTTAATCCCTCTTCAGGATCACATTTCTCTTTACTGCTCCTAACAGGAACACCACAGTTGTATTGCTTCCAGGTTTTGTAAGCAGAGCAGATAACTGCCAGATCCAAGAATCTATTTCCCTGCTACCCCCAGTCATGAACAATACTATCAGGAAGTACTGTTCCTGCAAGGCCAAGCAGCTCACTACTAATTGTTTAAATATTAAACATCAGTGTAACTAAATGGCACAAATCACAGGTTTTAAAGGAGGAAACAATATTTGGTTTTAGGCTGACAGTATTTTAATAGTGGCAGGTGGTAACACATGAGGCTTTGGTGATGGTTTCCTTCATTAAGCAAGAGTTCAGCAAATTAAAAATCCCATGTGGAGCTGAAATGTCATAGTTATTGATGGGCTCTAGCAAAATTCAGGTCTCTATCTGGATCTGTACTTCCACAAAGGCCAGAGGAATTAGGATCTGGAGGTAAGTTTCTGGCCCATCGCTAGTAGTAAATAATACTGTAATCCACAGGGCAAATTGTATCCAAGAATCTAAGAGTGCTTTAGAAAGCTCAGTTAATTAACCTTCACAACATCCCCGTGAATTAAGGAAGTTCCCATTTTGCAGTTCAGTAAACTGAGGTATGGAGAGGTTACATAATTGACAAAGACCTCACAAAGTTGGCAACAGAGCGGGGAACAGAACATAGCTCTCCTGATTTCCAGTACCATTCTCTAGAGTCTAGTCATTAGCACTGCAAAGAAGTGCCCATTATTGTTGTTTATTTTTATAATGCAATAAATTTTCATGGCACTTAAATAAAAGAGAGTATTCCTGTCCCCAAAGGGCATACAATCTATGGCCCTGATACCGCGATGTGATATGAGCTCGTGGACCCTTGCACCTGTACAGGACCTCACTAAAATTGTGCATCCCATGTAGGGTTGTGGCCTGAATTACGATGTAACTCAATGGGTGATTTAGAAATGTTGTAGGATATAGGGAAGGATGAGGGTAACAGCAGTTATAACACGTGATTGTTGTGGTGGATATGGTTGGTATTTTCAGAAAAGCTAGGCCTTGGCATAAACGTTCAAATTAACATCAAATTGACTGAGGCCCTGTTAAAAAGCAATACTGCGTAGTTGGATTCTTTTTATATACCTTCTTATCTTTAAGGCTTTAGGGTTCACACGGGGAAAGGTGACACACACACACTCCCATACAACTCTCTGACACGGGGCGGGTGACCGACCGACCTGACCCTCCCTGCCTGGCGCTCTCTGCCCTCCATGACTGGCTGGGGCCCCAGGACAGGCCTGCCTCTCCTGGCACCTGGCGCCGTGTCTTCCCAAGGCAACACGTGGAGGAGGGGGAGAAGTGTAGGGTCGCATGGCCCCCATCCCCAGATTTCTTCCATGGTTCACACCAGAATGTGGCCAGCAGCAGCTTTTCAGCACTGTGCAGGAGGGAAGGGATGGGAGCTGCTTCCAGCCACAGGGGAGGAGGAGTGGGGGAAGGGATGACCTGGCCCCTGTCTTTGCAGAGCTCATCTGTCCCCTCCACACACACTCCCCTGTGGCTGGAAGCAACTTTTCCCATCCTGCCCGCACAGTGTCGAAAGGCAGCTAACACCTCCAGGCTGCTGCTGGCCACCAATATAACCCAGCTGCCTCTGGTCCCCCGGCTACAGCACGGGCAGGAAGGGATTAAGTCCTAAGGATGCATTGTACGCCAAGGCCCTGAGACTGCAGGGGCTTCAGTAAACCCAGCTCAGCATGGGAGGGTGCCTAGGGGACAGAGAAACCCCATGCTCCCTGTGGACAGGACAGGACCCAGGGTGGGGGGAGGGTGGATGAAGAGGGTGCTAAGCCCCCTGCCCGGGGGTGCTGCTGTGAAGCCTGCAGGGTCGGGGCACAAACAGGCTGGAAATCACTTCCCTCACCACCACTCCAGAACTTAGCTGAGGGGCAGAGAAGCTTCCCTGTGCCAGCACTAGGTGGGGCTTTGGCACATGCAGGGCTTGGCTCCTCCTGGCCAGCACCACAGGCCAGAGGGTCTTGGGCTTTTCCAGGGTACTGGCCCAGCCAGAGGCAGTGGGGGAAGGAAGGAGCCTGCTGGCCAGGCTGTCGGTGAGCTGAACGGTCCGACCAGGGGCTGGTTCTCCGCACAGCTGGGAGCGGGATGTGTCCCGCCGGGGAGGATATGGAGGAGCAGCAAGGCTGGGGGAGATGATGGGGCGAAGCAGGGAGAGGACAGTGAGAGTTGGGGCACGTAAAGGGCCGATGGGTGGGCAGCAGAGGCGTCATGTAACCCGCTGCCACGTGGCAGCTGCCTACACTCACCAGCCACCGCAGCTCTCAATGCACAGCCACTGCTGTCTGGAACCAGGACGGGGGGTGGGGCCTTGCTGGCTGAGAGCTGGCATGCAGCAGGGGCTGTGCTGATGGACCAGCAGAGGGAGCGGCCAGCCTGCACACTGCGTCTTCGTCCCTCCACCAGCCTTGCACATGCCCGCCCCCATCGTCAGCTACTGGACCACCCCCTCAATCACCACTGGTGGGCGGGCGGCTCGTGAGAAGGGATCTGGCCAGCAGCAGGACCCGCCAGTACTGATATGGGGGGGAGGAGGAGAGACATAAAATATGGGACAATTTGCCAGTTTTTAAGAAAAAGTCAGGACACCTGCAGGAGGTCTTAAATACGGGATTGTCCCTTTAAAAACGGGATGTTTGGTCACCCTACATAACTGTGTACTCCTTGAAGATATCAGTGGGAACAGAGTTAGTGCCATGTTGAGCTTTTTTGAACGCCCCACTCTAAATTCACACTTCAATGGAGGTTTATGGATATATATATATATATATATATATATATATATATATATATATATATATATATATATATATATATATTTCCCTTAAATTTGATGTTTGTGAGAATCTGGTTTTTTGAAGGGAACACGAGAGTTTGCGTCAACTTCTAGACAAACTTTAAAGTTAATATTCATGATCTCATATTACCAAAAGTGCTTTTCTGACACTGTAGGGCTAGTGTTAAGTGGATTGAATTAAGCTAAGGTACTATTTCCCAGTATGCACTGACAATCTGCCTAAAATGTGTCTTTAAAATATAATTTGTAAAATATATTCTTGACATTTTTTTATTGCCTTAGATTCTTGGTAGCTACAACAGAGGAAATTTAAGTACAGAGAAATTTGTGGAGGAAATAAAATCAATTGCAAGTGAACCTACTGAAAAGCATTTCTTCAATGTCTCAGATGAATTAGCTCTTCTTACTATTGTTGAAGCACTTGGAGAGAGAATATTTGCCCTAGAAGGTATGAAATTTCTTTAAATTTTAATGTATCCTTGCATTATGACTGAAGTAAATAATGGATCACCTACTCTTGGGGATGTATTGTACTGGGTAAAGTACAATACATTATATGTTCATTTTTTAACATGCTTGTCATACAGCTGTCTTGCAATACATATCAGAAAGGGTAGATGATGTGAAATGTTATGCTCCGAGGCTGAGTAGATGGAGACAGTGGGCTGGAAAAAGTAAAGAAGGTCACTGTATTAGGCACCATTGTGGTAACACACCAACAGTACCAAATCTCTTCCTCCTATATTTATTTATTTATTTGAAACTTTACCTGGAGTTTGAAGTGTTAAAGATAATATAAAACAAAATGGATCTCTAAATTTCTCCTGGTCTCATTTTACATTTCATTGGTGTTTGCTGGGACAAGGTGATTTTTGGAAATTATTGGGAAAGGAGTGCATTTTGATTTAAAGGGTGAAAAATTTCACCATGTCTGTCTATCCTACATTTTTCTGTAGTGCCCCTCCCCACAGTAGTATGTGACTACTTTCTAAATGTTGGTTAGTTATTGATTATAACTAAGGCTGTGAGTTTGTCATGGAGGTCACGGAAGTCACAGATTTCATGAGTTTCCGGGACCTCCGGGACTTCTGCAGCAGCCAGTGTTGCTCAGGCTGCTCCAGGGCCAGCCGCACCAGCCACTGCTAGGGCAGTCTTGGGCCATGCCCCACCCCCCACAGGAGCAGCGGGAGTTTGGGTGTGGAAGGGGGCTCAGGGCTGGGGTGGGAGGGGGTGAGGGCTCTGGGTGACGCTTACCTCGGGGAGGCTCCCCGGAAGCAGCGACATTCCTCAGCTCCTAGGCGGAGGCATGGCCAGGCAGCTCTGCGCGCTGCCTTCACCTGTAGGCACTGCACCCACAGCTCCCATTGGCCACGGTTCCCGGCCAATGGGAGCTGCGGAGCCAGTGCTCGGGGCAGAGGCAGTGCGCAGAGCTGCCTGGCCACACCTCCACCTAGGAGCTGAGGGAGGGTGATGTCGCCACTTCCGGGGAGGTGCAGAGCCAGGTAGGGAGCCTGTCAGCCCCAACAACTGCTCCCCACAGCACTAGTGGGGGTGCTGGGCCATGCGCTGCTGCCTGCTCCCCCACCAGCACCAGTGGGGGTTCCAGGTTCCATGCCGTCCCTCCCACACCCTGCCAGTACCAGCAGGGGTCACGGGCCACCCTCCCCCATCACCCACAGTGCCCCTGAGATGCCCCCCAGGCCACCTCCCCCCCCCAAGGTTTAGTCAAGGGTATATAGTACAAGTCATGGACAGGTCACAGGTTGAGAATTTTTGTTTACTGCCCGTGACCTGTCCATGACTTTTACTAAAAATACCCGTGACTAAAAGGTAGCCTTAATTATAACATTACTTTGCCACACAAGATAGTTGGCCAAGGAGGCAGAGCTGCACCAAACTATTCTTTCCTTTTGGAAATGTTCATGGAGTCCAAATTTTTAATAGAAAAGATCCTTTGTGTATTAATGGCTGCCACATCCGCCATCCAAATCAGCCCACATGCTCTATTCCAATGAGTCAATATTGTGTTTCAAGTGTGTGGCTAGTAACAGAACACTAAGTTGTTTGTTCATCTTAAATTAGCCACTTTTCAAATATAGCCACTTTTCAAAAGGATTACATTGCCATGCAGGGAAGACATCTGCATATACTTCACATTTCAATATCTCAACTTTCCAGATAATTGGAATGGGATTGTTTATGGCTAGACCAAAAGATACTGTTAACTTGAATGTCAAGAAATAATATAAATATAAGAAATAATTTATAAAAATATTTAAATTAGAATTCCACTATTTAGACACATTTAGACAGCTTGTTATTATTATTATGATAAAGCATTTATCTGGATAAAGTACCAATATTTTTAACTGGATTGTTTAAAAATATTAGACAGCTTCTTTCGATTAAGTGTTATATTTTCTTGTTTTCTTTTCTTGGCTTTTGAAGACTTCTAATTTTCTCACTTTTGAACTTCGTTTATTTGAGGAAGGTGAAATAGTGGCCTTCAAAAGACAAAGGTTTAGCTAAACAAAGAAAAATACCATATGTTGTTACATACCTCAAAAAAAATGTAGCCTTTTCTCCAGCAATTTTCTAATTTCAAGTACATTTGATCAAGGTACTAAATGTTTTCAAATTCATACAAAAGGACTTTTTTAAATAAGCTCCTGTTTGACACAGGAAAAATAAACTTTCTGTTGTATGCAAAAATGATGTTCAGGCAAAATTAAGGTTAATAATGTAAACATAGAGAAGTCAGGAATTGAAAAATTGAATCAATCCTCAGCTGAGCTGGGCTTATGTTTTGTGCAACTAGAGAGATGGGAAGGAAGGTGGCTCTGAAAATCCTTTCCAACCCACTGATTCTGGGCTGGTCAGGGGCTGAAACCCAAGGCCTGTTCTGAGTTACATCAGCTGCCAAAGTCCCATTAGGACTTCACCACACCCTCTAAGGGTAAGACAGAGCACTGGCTGTGCTGCATTTTCCTCCCTGTGAGATGAGTGGAGTGGAGCTGGCTATGCTCTATGCCATCTGCACCAGGGAAATCTTTGTCTGCCCCTTTAGGGAGGCTGGACTCGGTGCTGAGGGTATGGACCAAGGTTCTACAGTAACATTGACTGAGCCACTTGTGGGGTTGGAGGAAGTATAAAATCCTGCCCCCTCTTCCTTGGTGTGGGAGTTCCCCAGACTCAGCAGAAGCAGTGCTGTCCAGCTGCTCAGAGGCAGCAGAATGTGCACTAAGGAGCCCAACTCTGTGGGAACCCCTGTGTACCAATGTGCAGTGTAGTCTGTGTTGGGGCTAGGCAAGGTGGATTGTGGATTCTGTAGTCGTTGCCTCACACAGAGCCGAAGACACAGCTGGAGTTATTCCAGTCTCAGAGCTGCAGTATCAACCATGGACACAATATTGCTAGGGGAGGGGAAGGATTCACTTTGTCCTTGCCCTTGGGAAGCTTCCCTGTGTCAAACACAGCTTCATGGTTTTGGTGCTGGCTAGAAAGTGTTTGCTAACTGTGCTCAACATGGTTGAGTTATCTTCTGCAGCACAGCATGAAACTTCATGTTGAAGTGCCTGACCTTAATGTGTTTCAATTCTAAGTCTAACCAGCATTGTATTAACATAAATCTTACATTTTATTTCCTTGGGGAGGGGGTTGTTTGTTTAAAAAAACCTACAAAGGAAAAAAACAGAGAGAGAGCGCAAAAACCAAAGCCAAGTAACACTGCACAATTCAATTCTGTGCCAGAAAATGCATTTTTGTACATAATCTTTTTCATATGACTCTAAATCTCATGGCATGGGCTGTGGATTTAACAGCAGTTTTCTGTTTTACCCAAACTTTAGGTTGGCAGAAGTGTTTTTTGCACAAGACATCTTTAGAATGTTTCGCAGTTTAAAAAAAAATGGAAAATTAGAGTGGGCACCATTCTCTAATCTGTATTCACAGCGGTAACTGTAATATTGTCATCTACAGTATAACAGGAGGATCCCACTTTACCCCACTGGCTTCAGAGAGGCCGGCATGGGGAGTTTAAGGCTGCCCATGGTAAATATTAAATATCAGCCAATATGTAACGTTAGAATTTTCTGCTTTTAAACATTACCTATTTTTCTCAGACTAAGTACAATAATTAGGTCTTGTGCATCTATGGGGCTTGTCTGCACGTATAATACATTGACTGAGTGGCCATGATCATGTCTCCCTCTAGTGGCTGACCACAACAATTAATAGTTTATTGTTGACAAAAAAAATTACTCCTTTTGCTCAAGTGATGGACACCTGGGTTTTATGTACTGAACTTCACAGGCTGAACTTCCTCTGATGCCTTTGGTGACTAAATATGCATGAGGCAATGGTTTCTTACAAAGGGATTTGTTTCACATTCTTTGAGGTTTGCCTGGAGTTAAGGTTCTCAGACTACAGGCAAACAGCAGGTTCTTGCCAAGCAAACCTCAAAGTATGTTTACAACCCCTTTTCCTCTGTTACCATGGGTTGTTCTCTGGGATTTATCAACCCATGGAATGAAGTAAAGATATGAGCTGAATGTAGCATTGGGCCAGGGAGCCTTTCTAATCCTGCCATTGATGAAAGTGGGACCAGACAGACTATTTATTCCACTGAAGATATTTGCTGTGCTTCTCAGAGTGAGGAAGACTATTTTGCCAGTCCCCTAACACTCCAGGTAACAGGAGCTAGATTGACAGCAGTCCCCCGAAAATGAAGGTGAGGCCAGTTGGCTGCCTCCTGAATCTTTTGAAAAGATGCTGTACCATACCAGGCCACCAGATTAGCTCCTTATCCAAAGCCATCTAAAAGAAAGAGTGGGGTGTTCTTGTAGCTTGTTGGAAAAGAATAAGGTTCCCAGCCCTTGTCTGAAGCCAGGTCAGCCAAGTCTTGCCTGAAGTTCAGTGAATCTTTTAGTGGGGGTTTTGGTGTGGAAGGTTCACATGGCTCTAACATTAATTATTCCTTTCTGACAGGGCATATAAACGCTGTCCCTGGCTGGAAGGGGTTAATTGGCAATCTGAGGCTTAACTAGCCATACCCTATCACATCTTATTTGGCCGTTAAGCTTAAAAGGAGAGTTTAAAAGGGGGAAGCCCAACAATTAGAGGCTGATGGGGAAAGTGGTACAGACAGACTGTCCTGTGGAAGGCAAGGAGCCTGCCTGGAGACAAGAACCCTGATGAGCTGCAGCCTATCTGAACTGTTAGCAAGGGGAGGAGCGTACTAACCCCTAGACAGTGGTGGTGTTTGAGACACAGGAACCTGCAGAAAGGTGTGGTGAAAATGGTAGAAACTGAGGAATAGGTGGTTTACTGAGCCTGGCTGGGCTGAAGGACTGGTTGCTTTTCATTAGGGCTGTCGATTAATCGCAGTTAACTCATACGATTAACTCAAAAAAATTAATTGAGATTAATCGCAGTTTTAATCACACTGTTAAATAGAATGCCAATTGAAATGTATTAAATAGTTTTGGATGTTTTTCTATATTTTCAAATATATTGATTTCTATTGCAACACAGAATGCAAGTGTACAGTGCTCACTTTATATTATTATTTTTATTACAAATATTTGCACTGTAAAAATGATAAACAAAAGAAATAGTATTTTTCAATTCACCTCATGAAAGTACTATAATGCAATCTCTGTATCGTGAAAGTGCAACTTACAAATGTAGATTTTTTGTGACATAACTGCACTCAAAAACAAAACAATTGTAAAACTTTAGAGCCTCCAAGTCCACAAAGTCCTACTTCTTGTTCAGCTAATCGCTAGGAGAAATAAGTTTGTTTACATTTATGAGAGATAATGCTGCCTGCTTCTTATTTACAGAATCACCTGAAAGTGAGAACAGGCATTCCCATGGCACTTTCATAGCAGACATTGCAAGGTAGTTACATGCCAGGTATGCTCAACATTCATATGTCTCTTCATGTTTCGGCCACCATTCCAGAGGACATGCTTCCATGCTGACGATGCTCGTTAAAAAAATAATGCATTAATTACATTTATGACTGAACTCCTTTGGGTAGAATTGTATGTTTCCTGCTGTTTTATCCACATTCTGCCATATATTTCATGTTATAGCAGTCTCAGATGATGACCCAGCATGTTATTCATTTTAAGAACACTTTCACAGCAGATTTGACAAAATGCAAAGAAGGTACCAATGTGAGATTTCTAAAAAGATAGCTACGACACTCAACCCAAGGTTTAAGAATCTGAAGTGCCTTCCAAAATCTGAGAGGGATGAAGCGCGAAGCATGTTTTCAGAAGTTTTAAAAGCGCAATGCTCTGATGGGGAAACCACAGAACCCGAACCACCAAAAAGGAAAATCAACCTTCTGCTGGTGGTATCTGACACAGATGATGAAAATGAACATGCGTCCGTCCGCTCTGCTTTGGATTGTTATCTAGCAGAACCCGTCATCAGCATGGACGCATGTCCTCTGGAATGGTGGTTGAAGCATGAAGGGACATATGAATCTTTAACATATCTGGCATGTAAATATATTGTGCTGCTGGCTATAACAGTGCTATACAAACACCCGTTCTCACTTTCAGATGACATTGTAAACAAGAAGCAGGCAGCATTATCCCCTGCAAATGTAAACAAACTTGTTTGTCTGAGTAACTGGCTGTACAAGAAATAGGACTGAGTGGCTCTAAAGCCACTAGGCTCTAAAGTTTTATATTATTTTATTTTTGAATGCAGTTATTTTTTGTACATAATTCTCCATTTGTAAGTTCAACTTTCATGATAAAGAGATTGCACTACAGTATTTGTATGAGGTGAATTGATTAGTGGTTTAATCACAGGATCAATCATGCTTAATGTTTTTAATTGTGCCATTAATCACGATTAATTTTTTTAATCTCTTGACAGCCCTACTTTTCATATTTTTTAGGATTTTGGTAACAGGCTCAGAGGCCCTGGAAGGTGTTAACTAAAATGGTCTGGCCAGAGTAGACACTGGGGAAAATGAAGCAGTGTTTCTGCATTACCATATCTGGCCACAAGGGGTGCACTGAGGTGGCAACTTTGCTACATTTTCATTAAAGCTGCCTACCATTTTTGAGTATTTGAGAGCAAAACAAAGGTTGCACAAATAGGGGTTTTACTGGGGGGTTACTTAGCTCAAGTGAAAAATGGCTGGATCAGTTTTGATCAGACATACCAGACATATTTACCATTGGGCTGAGGTCAGTCCAAACATTATTTTAAAACAAATGATAATACAATAAGTTAGAATGGATATAATGCACTAGAGTGGAAACAGCTTCTTGTTCTTAACAGTAGCACTAATTACCCAGGCCATTAAGTCTGTAATGTTCATTAAATAATGATGCACAGTAAACTGTGTTTAGTGAACAGTCTAGTTAATTGCATCATCTCACCATCAACTCAGGTCAGAGTTTTCATTATATTATTTTATACTGAAACCCATAACATGTTTAAAATTTCAAATGTCCTGTTTGATAGCTACAACAGACCAGCTGGCAGCCTCGTTTGAAATGGAAATGTCTCAAGCTGGCTTCAGTGCTCATTATTCCCAGGTAAATTGACTGTTTAGATATAGAAATTATTTTTAGAAGGGAAGCAGCTGTTTATTGGTTAATGCATGGATCTGGAATTAGGATTCCTGAATTCTGTGCACAATTTTGTTACTGGTTTGCTGTATCACATTTTGGAGCTCTCAATAACTCAGTCATTTGTAAAATGAATAGAAAAATATTTATAAGAATAAGTTTTGTGAATCTAAATTAATTAATGCTCACATAGCACTGTGGCATCAGCAAATGATTTTCTATAAATGCAAATTGTTGTTATTGTATTTTAAAAGTAAGAGGTTTTTATGCCATCTCTTCGAAAGATTTCATATTATTAAATGACAGTTTTAACTATAAAATACTGAAATGTATAAGTTCTGTATTACTAGAGGTATAGCATTTTTTAATACATTGACTATTTCAAATACATAAATTCTAAGTGGTAAATATTAATGGAACATCAGTGCAGGGTACTGAATCACAGAATATCAGGGTTGGAAGGGACCTCAGGAGGTCATCTACTCCAATCGCCTTCTCAAAGCAGGACCTATCCCCAATTTCTGCCCCAGAACCCTAAATGGCCCCCTCCAGGATTGAACTCACAACCCTGGGTTTAGCAGGCCAATGCTCAAACCACTGAGCTATCTCTGCCCCCACAAGCTGAAAACTGTAGTAACCAGAAATCATTAACTCTTTATTTATTTTAGAAAATAATAATGTGCCCATTGTGATGATCTAGACAATGTTCAAAATTAATATGTTAATTAAATACTAGGCCCAAAGGATGGAAAGACCTCCACCCTAAGAAAAAAAATAGAGGCAAAGGAAAACAACACAAAGATAGAGGGAATGAACTGGGCAGTTCATCGGAGATGAACTCCCCCACAGGTTTGAATGCGGTTAGAGTTTAGCATTGATGAAAACCTGAGCAACAGACTTTGTTTCATTTGACCTTGCACAAATACTGTTTCAGAAATACAATCTCTCCACTTTTACATGGAGGGATATAAAATATAGCATGGTAATTATGATTCAGAGAGATTATTAGCCCTTACACACAGATATTATCCAGACTACCAGCCAGAGGAAGGCTTAAGATCCATTTGGTATTGTATATGGTTGCAGTAGCCAAAGGGTCAAACTGCCAAGATCAGAACCTCATTGAAGGAATGGATTTGTTGATATTTCAGCAGACTGGAAATGGGACACCTTTACTTTTTCTGGAAGGCCAGACTGACTCCTACAGGCACAAAAGATCAGCAGACCCATCCCCAGGGGTTTAAAATCCATCTGGAGATCAGTAGAAGCACTGTACTAAGAGGCTACCCAAGAATGGCATTAAATGAGTGCATTTCCTAGTTGGCCTTGCTCTGGCTACTTTTGCTGTCTTGCTTATGCTATCTGGCTCTGCATCCCCCAGTGGAATAAGACATGTTCCACTTTGCCTTTACTCCTTTGGCCCAAAGTTGTTAATAAAAATGGGATGAAAAGTGACTTCACTTTATGATTGTGAGGAACATACTAATGTATGAAACGCAAGGCTAAATATTGCAAGTATATGTGAAACAAAAATCAAAGAATATCAAAGAAAATCCAGAGATGATAATTATGGTTCTTGTAAAGAACAATGGTTTTGTTTTGTTTTTTCTGAATGTAAGGACTGGATCATGCTTGGAGCAGTTGGAGCATATGACTGGAATGGGACAGTAGTCATGCAAAAAAACAGTATGGTTTTAATGCCAAGAAATGATACATTTCGTGACAAGTCTTCAGAAAGAAATGAACCTCTTGCAGCTTATCTAGGTAAGAGAAATGATCCTGCGGAAATCTTTGCGGAAACCCCTGTGAATTTTGTGTGTTCTCTCTAAAACTCTTCCAAAAAGATATTCCTGACAAAATACAGTCCTGGCTTCCAGGTGGTGAGGAAGATTTGGACTCCAGAGGCATGTCTAAACTATAATATTTCATCATATTAGAACCTGAGTATGACCAATCGAGTTAGATGACACAATATGACCATAACTCTGCAGTCAATGTAGATCATGAAACACCCAAACCTTTCGGGTCATTCTAGACTGCAGCTGAAAACAAGCTTCCCAGCCTGAGCAGATTGACTCGTGCTTGTTTGGCTCAAGCTAACATGCTAGCAGAGTGGCTAACCACTTGAATTCAGACCCAGGGGAGTTGAATCCAAGGTAGCACAAGTCCTTCTACCTGGGCTATGAGGCTCACTCTCAGCTGCAGTGTAGATGTAACACTGATAGACCCTGGTTGTCAGGATTGAACTAGGGACCTCTGGAGCTTAGTGCATGAGCCTCTACTGCATGAGCTAAAGGCTAACTGGCTGTTAGCTAAGGCTGTAGAGCAAACTCATTTAACTCTTAAGTGGTCTTGGTGGGACAGAACACCACACCCAGAAGGTCTGTGGGTTACATAGACACACCCTTATACACATCTGCTAGCATGACCTCATGGAAACAAAGTTACACTTGTATGTGTTTTTGCAGTATTGGACCTTAAGGTTTTGAATCACAGCAATTATTGCTGATGCAGTCTGTAAATGTTACATCTTGAATTATTTTACTTCTCCTAGGATACACTGTAAATTCAGCATTGACACCCGGAGATGTGCTATACATTGCTGGTCAACCTCGCTATAATCACACAGGCCAAGTTATCATTTACAAAATAGTAGGAGGAGATGTAAAAATACTACAGCGGTTAAATGGAGAACAAGTAAGCATGTGTTTTACAATTAAAATGTAGGTGGAATATAGTAAACAAATCTGTTCACAATGTAATTTGAATGAAAACTATGGATCAGAAAAGCATCTTAGGGAAATTCATAGAATCATACAATATCAGGGTTGGAAGGGACCTCAGGAGGTCATCTAGTCCAACCCCCTGCTCAAAGCAGGACCAATCCCCAACTAAATCATCCCAGCCAGGGCTTTGTCAAGCCTGACCTTAGAAACTCTAAGGAAGGAGATTCCACCAGCTCCCTAGGTAATGCATTCCAGTGTTTCACCACCCTCCTAGTGAAAAAGTTTTTCCTAATATCCAACCTAAACCTTCCCCACTGCAACTTGAGATCATTACTCCTTGTTCTGTCATCTGGTACCACTGAGAACAGCCTAGATCCATCCTCTTTGGAACCCCCTTTCAGGTAGTTGAAAGCAGCTATCAAATCCCGCATCATTCTTCTCTTCTGCAGACTAAATAATCCCAGTTCCCTCAGCCTCTCCTCATGAGTCATGTGCTCCAGCCCCCTAATCATTTTTGTTGCCCTTTGCTGGACTCTTTCCAATTTTTCCACATCCTTCTTGTGGTGTGGGGCCCAAAACTGGACACAGTACTCCAGATGAGGCCACATCAATGCCGAATAGAGGGGAATGATCATGTCCCTTGATCTGCTGGCAATGCTCCTACTTATAAAGCCCAAAATGCCGTTAGCCTTCTTGGCAACAAGGACACACTGTTGATTCATATCCAACTTCTCGTCCACTGTAACCCCTAGGCAGTGATGAGCTACCAAAATCTTAACAACCGGTTCCCTATAAAATGTTCTGGTTTAAGGGAAGTGCCACAGTATGTATTTTTTGTACCTTTCTCCATAAGAAGTGGCAATGCATTGAGTCATTGGGAGTCATACTTAATTAAAAAAAAACAAAAACATTTTTACATGTTTATTACAATAGAAACAAATTATTGCTTTATTAAATGCATATCAACATAATGAATTAGGCAAGTGCGACCCCTGTTAATAAAATAATAAACTAGACCAGGGGTGGGCAAACTTTTTGGCCCGAGGGCCACACTGGGGTTGCAAAATTGTATCGGATGCTGGGTAGGGAAGGCTGTGCCCCCCCCAAACAGCCTGTCCCTGCCCCCTATCTGACCCCCACCCACTTCCTGCCCCCAACTGCCCCCCTCAGAACCCACAACCCATTAACCCCCACCATCTCCTTGTCCCCTGGCCACCCCCTCCCAAGACCCCCCACCCTAACTGCCTGCCAGGACCCCACCCCCTATCCAACTTGCCCCCTTCCCTGTCCCTTGACTGCCCGGACCCCATCTACCACCACCCTGACAGACCCCGGAACTCCTACGCCTCTCCAACCCTCCCTCCCCCATTTCCTGTCCCCTGATCACTCCCCCAGAACCTCTGTCACCTCCAACCGCTCCCTGCCCCTTATCCAACCCCTCCTCCCAGCCCTGGCCCAGCCCCCTTACCATGCTGCTCAGGCAGCGTGTATGGATGCCGCTTGGCCTGCTGGAGCTCGCAGCCCCACCCTCTTACCATGCCACTCAAAGCGGAAGGAGCTGCAGAGCTGCCCAGGAGCGGTCCAGAGCGCTGGTGCCGGCAGTGCGGCATGCTGAAGCTCTGTGCGGGGGGTGGGGGGGATGGCAGGGGAGGGTTTGGGGGAGCCTCCCCGGCCGGGAGCTCAGGGAGCCATAATAATTTTTAACAACCAATTCTAAAACTGCTTCAAAATTTAACAACCAGTTCGCGCGAACCGGTGTGAACTGGCTCCAGCTCACCACTGCCCCAGGTCCTTTTCTGCAGAACTGCTGTCTAGCCACTCGGTCCCTAGTCTATAGCAGTTGTAACAAAGTTCCTCCTCTACGTTGGTGGGTCTTGTGCTTATTGGCGGATTTGCTCGCCTTGAAGCTTCATAGTAGCCCTCAGTTTGGCCGTTTTCATGAACCCACAGTCCAGGTCAACTCCTCCTGTGTCTGACCAGGAGTTGGGAGGTTTGGGGGGAACCCAGGCCTGCCCTCTACTCCAGGTTCCAGCCCAGGGCCCTGTGGAATGCAGCTGTCTAGAGTGCCTCCCGGAACAGCTGTGCGACAGCTACAACTCCCTGGGCTACTTCCCCATGGCCTCCCCCAACACCTGCTCTATCCTCAACGTAGGACCTTCCTCCTGGTGTCTGATAATGCTTGTACTCCTCAGTCCTCCAACAGTACGCGTTCTCGCTCTCAGCTCCTAGTGCCTCTAGCTCCCAGCTCCTTACATGTGCACCACAAACTGAAGTGAGCTCCTTTGTAAACCCAGGTGCCCTGATTAGCCTGCCTTAATTGATTCTAGCCGCTTCTTGATTGGCTGCAGGTGTTCTAATCAGCCTGTCTGTCTTAATTGTCTCCAGAAGGTTCCTGATTGTTCTGGAACCTTCCCTGTTACCTTACCCAGGGAAAAGGGACCTATTTAACCTCGGGCTAATATATCTGCCTTCTGTTACTCTCCTGTAGCCATCCGGCCCAACCCTGTCACACAGTGCATGGGATTCTTCCGTCCTAAGTGCAGGCTTTGCACTTGTCCTTGTTGAACCTCATCAGATTTCTTTTGGCCCAATCCTCTAATTTGTCTAGGTCACTCTGTATCCTATCCCTGCCCTCCAGCGTATCCACCACACCTCCCGGTTTAGTGTCATCTGGAAACTTGCTGAGAGTGCAATCCACACCATCCTCCAGATCATAAATAAAGATATTGAACAAAACCGGCCCCAGGACTGACCCTTGGGGCACTCTGCTTGATAATGGTTGCCAACTAGACATGGAGCCATTGATCACTACCCGTTGAGCCCAATGATCTAGCCAGCTTTCTATCCACCTTATAGTCCGTTCATCCTGACCTTGTTCGTGAAGACAGAAGCAAAAAAAGCATTGAGTACATTAGCTTTTTTCACATCCTCTGTCACTAGGTTGCCTCCCCCATTCAGGAAGGGGCCTACACTTTCCCCAACCTTCTTCTTGTTGCTAACATACCTGTTGAAACCCTTCTTGTTACTCTTAACATCCCTTGCTAGTTGCAACTCCAGTTTTGATTTGGCCTTCCTGATTTCACTCCTGCATGCCTGAATAATATTTTTATACTCCTTCCTGGTCATTTGTCCAAGCTTCCACTTCTTGTAAGCTTCTTTTTTGTGTTTAAGATCAGCAAGGATTTCACTGTTAAGCCAAGCTGGTCGCCTGCCATATTTACTATTCTTTCTACACATAGGGATGGGTTGATCCTAATACTTCATAAAGAATAAGCTGTTAACATGCTCACAGGATTCTCCTATCTGCTAAGGAATGCAAAGTGGACTTAAATCAACCAGATATTTCCCCAGGAGAATTTCCCGTGTACAGGGAATCTTAGCCAGTGTATACCTAGTGAAGGTGGCATAGCCACCTCCTACACCAGCTGCTACGCCTATCCCTGGGGAGGAGTGGGTATGGCAGGGCAGAGCAGGGGTGTGAATGAGCTAAATTCCACTACACTTGATCTCCCCACTAGTACAAATTCTGCAGCTGCTTTAACTTCCACCAGGACTGGGCAGCCAGGGACCAGGGAATCACAACCAGCTTCACTGCTGCCATTGTCAAGTATGCCTGAGAACAGCGGATGTGGTTGAGAATTGTGATGTTTGTATATTGAAGGCAGGAGAGACCTTTTTAACACTCATCCAGATTTCATACTGTGTCATCACAATGACCTTTTATTATGATTACGGTAAATTTATAAAGCTTATACATTAATATAAAGCTGGAGTCTAAGTGTATCTTTGATTCACAATTTCAGGTATCAGCAAAAAGAATGAGCAGTACTTGTGGCACCTTAGAGACTAAAAAATTTATTTGGGCATAAGCTTTCATGGGCTAAAACCCACATCATCAGATGCATGCAGTGGAAAATACAGTAGGAAGAGATTTTATATATATATACAGAGAACATGAAAAAATGGGGGTTGCCATACCAACTCTAACAAGACTAATCAGTTAAGGTGGGCTATTATCAGCAGGAGAAAACAAACTTTTGCAGTGATAATCAGGATGGCCCATTTCAAACAGTTGACAAGAAGGTGTGAGTAACAGTAGGGGGAAAAATTAGCACAGGGAAATAGTTTTTAGTTTGTGTAATGTCTCATCCACTCCCAGTCTTTATTCAAGCCTAAGTTAATGGTGTTCAGTTTGCAAATTAATTCCAATTCAGCGGTCTCTCGTTGGAGTCTGTTTTTGAAGGTTTTTTGTTGAAGAATTGCGACTTTTAGGTCTGTAATTGAGTGTCCAGGGAGGTTGAAGTGTTCTCTGACTGGTTTTTGAATGTTATAATTCTTGATGTCTGATTTGTTTCCATTTATTCTTTTGTGTAGAGACTGTCCAGTTTGGTCAATGTACATGGCAGAGGGGCATTGCTGGCACATGATGGCATATATCACATTGGTAGATGTGCAGGTGAACGAGCCCCTGATGGTGTGGCTGATGTGATTAGGTCCTATGATGGTGTCCCTTGAATAGATATGTGGACAGAGTTGGCAACGGGCTTTGTTGCAAGGATAGGTTCCTGGGTTAATGTTTGTGTTGTGTGGTGTGTGGCTGCTGGTGAGTGTTTGCTTCAGGTTGGGGGGCTGTCTGTAAGCGAGGACTGGCCTGTCTCCCAAGATCTGTGAGAGTGAGGGATCATCCTTCAGGATAGGTTGTAGATCCTTGATAATGTGCTGGAGATGTTTTAGCTGGGGGCTGAAGGTGACGGCTAGCGGCATTCTGTTACTTTCTTTGTTGGGCCTGTCCTGTAGTAGGTGCATCTGATGAAGTGGGTTTTAGCCCACAAAAGCTTATGCCCAAATAAATTTGTTAGTCTCTAAGGTGCCTCAAGTACTCCTCGTTCTTTATTCAATATTTTGTTTTCTTCTCATTCAGTGTGTGGCCCCATATCTTATTTATTGTACATCACTCAAACCCCAATTCTCCAGGACCTCATTCAACTGCCTTAACCATGAGTAAGGCTGAAAGTCTGTCACCGAGGTCATGGAAATCACAGATTCTGTGACTTCCTGCGACCTCCGTGACTTCTGCAGCAGCCGGTGTGGCTGACCCCAGGGCCAGTCTGAGGGCCAGCCACACCAGACACTTCTCAGGTGGCCTGGGGCCAGCCACACCAGACACTACTTGGGCGGCCCTGGGGCCAGCCACACCAACCACTGCTTGGGTAGCCCCAGGCAGCTGGCCCTAGGGGCTGTCGGAGTAGCAGCAGTCCTGAAGCAGCAGTGGCGCCCTGGGCCACCCCCACCCCCAACCACTAGCTGTGCCCCAGGTCGCCCGCCCCTGCTCCAGAGCACCAGTGGAGCACCCCTGCCACTCCAGAGCAGCAGCAGCGCCCCAGAGCCCCTCCTTCCCCCAGAGCAGCAGCAGCAACCTGGAGCCCCACAGAGAACCTAAGATTTTGTCAGGGGTATTTATAGTGCAAGTCATAGACAGGTCATGGGCCGTGAATTTTTGTTTATTGCCTGTGACCTGTCTATGACTTTTATTAAAAACACCTGTGATTAAATCTTAGACTTAACCATGAGACACTCCTTTCTCATCCCTGTAATCCCTGGCCTCATTCACTACATATCTTCCAACTTCTGCAGCAAATAAAAGAGGGGTCACTACACAACCCTGATCCTTCCTCAGAGCAGATCCATCCAGTGCACTGAATGAGGCAGGAGTCCTCTGGAAAAACTAGTATGTGGTCATGTAATTAAAGACTATATCAAAATACAAATGTACAAGGGGGCCAAATTAAGGGTGCACAGGCAACCCTAATTCTGGCATTTCCTAACTTCTGAGTGCTCGGCATTGCAATCTTATTAATAGCCTTTAATCAGGTTGGGGTTTTTTCCGTAATTTCCTAGGTATTTAAAAAAGCAAACTGAAACATCAGAAATTCCATCATATGGCATCATATCGACATCCACATGGTTCATCTGCTGAGTTGGGACCTTTAGATCCACTGCACAGATCTCAGCTTCTTGAACTAATGGAGTAAAGGATAGCAATAGTAGGTTGTCATCCTCTATGTGGAGCAGCCCCAGGCGGGGAGGAGAACACACACTGCCAATGGGAGTCATCGATACTTGCTGACAGCAGAGGAATGGTGAGACTCGAGAGTCTTGCATTCCATTCCAGGCTTTGAAGGGGAGTGTACTCTAGTAGTCACAGAACCTTCTGCCTGTTTTCTTACCCAAGCTTGACCCTTTCTGTCATGTTCCCTCCCACCTGTACCTGTCCCAGTCTTTACTCTTCCCCCACCCCTAGCTCCTCATCCCATCCCATTCTCCTTGCCTTCCCAGTCTCCACTCCTCAGGCTTCTCATGCTATTCCCATTCGCTTTGTCAAACCAACACCACATTTGCCTTCTCTTCCCAGCTCCACATCTGATCTTGGTAATCTGTCCCAACTGGCTCCCAGTCCCACTCCCCATCCCCCCACACACATACAGAGTTTTCCTCACTGGCTCCCTGTCTCCTTGTCCAAGCAGTGCTAGCCTCCCCTCAGTGACGAGCTGCCAAAAACTTAACAACGGGTTCCCTCCTCAGCCCACGAAGGGGTTGTTGCCCAACCCTGCCCCCCAGGACCCCTGCCCCATCCACCCCCCTCCCCTGTCCCCTGACTGCCCCCAGAACCGGGCAGGAGGGTCTCGTGGGCCACCGTAGTGGGGGTGAGGTGGGGAATCCCAGAGGTGCTTACTTGGGGAAGCTCCCAGGAAGCATCCGTCAGGTCCCTCTGGCTCCTAGGGGCTGGGGAGCATAGCTGGGGGGGAGCAGGGGGAGCGGCTGCTCCCCCACTGATCACATCAAAAGTGACTCCTTAGGCGCCGACTCCCTGGGTGCTCCAGGGCTAGAGCACCCACGGGGAAAATTTGGTGGGTGCAGAGCACCCACCGGCAGCTCCCCGTCCCACGCCCGGCCCCAGCTCACCTCACCTCCGCTCCACCTCCTCCCCTGAACGCACCGCCCTGCTCTGCTTCTCCGCCCGCCCCCAGCTTCCCAGGAATCAGCTGTTCTGCGGGAAGCCGGGGAGCGCTGAGAAGCAGGCGGCGGCTTCCTGCTTAGGCCCAGGGAGGCGGAGGTGAGCCAGGGCGGGGAGTGGTTCCTCTGCATGCCCCCCCTCACCGGGTTACCTGCTGCGGCATGGGCGGCCCTCCTCATGCCCCCCTGCTCCAGCTCACCTCCACCTCCCTGGGCCTGAGCAGGAAGCCGCAGCCTGCTTCTCAGCCTGCCCCAGCTTCCCGTGCGAACAGCTGATTCACAGGAAGCCTTGGGGGGGGGTGGAGAAGCAGAGCGGGGTGGCACGTTCAGGGGAGGAGGCGGAGCGGAGGTGAGCTGGGGCCAGGGGTGGGGCGGGGAACTGCCGGTGGCTGCTCTGCATCCACCAAATTTTCCCCTTGGGTGCTCCAGGGCTGGAGCACCCATGGAGTCAGCACTTAAGGCGCCACTTTTGGCTGGTTAAATTTAGAAGCCCTTTTAGAACCGGTTGTCCCTCGCGGAGCAACCGGTTCTAAAAGGGCTTCTAAATTTAACAACCAGTTCTAGCAAACCGATGCAAACCGGCTCCAGCTCACCACTGCCTCCCTCCATCTCCCCCCACACCAGCTCCCAGGCACAGCCTCCTTACCCAACAAATCCTAGACTCTCCCCCCAACTCCCAGTCATAGTTTTTTCTCTTCTGCCTCACGAGGCTCTTTGTTCTAATCTGCTCCTTTCCTTTCCCCTGAGTCTGGCTTTTGTGCCGTCTGGATTTGTGTCAGACAGCTTCCTCTTCCATACTGTATGACCAGCAGAGATGGTCACTGAGAGCACCAGAGAGACAGACTCCTTGCTGTCACTTCCAGAGCACCCCAGTCCACATCAGCAGAAGCAGTAATTATAGGGAAAGTCGGGCTTTGCTCCCCATAACCCTGGGCTTCAGTATGCTCATTTTCCTTGTGGGGATGGTGTATGCATAGTCTGGTCACACGTAGGAGTTATGGAGGGTACAGCACTAAACTCTAACTCTCTACGAAAACTAAAAACGGATATTTTTCAAAGGCTTATAACTTGTCCAAATTTGGGCAGATTTTCACAGGAAGAGCAAAAGACAGATCCCTGACAGAAAGGCCACTCCCTGCCAAATGTCAATTCCCTGCCCCCAAAGCAGGGGGGAGGAGTGCTAAAGCAGTTCAAGGAAAAGGTCCCCACATTTTTTCTAAAGGGAAAAAAACATTTTTTTCTAGTCTGATTCTCAGAAATTGGTGAACCATTTTGGCTGAAATTTTCCAGAAAATGCAGCTTAAGGCAGAAACCTCACTTGTAAAATTTCAGCCCAAATGGTTAATGTCTCACAAAGATATATGCAACTGAAAGCAGGGTCTTATAATGGGAAATGTTGAGCCTCCGTAATATTAGGCAGTACTATCAGTCTCGCCTATAATAAATATATCATATGTTTTTATTGCAGATTGGGTCATACTTTGGGAGTGTTATTACTACAATTGACATCAATAAAGACTCATTTACAGACATTCTGCTAGTTGGAGCTCCTATGTACATGGGAACTGAAAAAGAGGAACAAGGAAAAGTGTATGTGTATTCTTTGAACAAGGTAACAGCGATACAGTTATTGGCTGGGGAAAAGGGATATGCTCATTAGTTTCTGTGGATCCCTTATTTGAACAAATAATTTGATTAAAACCATGACTTGGAGATACTCAAATGACAGAAGGTGAGGGAGGTGGCCTACAAAAAGAGCAGAATGGAAAATATTTTTTTAATGACAAATCTAGTTAAATTACCAGCACATAATACGGAGTAGTTCCAGGAAATCTAACGTAATATTATATATGGCTAAGAAATGTATCCTTAGTAGACCTGGGTGAAAACTGAGTTCAGCCCCCATTCATACTACAACTTTCAACTGTGTTGTCAACGAATTAGGGGAAAACCTTGCTGTACCTGGGTTTCCTGAGTTAGTTACAACTGCAGTGTGGATGGAACTTGTTGGGTCTTCCTGCTTAAAGAGGAAGGATGGTTAGAATGCTAGCCTGGGTCGGGGGACAATGGGTTCAGTTCCTTGCTCTGCCACATACTTCCTGCTTGACTCTGGGCTTGTCCACATGGGAACACTCAGGGAAATTAATCTAAATTAATGGTTGAAGTGGATTATTAGTTAAACCACATTAATCCTCTTTGTGGACACTCTGAATCATAAATTAAATGGCCTTTAGCTTAAGCTAAATCAAATTAAGGCAGTTTTAATTATGAATCAAAGTGTCCACACAGGGATTTAATCTAGTTTAACTAATCCACTTTAAATTAATATCTTTAGTTAATTTAAATTAATTTTCCCAAGTGTCCCCATGTAGACAAGCCCCAAGTGCATGCATAAAATAGGTGTAATAGTGCTCCCATACTTTACAGGGGTGCTGTTAGGATGAACACATTAAAGATTGTGAGTTGTGGAGATATTACAGGGATGGGGCCCAGATAGATAGATTCTGATTCACTTCGTTCTCTAACTTGGCAATGATATTCCTGAATGTTCTTCAAATGATTGTCCATGTGGATTCCATTCTTGAGGCGCATGTGCCCCATTCACGTAAGATCGGATTCTTTTGACCAGCAGTGTCTGTGTGGGCTATGCCTGTGCCCTAGATGTCTTCATACCCCACCATCCCCACTCCCAGTCATAAAGGGTACTGTGAGCCTGACCATCCCTTAGTTTTTTCTTACTGCCCATGGTGGTGAGATAGAACCCTTGCAGTGTCTGACTGCATCTCTGTGACTGTTGCAGTTAGCGTTAGTGATTTATTAGTTGAGGTAGTCAGTTAACTTTTATTTTGCCCAGTGGCTCAAAAATATAACATTTTTATTAATTTTTCTTACACAGTTAATAGGCTCAGAGCCCCAGCCGTCCAGTACTGGGACTTAATTTCTGATAATAGAAGCTGCATCTTAGGAGTTTAAGACATGCTCCTCGTGATGCTTCTGTGCCTCTCAACAATAGGCACTCTAAATGGCTGATTTGTTTAGGTGAAGGGCATATCCCTGACCATTGCTCCAGCTGCCTCTCTTTTTCCAAGCGCACTGAGAAGGGATGCCAGCCAAAGGTTATATTGTCTGGAGCAGGGGTAGGAAAGAGCCTCACTCCAGAGATAAGGAGACCCTCGTAACTGGGTCACAATTGTCAACATGTGTTCATGCTGGTCTTGAACTTTGCAGTGGAATGGCCTAAGATGGGTTCCTCTGGACTCTGATGCCAGCAGTACCAGCTAAATCTAAATCCACTGACCACCTTTCCTCCAGTACTGACTCTTTGATACCCACAGGACCCAGTGCATTGATATCATCCCTTTTGACACCTGTGGCCTATTTGAGACCAAGTGGCAGAGTCCCCCTTGCTGACTCATACAACATCAGCTATGCTAACGAGGCCTTCAGTCACTGAAATTACAGGACCACATACAGCTATGCAGTACCATCTGCTTCTCCTACCCAGATAAAGGGATGCAGGAGCACCCTAACACAGCAGAATGGGAGCCCCACCACTGGAGGAGGGGTATGTCTTCTCTATCATAGAGACTCATTTCCTGTTCATCCCCCTCCATGGGAAGCACACTGAGAGTCAGGGAGGGATTACACTGTGAAATTAATGGCCAAGACCCTTGACATCTCACTGGAAGCTGTGTGACTTCTCTTGCATGATCAGCTAGACATTCTGCACCGTTCCATACCTGGTAGAGTCACCATATGCGTTAACGAGGGACCGTTGCAAGGATGAGGAGCAGACTCCAGCATCAATATCTGTCACTTGTAAGAGGGTGGATAGATGGTACCAAGTTCATCACAAGGGCTTTGAGGAAGCCCCTCACAAGGGCTTCTATTCACTTCTGGTGCCAAGCTCATTTGTCATAGTAGCTATTCAGGAAAGATCCAAGCATCAAGGGCCTTATAAACAACACCAAGGGAAAAGGATCATTAAAGAGTGGATCTGTTCAGCAAAAAAGTCTACTCCTCTGACAGTTTCCAGATAGGCATTGCCAACTGCCAGGTGCTTCTGGCAAAATGTGACTATCTGCACTCGAACAAATTGTCTCAATTTATAGAAAGACCTCTTGCAGGAGCACACGGAAGAATTAAAATTCATCATGCTAGAGGCACAGCTGATAGCTGGGAACTTCCCTGCAGGCTGCTTTGGATGTGTCTGAGACATCTGCATACACCATGACCACACTGGGGGCAATAAGAAGATCCTCCTGGTGCTAGTCACTGGGGATACCAAGGGAGGTCCAAATCATTTGAGGATTTTCCATTTGAGGACTGCAATCTCTTCAACTCAAAGACCAACAAGTCCTTCCACTCATTAAAGGACTCCAGAGCCATTTTGTGTTCTCTAGTCTAGTACATGCCAAAGAGAAAGCAAGCCAGACTTCAAGCCTCCTTCAGCCAGCATTCCTGTGCCTCATACTATTATAACCCAGAGGGGGCACTGGAGCTACCAAGGAAGAAGCAGAGGTTCCAACGCAGATGACCCACTGCCTCTGACAAATACGACACATTTGATGTCTTTCTCTTGACAGCAGCTTTCACACCACAGTCAGAACCTTTGGAGATTTCTACTCTTCTCCTCCCCCACTTTGCCTCTTTTGGTAACTGCCTTCCTTTTTTTCAGTAGTCTGGATTGGGGTCATCATGGACCAGTGGATCCAAGAGATTGTCAGTAATGGATATTTGCATACAATTTCAGTCCCTTCCTACCCTCCACCCCCTTTTCCCATCCCCTTCAGGGACCCCTCACAAAATACCATTGAAGCAAGTAGACTCTCTGCTACATCTCAGAGCAACAAAATAGGTACCCTTAGAGTTCAAAGGTAGGTGGGTTTATTTCTACAATAGTATCATTCCAAAGAAGAAAGAAGGTTCAGTGTCTTAACTGCATATTTCCTATGAGTCAGATGTATCTCACATTTCTAGCAGGAATATCTCCGTATACATACAAAGTCCTGCCCTTTGGCCTTTCCACAGCTCAAAGGGTACCATCAAGTACTTGGCAGCTCATTTGAGGAGATGTATCCCATTTACAGGTTGATCTGAGGAAGATCATCCCCAGCAGGTAACAAACTCAATTCAAGTTACATTACACTGGGCTCAAAGACAGTGAAAAATCCACACTTACTCTTAATCAAAGCATAGAGTTCATAGGAGTCATGTTAGATTCTAGATCACCAAGAGCTTGCCTCCCAAAAGAAAGATTCCAAACTATAGCCGACCTCATCAGCCAACTTCAAGCTCATCCAAAAACCTCAATAACAGCATGCCTCATACTTCTGGGACACATGTCCTTATGGTCCTATGTGACAGCTTGACACACTTTGCCTATACTTCATGCAAGGGTGATTGAAATCAGTGTATCTACACAGCAGACACTACATGGATGTGTTAGTCACAGTTCCACCCTCAAGAAGTCCCCTCTCATTAGATTGGCAAAAAGACATCTCAGGTGTGCAAGGGAGTAACCTTTTCTGCACATCAGCGTACCAAGACTCTGGTGACAGATGTCTCATCTCAGGAATAGGGAAATCATCTAAATCACCCAACATAGTCACACAACACAACAGTTAGATCCTACATCCAGATCCAGTATTGTTATACGTGACAGCCTGGAAACTGGCTAGCCAGCATCCACTGAAAGAAAGTGTTCAGCAGAAGTTCAGAACATTCTTCTCCAAAGCAGGAAAGCCTCAGCTAGACTGACTTCCATAAAGCTAAGTGGAAGAAGTCTTCTATTTGGGCGTCTCATCACCAGCTCCCCAACAATACCCATGTTATCAATATTGGACTATTTCCTGGCCCTGAAATGATGACTTTCTATTCGTTTCAGAGGGATCCATCTAACAACAATATCTATTCATCACCCTCCTATCCAGGGCCACGTTGTGTTTTCTTACCCTGCAGTGACCAGATTCCTTACAGGCCTCTTTAATGTTTTTTCTACAGTTCAGAAGCTCCATCCCACTTGGGACCTCAGCATAGTATTAATAAGGTTGATGGATTCCCCACTTTGAGCCATTAGCAATCTGTTCTCTGTACCACCTATCTAAGAAGACTGGCTTTTTAGTAGTCATTACATCAGCTTGAATGATAGGGGTGACTCAGGTCCATAAGTCAGTTCTTCTATAGTGTTTCATAAGGACAGCTTTATTCTCAGAGCTAGCTTCCTGCTCAGAGTTGTTTCAGAATTCCATATGAACCAATTTATTAATCTCCGAGTTTTCTTCCATAAGGTTAACTCAACCCTAGGGGAAGTTATACTTGATGTAATAAGGGCATTGTCAAGACAAAATCATTCAGGAACACACGTAGGCTCTTTGTGACCTTTGCTTATAGGGTTAAGGATCTCACAATATCATCTCAGAAAGTATCAATATGGGTCTCTAAGTGTATAAGAGTGTGCTACAGTTATCCAGGTTAGATCCACCCAGCCACATTACAGCTTATTCCACTAGAGGTCATGCAGCCTCTGTTATCTGACTGAAGAATGTCCCTATTTGTGACATGTATAAGGCCAGCAACATGGAGTTCAGTCCACACATTAACAGGAGACTATTCTTTGATACAGGCATCCAGATCAGATGCCTACTTTGGTAGGGCTGTCCTGCAGGATTCCTAGTATCCACCTCTACACAAACAGAAAATTGCTTGATGGCCATCACAAGTGGAATCCATATGAATAATCCTTTGACGAAGAAAGCATGGTTACTTCCCTTACAGTAACTGTGACTCTTTGAGATGTGTTGTCCACATGGATTCCACAACCTGCCCTCCTTCCCTGCTTCTACAGAGACCTACTCCTCTGGCATTCTGTATTGACAAATGAACTGAGGATGGTTGGGCACACTCTGCCCTTTATACCTCAGGTGGGGGGCTTGAGGACATCTAGAACCTGGCACAGCCTGAATGGACCCTGATGACCAAAAGAATCCAATCTTGCACACATGGGGTGACTATTTCAGGGCTAGTAAACAACCCATACCTTACCAAAACTGGAATTACAATATTCAGGACAGCTGCCATTTGTGATCCAGAATAAACCTTGTTGTATCTTTCCAGTTCAGGGAATTTCTTTTGGAAAGAATCCTTGCAGCACCTTAAGGGGTTAAGTGGTTTAGTTAAAGTACCATACAGACACTATTAGGATGCTGTGCCTTCCTACAGCCCATTACTTCAGACAGCTGTCACAGACAGACAAACACACTGCATGTCTCTCCTTTCCTGCTTAGAGTCAGTATGGCAGCCATAGTTTAGGAACCACAGCTTTTCACCATATATAGAATAATATTTTAACACCACATGGTTTCTGTTAAGCGATTTAACTTTGTGTAATTTATCTGTTTGTCTTGAGTGCACGTGCTTTTAAAAGCCTGCTTTGCTGTAAAGTTGATGGCAGTCCCTAAACATTACATTTATCCTTTTCACAGACAACATTTGAACATCAGATGAGCCTTGAACCTATGAAGCAAACTTGCTGTTCGTTGTTAAAGCACAGTTCCTGCAAAAATCACAAGAACGAACCTTGCGGTGCGCGCTTTGGGACTGCAATTGCTTCAGTAAAGGACCTCAACCTTGATGGGTTTAATGATATTGTAATAGGAGCTCCTTTAGAGGATGATCATCGAGGAGCTGTGTACATATATCATGGCAATGGCAATAGTATAAGGAAAGAATATGCACAGGTAGGAGTCTGTGATAGGGTTTACAAACCCCACAAGGGCTTGTAAGGGCTACAAGGGGTTAAGGGATTATTTTGGGATCAGCCAGCCCCGCTCAGCCACACCTGCAGCAAATGCTCCATCTGGTGGAGGAATTAAAAGGCAGGGAATTAGCTCATTTAGGTAGCAGAGCTGAAGGTGAGCTGGGTGGCAGATCTGCAGAGCAGAGCAGAGCAGAGCAGAGCAGAAGACTCTTGACTCAACTGCCCAAAGGGGCCCTCTGTGTGGGAAGGAAGGACCCACCCCAGAAACAACCAGTGAAGGAAGTATCCTGTGGAGGTTGGATGTTGGTAACCCCCTCTTACTTATTGTGATTTGGGTTTCCCCACCAGGGGAAAGCCTTGGACTAAGCTGATCCCAGGGGGTGTCCAAGAGGAAGAGGCCCAAGGAGGACAGCCTTATACAGCCTGGGTTGTCAGATTACTGGTAGCCTAAAGGGCCCTGGGTCAGAGCCTGGTGGAGTGGGAGAGCCCAGGCTCCCCTCCCCACAATCCCCTTGGCAGTCAAGAGTTGCAGCCATGACCACTAGGCCACACTCCCCAAGTGAGGACCGTTACAAAGTCAAACATATAGTTTAGCAGCAGTTATAAGAACAGTGACAGGTTTCAGAGTAGCAGCCGTGTTAGTCTGTATCCGTAAAAAGAAAAGGAGTACTTGTGGTACCTTAGAGACTAACAAATTTATTAGAGCATAAGCTTTTGTGAACTACAGCTCCGATGAAGTGAGCTGTAGCTCACAAAAGCTTATGCTCTAATAAATTTGTTAGTCTCTAAGGTGCCACAGGTACTCCTTTTTCTTTTTATAAACAGTGTGTCTTAACAGACATATCCTTTGATTTAGGGTGGACTTATTACTCCTTGAGGGCTTAATCCAACTCCTATTGAAATGAGTGGAAGTCTTTCCGTTTACTTTGGATTAAATCCTTAGTTTCTTTAGTACAGCATTTGTGGCTCAATGGCAAGATTTCTATTGACTTCAGTCAGAGTTTGATAGGCGCCACTGAAGTCAATGGGAGTTTTTCTACCGACTTCAGTAGGGTCAAATTGTGACCTCCACAACCTTGACAGCTTCCTTTTGAGAATGCTAAGTACAGTTAAACTCATTCTGACTTTACTGAATTTGACTATTATGATCTATTGTTATAAAACACTTTTTCTTATGTTTTATCATGTTTTCTACTGTGTTTTCATTAGAAACCTTCTAAATATGCTCTATATGAATAGATAAAGGAGACACTTAACAATTCCTAAAAGATCTAGTGGTGTAGCTGGGCATTTATATTGTGCTCATCACCATGATAACTCTTTTAGAAGGTCTATAACAGGGGCGGCCAAACTTACTGACCCTCCGAGTCACATAAGACAACCTTCAGAAGTTCGAGAGCCAGGGCGCACCTGACGGGGCTCGGGACTTCAGCCCCACAGGAGGTGCCTGCCGGGGCTTCAGCCCAGCTCCTGTTGAAGCCCTGAGCCCTGGCAGGTGTACCCCACGGAGCTGAACCCTCAAGACCCCCCTCCCCAATGGGCAGAAGCCCCGAGCCCTGGCAGGTTCACCCCGCAGGGTTAAAGCCTCGAGACTCCCCTCCCCACTGGGCAGAAGCCCTGAGCCCTGACAGGTGTGCCCCATTGGGCTGAAGCCTCGAGGCCCTGCTCCCCGCTGGGTAGAAGCCCCTACCCTACCACCCTGCTGTAAGACAGAGGTCCTGAGCTCTCCCTCCCCCCAGTCTGGTAGGTGGAGAATGGGGAGGTGCATGGGGGGGCTCCGTGAGCCGCACTTTAATGGTAAAAGAGCCGCATGTGACTCGCAAGCCACAGTTTGGCCACCCCTGGTCTATAATGAAAATGCAGTGTTAAAATTCTAAAAAGCCTATTCACACCCAACTTGTGCATCCTTAATTTTTTGATATATGAGTTGTTGTATACGACATAAAGCTATTAATTCTTTTTCATAGCATATTCCATCAGGTGGAGATGGGGAAAAAGTGAAATTTTTTGGTCAGTCTATACATGGAGAAATGGATTTAAATGGTGATGGTCTAACGGATGTCACTATTGGAGGCCTTGGTGGTGCTGCCCTCTTCTGGTATGTATATTAAAAGCATTTGTTTAAAGGGCAAAACCCTAATCACCTGTAGATGGTTGGATGTTCTCTGTTGGTAGATGAAAGGTTTCGTGTTGACTGTTTTCCTTATTCCTGTACTGTTGTTGTATTAATTTAGATGGAATAAAAGAGCCTAAAGAGCCATAGGCATTAATATGACCTGAAACTTTCCAACATTAAACAGAGTTAAACAAGGTTCAGGGTTTGGTACACAGAGACCTCAGCTTACTTACTTTGTGCCATGGCAAACAAACCATTAAGCATCCTTTTAACCTTTTATTAAAGGTACAGAAAAATAAGGAAAAGCAGTTAAAGCATTTGAAATGCAAAGCCTTAAATAAGGTTTTCATTTTAACAACATTCCTTGTTCCCTGGAGAGAGTCTTTAGAAGGAATTCCCACCTCCAGCCCATCTCCCCCCACACCTTGTTCGACAGTTTTATAGGTGGTAATAACTGTTTTCTTTGGGAAAAGAGGTGGGCTGGAACTTGAGCTGTTGCTGCTGCTGTTATTGTCCATCCTTTCCCATTTCCTAGAAGACCCAACAAGTTGGGGACACACACAAAAGTGGGAGAGAAAAAAATAACAAAGAGAAAATACAGCTTCTCTCACTTGCAGCCTCACTTCTGGAGAAACACAAGCACGGCTCATGGTCTTGTCAGTCACTCCAAGACCTGGCAAATTTGTACCAACATTGTGCAGTTTAGGGCATTGCATTTATCTTCCTGTTTCGTGACAGAGGCTTAGAGCATTGTTGCAAAATATATAGTCTTGGCCAACTAAGCTAGACTCTTGTTAGACAGAAGGGAAAAAGGAGAGGGATAGGAAAAAGAAGAAATAAAGTGGGGAAGGAAAAGAACATACAAGTCTCACATCCCAGGTAGTATTTGGGATTTAGCCAAAGCCAGTGGAGGTAGTGATGTAATCTGGTTCCCTCTCTCAAGTCTGGTCTAGTCAGGACATCTTTCAGGATTAGAAGACAGTACGAGTAGCAGCCATGATAGTGAAGCTTGCTCCTTTCGCAGTCAACCAGCATCACAGTAGCTAGCTTTTCCTCTCGCAGTCTCTTTTTGAGGACCCCAAAAGGGGAATGATGAGCAGACTAGTCCTCTCAGTATTGTCCATCTATTAGGCCTAGTTTCTAGCACACCAATTTTGGTTTACTGATTTTCAGTTCTAGACTTTTCTTGTTTACAAAGCAGGATCTTAACACATTCCTTGAGTTATATTAATAGGCCTTTTTGTTCAGACTAATTTATTTTTTGTCACCTTTTTGCATCTTTTCCCATCAACATTTGCTATAGGTTATTGTGACATCTTTTAAACTTATGCCTTACTTTTTACATTTGACCTTACAATTAGGGTAAATTTGCAGGCCCAATTATTATAGGAGTGTGTGTGTCCATTAAAATAATAGCACAAGTTAAGCACCTAATTAATTAACATACACACTCCAGATTGAAGGGTGGACTATTGCAGGAAAACTATGTATCTCACCTGTGTGTACTTGTTTCATCTCATATTTTAGAATTATCTATGGATCTTAATATTTTTAATGTCTCCCTGAGAGGAGGAATAATGAAAAAATGAAACTTGCTATATTATAAAAGGAAACATAATTTTAAAATTTTTATCTAAACAAAAAGACCCTATTCTTTTAGAATGTAGACAAAATAGAACCTGCAACATTTTCACTGAACTAACTGTGGCTTAAGATGTAATGGCAAAATTAAGCATACATTACATCTAAGGTCAAAAGAATAAATAACAAATCCAGCACTTCCTATAATAATAATAATAATTAAACATATAAAATCCTGTTCTAATTTAAATGAACACCTGAGACTAAATTCAGTATTGGTGCTGAGTTTGTGATTACTGTCTGAATGACAGCTAGTCTATTCTAAGCAGATCCTATCTTTTGTTTCCCCATTTTTCTTCTTTCCCCTTCCAACCTACTTTTGTCTCATCTAATTGTCTTGTCTTTTAGGCCCCAGTTTCGCAATGGAACCACTCACAGTGGGTAAAGTTAAGCATGTGTCTTTGCAGGATCAAGGGTCTTAGCCTGTCTTTCTTTGGGGCAGACTCAATGTTAACAACCCCAAAAGGTCAAAATCATGAGTCAGACTCCAAAAATCATCAGATTTTCTTAACAATCATAAGAAATTTTAAAAATAATAAGTTTGGGGTCTTCTTATTTACATTTTGGCCTTTTAACCATTAAGGTGCCCTTGGGTTACATTTTCAAGCTTTTCTTTGTGACTACAAAGACTAGAAACTTCCTTTTTGTTTTTAAATGACAGCTAAGATTCTTACCTAATCAGTGATCCCCAGGAGCTGGGGTTTTAAGCAAAATACCAAATATCACAAGACTCTTGACAAAATCATAAGACGTGGCAGCATGGGGACTGTCATTTACTATATATGCCTGGTTCAACAGAGGCCTGACCTGGTTGAGGCATCTAGGTACTTCAACATTAGATAGGTTAAGTCATAATAGTGAAAGCAGTTACAACTTCTGAAGCCAATGAATGTTGTGCCTATTTATACTGGGCTGGATTTAACCTTGAAGTCAGTGAAAGTTTTCATAGACAAATCAGTGTTGTCTTATAAAAACAGAACAGAAATCATCATAACAAATAATGCTTCTCCCAAGACTTTGCCAACCAGAATTTTGGACTTAGAACTACTTTTATTTTTTGCTCTTAATACATTTTATGTTGCCTCAGTGTGGTTTTAATTTGCTGGCTTTTACATACTTTGCAATCATCAGAAAAGTAAGAAGTAACAATCATTTTGGATAAAAATTTCAAAAGCTCCAAAATGACTTAGCGGACTAAGTCCCATTTTCAAAGTCCCTTTGACTTGCAATGAGATTTAGGCTCCTAAGTACCTAACAATCTCTTTAGAAAATGGGACTTAGGCTTCTGTCACTTAGATGCTTCTGAAAATCTTATCCTTTGTGCATTTCTATGGAAGGTCTGAAGAGTATTTCAGTAACTGCTCCTTTCCCATTATACAGTATACCTTATAGTATGTATAGTGTATGTCATTATCTGCCTATATCACTGTATGTATGTTCAGTAATGTACAGTATTGCACAGTTTGACAAGTTTGTTTTTAAAATGCTAAAAGATTTACATTATTTAAGTATCTTCTTTCCTCTTGGTGTTTTCTTAAGGTCTCGTGATGTAGCTGTAGTAAATGTTTCCATGAATTTCACACCCAATAAAATCAATATCCAAAAGAAAAACTGTAATATGGATAAAAAAGAAACAGTATGCATAAATGCCACAATTTGTTTTGAAGTCAGACTAAAGTCTAAAGAAGATACAATAAATGAAACCAGTAAGTAGACAGCAAGTCATTGAATCTTTGCATGAAAACCTGCTCTATTTGCATTTGAGTTTGTTTTGGTTTGTTTTTTGGTTTTGGTAGGTTGGTTTGGGTTCCCTCCTCCCCCCAAAAAACAGCATGCAACTCTGAAATGATTATTTTTTTAAGTTTGATATTCACAATCTATAAAAATATTAAAATTGTTAAAATTTTATTATAGTTTATTTTTAAAAAAACAGCAAAAATAAATGGGGAGAAAAAAGAGTAGGGAGATGTCTATCTGCTTATAATCCTATCCACATAGGTTTTATTATTTCAATTATCTTTGTAGGTATACAGTATTGGGCTACGCTTGACTCACAAAGACAGATATCTCGAAGCTTGTTCATGGAAAGTCAAGAAAGGAAGATACAAAAAAATATCACTGTCAAAGGGTCAGAATGTATTAAACATAACTTCTACGTGTTGGCAAGTAAATCATATAAAGTGGCTATATTTTCTCATTGTTACACTACAGTTATCTCTAAGTGCATTTTTATTGCATTAATGCTAAAATAGATTAAAAAGGCTCCTTACATTCACGATCATTGTCAATAGCCGGTATACACATTATTAATCAGTTTCATAGTATTAATATTTCTTTGACTATATATTAAATTCTCCTAGCTCAATTTATTTTTATTTCTTTGTTGTTTATATTTAAAATCCAAATAACACATTTGGGCTGAATTCATCAGCCATGTAAAGGATGGTGGTGATGACTTAGGTGTGAGCAAAAGAGTCAGCTGGAAAATGTGAGATGAAAGTGTAATTTGCACATTGGTGCAATTCTTTGCTAGTGTAACTCTAATTAGGGTTGGGACAGAGTATGTGTGAGATGACCAGAGCTAGACCTCTTTACTATAAAAAAATAAATGTAAAGCAGTTAGCAGTTCATATGAAAGGTCCGTTATGATCATTGGTTTTATAGAATCATTAGGGATTTACACTATTCGATACCTATTCTTAAAACATCTAGGGCTGAATACTCAAAAGGATTTCGGCATTGTCATACTGAGCCCAATGACTGGCCCAACTGACTCTTTAAAGGGGAAAGAATGAGAGCACAAGCATGAGAATGACTCTGTAGCCTGATGCTTGGACTACTTACCCAGGATATGGGAGACACAGCATCCAGTCCCCCTGCTCCAGTGATTCTTTCATTATTTATCCACAGTGCAATTTCATGAACAGGAGAGACAGAGTGACTCCCTATATCAGAATATCCCATAGTATAATGGTTAGAGCACTCATTTGAGAGGTGGCAGCTCCTCCTCCTCTCCACCCCTCAAGCTGCTTTGTGTAAGCTCACCTATGGGAGCCCAATCCGTTAGGCAGCCTGTGAGCACATCTACTGCATCAGGCCTCTTGGGGGAGTTAGGGGACCAAACACTTTTCTTCCCATGTTCTGTGAATCACGCAAGGGCTTAGGTGGGAGATAGGCATCTGGACGCTCACAGGGAGGCAGCAGTGCACTTGCTCAGAACACAAGTGCCTAAGGAGCTTTTACAGCAAAAACTCAGGTGGCGGGCGAGTTGAGATGCCTACAAGGTCATTGGGAGTTTTGTGCATCGCAGTGGTCCGAGAACTGGGACCTAGGCTCCTAACATAGGGACTTAGGTTCCTAACTCCTGTTGTGCACCCATATCCTAGCAACTCCACAGTTGCTTGCCGAAAAAATTACCCTACTGGTATATGATGCATAAGATTTGCTTGAACGTGCAATATGTGTAAGAATAATGGGCACAGATTCATCCCTGGCACAAAAGGGCACTCCATTCATGTCCGTGGGCCTCGTATCTGCCTATTCCAGGGCTGCCTTTGAAGAATAAGAAGTATAAAAGTAACTGTAAATGTTGACGCATTTAAGATCTTGAATGATCGTGCATTGGTAGAGGGATGGACTAGATGACCTTTTGTGATACTATGGGACATGTATTTTGGAGGTTTTGGTTGGAAACAAGCTGGTCGTCATTAGCTAACTAGACCAAGTTGTTCCTTTTTCAGATATTTTTCCTACACTGTGGTTCTGATGAGAATGAGACTGAAAAATATTGCATTTGGGGGGATCTCCGTATTTATTCTCCTTTAGAGGCTTCCATACCAATGGTGGTTTTAAGGGAAAATGTCATAAAAACAGTTTCATTTATTTCATTTCTAGGACAAGCCTGATTTTCAGAACTCTGTAAAGGTTTTGTTGGAGTTCAATTTTTCCAACCCAGAGAATGGGCCAGTTCTCGATAGTGACCAGCCGAAATCAGCGTATGAATATGTAAGTCATTAAGATTCATTGCTAATATCTAGAGTATTTAAGCTGAGATTCACCCGTCTCCAGACAGCTCCTGCAAGGCCTAGAGCTGGATGGCTTAGTCCATAAATTGGCTAGGGCTGGACAGTGAGGGTGGAGGGGCCAGGCTGGGAGATGCATTCTCCCATGAAACCTCCATTGGTGAGGACTTTGACTTCAGTGGCATTTGAATCAGGTTGTGAAGCTCTAACTGAATTTTAAAGCTGAATGACCTGCCCATAGGACACTCCAGCGAAAGGAGGCAGCTGTATCTAGTCTACAAATTAGAGCAGGGGAATGTGTCAGGACTCATTGGTACTACTCACAATTTTGCCACTGACTCACTCTGTGATTTTGGGTAAATCACTTAACCTTTCTGTTCATCCATGCATAGGTATCCCTCTTCTGCAGCTGGGTAATAACACCCAATAATTTCATAGGGTAGCAGGAGGCTTCATTAACTAATACCAACAAAGGTCTCCATGACAGTCAAACAAAAGGTGTTTTATAATGTAAAATACATAATGACTTGAAATGCTGATACTTAGATTTTGATTATACTTATAACAAAATGTGAACACAACTATCAATATTATTGTTGCAGATTCCTTTCACAAAAGACTGTGGAATCAAAAATAAATGTATTACAGATCTCGTTCTGATTATAACAACAAGTATAGCTGGAGACAGGTAACTACACTGAAACTTAATATAGCTGCCATACTAATAAAATAGAGATTCTGTGTTCTGATAGAATACTGGTGATCAATGTTTTCTCAAAGACAAAACAGTATGGCCATGGGGAAAAAGTTCCATTGCTTAATTTTTTTTATCAGTTTGTAAAGTAAAGATAATTAACACAATTATTTTATTTTATTTTACAGTTCCTCTCCATTCATCATAAAGTCAAGCAATGATAAGTTCAACGTGCTACTGTCTGTCAGGAATAAAAAAGACAGTGCCTATAATACCAGAGTTTTAGTACAGTACTCTCCAAACATTATTTTTGCTGGAATTGAGGTATAGATTTTTCAATTTATCACAATCTGGTGGAGAGATTTGAGGGGGTTGGTCTATTAAGCTGCTAAACTAGGGACATCAGTTTGAGAATTATCATGGGACTAAATTTCTTAGGCCAGTGCAAACCAAGCACCATTATGGTCTTTAAGGAAATGGGTGAGAAACAGTACTGTTCAACTGAGGATGGTGTCAGAGCAGTGAAGATACATAGGGCCTAAATCTGCCTTCACTCCCACCAGAGAGACAAGCTGGGTGAGGTAATATCTTTTATTGGACCAACTTCTGTTGGTGGAAGGGACAAGCTTTTGAGCTTCACAGAGCTTTTCCTCATGTTCTTCAGCTTTAGCCTGGACGCTCTGGTTATCTTCTCCAGACCTGAGGAAGAGCTCTGTGAAGTTTGAAAGCTCATCCCTTCCATCAACCGAAGTGGGTCCAATAAAAGATATTACCTTACCCACCTTGTCTCTCTTATATCCTGGGACCGACACAGCAACAGCAGCAAAGCAAATTCACTTACATCAGGAAGACGATGTAACTCTTTTGACTTAAAGGAACCATATTCATTGGTGTAAGTGAAAGGAGGAATCAGTTCCATGAATGCAGTCTTGGAGGAGGCTCTGCATCATATCATCATAGTCAAAGGGCAAGAAGGAGCACCTACAGCAGCAACAGTTGGGAAGAGGGGATTATGAAATGCACGGGAAGGGGAGAATAACAATATGTGCTTTGCTGACATTCTGATGTCAGGGGTACGGGGAAGCACCTTATCAGTTAAAACAAATATTAATAATAAACATGTGATGACCTCAGAGCTATAGAAAATTAATGATAAACAATTCTGAAGTTACCAAGATGATTGGTTTGATTAGATGTCAAGAATTTAAAATGTTGTTGATCTATTTATCCTGGGCCTGCTTTTTAAAAGTGTGCATGTAATTATGTGCCTAAGTTGTGTACACAGTTTCCACCATTATATGTACAAATCAAGTATTTGTGCATACAAATGGCCAGTTAGATCCAGTGCTTGATTGCATGATTCCTGGTGTGTATGAAGTAAATGCTAGATTTATATGGAGTCATGGTAATTGTGCTTGCAAGTAGGCGTGATTGTGCATGCATTTTTGTGCATTCTGAGTATGAAACAAGAACATTATAGGAGAAGTGTAAACAAGCCAAGACAGCTGGGAAAGCAGAAGAATTAAAAGCATTGCACAAAGCAGTGAGGAAATCACAAATGTTGGACAAGAAAAGTTTTGGAATGAAGACACTCAACAACTGGCAGGAGCAGCAACAAAACAAGATATGAAAACAATATACAAAAAGGTTAAGTTGTATAGAAACACAATCAGGGCAATAATGCAAGTTGTCAGACAGCCTCCAGTGAATTAACAACCAATGTCAAAGAGGTGATTAAAGTCTGGAAAGGAACATTTTGACACAATGCTGAACCCTGTAGTGGGAATATGGATTAAAGATGTCTGCTGCTTTCATCAACTTCACAAAGGCATTTAATTTGGTTTGGAGTAAAGTATTGTGGAAAGTAGTAACATCTATATGGAGTTCCAGCTAGGATAACCGCAGTGAAAAAAGTTATGTATGAAGTCTCCTGTACTTCTGGTGGAAGATTAAGCATCTGATTCAAGTAAGAGGGGTGTAAAACAAGAGGGCATGGAATAACCAACACTATTTATCATGTTCCTAAATTAGATGTTAAGAATAGTAGATGAGATGGAGGGTGTGACATTGTGTGATCTAGAATTAAGTTCTGTAGCTTATGCAGATGACATTGTACAACTGCCAGACACCTTTGATTTAAATATGATACTCTTCACTACCAGGGAAAATTGGTGTAGTCAACTTGGACTTACAATAAATGCCAAGAAGATGAAGTGGTCGCATCTTGTGAAATGGACAATAGATGAAGTGTTGAAATGCAGCAGTGGTGAAGCCATTGAACAAGTGAAATTTTATGTGTACCTAGGAAGCTTGATCATTGTCGATGGTTCCATCAAGGTTGAGGTTAAAACATGTACTTTGACTACCAAAGTGAAAATTTATCAAGCGAGTTTATTAACAGTAGTACTCTGGAAGTAGCTGCATTAAATGAAATGGATATCAGAAGGCTTTAGGCAGTAGAGATGAGAGTTCTTTGGAAGATGGCAGATATAAAAAGTGGGATGATGTTAAAAGAAATGAAGTTAGGAGGAGACTAGAATGTGAAATCGGAGATCGTTATGAGATTGGCTGCAATCAAAAATATTATAATGGTGGGGACATTGGACAAGATAAACGGTAGAAAGGAAGCCAAAGAAAATAATGCAAAACACAACCAGGGTCAGTCAGACCTAGAGGCTGATCAGACTTGGTGATGGAACATCATACATAAGGACATGACCAAGCTGGGCTTAGTGGAGGTACAAATCATGGTCCAAAATGAATCATAGGACTGGAAGGGACCTCGAGAGGTCATCTAGTCCAGTCCCCTGCACTCTTGGCAGGACTAAGTATTATCTAGACCATTCCTGACAGGTGTTTGTCCAACCTGCTCTTAAAAATCCCCAGTGATGGAGATTCCACAACCTCCCTAGGCAATTTATTCCAGTGCTTAACCACCTTTTGACAGTTAAGAAGTTTTTCCTAATGTCCAACCTGAACCTCCCTTGCTGCAATTTAAGCCCATTGCTTCTGGTCCTATCCTCAGAGATTAAGAACAACAATTTTTCTTCCTCCTCCTTGTAACAACCTTTTATGTACTTGAAAACTGTTATCATGTCCCCTCTCAGTCTTCTCTTTTCCAGACTAAACAAACCCAGTTTTTTTTCAATCTTCCCTCATAGGTCTTGTTTTCTAGACCTTTAATCATTTTTGTCACTCTTCTCTGGATTCTCTCCAATTTGTCTACATCCTTCCTGCAATGTGGCGCCCATAACTGGACACAATGCTCCAGCTGAGGCCTAATCAGCACGGAGTAGAGCGGAAGAATTACTTCTCGTGTTTTGCTTACAACACTCCTGCTAATACATCCCAGAATGATGTTTGGTTTTTTTTTGTTGTTGTTGTTTTTTTTTTTTTTTGCAACAGTGTTACACTGTTGATTCATGTTTAGCTTGTGGTCCACTATGACCCCCAGATCCTTTTCCCCAGTACTCCTTCCTAGGCAGTCATTTCCCATTTTGTATGTGTGCAACTGATTGTTCCTTCCTAAGTGGAATACTTTGCATTTGTCCTTATTGAATTTCATCCTATTTACTTCAGACCATTTCTCCAGTTTCTCCAGATCATTTTGAATTTTAATCCTATCCTCCAAAGCACTTGCAACCCCTCCCAGCTTGGTATCATCTGCAAACTTTCTAAATGTATTCTCTATGCCATTATCCAAATCATTGATGAAGATATTGAACAGAACTGGATCCAGAACTGATCCCTGCGGGACCCCACTCATTATGTCCTTCCAGCATGACTCTGAACCACTGATAACCACTCTCTGGGAATGGTTTTTCAACCAGTTTTGCACCCACCTTATAGTAGCTCCATCTAGGTTGCATTTCCCTAGTTTGTTTGAGAAGGTCATGCGAGACAGTGTCAAAAGCTTTACCAAAGTCAAGATATACCATGTCTACCACTTCCCCACCCCCAGCCCCATCCACAAGGCTTATTACCCTGCCGAAGAAAGTTATCAGGTTGGTTTGACACAATTTGTTTTTGACAAATCCATGCTGACTGTCACTCATCACCTTATTATCTTCTAGATGTTTGCAAATTGATTGCTTAACTATTTGTTCCATTATCTTTCTGGGTACAGAAGTTAAGCTGACTGGTCTGTAATTCTCCGGGTTGTCTTTATTTCCATTTTTATAGATTGGTACTATATTTGCCCTTTTCCGGTCTTCTGGAATCTCTCCAGTCTTCCATGACTTTTCAAAGATAATCGCTAATGACTCAGATATCTCCTCAGTCAGCTCCTTGAATATTCTAGAATGCATTTCATCAGGCCCTGGTGACTTGAAGACATCTAATTTGTCTAAGTTATTTTTAACTTGTTCTTTCCCTATTTTAGCCTCTTCTGATCCTACCTCATTTTCACTGGTAGTCACTATGTTAGACGTCCAATCACCACCAGCCTTCTTGGTGAAAACCGAAACAAAGAAGTCATTAAGCACCTCTGCCATTTCCACATTTTCTGTTATTATTCCCCTCCGCCCCTCATTGAGTAATGGGCCTACCCTGTCCTGGGTCTTCCTCTTGCTTCTAGTGTATTTGTAGAATGTTTTCTTGTTACCCTTTATATCTCCAGGTAGATAGATCTTGCTTTGTGCCTTGACCTTTCTAATTTTGTCCCTATGTACTTGTGTTAGTTGTATATACTCATCCTTTGTAATTTGACCTAGTTTCCACTTTTTGTAGGACTCTTTTTTTTTTTTTTTTTTTTTTTTTTTAGATCATTGAAGATCTTCTGGTTAAGCTTGGGTGGTCTCTTCCCATACTTCCTGTCTCTCCTACACAGTGGGATAGTTTGCTCTTGTGCCCTTAACTTTGAAAAACTGCCAAATGTCTTCAATTGTTTTTCCCCTTAGAGTTGCGTCCCACAGGATCTTATCTACCAACTCCCTGAGTTTGCTAACGTCTGTCTTCTTGAAATCCACTGTCTTTATTTTGCTGTTCTCCCTCCTACTATACCTTAGAATCATGAACTCATCATTTCATGATCACTTTCACCCAAGCTGCCTTCCACTTTCAAATTCTTAGCAGTTCCTCCCTATTTTTCAAAATCAAATCTAGAACAGCCTCTCCCCTAGTAACTTTCTCCACCTTCTAAAATAAAAAATTGTCTCCAATACATTCCAAGAACTCATTGGATACTCTGTACCCTGCTGTGTTATTTTTCCCAATAGATGTCTGAGTAGTTGAAGTCCCCCACTTCACCACTGAATGGTGACACTGTACTGCTCCCCATATTTGTAAAGATGCTTTGGGATGAGAAGAGAATTCTTTTGCATGTATGCATATTTTAAACTCAAGCCCTATGCATTTTGTGAAGTTCTCTGTACACTTTCACTGATGATAATAGTAATTCTGATATAACTTTATATAACAATATTATGATAAAAATATTTTACATATGTTATGAAACAAAAATGTAGAAAGTTATATCCATTAACAATTTGAATTTTAGATTATGATGATTATGATGATGATGGAATGTAACTATTGCAAAGAATATGTGCTATACTTCTGGACTGTTTAATTTTTAATTAACACATTTTTTAAAATGTTTCACATAAAAGTGAAATCACTCTTGTAATGATGTGACTCTTTCTGTCTAGGGTATACAGAAAGATAGCTGTGAATCCAATCACAATATTACCTGTAAAGTGGGATACCCTTTCCTAAAGTCTGGAGAAGAGGTAGGAAACTGTTAATGGAATATTTTTGGAGAGGGCAGCAGCCCTGTATGGCAGCTGTCCATCCTGAGCTTTGCTACATGATCAGTTATGTATTTATGCACCAATTAAGCTTCTAGATGTAAATAAATCTCAAATAACTCCATGTCAATGAAAAAAGAACTCCTTCCCTCCCCCCCCAACACACACACACACACACACCTCACTGTGCCTCCCTAAAATAAGACTCAAAAGGTCCACTTTCTAATATAGATTTTGTCTCTATGGAAATAGCCATGTAAGATCCAGGAAATGCCATGATGTTCCCCCCCCCCTGCACATTTAACTCTCAATTCTTCACGGAAGAAACCTAGCCTCTATAATGAATGGGGAGAGATAGGTACCTTAGAATGTGATTCACAAAAGCCATGTGTGAGAGAGGTGTGTCCTAAACCCTGCCCCTTTCACAGAGATAGTTGTCTCATTCCAGGATGCAGGGACGCACCTGGCTCTGCTAGTCAACCACAAAGAGAAACCCCTCTCTTGGAATCAGGCAGTTTAGCCACCTAAATTGGGTTTTGTGAGAATGAGTTAGGCATGTGCCTCACTCACACAAAACAGGAGGTTAAGATGACACCCACCTTATAACTTTTAGCTCAGTGGTTATGGCATTCAATTAAAGAGCGGGAGCACTGTGCCTTAAGTATCCCACCTTCCAGGTGGATGCCTTAGCTAGCAGGTTACAGAGTCATTCTCTCTCTCTGTCTCTCTGTTTCTGGCCCTATGGCTCTTTAAGAATTTATTCACAATGAAACAACTTCAACGGGTGAGACTAAAGGAGCCCCACATTGAAATATCCCCATCAGGCAAAAGGGGGAGTTGAATCAGGGTCCCCCACATCCCAGGTGAGTGCTCTAACCACTGAGCTAAAAGTTATAACATTGCCGCCGCCACCGCCTTTTCCATTCTAAATGGGACCCAACATGATGATCAGCCTATGAGCACACCTACTGAATGGGGCCTCACATGCGAGATAGGCAGGCAAACGTCAAACTTTCCCCAGTTCCAGATCGCTCTGGGGCTTACTCAGGAGATAGGTGTCTGGATTCTTCCACTGAGGCAGCAGTGCACATGCCCAGAGAGAGCTTTTACCCTGGAAATGTAGGCACTGATTTTACATGCCTAAGGGTTCAGCAGGAGTTTTGTGGCTGGCTCTACCACAGGCCCTGCCCCCACTCCACCCCATCCCACCCCCTCCCTGGAGCCTGCCGTGCCCTTGCTCCTTCCCCTTCCCCCACAGAGCCTCCTGCACACCATGAAGCAGCTGATTGGGAGGGAGGGGAGGCGCTGATTGATGGGGCTGCTGCTGGATGGGAGACGCTAGGAGCTGGGGGGAGCTGATGTGGGGACTACTGATGTATTACTGCGGCTCTTTGGCAATGTACATTGGTAAATTCTGGCTCCTTCTGAGGCTCAGGTTGGCCATCCCTGAGCTAGATGAAAGAAAATTTCCTATAACCTCAACATTTTGCATAAGAAACATACCTAGAGACCTGGAAGTAAAAATGTTTAAACAATTGTAACCTATTTCTTTATATTTTAGGAATAAATTTCTGGTAGCCCAGATGTATTCTTTGGTGATTAAATCAAATGTCCAAATGCAGCACTTTAAATTTGGACTTCAGTGTTTGTAAAATAGCTTAAAATAAGGACAATCAATTGCACTTAAATTGCTCTAGGATAAAATATCTTATTCCTTTTATTTTGGGGTACACCAAATCTTGTGCAGATATAATAAATTACCTTAGATTCTCTCTCACACACCAACATACACACTTTTCCAATTCCAGTCTCTGAGCAGTAGCAACTAGATAAACTGTTCTTTCCATGTAGACAAATCAGGACAAACCCCACTTATTATTCCCATTCACAGCTTCTTAAGAGTCTTCTCATTTTACTTTCCAGCTGTTATTGTCAGTTTGTCTGTGGCTAGAGTCCTTCAATTCCCACTCAGTCTGAAAACCTAGATGTTTCATACCCTCATTTGCATTCAGATATTAATTCGTCTAATTGGCTGATAAACAGTCCCAGTAAATTCCTGTTCTAGGCCTCTTCCTGCCTTCCTTATATGCTCAAATTGCCCATACAGTGTTCTCTGGATCACTTATACTAAAGTTGTGCACACGTTTAAACCAATGGAGAAATAAAGAGCTTGAATTCAAATTCCTTTAGATTAACAAATTGTAAGATTGTTATATCACATAATTACCAAATGCTACATTTTCATTAAACCAAAGCAAAACTGCTACGGTGTAATCTGTCTAGTGATGCTGAGAGGTGCATGTTTAGAACAGAGCTTCCAAAGCCTTCCAAGTGACAATGTTATGTTATATTGGCCTTAATTATAGTCATTAGTAAATTGTTGTAAAATCCAGGATTATTTATTTGTTTAGATTTCTTAAATACATTTAAAAAATACCTATTCAACACTCTAGGCACCTTTGCCATGTATTAAAAATGCCATCACATTGGTACGAACAGATGCAAACCCAGCAGCCTCTTCTAAATGAGAAGGGAAACAGCCCATACCAGCTATACTACCAAGGCTTTGTATACAAATCCCTCCCTAAAGGCCTGATAGCTGTTGTACCAGGCTCTCGGGATCAACAGATGTGGAATTCTTAAATCAAGGAAATTAAATTTACAAATTGGAATTTAAATATGTAATTTTATTTTAATTATCTTTTATACACACATTATATATTCAATTTTATTCTGAGCCACCAGTTTTGAAAAATTGGCCCTGCAGTGTAATAACCTGATGGCTATTGGATTTCCTTTTCATTTTGGGCAAAATCCTGAAGTCCTACTCGTTCAGTTAGATGGACTGAAAACTGAGTATGGACTCCAAGATTTTTGACTTAGGAATTTTGCCAGTTTTCATCTGAATACATTTTAATGTTTAGCTGAGTATTACTCTCCTTTTCTTAGTATCTTTTTAAAATATGTGTTTTCTCCCCCAGATTTCTTTCAGAATAGTATTCCAGTTCAACGCTTCTTATCTTCTGGAAAATGCTACTGTTCAGGTGTATGTAACAAGGTTAGTTACCAAAATTGCTTTTATATCTCAAACTTTCCTTTTAGTTACTGTATAGCTTGCGCTCCAGCTGGTATGACAGAGATGGGGGGTTTTGGGGGGGCGGGGCGGGTTGGTTCAAAAGAGAATATTAAATGTCTAGAATGGCCAGCTTTAGAGATGTACAGAACTATTGGTTTGTTTGAGGCTATCAAATGATGTGGATTAAATAAATGGACATTCATTTATAGAGGCCAATGAGACAAGTGACTCAGATTTTCTAGCCTCAACCACAGAAGACATCTGTTCTGATAATAAAATTACCATACATTGTAACACAATTTGCAGTCTCTGCCAAGGAGAGAGGCCTAGGCCTCAAATAGCAATGGTGTTGCAGCAAGTCAAGATTGAGGTGCCTTGCCATAGCTGCATGGGTAAATTGGACTGCACCTGCCTGTAATATATGGTGTCACAGGAAATTACAGGGATTGTGTGATGGAGATGGCCCCTACTTGATATAATGTAGCTATTTTCAATCTACTGCAGTTTGTATTCTCATTTCTACAAGGGTGTAATTTTGACTTTGGCCTAATGCAGTATGTACCTTTTACTTACTGGAAAGAGCCATTTCAATTTATTTTTAAAAGACCATAATTAACTTGAAGTGGTCAGTGGGATTTTTTATATGCACAGCTGCAGGTATTTCAGTCTCTCAGAGCCCTCCCCACCAACTATACATACTGTGTACTGAGGAGTATCATAATCTGACCAGAGTGGTATGTTTTGTTCTAGTGACAGTGAAGAACCACTTGAGACCCTGACTGACAATGGAGGAGACGTTAGAATCCCAGTAAAATATGAAATGGGATTAATATTTTTAAGGTATTGTTTTTCTGTATTTAATTTTCTAGTATGGGATACAGCAGACATTTAAAGAGACTATTGTGTGGTTTTGCTGTTAGCTTGTACTTGGTAGTGTAGACAAAAGACAAACACTGGTTTTGTGAATAAAAAGCAAAGGGTTTATTGAAATGGATCAGTCACTGTCAGTAGCAGGCTGCAGCCACTTTTTATGTATCTACATGTGATTTATAGGATGACTAGTGCAATAGCAGCTTTCGCTGACTCTCATACTTTGTTCTGTTTATTCAGAGGTGTGTCACGTGCGTTAGAAAGCACAGCTTTCCCCTTGTAGTGAAAACTAGCATTTTGTATTGGCCCTCTATTGTTTTTTTTTTTTTTAAGGTTTCATAAATTAGCCTTAATTTCCAGATTCTCAAAAGCCTTTTATCAGTTCACATATACATTTTTAATTCAAGGGGTCTGCCATAGTAAAGATATATTCTTTGTTCTCAGGAACAGTTGAAATTCAGTTGAATTCCATTGTTAGAAATATGTGTGCAGGGTATGCCTACATATATCAATATGGGATGTGCTGTGTGTATATTTGTATATGTAAATGATTAGGCTAAATTCATGCCAACTGGGATTTTCAAAGCATCTGAAGGCAGTTAAGTGCCTAACTCCCATTTTTGCTTCTGAAAATTTCCCACTCTTTGTGTTACTTTGTTGACTTAAATCATCCCTAATAAATGGGTGTCAAATCTAGCTTTGAATACAGGTCCTCCCCATATGGAATAGAGTTAAATTTGACCCATCTGTTTTTATCCACCTTTTCTCTTTTCTGTTTGTTTACTAGGATTCTGCCTATTTCGCATGGCACTAGGGTTGGAGTGAAGTACTGCTCCATGTGAGCAAGGCAGTGTAGAGTCAGGCCTTAAATCCATCTTTCTTTTATGAATGATTTGTTCTGATATAGTTTTAACCAAACAAGGGATTTGTAATGTACATTATACTTAAAAAGACACAAGCACTTCTTAGAAAACCAATGACTTGTGCATTAATGGAAATAGTAGCACACTGTAATAAAACTAGCCCTGAAGGATTAACTTAAAGTAACAAAAAGTTCTCTAGAATTAACTTAGAGTGCATGATTATAAAGGTTTTGTTATTTTTTTAACCCACAGTCATTTGAAAGATCCCAAAGAACCCCATATTATAATTGCCGCAAATGATACAGTTCCTGCTGTTATTAATACAACTGAGAACATTGGGGATGAAGTTAACATAAACTATAAGGTAAGAAACAGGAGCTACAATGACACTATAAAGGGACTAGTTCTGTTTTTGAACTTGGTTGAATGCACTTATGTCCTTTGCTAACCTATTACCTAAGTGTCACATTTGCAACATATTAAACCTCCTACAGCAGCATTTTGTGTTTTTTGCTTTCAAAATATTATATATCAGCGGTATTCAAATGTGATCTGTGGGCCATGGAGCCATTCAAGACGGTCAGTGGGAAAGCATGTGCCATTGAAACTAGAAGCTTCCCTTAATTCATTACAGTTTGTACTTATTTTTGAAAATTGATATTTCCAGAAACCAGCTAGCTTTGAAGGAAGTACCATGCTCTAAGGACTTTGCATTTCTAATTAAATGAAGATGGCAAAGTAGAATACTTGGGCTGGAAGAGACATTTAGTGGGTTATAAATCCCTCACATTGTAGCAGGACTGATTTTAGTTATCTCTAAAACATCCCTGTTTCCCAGTTTTAAATCTAGCATTGAATATTAGTCCTATCCATATGAAAAGTCTGAATCAGCAACTTTCTGTCTGTAATAGATGGGCCTTGGGAAAGGACTAACTCTTTCTATACAGTAATTACAAAGGTGAAATTGTTATCCCTCTGCTATATTATATCCCACCTATGTCGTTGTTACCCACCCATACTTTTTAAACATTAAAGTTTAGATACAGTATTCTCCAATCTTTGTGTTAATGTTAAAATTAAGAGATTGTTTGAGGTGGGATTATCTGATTTCTAAACCCTACCTGACTGAATAAAGGCAGAAGCTGAGGGGCTGCAAAGCGCATAGTCAGAAATCTGATAGACAGTGTCCCTGCTACTAGCTTGGGACCCTGCTTGTAAGTGATAGTCCTCCTCCCCACCCCTTCCTGCAGAGTGCCAGTTCAGAAGGAGCAGAAATTTGTGTGTGAGAGAGAGAGAGAAGCCACTGTGATCTGAGAAACAAGTCAGACTGAGCTGAGATAGGGAAGGAGGGGAGCTGCAAGAAGACGGTTGCTTTAGAGCTGTTCTAAGAGTCTTTGGGTAAGAACGTTCTTTTGAGCCAGCTAGTACTGCTGCCAGAAGCCATTTCCTTTTCCCAACAATGGCTCCTCTACTGCTTCCCAAGTTAGAGCATTGTTTTGGATTTGAACACGGAGTTAAAAATAGAAAGGAAAGCCCCTAGGAACTCACGTAATACAAGTCCTAAAGGGAAAACAGATGAGCTGTACAAGGGAGTGGCAAGAAATGTAGAATATGTCAAAATAGACTGAATCCTGTCTTTCTGTCTGCAGCCACCTATTTATTCATCAGATACATAGTAAACTGCATTTGCTAATTCTGGAGTACAATTAATACCTGTCTGCTGCTTGAATAAAATTAATGGAGCTCACATCATGCTCCCTTTCACCACTGGCTGACTGCATAGTTACGAAGGGTTAAGTTTAGAGGCGAGAGCAACAAGGGTGATGTTATGGTGGACATGTGCTATAGACCACTGGATCAGAAGGATGAGGTAGACAAGGCTTTCTTTGGACAACTAACTGAGGTTTCCAGATCACAGGCCCTGCTTCTAATGGGGGACTTCAATCACCCTGGACTATAAGGTGGATAGAAAGCTGGCTAGATCATTGGGCTCAATGGGTAGTGATCAATGGCTCTATGTCTAGTTGACAGCCGGTACCAAGCAGAGTGCCCCAAGGGTCGGTCCTGGGGCTGGTTTTGTTCAATATCTTCATTAATGATCTGGAGGATGATGTGGATTGCACCCTTAGCAAGTTTGCAGATGACACTAAACTGGGAGGATTGGTAGATACGCTGGATAGAGATAGGATACAGAGGGCCCTAGACAAATTAGAGGATTGGGCCAAAAGAAATCTGATGAGGTTCAACAAGGACAAGTGCAGAGTCCTGCACCTAGGAAGGAAGAATCCCATGCTCTGCTACAGGCTGGGGACCAACTGGCTAAGCAGCATTTCTGCAGAAAAAGGGGATTACAGTGGACGAGAGGCTGGATATTAGTCAGCAGTGTGCCCTTGTTGCCAAGAAGGCCAACGGCAAATTGGGCTGTATTAGTAAGAGCATTGCCAACAGATCGAGGGAAGTGATTATTCCCCTCTATTCGGCACTGGTGAGGCCACACCTGGAGTATTGTGTCCAGTTTTGGCCCCCCTACTACAGAAGGGATGTGGACAAATTAGAGAGAGTCCAGCAGAGGGCAACGAAAATTATTAGGGGGCAGGGCAACATGACTTATGAGGAGAGGCTGAGGGAACTGGGGTTATTTAGTCTGCAGAAGAGAAGAGTGATGGGGGATTTGATAGCAGCCTTCAACTACCTGAAGGGGGGTTCCAAAGAAGATGGAGCTAGGCTGTTCTCAGTGGTGGCAGATGACAGAACAAGAAGCAATGGTCTCAAGTTGCAGTGGGGGAGGTCTAGGTTGGATATTAGGAGACACTTCACTATTTCACTAGGAGGGTGAAATAAACCCAATCACTGGAATGGGTTACCTAGGGAGGTGGTGGAATCTCGATCCTTAGAGGTTTTAAGGCCTGGCTTGACAAAGCCCTGGCTGGGATGATTTAGTTGGTGTTGATCCTGCTTTGAGCAGGGGATTGGACTAGATGACCTCCTGAGGTCTCTTCCAACCCTAATATTCTATGATTCTATGAAGGGAGGGGGGGAAAAAACCACAGTCAAACACCAATAAGGTAAGGAAGGTCCTAACTAGAAAACAGGAAATACAGAGTTGTTCTTGTTTCTTGTAGATTGAAAAAGGTGAACACTTTCCAGTGCCACAACTCACTCTGCAGATTTCATTCCCCAACTTGACTTTGTCCAAAAACCCCATTCTCTACCTAAGTGGATTGTCATCTTCAGATGTAAGTTATGACTATAAACATGAATGCACCTTCATTTTATTCTAAAGTTTAAATGTTTTTCTTCCATTTTTTTGTGTTTGGTGTCAGAAAATGAAAGACTCAATTTGATTACATATGGGCACTTAAATTTAGCTTTGATTGCAATCTACATGATAACTTGGATTTGGAATAAGATGTAAACCTTCTTGAAGAATTTCTAGAAATGTAGCCGTTCACAAAATAAGGCCTGCCTAGCTTTGGTGTTTGAACAATAATTTGAAGATATCAAGATTAATTTCATTTATTGTCAAGCGCGTGGCTTAGTGGTTAGGGCACTGAAAAGCTTCAGCAGCATCCTGCTTTTCACTGAAGCATATAGCTACATGCATACTACCTACCACTGCCAATGGTGTGCAGATTAGATGTAGCCTAAATTACCTCATAAAAGACTGTCATATTTGTAATGAGAAAAATAATAAAAATAATATGCTTCAACAGGTATGTCACCTTCATTTTGCTCTTCTATGCTCTGGTTATTAACAAATGTATAGATATATAGTGTATATAGTGTATATAGTATACAAATGTGTATATATAGTATACAAATATATAGTATAGTATATATAGTATACAAATGGGTATACTATAAAATGATCTTGTTGTTACAGTTGCTAAATCTTAGGGTACTGACCTATTTCTGGAGCTTTTTCATGTTATTATTTTGGACCTTCGGGCAGTAAGAGAGATGCTGGTATTTTTTCTAACAGAATGCAGTCTGCCAAACCAGTCACCCTATAGATCCATTCAAGATCAATTCTGGGACGCTGTTTGTGGTGGCAAAAATAAAAGAGCCTACAAAAGATACAAGTATGGTAAGCCTGTCTAAAATGTGTACATTCATTGCAGTATTTACCTGGAATGTTTTGAGTTGAATATTTCTAATAAATACTGTTAAGATATTCCTTCATATAATTTCGTCTTAAATATTTTAATAGCTGAAAGCGTTACCTTTAAAGGTAACATGCTATATTTTTTTATTAGCTCTTGCTGTAAAAACTGCACATGAAGCTGAACTACACATCCTTGGGCCAGATCTTCGACTTGTGTAAATCAGCGTAGCTCCGTTGACTTCAGTGGAACTATGCCTATTTACATCAGTGTAAATCTTTTATCCTCGTCCTTCTCGTCTAATGAAATAAATATTAAGTAATATTTTAAAGACCTGACCTCCCACTTCCTGGCAACTTTGTTTAGTCATTTCCAACTATGCAAAATTGGTACAAAATGCTAGCATTCTGATATGTTACATTTGAATTAAAAAGTAAGCTTGGTTATTTCTGTGTAATTTTTTTGTCTAGCCAAGCCCCGGTAATCAATATTCTTTTAGTGTTAATAACACATACAACTAACCTATAGTAAATTACAAATCACTGGTCTATACATAGGATGTTTTATTCTAGAGAGTCATATTAAAATGTTTAATTACTAATTCCTGTCCATAAACATTTAAACAGGACTGTGATACATACAACTGTGCATCTATTAATTGTACTCTGGCCCCATCTGATATAACTCAAGTGAACATTTCATTAAGATTATGGAAACCTACCTTTATAAAAGTAAGTAAGCCTTCTCCACATTGAGTATAACTATGGGTTTGAAACAATATTAAGCCAAATATAATGCTTAGACAGTTATATTTTTTTTAATCTTCAGTCTTCTAGTACTTGAAATTGTTTCCTTACTATTTTAAGAATTCCCTTGAAATTAACCTACATATATTCTGTTACTGAGGTACTCAGAACATCAGAATTAAAAATGCATTTTCACCAGAGCTGCATAGAATAGAATTATTACCTACCTGTGATGTGATGCCTCTGTGTATATGACCCAAAATAGCATTCAGATTATAGCTAATATTTCACATTGCAAACTCCTATTTCAGCAATTCAGTTTTTCAAGACTCTATTTCCCTTTAAATATCTAAGTTTTGCCTTGTTTTTTGGAGATGTATTAGGCTCCACTCCTGCAAACACTTATGTATGCACTTAACTTGATGCTCATTAATTATACCTACATGCTTAAGATATTCATGTGTGCAATTTTTGCAAGATCAGGACTTTAAATATGTCAGTCTTAGTTTCATATTTTTTGTTTCTTTCCCATAATTTTAACTGTACTTTGGGGTTCAATCCTACAAGTACTGAGATGTACTACAAGTACTGGCATGTTGCAGGATCAGACCATAGGTCCATGTGCATTATTTCTGTCTTCACTGTTGCTTGAAACTTTAGCATCATGTACAGAATTAATGTGCTGTCCCACTATGCCTCTCTGTGATTTTTCTATTTATCATTCCGTTTTGCTCTCCTACCACCTCACAACCTGAACTTAGTTCTATGCTGTTATTCATCTCTGAAATTTCAGTCTTAAAAATATTTAACATAAACAGTGGCATTTTGTTTTCTTCCAGGCAAGTATTCACAGTTTACATCTCATTGTAAGAGCATTACTTCAGAGTGAAAACTCATCACTGATTTTGAGAAGAGACAATCAAAAACGAGAGGTATGTGCGACCCTAGTCTCTGACACCCATTGTAGGATTTACCCTGTTAATGACATGTTTGATATGTTACCTGCCGCAGTGAACCACACTTCTCTGAGGAAGAGGTCTATAATTTTCTATCTATTCAGAGTAAAAAAAAATGTCAGAACTAACTTAAAATAATATTGAATGATAGAAAAACTATGCTATTTATCAATTTACATATGAAGTAGAAAATTATTCACCTAATCTGGAGCTAACCATTGCAGTAAATTAGTGCTTCCCCTGTCCATGTGGATATGAGACACACTTAAAATGAATCTTTTAAAAACATTAGTAATTTAAAAAGCAGCTGTCCTAGGTAGTCTTGAAAAACAAATGTCCTTTAGAAACAATTCTGCTTATATGCAATATTTTCCTCTAATTGTTTCCTCCTCTTCATTACCAGGAGTATTTATATGAACATAAGATTTTATTTCTTAAAGCTACATCTACCCTGACTGTGCAATCCTCATTTGCAATACCTCTTATGGCCTGATCAACTCCTATTAAAGTTCATTGCCTGTTAATGGGAGCCAGTATAATCATCTCTATCCTATTTTTTCGTTTGTAACTTTTATTTAACTCTTTAAAACATCGTAGAATACATTGCATAAAGCTATACAAAATAAATTTATTGTATTGTTTTCTAGGGTAATTTCTTGTTTGTGTAATATTGTATTAGATAACTACACTGGTAACTCTAGGTGGTAAATCTTACTGTATGTTACTGTGCAGTGCCCCCAAGAATTTCTGAAAGAGTGACCTTCAGAATGAATTAGTTCTTGTACATATTACTTTGGGAACTACTAATTACATGCCAGTGATGAGCCATAAGCTTTTTCTTTATTTTTCTACATACATTCCTTTTAAAACACAGATTAAAATTTAGATCATAAACTAAAATGAAGTTTGGCTGCTCTTGAGGATAAACTGAGCTACCTCTACATTGTGATGTGAATCAGAAATACCTTGTTTTAATTATAAGAAGTCATTGAAATTAAATGTTTAGTTTACAAATTTTAAGGCCTTGCTGCACAAGAGAGTTGCATTGTTTTAACTTAAAATAGTTTTTAACACCAATTTAAGATTAAAATGGTGAAAGGCCCTGTATGGACACTCTTATTTCAGGTCATCTTAAACCAATTACAAATAAAACTGAAAAAACAAAATAAGTCTCGTTTAGAATGAGAAGATTTTCTACACAGCCTTTTATATTGATTTAACTAAATTGGTTTAAAATCACAAATGTAGTTAAACCACTGCAACTTTTTCATGAAGTTAAGCCCTTAACATGCTCCTCTGAATCATGGAGCAGGTACTGTAAACACTCCATAGTGTGCAGTCTTTCCACATGCATTTTCTGTACTCCTGAATGAACACACATCTCTTTTTTAGGAGCTTAACACAAACTTAAATAAACATTTCCCAGTATTACTGAAAATCCTTTCTGAGAATCACAACCATATGATAAACAGAGAAATGTTATGCCAGAATTTTTGTGACAGCCTTCGCTAAGGGTTGTTTGGTAGGAGAGCACTGTCTAGTGGTTAGGTTAGTTGGGGGGGTTGTTGGCAGGCGAGCCCTGGCCCTCCCACTCCACTGGGCTCCAACCCAGGGCCTTTTGAGGGCTATCCATGTTCTGACAGCTGGGGAGGCTTAAGGCAGCCCTTCCTGGGCCACTTCCTATCACCTTCCTGCAATTGTCCCAAGGTCGCCATCTGGGGTTAGGCAGAGTGAGGACAACTGCCTCCTCCTGGGGTATGGCCCAGCCTCCTGGGCCAACTCAGTCCAAGGCTTTCCCCTGTTGGGATAGTTCAAACAAAAATTAAGGGGATCAATCCAGTCCAGAGTTCATATGAGAGGGCAATGCTTCTCTCTCAGTATGTCTCTGCAGCAGGCCCTCCCTTCCCCCAGGGAGGGGCCTTTGGGCAGTTGTTTTGCGAGAAATACTGCCTTTCCCTCAGCTCATCTCCCTGGAGCTGCTAGTAGCAGGTCTGCTCTTCTCCCTGGTCTGCCCCCAAATGAGCTGCTCTCCTGCCTTTTAGTTCCTTCTCCAGTTGGTACATTTGCTACGGTGTGGCAGGGTGGAGCTGGCTGAGCCCAGAGTAATTTCTTAATTCCTGGTTGCTCAGTCTGGGGTTTGTGCACCGCATCACACTTCAGAAAATATAGTTCATTAGAATACTACATTCACTTAGTAGCAGAATTGTGATAAATAAAACAGTGACTCCTAATTAGAAGGTACTTTGCAATGTTCTTGTAGCCATGTTGGTCCCAGGATATGAAAGGGACAAGGTAGGTGAGGTAATGTCTTTAATAGGACCAATTTCTGTTGGTGAAAGGGACACGCTTTCAAGCTTCTCAGAACTCTTCCTCAGGTCTGGAGGAAGAAACGAGTGTCTGAGCTAAATACAAGGTGGGACAGATCCTTAAGCATAAGGGATTCACACATGCTGTAGGAGACCACTTAAAATGAAGTGAGCAATTAAGGGTTAGCAAGCAGTAGGTTGTGTTCCAAATTGTTGTAAGGGCCATAAAAAACAGTGTCTCTATTAAGTCTGTTTTTTATTATCCAGCAGAGTTGCAAATTTAAGTTCCAAGGCTCATTTTTTGATGGTGTTGGGCAGGTTTCCTTGAGGACGAGGACTGAGAGGTCAGATGCACAATGATCATTTTGAGAAAAGTGTTCACCCAGAGGTGATAGTGTATTTCTGCCTTTTATCATTTTTCTATGTGAGTTCATTTGAGAGTGTAGCAGTTATCTGGTTTCACCTATGTAACTGTTGCTAGGGCATTTGATGCACTCTATGAGGTATATCACATGTTGTGATAGGCATGTGTGGGACCCATGGATCTTGAAAGGTTTATTCTGGGGCTACCAATCATTGTAGCAGTGGAATTATGTCCGCAGGTTTTGCATCTGTTGTTCTGGCAGGGTCTGGTCGCACTTTGAGTTGGTGTGTCCTGGTCTATGGGGAGCTTGTTGAGGTTGGGTGTTGTCTGAAGGCTAGAAGGCAGGGTTTGAGAGAGATTTTTCAGGATGTAGTCCCCATCAAGTATGGGTTATAACTGTTAGATGATACCCCATGTGGTGTGATAGGTAACAACTGGAAGTGTGCGGTCAGTGAGTTTTTTTTCCCCCCTATATTGAAGCAGGTTCTTCTGGGTATTTGGGTGGCCCATTCCATGATACAATCTATTTCTTTGATAGTGTGTCCTTGTTTAGTGAAGGCAGATTTAAATGTGTTTAGATGTGTATACTGGACTTCTTATTTGGAGCAAATTCTGTGGTATCTGAGTGCCTGGCTGCAGATAACAGATTTCTTGGCATGTCTGAGGTGGTTATTGGATCTGTGATGGTAAATGTCGTGATCTGTGGCTTTCTTGTATATAGTTGTCTGTAGGGTTCCATTGTTGAATCCAATCATGGTCTTCAGGAATTTGGTGCTGGTGTGACAGTGTTGTAGAGAGAGTTGATGGATCGGTGGCGGTGATTGAAGTTGTGGTAGAAAGCTATGAGGAAGCTTAGGTCATCTGTCCAGAGGATGAAAATATCATTGATGTATCTCAGGTATATCATTGATTTTTGTGGTGCATTTTTCCAGAAATTCCTCCATGAGGTGTCCCATAAAGAGGCTGCCATCTTACTAGCCATTGCTGTTCCCATAGTTTGGACAAAGTGTTTGTTGTTAAATATGAAGTAGTTGTGGGTGAGGATGAGTTTGGCTATGCGTTTGGGGTGGATTTCTGAGTGTTCATTATTTTATAGGTATTTGAGGCAGACAGTGATGCCATCATGGTGAGGGATGTTGATATATAGGGAGATGATATCCATGGTGGTAGGGATGGTGTTATGAAGGAGGTTGTTGATGTTGAAGAGTTTCTGGAGGAAGCTTGTAACGTCTTTGAGGAAACTGGCCCATTGTGTGAACTTTACACATCTTGTGAGACTTTACATAAATATCAATTTTCATACTGAGAGTTAAATTCTGTCTTTCATCCTTTAAATTCTACCCACAAAATGAAACTATAGGGTTCTTTTGAAAGTCATACTACAGTATCTACAGTAGGTGATACAAGTTATGCTACTTTGTTACTTAGAGAATTTTTTTTTTTTACCATTTACCTTTTGAATAATTTTCACAGATCACGATTAAAATTTCAAGAGAACTTCACCCTGGCGTCATCCCTTTATGGGTCATTTTACTGAGTGCCTTTGCTGGACTCTTGATTCTTGCACTTCTTATATTTGCATTGTGGAAGGTAAGCTACACATTTGTTTGATTTGTGTTTAGATTTTTACATACGTAGATGTTTAAGGGCTCAGTCCTGTGTTCTTACCATTAGAACTTGGCAAATATAATAAATCCCTAAATTAGTAAAATATCATAATAAATACTTAATGAAATTTCATTTTTCCCTAAGTAAAATAGACCATTCTAACCACTTGGGTACAATCAATATGTGCCAGTTTTCTAGCAGTGAGATTTCATTAAAATTAGATTCAGTTAGAGTTCTTGTCGCAAAAAGTGGGTTCTGACACAGGGATGCTTAGAAAAAGTGCTGCTTTGCACTTTTGTCCTACTAACAAGAGATTCTTCCATCTTGTGAAATCATTTCTAAGCCAGTTCAATCTGGTCATGCCTCAGAGATCAAATAATGAAAGTTTCACTGAAATACCTTAGAGCTACTCTGTGGAACACTAACACTGATTCACCACAGTGAAGTAGTTAAGGTATACAATACAGAATGGTAAATAATTTTAGCTAACCATGCCAGGTTTCTCCTGCGTTCCTTTAATTTTGGGTTGCTTCAGCTGAAATACAGTCTCAAAATTTCTTAAAAATTTGGGAAGTCAAAGCACCTCTGAGGGTCAGGCCCTAAATAGCTACTCTCAGATATCACGCATTAACTCCAGGTATGTATGGTTTGATCCTGCAAAGTTATGAGTACTTCTTGAAGGTGCAGGGTGCTCTCCACTCTCAGTCAACTCAGTAGGAATTAAGGTTTCTCAGCATCCCACAATAAGCATTTAAAACCTTGCAAGACCTCTAATGATCCAAAGCCATTTCTAATAACTCTAGAAATAGACCATTGTTGTAACCATAAATAGTAAACTAAGATTAGCATTATTAACTATCCCAAACAAAATTTCTATACCATGAAAAGGGAGAAGAGTCAAAATCCATAAAGTCCACTAGGGACTTTGCTATTGCCAGTCTGTTTTATACCTTATAGCAGTACCTTAGAGAGATGGTGCTAGTAAAATTTTAGTATTGGTACTGATTCATAACAGTTTTCTCTTTTAAAAATAAAACTGTGAATAAAACTTTACGCTACTTTTTTTTTAAAAAAGTGGGAGTCTTGAGGTCCATATGCAAGAATCCACATATAATTTCACACATACATACATGCAGATACACTACTGCACATGTACAGCCATTTGAACATATAATTAAACTGATTACATTCTTAGCTAGCCATGTACACACACACGGTCACTTGATTTGCATGTACACTCGTGGTAGGCACAACATTGCTCATATTTCTTCAGTTGATCTCAACCCTTTATTTTTATGATATGTGTAAAAAATTAGAATTAGGCAATAAAGTCAAAAGTAAATAGTGATTTTGGGTGCCCGACTTGAGACCCATTAAAGGGGCCTGACTATCAGAAAGTGCTATGCATCCACTATCTGACAACCAGGCCCCTTCAAGGTGTCCAGTTTAGCAACCAAAATCACTAGTGAATTTAAAAATGTAGATATTAAGTGTCATTAGTACCTATTAACTGATTCTTAATCATTGCAGAATTAAAATTAAGTAACTATGAAAATACCTCCAGCGCTTACATATTTACAAAATCAGCAGAACTAGTAGAAAACTAGCGAATACGTTGATATGTTGGGGCCAATTTTCAAAAGTGGCCACCACTACCTTTGCATCTTCAAAATTACACATCTACAATTCACAAATAATTTTAGACATGAAATTACCAGATTTTCATGCACAAAAGCAGGTTTTGTCTGTGCCATGTTGCAGGTTAACAAAAACTGGCCTGGTAAGTGGTGATTCTGAGTGGAATAAATATGCTGTATAACTAGCTGTCTGTTGCCCTCATTAACGTTGCAAAATATGACATTACATTTGTTGTTAGCTGAACAATTAAATGAAGAGTGTAGCATTATAAAATTATTTTGTATTGACTTCAGACTTGATATTCTTCAGCAATTCAAATTTCAAATTATAATTTAAAGACAGTAAAAAGAACAAGGAGTAGTTGTGGCAGCTTAGAGACTAACAAATTTATTTGGGCATAGGTTTTCGTGGGCTAAACTCACTTCATCAGATGCATGTAGTGGAAAATACAATAGGAAGATAGATAGAGGACATGAAAAAATTGGGGTTGCCATACCAACTCTAACGAGAGTAATCAATTAAGGTAGGCTATAATCAGCAGGAGAAAAAAAACTTTTTTGTAGTGATAACTAGGATGGCCCATTTCAAACAGTTGACAAGAAGGTGTGAGTAACAGTAGGGGGAAAATTAGCATGGTGAAATAGCTTTTAGTTTGTGTAATGACAAATACATTGTTTGTTTGACTGCTGTGCTTAAATCTTTTGCCACAAGTGGGCAGTCTTCTCAAAGCCAAAACTCAGTTAGTATGTTAGTAATTAGTATGCATAGCCACTGAAAAATCTGGAATTTAAACAGTAAACTAATATTTGTTCAACAGTCCTCTAATTTGTTTGAAGACTTGACAAACCTTTGACACTTTCCGTCAGCATAACAATGATTCAGCAATCATTGTACATTAACTTTGCTCTCAGTTCGTCTGTTAATGTGAGATATGTCATTATTGTTCCAGTCCATTAAAGCAACATTGTACTTCAGTAATAAGTGAATTTGTATCATCTGTAAGCATTAAAACAGTAAATAAAAACATTTAAGCTTTGCCAAAATGTCTCATGTTTCTAAAATTCCAGTTTTGAATTGCATTCTCTTTTTTCTGCTATATACAGGCTGGATTTTTCAAAAGGCCACTAAAGAAGAAAATGGAGAAATAAAGAATTCTACCAAAGGAGAGTATGTTGCTATTAAACAACGATCTGTCCTCAGGTCTGCCTCAAATATGACTGTAAAGCTATAAATATAGTTATAAATTTGATGGTCACAACATTTTCTAAACTCCATCATGGACTAATCAAGGTGTTTTTTAAAAAGAGGAAACGGCAGCAAACAAATCAAGTATATAGGTGGATGTTAAAAAGGGAAAACAGCCCTATAGTATTTTGTAATATGTTAGAAAATATCTTAAGCTGTTACTCATTTTTGGAGAGTAATTCAATTTTAAAATTCTGAGTTGTTTTGTATAGGGAAAATAGTCTATTCATGTTTTTTATCAAATGAAATATTTCTTCAGCCCAAATTATGCAAGAAGCCAAGTTGCAAGCAGTAATCATAATCTCTTTACCACATGTTCCTTATTTTCAAAAGAACAAAGTATTCAAAAGTCATTTCTCATAATGGACTGGCAATTGGCTAAGCCAGACTTTCAAACCTTGAGCATGCACCAGATACAGTCGGGTATATCTGACAAAAGGATAATCCAGAGGAAAGGGGCAACTGCAGAGCTTGCACGAAACTTGCAATTCCAAGGGCTTTTCTTCCCTCTTAATGTAGTTCATCCAGATGTACAGAGGCCATTCCATGAAATAAATTTCTATTATTAACAAAACTATTCAAGATTGATCCCTTAAGTCGTACAAGTGTCTGAACCAGAATCTGACTTTTAGCAGGCCTGTAAAATTATGCTCACAAAATTATAATTACAAGCACAGCTGATTGCTCATTGTTTGCAAATAAGCAGAATCACATTTGGACTCTCAAACTGATGTGTGCAGCAAAATTGTAAGTCTTGTGTTTTTTAGAGACACCCCAAAAATTTGCCCCTCGCTGTGTATCTTGGAGTTGCCAGTAGGGTTGCTTCTTGAACTATCCATGAAAAGTTACTGTGTAGCTATTTAATTCAGTAGGTTGAAAGTGCCCAACCAGATAATTATCAAAAGAGCAGTTACAAAAGCACTGACAAGCATTTTATATTACAAACCATGCCTCATTTTTTACTTACAAGTTTAAGAACTGATGCAAAATTTGTACAGTGACTAAGCACTTAACAAATGATGTTTATTTTGTATCAAAGATTTAAAATGTTATATAATACACTGAAACATAGATACTAACATTATATTTCTCTAAACCCATTTCGAACACTAATCATTTTTAATATAAAACTGCCTCTTTTTTTCACATGGGTCACATTCCTTCTACCGAATGAGCATATGTGGATATGCCTCCATCTTCCAAAAGTAGCCCAGCATTTAGACAATGGAGTTTATTCATCTCCTTGGTACAAATTTCACTGAAATGCAAAAGCCACTGCAGTTTTTCCAAAGAACATAACATGTCAGGCATATTTGTTCTATTCTTTGATAATAGTCTTACCAAGTGTATTGTTACTTTTTAATATGAGTGTATATTTTTCTAAAAAAGTGACCATAGGTTGAATTATATATGTGGGCAAATAAAGCTCTGGAAATTTAGGAGGTGCTTCATATCTGAAAGAGGATATCAGGGGGTAAATCATGAAGTCCCTCGTATCTACTTTTTGGCTTATATGGTAGTCATTGGGATGGGTTGAGACTTATTAATATAGCAAGTATGAGTTTGTTTGAAAATGTTTGTAAACTTTCTTTCATGTTCAAGAAAAATTATGATTGCACAACCCTAACCTGACTGAAATTGCCCATGTCTCGTATTTTAATGGACATAATTCATTAGAAAGTGTGGCAGAGTCACAACATGGACTTGATAAATAACTGTGCCTCCACTGTCCCATGGAGTTTGTGAAATTCAGCGTAAATCCACCAAAGTCAGTGGACTTACCCCAAAGGTACACAGGTATAACTGAGAGCAGAAGTTATAGAATTCAAAGAGTGGCATGTAAACCCCCGCCCCTGCTTCATTCAGTGTGCAAATTGGTCAGCAGTTGAGTGATACAAAGGTCTACTCATTGCACAATGAAGATGAAAATAAATATTAAACAGCTGCTTCGTTGTCTGCAGTCCAGTTTGCACACTATATGAGTACAGGTTTTGTAGATAGACATGGCCATATAGCAATGAAGTTATCTGTCTGAGGTACATAATATGGTGATGAGGGCCATATATCTGTCTGCATGCCTCACAATGATTAATGTATTTATCCTCATACCATCGCTGTGAGGTGAGGAAAGGGCTATTATCCCTATTTTTGCAGAGAGATTAAGTGACTCCCCTGTGGTCACACAGGAAGTCTGTGACAGAGCAGGAACTAAACTCCCAGTCTCCTGAATCTCTTTCTCGTGCTTTAACCACAAGTTCATTCTTCTTCCCCACCTGTGATTAACCGCTGTATATGTTATAATACAATGGGGCAGTGCTAAGACACGTCATTTTAACTTTAGCATGTCCTGACTTTTAAGCGCTTCATGTTGCAACTGTGATGATCTCTTCAGCAGTATTTTTAATGAAATGTTACATTTAATTTCTGAGCAATGCTGTTATTGACTAATATGCATCAGCAACCATGTTAGTTTTTATATACAGTATATTTCCCTAGAGAAAGTGTACAAAAGTATTCTTCCTAGGTAAAGCACGTTTCCATTCATTTTAGCCACACTTTGGATCATACATGCAATAATAGGCTTTATATAATAGCCTTTCTTCTCTGTTTGTACCATAGCACTTTCTTCCTACTCATTCTTGCTCTCATAGCCCTGGCCTACACTGGGGAAGGTGGGGAGGTTGACCTAAGATATGCAACTTCAGCTACATGACTAGCGTAGCTGAAGTCGGCGTATCTTAGGTCGACTTACCTGGCCATGAGGACGGCGGCAAGTCAACCGCTGCTGCTCCCCCATCGACTCCACTTCCGCCTCTTGCGAGCTGGAGTTCCGGAGTCGACGGGGAGTGCGTTCTGGGATTGATTATCGCGTCTAGATGAGACGTGATAAATTGATTCCTGATAGATCTATCACTACCTGCCGATCTGGTGGGTAGTGAAGACCTGCCCTTATTAGATTTTCAATTTAAAAAAAGAAACTATTTAAATATAATAATATGTAAAGTAAGTACTGCCATGGAATACTTTCTTATCACATAACCTGCATTAGCAATCCACTATTTCTACTCGAGAGAACCTTTGTACATACCATCACACAAACAATATTACTCTTATCACACAAACCATAGAAAACCCTATTGAAACCAATGGTGCAAATATCAGAAACATTTCACTGACATTCTGCATCTACTAAAGGTTACAAATAAATACTCTGTTTCATATATTAAGCAGCAGCAAGTTGCAATATGATTCTAATAATTAACAGTTGGTGGGTTGGGACTTTTTTTGTTTAAGCAAAAGTTTAAACAGTTTAAAAACATAAACAGATGCAGTTGTAAAATGATACAGGTGGCACCAGGGGCCCAAAGCATTTGCAGGTGTCATTGGGGATCCAGTAGCACCCCAAATTGAAAACTTCTTAAATGAAAGAAGGATAGCCAGGACAATCACCCCACTTTCCCTTAACACACTATCAGTGCTTCCCTTATGTCCAAGCTAAACTTCTGCCAGCTTGCCTTTATCTAAGGGTATGTCTTCACTACCAACGTTAAAGTGCTGCCACGGCAGTGCTTTAACATGGCTGTGTAGTCGCAGCACCAGCGCTGGGACAGAGCTCTCCCAGCGCTGTAAAAAACCCACCCCCACGAGGGGAGTAGCTCCCAGCTCCAGGAGCATGGCTCCCAGCACTCGTGCACTGTCTACACTGCCACTTTACAGTGCTGAAACTTGCATCACTGGGGAAGGGGGTGTTTTTTCACACCACTGAGCGAGAAAGTTTCATTGCTGTAAAGTGGCAGTGTAGACAAGGCCTAAGTATTGCTCTCCGCCAGGCACTAGGAAAGCAAAGATGCTGCGCCATCTGGGTCTGATGGAAAAGAGGCATAGAACTGTGTGTGTCCTGTGCATCTTGATAGAACCACAGCCCAAATTGTTTTATTATTTTCCTCAGTATGACATACAGGCGGGGCAATCAAAACCAGCCTGGCAGAACATGCATGAGAACTGTCTCTGGACAGATAAGCAATTGATCAAAATCACATTCTCTGATCTCTTGGGGCCAAATCCTGTTCCCATTGAAATCAAAAGACGTTTTGCTATTGAGTTCAATGGGAACAGGCTTTTACATTTGGAGAGGAAAGAACAAAATTACTCAAGCAAGGACTATGTGGCTTACATCTCAGGTATCAAAGGCTGCTGACTCATATGAGAGAGCAAATATCTGATCTTTGTCCATTGCAAGGGAGAAATCGGCAATCAATGAGGCTAGAACAGTCTCTGTACCATATACATCTCATAAGTCCATCTGCAAAGGATCAAGGAAATATGAAGGCTCCAGATTACATTAAAGTCCTCTGTCCCTTGGTTAGAATGCTCCCATCAGTATATGTTCATAGTCCAGAGTCTGGAGCAGGAATCAAAAACACTGTTTAAATACCTTCCATCTCCCCTCCCCCCCACCCCCTCTTGAGAACTCCTGACCAACTTAACAGCAGAATACATATGCTAAGCCTTTGTTTATGTTTGTTAGCATATGTATTGTGCTGTTAAACCCATATAAAGAATGAATGCCCTCCCTAGCTGTGTTCTGTTCCTTAAAATACCACTAACAGTAATAACTGTTGGAATTTTGCACAGTTTTTAAGAGAGGGAATCGTAAGAAAACCTGTTGAATTCTGCATGTTTGCTTTTCTTCTGTAAAATTGCTCCATACATTTTATCAATAAATAATAACAATGTTTCCAGCCTGGTTGACTATTTTGTTTGTTTGATATAATGTGGCTCCCTAGGCAATATGAAAGAACCATAATATGGGAGCAAATGTGTTTGCCATGTGAATAGAAAAAGTATTGTAGAAGTGCGCATTGGGGCAAAACTATAACAGCAAGGAAATTTCTGCCATTATTAAGTATGAAATTATTGCAGCTAAAATAACTATATAATATCTGGTTTCAGAGTGGCAGCCATGTTAGTCTGTATTCGCAAAAAGAAAAGGAGTACTTGTGGCACCTTAGAGACTAACAAATTTAAGTTTTTTCATGAAGTTGACAGATTTTTATGCTCAGATAAATTTGTTAGTCTCTAAGGTGTCACAAGTCCTTCTTTTCTTTATATAATATCTGACATCCAGAGGCAATTTTTCAAAATAGCCACTGAAGCTGTAGGTACACATTTTGTGTGCACGCACCATTTTGGAAACTTTTAAAATAACAAGCATACACAAAACATTCATACATCTACACAGTATGTCTAAACTCCTAACATGGACAAGATTTCACAACACCATGGAAATTAAAAATGAAAGCATATTGTCTCATGTTATCTGCCCCTCTGGCCACTCCACAATTGTTCCCTGCAGTTTGTTCTTGAATACTGAGCTGTTCTTGTCTAGTCTAAAATGACTCATCACCTCCTCCACAGCCTATCAAAATACTTCACATAGCATTTCCTGGGAGGCAAAGGTTGCAACTTTTATTTCACAACACAATGTTTTTGTAAACAGTTTTGTGTTCAATTATACTCCTACAATTTTGTTGACTACGTGATCTTATCAGATAGAAACCTGCTTCAACTGTGAATCGCTAAGTATTAATAACATCCTGTCCCATGTTGAGAAAATGTTACCAAGACTTCTATGATGTACATGTCTAAGAATCAGAACTGGCTGAAAAATCTCCATTGAAACAACATTTTGAAAAAAATGGGGTTGTGGGAGGATCACAAAACTTTTTGCTATTTTTTCCCCATTTTCTGGTCCCCTTTAGTGACACTACTCCATATGAATAAAACAGACCAGAATTACATCCTCAAGTAAGCTTTGTAGTATATTGTATTAGTGATACAAAACTGGATCTAAATTGATCAAATTAAACAGTCTTAGTCCTGGAACCTGCATACTTTAAAGACACTGGCACTGTCCAGTTCAGTGAGTGAAGTATTAAACCCTGTAAGAGTGAAAGAAAACCAAAAAATGAAGGGGCTATGTCTCCTGCAGCTACACCGCTTTAGCGTTTTAAATGTAGACACTCCAACTCCCCAAGAGGCATTAGCTAGGTCTACGTCTGGTGGGGTGGGGAGTTAGGTCAGTTTAATGACGTCCCTGTCGGGTGTGAAAAATTCACATCCCTGAGACATGTAGCTATACTGATGTAATTTTTCAATGTAGACCAGCCCAAAGACTAGGAGACTGCCGAAATCATTGTAAAAGAGTTATATGGGCAATCATCAACACCCAAGAGATATAGATACAGCTACCTAATCATTCTTCTGATAGAAGACAGTCCCTGTTCTCATGGTTAAGACTTACACAGCACTTTGCAGATGTAAAATGCTGTCGCTAGACTGGCCCCTTCCTTAAAATAAGAGGAAGAGTGTAGTTGTGCTGCCCCATGAGCAGGCCAGGGAGCAAACTGTGACCCAGCGTTACAATTCAGTTCATGCTTCCCCCTTTCTCCCAAGCAGATGTAAGCCATGCTTGCCCTTTTCCTGATGTGGCTTACTTCCTCCTTAGGTGCACTGGCTCAACGCTGCTGATGGGGGCATGAGAGGCTGGGGGCAATAAGGCCCCACCACTTCACGTGTGGAGGAGGAGGAGTAGACTGGCAGCTTCCCCATCTCAACAGGGCGAGATATTTGATTGACCAGAAGGGGAAACACAACCCCGGGATTCTGAAAGGAGAGAAGAAGGGCGGAGGCAGGCGTGGCTGGTCTGGGACCTTCATTCCTCTCCTTATCCAGAACATATATGGAGATTGAGTGTGTCGGTGGATGACAGGAGAATTCTCTACTTCTCCCAGCTGTGATTGGTTAGGCTCTGGGGGCAATGGAAGTTTGATGCCTCTTGCACCCTGCCTGGTCTTGTATTTGGAGCTCTCTACTGGAACTTTGCTGTGGCTGCTGCCCCATTCTCCCTGCCCTCTAATGGAGGTGCAGTTGGAACTGTGTTTCCAGAATGCAATGGGTCTGATAGATTGCTAGCTTTGGGGATCAAGAAGGAAATTTTCCCTTGGAACTAGATTGACAAGGTGTCCAGTGGGTTTGCGGCAGGAGGAGGGGTTATTTTAGGTTTTTTGCCTTCCTTGTAGTATCCTGGAGGCCATTGGTTTTAGGTTAATAAAGAGTCAGGATGGATTTAAAAGTTGTAAGTTTAAAATGGAGTTTGTAAGCTTGTCACAGCTGGTGGCCCATTTACAGTGTGGGTGAGAGGCCCAAAGAGACCAGCTCCCAGAGATCCAGGAGATAACTGATTGACCCTAGTAACCTTGAGAAAGAAAGGGAGATCTTAAGGCTTCACAGACTCAGGTATCCTTCATCTGTACCACAATATATATTATTATGTGTACCACAGTTATTCTCACAGCAAAATGACTAACCAAGTACTATTATTTTATGAACTACAACTGGTTAATAACATAGTAAAAGCATCCCAATTGATTAATAATTAAATCACACAGTGTTTTAATATCATGTGCTGCAAAGAGCCTCAGGAGACAGGTTAAAGAACCACTTGCGGCTCGTGAGCCACAGTCTGAGTATCACTGGTTTAGATTAATCTCCAACAATGAGCACTCACTCCAGGTTCTGGGCACCCTTAACAATCGCTTTTAAAAGTACAAACTCTAGTCTTCCTTCCAAATTGCAACACCAGCAGCAGAAAAAATGTAACTAACATTTAATATAACCTCCTGCCCCCAAAGAATCCCCATCAGAATGTCCCACCTGTAATACCAGCCTCAATTAGGGTTTTATCACATAAGCCAAGGAGAATATATGGGCCTTGCCATCTACCTTGAAGGTCAACAAAGGCAAGTCAATTTCCAGAGTTTAGGGCCTGGTGCAAATTAGATCATCCCTCAGGCTGCTCTAACAGCACAGCAAGTACTAGTACTGTGCACACAGAACAGGATCAGGGCAGTGCTTAGGAGAGTTTGACACCACCTTTTCCCACCGTCTCTGATTTATGTTTTGGGCATCGTGTCTATGCACTAGGCAGCATCTGATTCATAAGACTCATGCTGGCAGTTTTTCCACCTCTTGTGATATCTGGTATTTTTTCTTAAGCCCCAGCTGATGGAGGGAAGTACTTATATGGAAATCTCAGTGCTCATTTAAAGAAAAAATATATTTGTAGCCCTCATAGCTGTGGGGGAAAGTGATGCTACACCAAGGCAAACAAAAAGGATGCAAAAATGTATTTGTTGTTTTTTAAAAAATCATTATTTTAAGTCAATCTCATGAAATTTGAATGTCTGATGTTTTAGTCTGGAGTGATTGATGAAGAACTGTGAATCGAGTTGATTCTATTGGAGAAGGGTTTGAAAAGCAGTAAAATAGAAAAATTGGATGAAAACTGTGCAATTGTGAAATCTGCAATTGTGAATACGCTGAAAACTATTTTCTCTCTTGAAGTTTCAGTATATCTTTAAACTGACAATATAAAAACACTACTGGACAAATCCAGCACGCCTTAGTCACTCAAAAGACCTATTTGCTTCAACCGGAGTTGTAATTTGGTTTGAAGCGTACCTATCAAAGGATTAATAACCTCTTCAGCTCAGACTATCAAAACAGAAGCATGACTAGGTTTTGATTTCACACATCAGAAAACAGTCCATGTGGTCTCAAAACAAGAATTGTCCTAAAATGGATGAAGAATGTAAATACAAAATATTTTGATAAAAAAAAATGTACTTAAAGCTCTTAACTGGAAACTGTTTGGCAGAAGAGATTGGTTATTGTTAGTTATAAGGATTAAACTCTCATTGGAACTGTACCAAGGTTAATGCTTTACTAAATGTGCTGAATTTACGTAGAATAGATTGGGGAAACACATGCATTGTTTCAGAGGTGGATGGACTCTTACAGACCACCTCACCTCCCCTTTGTGATTACATGAACCATGTCTGCTTTCACTGTAGACCAAATAACATCCTTGTGGCAGCTCTCGCATTTGCTTACATGGCAAACAAATAGGAGGAAAGTGTTTCATGGTTGTTTTAATGCAATTTAGCAACTGAAAACAAGGAAGAGACTGCCTCATATAGTCTACACGTGTGCCATGAACCACTGGTGGTCTGTGGACTGCAGTATGGGAACCATCTCCACACAGTATCTGAGCACATGGAAATCAGAAGTTTCAGCTCAGAGTAGAGTGGACTGAGGCTCAAACTGCCATTTTAATAGTAACTTTTCAGAGTACAGTCCCACTTGAAATGTTTTCAGAGTTCTCCTACATAGATGTTGTGACCGGGATCCTAGTGGGGAGCCAGCTGTGGTCACTCAGTTAGGGTGAACGGCAAAGAATGGTTTCAGACTAGCAGCCAAAAAAGCTGGTGGATATTCCAATACTTAGATTTACCAAGCCAGCATAAAACGGCTTCTTTATTACCTTACTGGTTACTCAGAAGTCCGAACAACACAGTTCCCTTGAAGTGATCCAGCCGCAGGCCTCCATCCAGTACCCACATCAAATATGATGAAAATTTCTGTAAATCTTATTTCATCATATAAAAGAACAGGTTCTACCAATCCCAAAGGATCAGACACATTACCTCCCAGGTTAATGAATGTTTCAGATCTTACCCAAAGACATGCTACAGTTCTTATTAACTAAACTAAAATTTATTAAAAAACAAAAGATAGAGAGTATGGTTAAAAGATCAATATACATACAGACATGAGTTCAATCCATTGAGGTTCGGATTCATAGCAGAGATGGTAAGCTTTGTAGTTGCAAAGAGTTCTTTCAGAACTAGTTCATAGTTCAAAGTCCAATGTCCAAATCTCATATTCAGGGCATACCAGCATAACTGGGACCTAAGTCTTGTGACTCAAACGTCCCCTGAGGAAGTCTAAGCAGATATGAGGTGAGAGAATCAGGATCCAAGGATCTTTTATACAATTTCATGTCTTTTGACAAGTTGGAATTTCCTCGGGGAACAAAAGGTAATTAGGATTACTTTGAAGGAGGTCCATCACTGGTACTTAGCAATACAAATTAACATAAGGCCATTTGCTTGTTCCTCCACCATTCACAGTACATTTCAAAGAGAGATGAATACCGAGATATCCTGTGTTTACAATTCATTTAAATGCTAGGATCTTCTTTTGACCTCTCAATTATCATAATACAGCATAGACAGGATGGTTGATTACATTAGCCACCCTACTCATACATATGTAAATATACAAAAACACAAACATTATCTCCCCACATGTCTTTTGAGGGTTATTAATTTTGCAGGATGTTTAACCCTTTCTAGCCATGCTTTACAGATGTTATTTAGCGCAAAACAATTTGATGATTTTCTTTAGCCATAGGACAAAACAAATGTTGGGCTATAGCTTGTGTGCTTTCTCTCCATAAAGGACACATCTAATTTCTTCAACCCTGTATCCTCCTCCCCAGCTGTTTTGTATCTTCCCCCATTGTCAGAAAGTTAAGTATATGCTGACAATTAAGCTTTATAACATTCCACAATAGCCCATTCCTGATCTATCCATCTTTCTCTATTTGTCAAGTTGCTTCCTCTCCCTTTCAATCCTAACAACTCTTGTAGGAGAGTCAGGTTATTTGGTATTAACTCAGACCCTGTATTTATGCTTACTTTCCCTTGAGAAAATTTGCTTCCCAAAGTGAATTTAAGTGATTCTCAAAGTGTTAGGAGTGAGAAGATATGTGGCTTGAAGCAAGGAATCAATACAGTTGGAGGTGTGACATGAGAGATGCAAATCAAGGACTTCCAGTAAGAAAATGACCTTTTCAACTGAGAACTACGATTTGGAATAGGCACTAAAATCTTCCAGTCACTGACATCTTGGGGGAAAAAAAATAACCTGGCCAGATGTTGCTAACCGACAGTGCCTGGAGTTTGAAGGTTTCAAAGTAGCAGCCGTGTTAGTCTGTATTGGTAAAAAGAAAAGGAGGGCTTGTGACACCTTAGAGACTAACAAATTTATTTGAGCATAAGCTTTTGTGAGCTACAGCTCACTTCATCAGATGCATTCAGTGGAGTGTGAAGGTTGCCAATAAATAGTCTAGTTTGTGAATAGTGCAGTGAAATCACAGCCAATGAAATTCATGAAATGGAAAGACAAACTGTGAATTCCATTTTGGCTATGCTGAAGTGTCAAATCTTCATGAGCAAAATATTTCTGCAGGATTAGCCACTATGCTAGTTCTGCCTTCTCCCCCCTCCCCCCACAATCGTTACATATAATTGTACAAACACTGAAGCCAAAAATATAAAAAATAGTTCACTGAACAATTCATATTGCCTGTGTGAATTCAGCTGAGTAACTGAGCTTCCTCATTAGTACAGAGCTACTCACAAAGATGGACTACAAGCTGTCAGGAACAGTATCCCCGATAATGTCATGGCAAACCTGGTGGCTGAACTTTGTGACTTTGTCCTCACCCATAACTATTTCATATTTGGGGACAATGTATACCTTCAAATCAGCAGCACTGCTATGGGTAACCGCATGGCCCCACAATATGCCAACATTTTTACGGCTGACTTAGAACAACACTTCCTCAGCTCTCGTCCCCTAATGCACCTACTCTACTTGCGCTACATTGATGACATCTTCATCATCTGGACCCATGGAAAAGAAGCCCTTGAGGAATTCCACCATGATTTCAACAATTTCCATCCCACCATCAACCTCAGTCTGGACCAGTCCATACAAGAGATCCACTTCCTGGACACTATGGTGCTAATAAGCGATGGTCACATAAACACCACCCTATACCGGAAACTACTGACCACTATTCCTACCTACATGCCTCCAGCTTTCATCCAGACCACACCACACGATCCATTGTCTACAGCCAAACTCTACAATACAACCGCATTTGCTCCAACCCCTCAGACAGAGACAAACACCTACAAGATTTCTATCAAGCGTTCTTACAACTACAATATCTACCTGCTGAAGTGAAGAAACAGATTGGCAGAGCCAGAAGAGTACCCAGAAGTCACCTACTACAGGACAGGCCCAACAAAGAAAATAACAGAACGCCACTAGCCATCACCTTTAGCCCCCAACTAAAACCTCTCCAACGCATCATCAGGGATCTACAACCTATCCTGAAGGACGACCCCTCACTCTCACAGATCTTGGGAGACAGGCCAGTCCTTGCTGGCAGACAGCCCCCCAACCTGAAGCAAATACTCACCAGCAACCACACACCACACAACAGAACCACTAACCCAGGAACCTATCCTTGCAACAAAGTCCGTTGACAACTGTGTCCACATATCTATTCAGGGGACACCATCATAGGGCCTAGTCACATCAGCCACACTATCAGAGGCTCGTTCACCTGCACATCTACCAATGCGATATAAGCCATCATGTGCCAACAAGGCCTCTCTGGCAGTACTGGCCAACCCAGACAGTCTCAGTGCAAAAGAATAAAAGGACACAAATCAGACGTCAAGAATTATAACATTCAAAAACCAGTCGGAGAACACTTCAATCTCTTTGGTCGCTCTATTACAGACCTAAAAGTTGCAATTCTTCAAAAACAGACTCCAATGAGAGACTGCTGAATTGGAATTAATTTGCAAACTAGATACAATTAACTTAGGCTTGAATAAAGACTGGGAGTAGATGTGTCATTACACAAAGTAAAACTATTTCCCCATGTTTATTCCCCCCCGCCCCCCCATTGTTCCTCAGACGTTCTTGTCAACCGCTAGAAATGGTCCACCTTGATTATCACTACAAAATGTTTTTTCCCCCCTGCTCTCCTGTTGGTAATAGCTCATCTTAAGTGATCACTCTCAGTGTGTATGGTAACACCCATTGTTTCATGTTCTCTATGTATATAAATCTCCCCACTGTATTTTCCACTGAATGCATCCGATGAAGTGAGCTGTAGCTCACGAAAGCTTATGCTCAAATAAATTTGTTCATCTCTAAGGTGCCACAAGTACTCCTTTTCATTATGCTGTGTGTATTAATATATTTTTAATCTCTAGGTATATTCAAAGTATGATTTGACAGAGCCTGAGTAAATTGTACAGACAGAAAACGTATTATTGGCTTCTAAAATTAAAAATATAAAAAGACTCAGATCTCATAGATCCTAGTGAGTACCCCCTGCTGTCCACCCACTAGGAGTGTTGTGAGGGGACTCTGTCTGCTACTATTTCTCACAAGTGGAGCTCTCAGCCCGCCTGCCCTAGGCCCCTAGGCCCCCAGGACCAGTGCTGACCCTTAAAACACCCCACTTACTTAAACACACCACTTTCCTAGAACTAGTTTCCACCCCAAAGTGAAGCCTCTGGGTACCCTGTTTAATGCTGTCAGGGGCGTACAGCAGTTGAGAAGCCCGTCACTGAATGATTGAGTACTTAACAGTCTACTTTCCTTGATTATTTTGACACCAGCCTTTGGAATTCCAAACCAACATGGAGGCAAACAGACCATAGAGAAGGCTAAAGGCTGCATCTTCAAAATGGAGGTTGCAACGTGACATACACATAGCAGAATTCATAAATTGTACAGCCATATTCCCAATTCATCATAGATGTCTCCCACAAAAATAGAAAAAGGAAAAATAAGATAATTAAGATAAGTAGGGAGATTCAGACTCTTCAACTCTTGCAGTCTTCTGGATTCTTGTAGAGTAGAAGCTAGATAGAGCCAGACACTAATGTTCAGCTGGCAAGTGCTTCTGGCTAACAGGCCTGCTTTGATTCCAGAGAAGAACCCAAAAGGAAAAGGCTATAAAGGCCCATTTGTTGCTGTCTGGACTTCCTCTCCCCAAATGATCAGTCCTGAAGATTCCTGAACATCAGTTTTCCCTCAGGTGGCCTATTGGCCTGAATGACAAGGCTTCTCAGCCTTGATTGTTATCATTTGCAAACTTCACTTACTCTACCTTGCAGTGCATCCCTCCAAGGTTTTTTGACAAATTAGGTGTAAGACCTACTTTGGAGCCATGCAACTTGGTCCAATCAGGTTCAAATGAGGTCATCCTTAGCTAGCGTCAGTTTGGAAAAAGTCCCACTTAAAACAGCAATTAGAAAAATATTCTCTGTTTTGCAAAGCACAAAGACTGTGAGTACATGCCACTCTCCTGTGCCCCCCAAAATTATCAAAAATCCGGATATATGAGACTATTTCTGAGGAAGTTGGCATGGTCTTATCTGGACAAAGGGTCTTAAAATGATATTATGTCACCACATTATGGAAAGTTCAGTATAAACATCTGTAAAATTAGCTAATTGGTAAAACCGTAGTAACAAAACTAGTCATGCAACTTTTGTTGAGCAGCAAAATTAAAAATAAATTCAACCTTAGGATCAGTTCTATCACTTTCATTTTCTTATTCTTCTGGGAAACAAGGCAATTATAATAAAATAAACTTCTCTATTTCAGAAATGAGTTGTCAGTCAAACAGCTTATCTTCTGGACTCTTCATCTTGATAGAGAAAAGTTACTTTAAAGCTTATCAAGATGAAACACATTTGAAACATAGAGTCTTTAAATGTATATAAGCTTTTGTATAATTTATATAAAATCTAATCTTGCATAAAACAGATTTGATGTCTTGCAAGTTAACATTAATTAAAATTGCTATTTTCCTCTCAGTAGTGATCTAAAATACATTAGTATCAGCCCAGTAAGGGTTAATCAATAACTAGCATGTTTTTGCCTCCGTTGTGCTGAGTAAAACATATCTTTTATTATACTCTCCTTAATGGTAATAATCAATATTGTCTCATTGTTTACTTGTACTCCCTGGTATGTCAATATGCATCTGTCATCTCTTGATTTATACTTGGATTATAAATCCCTTGGGGCAGGGATTGTCTTTTTGTTTTGTGTTTGTGCAGCACCTAGCACAATGGGGTCCTGGTCCATGACTAAGGCTACTAAGTACAAACAATAAATAATTTGGGCTGTTGATTAATCACAGTTAACTCTCACAATGAACTAAAAAAAATTAATGGTGATTAATCACAGTATTAAAAAATAGAATACCAAATGAAATTTATTAAATATTTTGGATGTTTTTGTACATTTTCAAATATATTGATTTCTAATACAACACAGAATACAAAATGTACAGTGCTCACTTTATATTATTTTTATTACAAATATTTGCACTGTAAAAATGATAAACAAAAGAAATAGTATTTTTCAATTCACCTCATACAAGTACCATAATGCAATCTCTTTACAGTGAAAATGCAACTTACAAATGTAGTTTTTTTTGTTACATAACTGTATTCAAAAACAAAACAATGTAAAACTTCAGAGCCCACAAGTCCACTCAATCCTATTTCTTGTTCAGCCAATCGCTAAGACATAAGAACGTAAGATTGGCCCTACTGGGTCAGACCAAAGATCCATCTAGCCCAGTATCCTGTCTTCTGACAGGGGCCAGTGCCAGGTGCCCCGAGGGAATGAACAGAACAGGTAATCATCAAGTGATCCATCCCCTATCGCTCATTCCCAGCTTCTGGCAAACAGAGGCTAGGGACACCATTCCTGCCCATCCTGGCTAATAGCCATTGATGGACATATCCTCCATGAATTTATCTAGTTCTTTTTTTTAACCCTGTTATGGTCTTGGCCTTCACAACATCCTCTGGCAAGGAGTTCCACAGGTTGACTGTGCATTGTGTAAAGAAATACTTCCTTTTATTTGTTTTAAACCTGCTGCCTATTAATTTCCTCTTGTGTTATGAGAAGTAGTAAACAACACTTCCTTATCTACTTTCTCTACACCAGTCATGACTTTATAGACGTCAATCATATCTCCCCTTAGCCGTCTCTTTTCCAAGATGAAAAGTCCCAGTCTTATTAATCTCTCCTCATACAGAAGCCTTTCCATACCCCTAATCATTTTTGGTGCCCTTTTCTGAACCTTTTCCAATTCCAGTATATGTTTTTTAAGATGGGGTGACCACATCTGCACACAGTATTCAAGGTGTGGGCATACCATGGATTTATATAGAGGCAACATGATATTTTCTGTCTCATTATCTATCCCTTTCTAATTATTCCCAGCATTCTGTTAACTTTTTTGACTGCCACTGCACATTGAGTGGATGTTTTCAGAGAACTATCCACAATGACTCCAAGATCTCTTTCTTGAGTGGTAACAGCTAATTTAGACCCCATTATTTTATATGTATAGTTGGGATTATGCTTTCCAACGTGCATTACTCTGCATTTTTCAACATTAAATTTCATCTGCCATTTTGTTGCCCAGTCACCTAGTTTTGAGAGATCCTTTTGTAGCTCTTTGCAGTCTGCCTGGGTCTTAACTATCTTTAGTAATTTTGTATCATCTGCAAATTTTGCCACCTCACTGTTTACCCCTTTTTCCAGATCATTTATCAATATGTTGAATAGGACTGGTCCCAGAACAGACCCCTGGGGGACACCACTATTTATCTCTCTCCAGTATGAGAACTGACCATCTTTTAACCAATTACCAATCCATGAGAGCACCTTCCCTCTTATCCTGTAGCAGCTTACTTTGCATAAGAGTCTTTGGTGAGGGACCTTGTCAAAGGCTTTCTGAAAATCTAAGTATACTATATCCACTGGATCCCCTTTGTCCACATGCTTGTTGACCCCTCAAAGAATTCTAGTAGATTGGTGAGGCATGATTTCCCTTTACAAAAACCATGTTGACTCTTCCTCAACAAATTATGTTCAGCTATATGTCTGACAATATTGTTCATTATTATAGTTTCAACCAGTTTGCCCGGTACTGAAGTCAGGCTTACAGGCCTGTAATTGCTGGGATCACCTCTGGAGCCCTTTTTAAAAATTGGTATCTAATTAGCTATCCTCCAGTCATCTGGTACAGAAGCTGATTTAAATGATAGGTTACAGACTACAGTTAGTAGTTCTGCAATTTCACATTTGAGTTCCTTCAGAACTCTTGAGTGAATACCATCTGGTCCTGGTGACTTATTGCTGTTTAATTTATCAATTTGTTCCATAACCTCCTCTAATGATACCTCAATCTGGGACAGTTCCTCAGATCTGTCACCTAAAAAGCATGGCTCAGGTTTAGGAATCTCCCTCACATCCTTAGCCTTGAAGACCGATGCAAAAAATTCATTTGATTTCTCCACAATGGCCTTATCCTCCTTGAGTGCTCCTTTAGCACCTGGATCGTCCGGTGGCCCCACGGGTTGTTTAGCGGGCTTCCTGCTTCTGATGTACTTAAAAAAAAATTGCTATTACTTTTTGAGTCTTTGGCTAACTGTTCCTCAAATTCTTTTTTGGCCTTCCTCATTGTATTTTTATATTTCATTTGCCAGTGTTCATGCTCCTTTCTATTTTCCTCACTGAGATTTAACTTCCACTTTTTAAAGGATGCCTTTTTGCCTCTCACTGCTTCTTTTACTTTGTTGTTTAGCCACAGTGGCTCTTTTTGGGTTCTCTTACTATATTTTTTAATTTGGAGTATACATTTAAATTGAGCCTCTATTATGGAGTCTTTAAAAAGTTTCCACGCAGCTTGTAGAGATTTCATTTTTGGCCCTGTACCCTTTAATTTCTGTGTAACTAACCTCCCCATTTTTGTGTAATTCCCCTTTCTGAAATTAAACGCTACAGTGTTGGGCCACTGTGGTGTTTTTCCTGCCACAGAGATATTACATTTAATTATATTATGGTCACTATTACTAAGCAGTCCAGAGATATTCACCTATTGGACCAGATCCTGTGCTCCACTTAGGACTAAATCAAGAATTACCTCTCCTCTGGTGGGTTCCAGGACCAGCTGCTCCAAGAAGCATTCATTTAAGGTGTCAAGAAACTTCATCTCTGCATCCCATCCTGAGGTGATGTGTACCCAGTCAATATGGGGATAATTGAAATCCCCCATTATTATTACTGAGTTTTTTAATCTAATAGCCTCTCTAATCTCCCTGAGCATTTCACGGTCACTATCACCATCCTGGTCAGGTGGTTGGTAATGTATCCCTTCCACTATATTCTTATTATTAGAGCATGGAATTTCTATCCCTAGAGATTCTATGGTACAGTTTGATTCATTTACAATTTTTACTTCATTTGATTCTACGCTTTCTTTCACATAAAATGCCACTCCCACACCAGCACGACCTGTTCTGTCCTTCCGATATATTTTGGTATTACTGTATCCCATTGATTATCCTCATTCCACCAAGTTTGTGCGATGCCTATTATATCAATATCCTCATTTAATACGAGGCACTCTAGTTCACCCATTTTATTATTTAGACTTCTAGCATTGGTATATAAGCACTTTAAAAACTTGTCTTCTTTCAGTTGTCTGCCATTACATGATGTAATTGAATGGGACTCTTTTTTATTTGACTGTTTCTGACCAGACCCTGCCTGTATTTTATCATTTTCCATCTTCTCGTCCTCATTAGGACATAGAGATTCTCTCTTTATAGATCCTCCCCTAAGGGATGTCCGAACCATGTGGTCCTCCACACCTGTTGGCTTTCTTCCCGCCCTTAGTTTAAAAACTGCTCTATGACCTTTTTAATGTTAAGTGCCAGCAATCTGGTTCCATTTTGATTTACGTGGAGCCCATTCTTTCTGTATAGGCTCCCCCTTTCCCAAAAGTTTCCCCAGTTCCTAATAAATCTAAACCCCTACTCCCTACACCATTGCCTCATCCAAACAAGTTTGCTGACATTTATGGGACATACTGCTGCCGTCTTCTTATTTAAAATCTCACCAGAAAGTGAGAACAGGCATTCAGAGGGCACTTTTGTAGCCGGTGTTGCAAGGTATTTATGGGCCAGATATGCTAAACGTTCGTATGCCCCTTCATGCTTTGGCCACCATTCCAGAGGACATGCTTCCATGATGATGATGCTCGTTAAAAAAAAAATGTGTTAATTACATTTTGTGACAGAATTGGGGGAGAATTGTATGTCTCCTTCTCTGTTTTTTACCCATTAGCCATATATTTCATGTTATAGCAGTCTCAGATGATGACCCAGCACATGTTTGTTTTAAGAACACTTTCACAGCAGATTTGACAAAACACAAAGAAGGTACCAATGTGAGATTTCTAAAAATAACTACAGTACTTGACCCAAGTGCTGTCCAAAATCTGAGTGCTGTCCAAAATCTGACAAGGTGTAGAGCATGCTTTCAGAAGACTTAAAAGAGCAACACTCAGATGTGGAAACTTCAGATCCCGAACCACCAAAAAAAGAAAATCAACCTTCTGCTCGTGGCATCTGACTCAGATGATAAAAATGAACATGCATCGGTCCACTCTGCTTTGGATCGTTATCGAGCAGAACCCGTCATCAGCATGGATGCACGTCCTCTGGAATGGTGGTTGAAACACGAAGCGACATGAATCTGTAGTGCATCTGGCTCGTAAATATCTTGCGACACGGCTACAACAGTGCCATGCGAACACCTGTTCTCACTTTCAGGTGACATTGTAAACAAGAAGCGGACAGCATTATCTCCTGCAAATTGTAACCAAACTTGTTTGTCTGAGAAATTGGCTGAAGTAGGACTGAGTGGACTTGTAGGCTCTAAAGTTTTACATTGTTTTATTTTTTTTAATGCAGTTATTTTTTGTACATAATTCTACATTTGTAAGTTCAACTTTCATGAAAAAGAGATTGCACTACAGTACTTGTATGAGATGAATTGGAAAATGCTATTTCTTTTGTTTTTTACAGTGCAAATATTTGTAATAAAAATAAATATAAAGTGAGCACTGTACACTTTGTATTCTGTGTTGTAATTGACATCAATATATTTGAAAATGTAGAAAACATCCAAAAATATTTAAATAAATGGTCTTCTATTATTGTTTAACAGCGTGATTAATCACGCAGAGTAATTAATTTTTTAACAACAAAACGATTAATCGAGATTAATTTTTTTAATCACGTGATTAATCACAATTCATTTTTTTAATGGCTTGACAGCCCTATAAATAATGCTACTAATTTCACACATAACTAATATATCTAGGGAACACTTAGATATTTTGGTGACAGGTGCTATCGAAAACCCTAAAATACGTATATAGGTAGCTAGATTCTTGTGATGTGGATTGTTCTACTGGTGATCTTCTCCCATCTCTAATTTAAAAGAAAAAATAGTCTGTTCAAAATTATAAAAATGAAATGGACTGAAATGTTTTAATATTATTAAATCCTGCTGCAACAGAAAAGAGAACACGGTTTCACGTTATTGGCTTAGAAACAATGCATATGGGCCTGAACCTTCCCCTCATCCCCGAACTGAACGCATGCTGAACTTTTTTCTCATATTGAGATAACTCCATTCTTCCTTCCTATTTAGTCCTCACGTGCTGCCACCCCCACCCCTACCCCTACCCCACCCCACTGCTGCCTTCATTTAAGAATTTTGAGACAAATATCTAAGTGGAATGTGCTGTGGTTCATTCACTAACTTTTACTATAGGGTTGTTGTTGTTTTTTTTCTCAAAAGCATCTATCAGAGCAGGACCCATACTCACCACCAAACTGATCTCTGAAGTCCTTTAATTTGAGTGAAGCTATGCTAAGAAGGAATGGGGCACACCGTCTGTAAAATACAACCGAAGAGATTGGGAAATGGATGCGATGGCACTGTTTTCCTATCATATGTACGATACCGTACCAGTTTATATAATAACAATACAATAGTATCAAAAGCTTCTTAAATCTGCTTAAAACTGAAGCATTCCCATTTAAGGTCACATTTTAAAGAGTATGGTATTTGTATGGCACTTATTCAACCGTGTCCTATTCAGTGTATGTGTGGGAGACAAAACTCCCTTCACCTTTGTCTGTGCATGAGGAACTATTTTTCAGCATGACGTGTGAGAGAGAGAATTTCATATCCTTAGGCCACCTTTACAATGAGAGTGATGTAACTGAGTCTAGGATATGGGGAAACTTAAGGTGAGACACTTGAGACAGCCTTGCTCTCTGGGCTTTGTATTTCAGTATTTTTTTCACCATGTCTGGCCACGGGAATGGACATAGGTAATCTTCCCCTTACCATAAGCTGCATGTATAGGGATGCTACATTTCTCCATTTGTTTTATGCTGTAGGTTTCTAGATTTAAATTAACTGATTTTTTTGTTTGTTTTCGTAGAGTCTACTGCCATTTCTCCCTTTGCCTTAGGCTATATTTATACCAAAGTATGGGGCATTTCTCTCACTAACCATATGTGTATTTTTATGTGTACAAACATAGTCTAGAAGACCAGGAGTGACCAGTGCAATGCTTCAGATCTCCTACCTTGACCATGCATTGTATTCAGTATTGCAGCTGAAATCTTCCAGTGTTTGTACATCTTGAGGGTGTGTGTTTGCATGTCAGAGTATGTCTCAGCAAGGGAGAAGCCGAGTGACTGTATTCAGAGAACGGTGTGTCAATCCTAGTAAGTGACTGAGTATACAGGGGGGGATGTTTAAGGGTTAGTAAGTAACTATGTGTTTTCTGGGAGTAAAACTAGTGACTCCATATGTGGGTTTATGAATATGTGTGTCAGGGTTAGTAAGTGGTTTTGTGCCAGGAAATAGGTAAATAATGGAAAGATATTCATAAGTGAGTATATGGCAAGTCCCTCCTCCCTTTTCTCAGTTATGGGAAACATTTAATTTGCTCAGGAAGCAATGCTGCTGATATTTACAGATCAGGAGTATGTTCAAACAGAAGAAAATCCCAGTACAACCACCCACATTTAGTTTTCCGAATTCCCTACTGTTCCTAAAGAATCAGTGCCCAGTATTTATAATTAGTTATTGAACAGATCCATCTGTGTCAACAGATATGTTCATTTTAACTTGGAGCGCTGATTCAGAAGTTAAAATAGAAATTAGGAACCGGGAGAATATTTATTAGAATATTATTACAACAGAAACTAAGTAAGGGCTTGTTTACAGCTAAGGGCTTATGCCATTTTGAAAGTAATCCTTGTTCCAAAATTACTCCAGGGGAATTTTACCAGTTGTCCCCATGTAAACAAGCCCTAAGTTTAAATTTACTCACCAAAGAATCATTGTTATAGTAGATTCCAAACAAAATGAAAAAAGGGAGCAATTTGAATTTGGATACATGTTAGAATTGTGGAAAAGAGAAGGGGAATGTTTGTCCACTGTTTTGAATATATTCAGATAGTGGGATTAGTGCTAACTGGCTGAAAACAGCACGAGTGTCCAGCATCTTACACTGGCTTTCCCTGTTCAATTTCAAATCTGTTTCCAATCCTGACCTTTAAATTCGCAGTGGGGCTAGACCTCTGTTGTGTTAAAGACACATATATGACATATTAACTAGGACACTGCTGAAAAAGACCTGTGTATGCTATAGCAACTGGACTCAATTCTTTGGCAAGATTCCTAGATTCTGTGCTACTCTGGTATGGCAGAATGGAAATTCTGTGGCAGATTCATTGAAATTAAAATATATAGGTTTTTAATTAAACCTGAGATTAAATAACCTATACAGCATCCACTGTTGTTTATTTTTATGGTAAACTCTATGAATTTTACAGTGTCTCTGTTTTCAATTTTTTACTTACTCCTTAAGTGAAATTATGAGTTCACATCTCTCCGAACTATTGTTTCAGGCTGTCTACAGACGGAAGAAGAGACTACTGTATATAAGGGCTAGAAATGTGTGTTATATATACAGTGTGTTTGTGGATAGATGTAAACCACATACAGAGACGTACGTGAAAGCTTAGCTTTTAGAGCACAACTCTGTTACAAGGGATGTTTTTGGTAGCAAATCCCATGGTGGAAGAATCACAGTCCACAGAACACATGCAGCCCTGATGTAGGGTTGACAGTGCACAAAGTCAAATACTCAGCAGCAGTCCTAGGGTAGCCTTTCTCAGGGGAAGACCCCTTGGCCATACAACTTCCAATGATGTTGGGAGGCTGAGCCCAGCTCCTGCTACATTCAGAACACGCAGCTGAACTCAGATCTTTATGCAGGCTCCGATATATGGCGTCAGCTTAGTGAAAGGAGCTGTGTATGCTGGTGGAGGTGAATAGATCTTAGGTCAGGTTAATGAAGGGCAGTGTGTGGTGAGGGGCTATGTCCGGGAGCTGGTGTGTGTTGGATTGTTTGTTTGCAGATGCACATTAAATGGGGTGGGGTGTGTTTGGAGCGACAAGCTAATGTGTGATTTTGGGGCAGGTTAGTGGTGTGGGGTGTTTGGAGGGGCAGGTTACTGTGTGGTTGGGGACAGGTTGGTGGGGTTGGTTGGGGTGTGTTTGGAGGGGCAGGTCAGTGTGTGGTGAGGGGGCAGGTTAGTGGGGTGGGGTGTGTTTGGAGGGACAGGGTAGTGTGTGGTTTGGGGGCAAGTTGATGGAGTGGGGTGTGTTTGGAGGGACAGGTTATTGGGTTGGGGTGTTTTTGGAGGGACAGGGTAGTCTGTGGTTTGGGGGCAGGTTAGTGGTGTGGGATGTGTTTGGAGGGACAGGTTAGTGTGGTGGGGGACAGGTAGGTGAGTTGGGCTGAGTTTAGAGGGGCAGGTTAATTTGTGGTTGGGGGCAAGTTAGTGGGGTGGGTTGTTTGGAGGGGCATATGAGTGTGTAGTTGGGGACAGGTTGGTGGGGTTTGGAGGGGCTGGTTATTGTGTGGTTGAGGGGCAAGTTAGTGGGGTGGTTTGTTTGGAGGGACAGGTTAGTGTGCGGTGGGGGGAGAGGTTGGTGGGGCAGGTTGGAGTGTGTTTGGAGGGGCAGGTTAGTGGGGTGGAATGTTTGGAGGGAAAGGTTAGTGTGTGTGGGAGACATGTTAGTGGGGTGGGGAGTGTTTGGAGGGGCAGGTTAGTGGGGTAGGGTATTTGGAAGGGCAGGTTAGTGTGTGGTGGGGGGCAGGTTAGTGGGTTTGGGTGTGTTTAGAGGGGCAGGTTAGTGTGTGGTGAGGGGGACAGGTTAGTGGTGAGGGAGACAGATTAGTGGGACTTGGAGAGACAGATTAGAGGGGTAGGGTATTTGGTGAGGGGGACAGATTAGTGAGACTTGCAGGGACAGATTAGAGGGGTGGGGTAGGTGTGTTTAGAGGGGCAGATTAGTGTGTGATGAGGGGGACAGGGACAGGTTAGTGGTGAGGGGGACAGGTTAGTGGGACTTGCAGGGACAGATTAGAGGGGTGGGGTATTTGGAAGGGCGAGTTTGAGGGGCAGGTTGGTGTGTGGTTGCGAACAGGTTAGTGGGGTGGGGTGTGCTTGGAACGACAGGTTAGAGAGGTGGGGTATCTGGAAGGGCAGGTTAGTGTGTGAGAGTGTTTGGAGGGGTAGGTAAGTGTGTGGTTGGGGGACAGGTTAGTGGGGTTGGGTGTTTGGAGGGCCAGGTTTGTGTGTGGTGTGGGACAGGTTAGTAGGGTGGGGTGTTTGGAGGGCTGGTTAGTGTGTGGCTGGGGGACAGGCTAGTGGGGTGGGGTGTGCTTAGAAGGACAGGTTAGAGAGGTGGGGTATCTGGAAGGGCAGTTAGTGTGTGAGGGTGTTTGGAAGGGTAGGTACGTGTGTGGTTGGGGGACAGGTTAGTGGGGTGGGGTGTTTGGAGCGCCAGGTTTGTGTGTGGGGTGGGACAGGTTAGTGGGTGGGGTGTTTGGAGGGCTGGTTCGTGTGCTGTGGTGGGCAGGTTAGTGGGTCGGGGTGTCTGGTGAGGGGACAGGTTACTGGGTTGGGGTGTGTTTGGAGGAGCAGATTGGTGTGTTTTGGGGGGACAGGTTAGTGGGTCGGGGTGTGCGCAGGGCAGGTTGGTGAGGGGCGGACTGTACTGTGCAGGGGATGGTGCCCACTTCCCGATGGCGGGTGTTTGCCCCGGGCCTGGCTAGTGACGGGCCGCAGGTGCCGCCTGCCAGGCTGAGCATTGCTAGACTCCGGGCTCGCAGCCCCGGAGCCAGGAGAACAGGCGGGGCGGGACGGGTCGGGGGCGGAGCAGCTGCGCAATGTGACCCAGATCCGCTCCCAGCAGCCGCTCAACCTCTCTCTCTTCCTCCAGCCGCTGTGGAGCAGCGGTCACGGTGCAGCGTTTGGAGCCGGCACTGCCCCTGGGTCTGAGTCCTTGGCCCTTCCCTGAGCGCTGCTCCCCGGCAGGACCTCGCTGTGCAGGAATCATGGAGCCCGGCGGCGTGTGGCTCGCTCTGCTCCTCCTCAGCCAAGGTAGGTTTCCCTACGGGTTTGCTGGAGAAGTTGCGGGGGGGTCTCTGTTAACCTCATAAAGATCATTGCCTGCTGCTGAGAATGGAGCTGGACATTGCACCTTGCCGCGCCTGGAGCCCCGCGACCAGCTCCAAAGGGGGTAGCCTGGCGTGGGACATAATTGCTTCCTTTAGATGAACTTCCCAGAAACCCCAAGTGGCCATGCAGCCTGCTGCTGTGCCAGACTCTACTCAGTCCAGGTACAGAAGGTGCAGAGAAGGGTGAGGGGGTGGGAAGGGATTTTAGACTAACTTCCACCTGCTGCACAAAACTAGCCACTGGGTGAGTAGAACCAGGAAAGGTGCTGAAATACTGACCCTCTGCATCAAGAGCAGCTTTATTCCACCACTGAAATTATGAAATCTTCCCACTTCCAGGCTCCCTGCCCCCCCAAAGAAGCTCTAATGTACTCTGAGCTCCCTCTTAATCTCTTTCATTTGGCTGCCCTCTGAGAATAAAATGTTGTGGTGACTGTTTTTAGAGAAGGGACAACACAAGGAGACTCCTAATCAAGGCTGGAATGGTAAATATTTAAGAAGCAGGAACTGTCCATTCCTTCAGCATTTTCTTTATATACTATCCTAAGTGACTGAAAACTCATTTATAAACTACTGGTAAAATATATCCATGTTATTCTTGCCTTTTGCAAGTGCCACAAATCTGTATTTTTCAAGCTATCAGATGAAATCCTGGGCAAGCTGATTAGCATCCAATTTAATTTGCACTACAGGAGGTCATGACTAATTTTCTGCATAAATTTACACATTTTAAATGGGAGCATGATGTTCTTTATTATGGATTCTGTTCTTAAAATCTTTAAATCCCTCTAACTTTGCCTCCACCCTCTGGGGTCTGTCCATAGGAAATTTTAACACCCTTCTTCTATTCTTGGATGACTGAGTGACCATTATGTATATTTTCAGGGAACTGTAAGCCATGACATTCACTTCTCATAAAATTCCTCCCAAACACTTTAAGTTTAAATATTACTGTATGCTTTCATGTATCTTAAATTGGCAAGTCTACTGAAGAAGAGCCACAGAAACTGAATTTTTACCTGTGAGGTGTTCCAGCTTGTTCTTTCAGTAACTATGGGAAACATGGTAGAATGTGTGGCTGGAGGGTATGAAATCAGAAACAAAAATGTTAACCTGTGGTGAGATTTACGGTATACAACCAACCCTGTAATATTATAATGAGAGAACTTCTTAAAGCATCAAAGTGTGAAACGCCCACTCTGCATTTTTGTCTAATCCATCCTTTATCCTCCTGGTCACAGTGACTGCATACCAGGGGATAAATATGTCCACTAATTCACGGTGTAAAAGATCTGGGACTAGGGACATTCTGAAGAATGGTGTTTAAGGGGGTGGATAGGAATTAATTATGCGAGCAGGTTTCTCCTGTATGTAAGAGGGTGCATCTATATGTATATTAACTAATTCATATTGCCTAAGCAAAGTATTAATTCTTATGGTTCATATCTGCTGTAATTTCAGTTTGAAATTTACATGAGTTTTTAGTTCTCAGGATAACTGCTGAACTAATGCTTTCTAAGGGTCTCTTCCTGCTCCTATTGAACTCAGTAGCAAAACTCCCACTGACTGAGACAGCATTCTCCCTTGGCTTAAGTGATGTAAGACCAAAGACGCATATTCTTCTCTCCAGAATAATTTCATTGTCTTTAAGGGAGTTACTCTCAGTTTACATTGGTATAGTTGAGAGATAAGGTGGATGAGGTAATATTTTTTAGTAGACCAACTTTTGTTAGTGAAAGAGATTACACAGCTCTTCCTCCCCTACACAGCTGACAGAAGAGAAGGGCAGTTAAGCCCCTGTTTCTGCAAATATTAACTTCTCATATTTGAATAGTCCCATTGAAATCAATAACTTTACTCTTATGAGCAGTCCTAAGCCTTTATATAAATGCTTGTGGAATTGGGTCTAGCGGATTGGGGGGCAGGTTACTGAAGGGCTGTATGTTTGGGAGTAAATGGGTTGGGGGGGGGGGAAGACCCTGCAGTAGGGTGGGCTTATTTATTTGGAGGGAAGAATGGAGGAATCATTACAATCCCTGTTGCGTTCAATCGGATGTCTCCGCTGGATCATACCATAAATAGGCTGGAAAACGCTCCCAGTGAATGTGCAGTGTGTTTGGTTTGGGCTTGATTATGTATATATTTTTAATATCCACATTATCAGTGCCATCTCTTCTAGAACACAGGGGCTCTTGCTTGCTTTGTTGCAAGCTAAGCAGTAATATAAAGGTTGTGCTTATTGTGGGTTGTAGATTGTGCCTTCTTTTATGTCTGGAAACTGCTTAGCACATTTGGGTGCTGCAGACATAAATAATACTTATGTAAAGCCATCCCTTTTGATATTATATTCTTGTATGCCAACCTACCACCTTCATTATATTTTACCAAAATAATCATATTTGGTTGACAGTAGCAGATTGTTTTTTAGCTTATTAGAAATGAATAATTTATTATAGGCAGAGCTGGTAGTATTGCATATTATTAAGGTTGCCTGACACTTTCAATTATAAGAGTCTGTTTTTGGTTACCTATAACTTTGCCAAACTTTAACTGTTTGGGCTGAAATTTTCCATGCTGGGTCTGCCTTAGGCTGAAGTTCTTGGAAAAGTTCAGGCTAAATAGTTCAGCTGTTTCTGAGAATAAGGCTAGTAAAATATGTTCTTTTGACAATGTTAAAAATATTCTGGAGACCTTTTCTTTGGAAAAAGTATAGTGTGCCCAATACTTGGAAGCAGGGACTTGAAATTTGGCAAGGAGTGGCCTTTGTGTGAGTGCTTGGCTTTTTGCTGTACCTGTCAATATCTGCCCAAATGTGGCCAGGTTAGAAACCTCTGAAAAGTCATCATTCACTCATACTCAGGAGAGACTTAGATTTTAGCAGCCAAATTTCCTGAAGATTGTGTCATCACTGACCATATGCCAGCCCAGGGCCCAGCAGGATATACAGCTGCTGCAACTGCAGGGAGCTTTCCCTGGGTCACAGTAGCTGTGCTTGTGGCAAGTTAGTTCCCCTGCTCTCAGTTCAGGTGCCCAATCTCCTCCTCCTCAATGATTCTCCCCACCCTGCCGCCACCAGCTCTGCCCAGGCAGCATGGAGGAGGAAGCTGCCTCATTTGAATGGATATGAGATAAGAGATGGACCAGAAGGGGGCTATGAGGTGTAGATGACTTGAGGCCAGTGAGGGAGAGACAGATCAGATGAGGATCTATCCAAGAGGTGGAAACTGGGTCTGACTGGGCAAGGAGACCGGTTACAAGGAATTGCAGGATTGGGAGGGAATTGGGAATGGCTAAGGAAGGAGCTTGGGACTGGAAGTGGTGGTGGGGGAGAGTGGAACAGGAATGAGAGTAGGACTGGCTGGCCAGTGAGAGTGGGACTAGGATGAGATGCCTGAAAAGTAGGTGAGAAAAATGGCACCAGGATGAGGGGTCAAAGGTGGTGAAGAGACCAGACTGGGAGAAGGCCTGGTTGGAAGAGAGGAGTCAGAAGAGTCTGCTCACTAGAGCACATGCCTCTCCAGAGCCTGGAATGGAACCCAAGCTTTCTGGGTCTCACCGTTCTTCTGGTGTCAGCAAATATCTGTGAAACCCACTGGCAAAGTGTCCCATCCCCTTGTAGGGGGATTTTGTAGTGAAATAAACTGTTGTCAGGACCCCTGCCTCATTTGTTGCAAAAGTTGGAAGGTGTGTACCTATTTTGGTTGCTGGGAATAGGTGTGTACTATTTTGGTTGCCTAAGCCCGCCCATAGCTAAAAGGCCCTTCCCCTTATCTGAGTGCCTATATGATATAGGGCAAGTCAATTAAACAAAACTTTTCATAGTTGGCCAGTGATGGTTGGTCAGTGTTCTTCATTTTATGGGTGCCTAACTTGAACCTATGTAGTCTAATTTGCAGAAGTGCTGAGCAATCACAGCAGCATCTGACCTCAATGGAAGCTATACTTTGAATATATAAAGTGCTATATAATACTACATACTCTGAAAAATCAGGTTCTATACATCTCAAATTGGGCAACCAAAATTGGTGGATACTTTTGATCTTTATTTTGACCTTTAGTTCCCCATCTGTAGAATGGAGATAATAAAAGCCCCTCACCTCATAAGGATGTTGTGAAAATAAATTTATTAGTATTTGTGAATCACCCAGTACTATTGTGCTGAGCGTCATAGTTTAACTCATGAAGAAATTAATATATTTTTTTTGTTTTCAGAGTCTGGTTTGAATAGTGTGCAGTAAACAAGGCACAGGGCTACACACTGAATAATGGAGAGAAACCAAAATATTTAGTGAACACTTTCCAGAGGCAGATTACACTTTTGTGAGGCCCTGGGCCGGAGGAAGTGAGGGCCTCTTTCCACCCTCCCTTTGGCCTGCAGTCCCCTGCTACCCTTCCTTCCCCCATTGCTCCTACTGGGGAAATGGGGTTAGGGTGCAGGGGCTTCCCCTTCCCCACCCCCCCACCTGGCACTCCTACCAGAGAGCAGGTCGGGGAGCAGGGCAAACCCCCGCACTCTGATCCCACTCCCCAGGAGGAGCGTGAAGCAGGTTGGAGCTTGGGGGCACCCATTTTTTCTGGGTCCCGCCAGTTGGCTGGGACTCCTGGGCACAGGCCCCGTTGGCCCAGTGGCTAATCCGCCACTGACACTGTCTGTTCTGTGCATGGAATGATGCATGGAATGGGGTCCTGTGGAAAAATGTGATTGTGTAATTAAAGACTGTATCATAATGCATATGCACAAAGTGGCTGAACTAAGGTTGCACAGGCAACTTTAATTCAGGCATTTCTTAATTTTGGAATATGTGACTTTGCAAACCTAATAGGATTTTTTTTAGAATAGTTTTGTGTGTGTAATGTTAATTAGAATGGGCCAAAGGTAGAACTGTTTGTGTAAATGCCTCCCATTCCAAACGTTGAGTGTTGGATTATTAAAATGGGAGTCTGATCTGAACCTTTGTGAAACCAAAGTCGCTACTGATTTTACCTGTCTCTGATTCTTAAAAGATTTTCTGTTTGTAAAAGCAATATTACAAATAGTTTCTTACGAGCTTTTATTTTTACAATATTATACAATTAAGTAGGGCTTATTTCATAATGAGCTACAGAAGGCCTGTATTTTACAAATGATATTTATAATATTTGTAAAATATAAAGTAAATATTTTTATAAAGTACACAATGAATTATTCATAATTCTAAACCAATTAACAATATTTATTTCTACATAACTTGGACACTAAATATAGGATGCATTGACTTACTCTTGAAGTATCTGGTTGTGGTACAGTTTTCAAACACTAATTTGCTTTTTAAGTATTGAGAAGTCTTGGTATTTAATAAAAGCAGTACACTAAATAGTCAGATATTCCTTATAGTCTTTCTGTGTTTGTTGGCCACTACTCAATATCCATTATATTTTTTCATTGTCAGTTGTTTTAAATGAAAGAAAATATTTTTTTCACATGAATAGGTGTTTGTGAGAGCTACGATGTAAACCTGCTCGTGCATGTGATGAATGTGCAAACAAATGGGTATTAAATACTGAACTTTTTGGAATAGTGAAGATAGAAGGGGGCTTATATATTTTTAAAAGAGTAAACCAAGCTATGAGCGCTGGTAGAAGTTTTGAACATTCATGATCCAGTGTTGTCATTTTCATTTAAAGGTTTCCTTTGTTAGGCTTTGAGCAGGTCTGTTCCCATTTCCATGGTTACCATGTCAAAATGCAGGCAGGACACAAGCTGGATTCTGATCAGAATGGTTCATGCAGTTGCATACCAACACATGTCGTCCGGTTGTTTTAGGACATTTTCACCAGCAGTTTTAAAGTTTCTTCACAAAGTGATCACTAGCCCCATGTTGCCTACTTGTTTTAGGATTTCAGGCCTGGTAAAGTGAGAGAAATAATGGGCAAGATAAACTTGTTTTAGTGTTAACTAAAAATAGCTGTGGGATTCCCATTCAAATGAGTCAAGGACACTGGAGAAGCTACTCAATCTTAAGTTTTCATTTCTACAAAAAGCATAACAGAGAAGGATCTTTGTTTACAAGCCTTAAAGGTAAGGAGTGGCACTTGGCTGTATTATATAATTGTTTGAACATGCCTCTTTGTGTAGCACACTTATTCATGACACTGGAGAAAAGGAATGAAGTGAAAATTAATGTGAACAAATATCATGCTACACTGGATGAATGGCAGTCTGTCTATATTTTCTGTATATGCACATCACTTTAAAGCTATTTGATGTAGCATTCTACCCACTCTTATTTTATGAATTTTCACAACACCCAGTTAAGCCAGTGGAAGCTGTGTATGCTCAGTCTCTCTGAAAGATCAGGCCAGGAGTTTTGTCGATAAGTTTGAAAATTATTTAAGTATTATTAGAGTGAGCAATTGTTATCCTGGATAGAGGACTTAGTCTTCCCAGCAATCGAAAATATTATTCAGAAACTGGGTTTGTTTTCATTTTCCCCTGAAGAGCTATACTCTTTTAATAAGAATGCAAATTCTGGGTAAAAAGTAACTCTTAAAAGGGGAACTACTTGGGCAAAGAAATAAGATAATATTTAAACAGATGAACTTTTTGAGTGCTATAATGGAACACTCCGGGCATAACACAATGGCACCCGCACAGCTATATAGATTAATGTCCTATATTATTTTGTCCTATTCAAATCAATGGGCAACCACCGTGGTGGGATTCTCTTGCCACTTCTCTGCCTCATTTTGTCCTTTTACTCATCTTTCCCAGTTCAGCACTCTTTATTCCTTAAGAAAGAAATGTCCTGTATTAAATAAACCACCCCACCTCCCTGGTTATGTGACTGATGTTTTCCAACTGACCATAGACAATAAAGAATAGTCCTTGATTACCACCAATTGCCTATGGAGGCTGTATTTCCTGATGGTGTGAAAAGGGCTGCACAGCCACTCCTGGAAGTTGGGACTCAGAGGATGGTTAAATGCACTTGCTCATTTTCCCCAAGGGATTTCATCTTTGGGGATGGGGATATGACAGGGTTCCACTGAACCCTCCTACTATCCACTATGTATGTGACACCAGCAAGGGATGTAATACAGCCATTTATGTTGGGATGTTCACTATCCTGATGACACAAAACTCTGGAAATGAAGACTGGACAGTTTTCACCAGTGGAGCATCTGGCCCCATGACTCTTTTTTTGGCTAACCCATTATGGACTGTCTGGTTAGTCAGTGTTTTAATTTGAATGTGAGAGAGTAAACAAAAACTCAACCCAAACAAGACTGAGGTAGTGCTCATGGATACACACAGGCAATCACAAACAAGGAACTTTTTGGTGACTTATGTGTGCTTCTGATTCAAGAAGTATTCTGGGACAGATGTCAGACTTTAATTGCAGAATCTATTAAGACTGTTATTCAGTAAGGTACATGCCCAACTTTAAGCTCCTGAGTGGTCCTGTTGTAGGGTGACCAGATGTCCCGATTTTATAGGGACAGTCCCTATTTTTGGGTCTTTTTCTTATATAGGCTCCTATTACCCCCCCCACCCCACCCCCATCCCAATTTTTCACACTTGCTGTCTGGTCACCCTATCGTGTTGACTGCAGTGAGACTACTTGCATGATTAAAATTAGCAAATACTTGAGTACCGGGCTGAATCAGGACCTAGTAGTATAGTGAACTGCTGTATCTTGTAATAGCCAAACCATCTTTTACAGTGATGTGCTACCATAAATGAAGAAAGATGGGGGGAAGAAAAGTTCCCTTCGTAAAATTTTGTTGGAGCAGGCTTAAGCATAATATGTTATCATTCATTGTGTAGTATTGTAATAAGTTACAAAATAACATTGTAGTAGAAGATTTATATAAGTTACAGAGAAACTGGAAAATGTTCCCGTGCATGTATCAAGGTGTCTGCAGTTTCAATTTCAGGATCAGCAAAATAGTAAATATTTAACAAAGGAAGTTGCACAATATCCTCAACATTTTAGTGTTGGGTGTTTTTTGTAAAGCTAGCTGACACCTGTTCATGCTCTTATCTGTGAATGGTTTTAAGGTACTATGAGCAATGTTTCAATTTAGTCAACAAAGGAATGGCATAGTAAGGTACTCTGGACCGTTGTTAAATTGTCACTTTGTGCAATGTTCCCAAGTACATATTAGAGGTGCCAGGTAGAGCTGAGGTGAATTTTGGATAGTATATTCAAATTTGGTTGAAATTTGGAACACTAAAATTCAGATAACCATTCAAAATTTAAAATAAAATTGCTCAGTTAGTTAGGTTAGTTGTCTAAGTGTGCCCACTAAAAAGGGGTACAGTGTTGATATGTTTGATATTTAGATATGCCTGAAATTTGAATAGATGAAATTCAGATTAGCAAAAACCAATCAAAATATTGTAAAGTCTGTGACATTTTATCTAAACAAAATTCTGCCTCCTTGCCTAGCTTTATAGTTAAGAAATGTGATGGGGAAAGGCCAGATGGCTACAGGAAAGTAGTGAGAAACAGGTATGTTAGCCCCAGGCTAAACAAATCGCTGTTACCATGGTAACCAAATGGCAGTTGCTCCAGGTTAATCAAGACACCTGGGGCCAATTAAGATCCTTCCAGAAAGCAGTGGAGACAGCTAGGTTGATGGGACACCTGAAGCCAATCAGGGGCTGGCTGAAACTAGTTAAAAACCTCCCCCTTAGGTGTGTGTGCATGTCAGGAGCTGTGGGAGGAAGTTATGCTGGTGGAGAGACTGAGCAGTGCACACCATATCAGGCACAAGGAAGGAGGCCCTGAGATAAGGGTGAAGTGGAGCTTGGGGAAGTGGGGGCTGCTGTGGGGAGGTAGCCCAGGGAATTGTACGCGTCCTGTTTCTAAAAGGTCAGCTACCATAGCTGATACTATTAGGGTCCCTGGGCTTGAGCCCAGAGTAGAGTCCCTTTGCCCCCCTGATTAATCGCTGAGACTGGGAGACAACAGAGACTGTGCAAGGGAGGATAGCTTCTCCTCACCTCCCTCGCTGGCTTATGATGAAAATGGCTCAGTAGGCTGTCACCCTTTGCTCTAGAGAGAGAAGGGCTGTGTGGAGGGTCACAGGGAGCCTCTGAGGCTAGCAAAATCTGCCAGGAAGTGCAGGACCCACGGAGACAAGGACAGAGCTTTGTCACAGAAAGAATAAACAACAAATGGAGAGCAAAACCAGTAACATTGCTAATGATAGTGTCCTTTTGTATTCTTGCTAGTGATAGATACTCTTTCGAGGCTGTGTCTGACATTCCTTCAGTTTCACTCTCTCTACTGCTATCCATCTGTCACTGTGAGATGTGACAGTCTGCCAGATGGCAGCTCACCGTACTGGAGTTGCCCACTAAAGTTTATATCCTGATAGTCATTGTGAAACTGTTTCTATCGGAAGTTGATTGTAGAAATGATTGCAATGGAGTTTGCGCTTCTAAAGACAAACAGAGGTTGATCTGGTATCTTGGCAGAAAATATGTACCCAGAAAACAGTTAAGTGTCAGTGACACCAAAAAAAGGTACAATGGCACTATTTTACAAACAGAACTTACAAAGATGTGGCTGGAATTAGGGTGCCACCAGGCCACAGGCATCTGGGCATACCAGAATCGTATGTATACGTTTAACAGTACATTAAGTCTCTTTCAAATCTGATGCATATGAAATTCTCTAGAAACTGCCCTTTTCCAAATACAGTGTTACTCTGTGTTTTGTACAGCATTCTAGATTAAATGAACAGAGATGTTGTATTGACTTGAATTGGTGAGGAGGAAGGTAGAGAATTTGTTTTACTGATTTTGTTATTACTTATAGAGTTGCCAACTTCCTACTTGCAAAAAACCGAACACCCTTGCTCTGCCCCCTGCCCTGCCCCTTCTCCGAGGCCCCGCCCCTGCTCACTCTATGCCCCCTCCCTCCATTGCTCACTCTCCCCACCGTCACTCGCTCATTTTCACCAGGCTGGCTCAGGGGGCTGGGGTGCGGGAGGGGGTGAGGGCTCCGGCTGGGAGTGCGGGCTCTGGGGTGGGGCCAGGGATGAGGGGTTTAGGGTGCAGACAGGGGCTCTGGGCTGGAACTGAGGGGTTCAGAGGGCCAGAAGGGGATCAGGGCTGTGGTAGGGAGTGGGGGTGAGGGCTCTGGGGTAGGGCTGGGGATGAGGGGTTTGAGGTGCAGGAGGGTGGTCCGGGCTGGGATTGAGAGGTTCAGAGGGTGGGAGAGGAGGATCAGGGCTGGGGGTTGGGGCCTGGGCAGGGGTGCAGGCTCTGGGCGGCGCTTACTTCAAGCAGCTTCTGGGAAACAGCAGCATGTCCCTCCTCCAGCTCCTATGCGGAGGTGTGGTCAGGTGGCTTTGCGCACTGCCCCATCCGTAGGCGCCACCCCTGTAGCTCCCATTGGCCACAGTTCCTGGCCAATGGGAGTGGGGGGGGCAGCGTGTGGAGACACCTGGCTGCCCCTATGCATAGGAGCCGGAGAGGGGACATGCCGCTGCTTCCTGGGAGCCGCATGGCGTGGATGCTAGCAGGGACTCCATGCCGCCAACTGGACAGTCAACAGCCCAGTCAGTGCTGGGCTCCCTTTTCGACCGGCTGTTCTGGTCAAAAGCTGGACACCTGGTCACTGTAATTGCACAATGCCTTGTGTTGGAAACATTGTCAGTACTTATCCACTACTGTGCTCACTGGTTGAACTTTACAGTGCACTTCTTCACTGAAGTGTACTGGCACTTGCAGAATATATAGGAATAAAAGAGTCTTCTTAAAGGACACTTTATAAAGGATGTTTTAATTTCTAAGATCATTAGACAGGGACTGCTTCTTCTTAATATCTGGACAGTGCCTAGCAAATTGTTGTTACTACTGGAAACAAAAGGTTAAATAATAGCTCTGCCGACTATTGTGCTGCACATGCTCATGGCTACTTGTCATGGAGTGTGCGGGAGTCAGGGCCCTGCACCCCCCACTTCCTGCGATTCACTGTGACTCTCAGCCGGGCAGTAAAACAGAAGGTTTATTAGATGACAGGAACACAGTCCAAAACCAAGCTTGTAGGTACAGAAAACAGGACCCCTCAGTCAGGTCCATCTTGAGGGGTAGGGAGCCCAGACCCCAGTTCTGGGCCTCCCGCCATTTCCCTGGCCAACTCCAAACTGAAGCCCCCTCCAGCCCGTCCTCTGGCCTTTGTCTGTTTCCCGGGCCAGCAGGTCACCTGATCTTTGTTCTCCAACACCTTCAGTTGGCACTTTGCAAGGGAGGGGCCCAGGCCATCAGTTGCCAGGAGACAGGGTGTCAGCCATTCTCTGTGCAACCAGCATCACACCGGCCTAGGGCTCTGCAACAGTCACACAGCCTTATCCCACCACCTAGATACTTAAGAAATGCATAGGGGAAACTGAGGCGTACACACACCGTATTCAGAGAAAACATTAAGAACATTCCCCACTTGGTCACACTACTTTAGAGGTTTTCTCATAACACTAAGTCTCAGGCTGCTGGTGACAAATCAGCCAGTAATGCTGTTCTTGTCTGTCTGAGGACATAATCTTTCTGTTTGTGTGCAGCCCAAATAGCCAAACTCCATGCTGGCTAGTTCTGTGGAAGCTGGAGCAAGGGGTGGGGCAGGGAAAGGAATCCTTTCCAAACTCTGACTTTTGAATGATAATGGAGCTGCTTTCCAGCCACTTTCTCACTGCACACAACACCACTCTTCACAGTGTGAGGAATGGCTGGATGATCTGCACATTCATGTATGCATCAGCTCTTTTTCTAATCTAGGCCTGATCTACACTGCGAAGTTTTGCTGGCAGGTGTCAACTAGAAGTGTGAAAAAATTGCACCCCCTAAATGGCATAGCTATCCTGGCAGAACTGCTGGTGCAAATGCAACTAGGCTGATAGCTATGCCAACAGAAACACACTGCTAATGTCGGTCAGCGAGGTGGTGTAGCTATGCCAGCAGAACTTCTGTCAGTGTATGGTGAGTCTCCACTAGGAAGGTCAGTTGGTATAACTATACCAGCCAAATCTCTGTAGTGCAGACAAGTTTCTAGACCTTTACTGTGCTTTTTGTCAGAGTAGATGAGCACCCTTCAACCCCAGTATAGCAGTATAGACAGAATCCCTTCAGAGGTACGTTCATGGATGTCAGACAGGTCCCACCTGCTGGGTAGGCTGCTGGTATCTTGCCAACTTGTGGTGCAGCAATACCCACAAAGGGACATCCTTGGCAGCAGAGGAGGGCACAGAACTTAATGAATGAAAAATCTGGAAAACAGTCTACTTAAATTAGAAACAATTTTGTTGCTATACTACATTTTCTCTTTGTCTCTGCTCTTCTTTGTTGCTGAGGTTATTTTAAAAATATCATCACTTTTTCCCCCTCAAGTTCTAATGTAGCCAAGTACAGAAATAAGTTGAAGGGAAGTAAGTCATGTTGGTTTTGGTATGATGATATGTTTCCCTTGTGTTGCCTTAATAACAATCGTGCTGCTCTTTCTATAGGAGGAGATATCACTAGTTAAAGTAAGGTTAGTAGACAGTATTAATTATAGAGAATGTGTGCAGAATCCGCTGGAGTGAATGCCTCATGAGAAGTCAATTTTTTATCACAGGAAAACAGATGAAGTTGGGTTTTTTATTATTGTTTTTGGAGCTGGCAATTTAAATAATTGCATATTTTGAGGTTGTGGGGCTTGTTAATGCTGCAGTTCTCTTAATCTCTCTGTGGTTCCATTTGGGAGAAACTAGGGTCACCTAGACTGGACATTGCAGGCATTCTGTAGTTGTTCCGGGCTAAACGGAGAGGAGAGAGTTTCCAAGGCAGTTTAGTAAAATGCAATTTGTGTGGCATTCCAGAAGAGTAATTTATTCTTACTTGAATTAATAATAGACAGGATAGTGAAATCAAATGGATTTGAATGCTTGCACTTTTTGTTATCAAAAACATGCAGGAAGCTGTCAATCTTTCAGGAGCTACTGAAACATTGCAAGGGAATCTAGGGTGGCCAGGTGCCCGGACAAAGAGGGGACCTGACAGTGTCCAGTCACTGTGGGCAAGGGAGGTTGGGATAGGGTGGTCAGGTGCCCCGTTTTCGACTGGAAAGTCTGGTCAAAAAGGGGATCTGACAATGTCCGGTCAGATCTACTGATCAGACACTCAAAGTCCAGTTACTGTGGGTATGGGAGATGTGGAGGCACAGGGCCATCACTCGCACCAGCCCCTACTCAGCCAGGGCTGCCTTCTACCTGCATTGGGCAGCTGCAGCTCCCAGCCATGGCTCCAAAGGCGAGTCCCTCCCAACCCTGGCAGGGAGAGAGGAGAACAGCAGCGAGCAATGGGGGAGCGGGCGGGCGGGCGGGGCTGACAGCATGAGGCCTTGGTGGGGAAGGGGGCAAAAAGAGGTTGGGGAGGTTCCAGCACTTCTGCTGGAGTGTCCAGTTTTTAACTATTACAAAATTGGCAACCCTAAAATCAGCCCTTGTATGTTCAGTAAATTGTTGAGATTTCTTAATTTCATATTTGTTTCTGGAATTAGAGTAGGAAGCTTATTAAAATGTCAAGAGAAGGGCAAGTGATCTCTAGTAACTTAGAAAGTTGTGAATGAATTGAAATAAGTCTTCTAACTCAGTCAGCAATAGTGAGCTGGAACAGTAAACTAGAAAGCATCTAGTAGGACTTTCCCAAGCCTTGTCAAAATTTGACTCACAATTTGTGCAGACTTGAGTATATTATATACTTGTATAAAGTAAACTGGTCACTGCCAAAACATTGGATACTGCTCTTTACTATGATAAACTGCTCTAACTCAGTTGTAGTTCCTCTGACTTGCTGAAACTGTGACTGCTTCTGAACGAGACTTTGGCCCTCTTCCAGCAGGAAGTCATAAAGTTACTCAGCTAAACCAAAAATAACTTATTTTGTAGAACCACTGCTAGATGAGTTGCAATTATTTTTGTTTTCACCTGTAGTATCAGCACTGAAGAAAATAACATCTGTTAATTATTAAATGGCTCCAGACGTTTTAGCCTATGTGAAGGAAACCTGGGCCCCAGACAGAAGAAAGTAAATAGTCTTTATTAAATGATGTTAACCCCAGGGAATAAGAGTCACATTTTCAGACTAGTATAGATGAAATATGAATAAAACTGAAATTGAAGATTACAAAATACTCTCTAATTTAGTGCCCTTTCTAAATATCTCTCCAAAATGTCTCTTGTCCAGTTAGTCTTCTCTCTTTCAGAATCACTGTTGGAAGTATACATTGATTTAATTTAAAGGGATATTCTCAATTTAAAATCTAGTAAATTCAAAACATGAGTTAAAAGTAGTGGTAAAAAGTAAAGGTTCTATACCTGCCTTGGAGTTCCCTGACAATACTGATAGGTATTCAGCCACATTTTCTTATTTTAAATTTTTTAAAATTCTTCTCTATCAAGTGCTGTTAATATGCAAAGTAAACGTACAGGGGAAAGAAATAGAAATATTTTTCTCTAATCTCTTTCAGTTATAGTAACCTTAAGTTATAGCAATGGTAGGAAAAACATTTTCAATCAGAATGGTAATTATAAGCAAAGTCCTATTATCTCTCTGCAATAATACAGTCAACACAGTATTCTCTATATTAGTTAATTTGACATTAAATTAACTTTATGCTGCTATGTTTTTATTTTTCAATGTGCTAAAAATGTAATATGGAAAATGCAGAACTGTGTTGTACAAGTTGTGGAGAAGCTGGAGGTTTTGGAAGATGGAGAGAGAACAATTCAGGTGTCTGATGTTTAAGAAGGGGAAGTGATTTGGAATTGTGTGGAAAAACACGTTATCCAGATGTCACAGCTGATCAATTTGGTAAAAACATAGTTAAGAATGTTGACTTTTAAACTGCCATCATTAGTTTCAAACTTAACACCCTTTGTGATTGGGGAAGTTCATACTTCTTTTAGAGCTACTGTTGCAGGCCATTTAAGACTCATGAAGACATCGCTGCATTCATCTGTGCTTTTGTAAGGTCGTCTTCACAATCACAAGGGGTAAAAACTTTTTTTTTTTTTTTTTTTTTTTTTTAACGGAAGCTTAGATTCCAGAGCAGAGTTTTGAGGCTAGAGGTGGATTCTGTGGTTCCTTCTAGCCTGAGAATGAAGCCTAGTAGGCAGGGTGAAATACCTCTGCTGCCATGCACTTGATACAATTTAAAGGAATGAAACACTTTTTGTATCCTGTCCTGTATTTAATCGTACTATTATCAATAAACTTTCCATTAATTTTTTTTTTTAAAAAAGTATCACTAAGCCTGGTCAAAAAGCAAAAATAAATAAATCAGTGACTATATTTGACTAGTTCCACTGGAATTATTATTCCAGTAATACATTTGCTGAATAGCATGTGACTAGCTATGGTCAGATATCATAAAAATATTAATCAGATAATTTAATTTTACTGGAATTAAATAATGTATGCGCCAAGTATTAATTGACCAGCAGCTCGCTTGCATTTATCTTCTTTCCCTTCCTGTTTTCTCTCCACCTTTTTCTTTCCTGTTGTTGTCACTGTGCCAAACAGTGGCAGATCTCAGGGCCTTGCAGTTCAGTTTCACATTGGAGGAGAAACAGTGCTGTGTAGTGTGGGTATTTTCTTAGAGTAACTCGTTTATTTACACTAATATATATTAGAGTCTTTGGACAGAAGTGGACACAATTGGCACATAAATAATACCCTCTTCCAGAAATATCAGCAGCCATTTTGAAAAACTCTAGTGAGAGTAATTTAAGGCAGACTAAACAGTACCGCTGCTTGCCACAGCTCCCCAAAATAAACGTAATTATAAAATTAACAATAATACAGTATTTCTTCAAAATTGTTTGCATGTTGAGGTCTGGTATACACCTAAAACTTAGGTTGACCGAGCTATGTCACTCACAGCTATGAAAAATTTCACAAACCTGTGCAATATAATTATGTCAGCCTAACCCCCACTGTACATGCAGCTAAGTCAGTGGAAGAATACTTCTATTGTCCTAGCTATTCGCTCTTGAGGTAGTGGATTAACGACAGTGATAGAAACATTGGATACTGCTCTTCGCACTACAGTGCAAAAACTGACTGCATAGTACAGTGTCTATACCATTGGTGTAGCTGCTATGGCACTGTAGCGCTTCTAGTGTAGACATACCCTCAGGCTATGTCTACACTGTAATCATGTGGTGTGATTGTAGTGTAGACAAACCCTTAAAAGAACTTGTAAAACTTCATGTAACAGCACCATCTGGTGACTCCTACTACAACTCCTGATGACTCCTTCCTATGACACTATAATGAGTCATACTGTATTGCTTCCTGAGTGATTTCTTGTCTTTCCCTCTCCCTCTCATCTTTATCAGCCTTTCTCTACATTTGACCAGATTTTCAACTGAGATTTGGACCCTTTATCCTGCTTGTATAGTGTAAAGGGTCTCAGATCTTTGGCCTGTGCAGTGGTAAAGTGCTCCTCCCTTGCCATGGGGAAAGGGGTGCCAGCTGACCTGATCATAGGGGAGGCAGGAGGTAACAGGGTGGGGCACCCACATACCTGCCCAATGGAGAAGCCCCTGCCAGAGTCCTGGTGCTGCAGGCTGCGTTGCAGGGGACTGGAGGGCCTGGCACTTGCCTGAGCGGGGGCAGCTGTGAAAACAGGGGCTGCAGCCTGGAGGTCGTGACTTTCGATGGGGAATGGGGCATAGAGTGCCCCCGGGGCTACACAACCGCCCCCCCCCCCCCCCGCACTCTCCAGGTTGGCCTAGTGCACATGTCCCAGTGCAGCTGAAAAATCTTTCAGGTGCTGGACAATACCAGATCATGTTCAGGCTTTAGACTTATACCCGGAGCTGATACCGCGAAGCAGTAGTGGGTGAGATGAGGCTGATGCATTGACATTGATACATATTTTCAAGGTCACTTCTTACCAGCTCTGATTTGCTGGCTTGGTGAAAGTAGGCAGGAGCAAAAGGCAGTCGTGTGTAAGGGGTAATGGATAGTAGAAGGAGTGCTGTGGTGATTGCAGAAGGGGAATTATGAGTGGGGGGGGGGGGAGGCAGGGGCAGAAAGTGGGGGTAGTGGGTAGGAGAAGAGGGGGCAGTTAGGGGTAGAGGAGGAGGCAAGTCAGAAGGCAGTGGAGCAGGCGGTGTGTAAGGTCAGAGTGGAGAAAGGCAGTTTTCTGCAGCTGGGCTTGGCTCAGCCCAGCAACTCAGAGGATGCCAGCTGGCTAAGGGATATCCCTGGCACATAGCTCCGTGCTACCTCCAGGACTGTCTGCATTGCCTCTGAGCTCACAGAGCCAAGCTCCACTCCCCGTGGTCCCCCATCTTCACATTATGGATGAGCCACCCAGCATTACAGTAAGCCTGAGCACAGTTGACTGCAAGCACTTTCCAGGCTGGAGCTAACTCCATAGTAGCCCAAATGAGCGCTGGTGCTGATGGCCTGGGATCCCCTGCCTTGCCGGAGTGTGCTGATCCCGCTCGCCATACCTAAGTGGGCCTGGACTCTGCTGTTGAGTGGAGTGAGGAGCAGGGGGGCTGCCTGCGCAACAGACTGGGCAGAGTGACAATGATTCTTTACTAAAATGATCTCAGCACTATGGGCATTGCCTGTCTGCCATAAGTTGGGGGCCCGTCCAGATTTCCACTCCTAGCTACACCACTGCTCTATCTTTTAGTTACATGGGGCAAAATAGAATACACAATAACGTTACAGGAGACTCTAGACAGTTTCTTAGGATGTCTGTTCCAGATGTCGGTAGCAAGAGTCTTAAGTGCGATGCTCCTACTGATGCACTGTTCAATTATGTATGATTTTTGACTGATGATAACATGAGAATAAATTAAGGTGCAATTTAAAGATGGTGTTGAAATAAAGTGCCAGGAATTTGGAACACAACAGATATATTGGCAATAGCTTTACAGTAATCAAATTTTTACATATGAAATGCCTTTAAAAGATCCATTTAGCTGCCAGGTGTAGGTGGTTGTGATTACTGTAAGAAGTATTGTGAAGTATACACAGTATTATGTCCACTCATCCTCCCTTCTCCACCATACCAATCAGATGTTTAATGGCAAAGGAAGTTCTTTCATTCTTAACCATATTTCTTAAATGATTTAACTCTTAGCAAAAGATAAATACTTGAGAGTGGGTAATCAGTAGATAATGGTTGTTCTGTATGACTAATATATGATTTCCTGTCTTAAGTTCGTCACCAAATGTTAGTAAATATGCAAGCTATGTGTATTCTTCTATGAGGAACATTTTGCTTTCTCTTTATATATTTTGGGTTAACATATGTTTTTAGGAGAGTTTATTGAAATTTTGCTTATTTAAGTGGATTGTGCACCCTCAGGTTTCACTTTAGAACAGTGTTTCCCAAACTGGGGTCCACAGACACCTGTGGGTCCCTGAGGGTACTGCAGGGGGTCCGCGGGCCCAGCTGATCAACTCTGTCCTCTCCCTCCCAGTGCTTCCTGCACACCGGGGAACAGTTGTTCCCTTGCGTGCATGAGGTGCTGGGAGGGAGGGGAAGGAGCGGGGACGGGGCACTTGCAGGAGGGGGTGGAATCCTGTCCTGGGCCAACAGCCCTGCTGATCAACTAGGGTTGCAAACCCTCCCAGTTTCACTAGAAGTCTCCTGGAATCAGGCTCTATGTCCCAGAGGCTACTGAAGCCAAACTGGGAGACTTTAGGTGTTAAAAGTCCAGTGGCACAGCGGGGCTAAGGCAGGCTCCCTGACTGCACGCCGCTACTGGAAGCAGCTGGCATGTTCATGCTGCCCCCTGCCCTGTGCGCCGACTCTGCAGCTCCCATTGGCCAGGAACTCTGCTCAATGGGAGCTACACGGGAAGCGCCGCTGGGCGGGGCAGCATGCGGAGACCCCCCAGCCCTCCCGGCTAGGAGCCGCTGCCAGAGAGATGTGCCGGCCGCTTTTGGGAGCCTCCCGAAGTAAGTGCTGCCCAGCTGGAGCCTTCACCTCTTCTCGCACCCCACTCCCTTGCCCCAGCCCAGAGCCCCACACCTGGCACCCAAACTCCTTCCCAGAGCCCTCACCCTGCACCCCAACCCCCTGCCCCAGTCTGGTGAAAATGAGTGAGGATGGGGGAGAGTGAGTGACGGAGGAAGGGTGGATGGAGTGAGTGGGTGGTGGGAAAGGGGTAGGGTCTTGGGGGAAGGGGTGAAGTGGGGCAGGGCCTGGGGCTGAGCGAGAGTTATTGGGGGTTCCCCCTGAAAAATTTTAAATCAAAATGGGGCGTCCTCAGGTTGCTAAAGTTTGAGAACTGCTGATTTAGAACATCACATGCTCAATATAGTGTATAATATGATGGGCTGTATTCAGGTTGTCTTTGTCCATGACTGGTATCCCTCTTAAAATCTCTTCCAAATCTGGTCTTGGGACTGCCAAAAAAGTCAGGTACAGTAACTACTGACATACCCATCAAGGCGGAAGGAATGCATTGATCTGTGACCCTAATTCTTAAACAGGGGCAGCATTTGCTAATGGTTGGAGGGGCAGTTCCTTCCCCTTGCCTCCCCCCCAGACTTTTCATAGGTCTGTATTCTCCATTATGTCTTCCACTGCCCCCCCCCCCCCCACCGCTGCCTCAACTTTGCAGGATACAATATAATCACATATAATGTTTTATATGCTGACCCAACTGTGTCCTCCCCCACTCCACCCCTGAATTTTTCTGAAATGATGCCCCTGTTCTTAAGCCAAGACTTTAAAATGTGTTATAGATGGGAAGAAATCCTTAAAGATCTCTATTCTAAAGAACCTTAAACTCCTATCATTAGTATAAGAAATTCTAAAGTTCCTTAATATCTCATGTAAGATCACTGTTAGTACATAAATGTTATGTGTAAACAGAAATAGATATAACTATCCATTCTGGAATGTAAGGCTCGCTATGATTTTTCAGCTGTACTATTTTCTGATGAGCATACAAGTATAGTTTTTGTGCATCGTGCACTCAGTCAGAATTGATCTTTGAACTAACTTTTAGATGATTCCATATTAACCAGTTATATAAGTACTGTATAGATGGGCGGGGAGGATGGTGGGGGGGGGAGCATGGTCAGCTAAGCACAAGAAAGAAGCCAGGAGTTCTAAATGCTGATCCTGGCACTGTCACCAACTTGTATGGCCATGGACATGTCACTCACTATGTGTGAGGGGAAAAAATATACAAAACAGGAATGATACTTACCTGCCTCACAAGAGTTTTAGAGAGACAGGGTGGCTGAGGTTATATATATTTAACTAGCAAGAGATGTCAAGAGTAACAAGAAGGGTTTCTTCAGGTATGTTGGCAACAAGAAGAAAGCCAAGGAAAGTGTGAGCTCCTTACTGAATGAGGGAGGCAACCTAGTGACAGAGGATGTGGAAAAAGCTAATGTGCTCAATGCTTTTTTTGCCTCTGTCTTCACTAACAAGGACAGCTCCCAGACTGCTGCGCTGGGCATCACAACATGGGGAGTAGATGGCCAGCCCTCTGTGGAGAAAGAGGTGGTTGGGGACTATTTAGAAAAGCTGGACGTGCACAAGTCCATGGGGCTGGACGAGTTGCATCCGAGAGTGCTAAAGAAATTGGCGGATGTGATTGCAGAGTCATTGGCCATTATCTTTGAAAACTCGTGGCGAACGGGGGAAGTCCCGGATGACTGGAAAAAGGCTAATGTAGTGCCAATCTTTAAAAAAGGGAAGAAGGAGGATCCTGGGAACTACAGGCCAGTCAGCCTCACCTCAGTCCCCGGAAAAATCATGGAGCAGGTCCTCAAGGAATCAATCCTGAAGCACTTAGAGGAGAGGAAAGTGATCAGGAATAGTCAGCATGGATTCACCAAGGGAAGGTCATGCCTGACTAATCTAATCGCCTTCTATGAAGAGATTACTGATTCTGTGGATGAAGGGAAAGCAGTGGATGTATTGTTTCTTGACTTTAGCAAAGCTTTTGACACGGTCTCCCACAGTATTCTTGTCAACAAGTTAAGGAAGTATGGGCTGGATGAATGTACTATAAGGTGGGTAGAAAGTTGGCTAGATTGTCGGGCTCAACGGGTAGTGATCAATGGCTCCATGTCTAGTTGGCAGCCGGTGTCAAGTGGAGTGCCCCAGGGGTCGGTCCTGGGGCCGATTTTGTTCAATATCTTCATAAATGATCTGGAGGATGGTGTGGATTGCACTCTCAGCAAATTTGCGGATGATACTAAATTGGGAGGAGTGGTAGATACGTTGGAGGGCAGAGATAGGATACAGAGGGACCTAGACAAATTGGAGGATTGGGCCAAAAGAAATCTGATGAGGTTCAATAAGGATAAGTGCAGGGTCCTGCACTTAGGACGGAAGAACCCAATGCACCGCTACAGACTAGGGACCGAATGGCTAGGCAGCAGTTCTGCGGAAAAGGACCTAGGGGTTACAGCGGACGAGAAGCTGGATATGAGTCAGCAGTGTGCCCTTGTTGCCAAGAAGGCCAATGGCATTTTGGGATGTATAAGTAGGGACATAGCGAGCAGATCGAGGGACGTGATCGTTCCCCTCTATTCGACATTGGTGAGGCCTCATCTGGAGTACTGTGTCCAGTTTTGGGCCCCACACTACAAGAAGGATGTGGATAAATTGGAGAGAGTCCAGCGAAGGGCAACAAAAATGATTAGGGGTCTGGAACACATGAGTTATGAGGAGAGGCTGAGGGAACTGGGATTGTTTAGTCTGCAGAAGAGGAGAATGAGGGGGGATTTGATAGCTGCTTTCAACTACCTGAGAGGTGGTTCCAAAGAGGATGGTTCTAGACTATTCTCAGTGGTAGAAGATGACAGGACAAGGAGTAATGGTCTCAAGTTGCAGTGGGGGAGGTTTAGGTTGGATATTAGGAAAAACTTTTTCACTAGGAGGGTGGTGAAACACTGGAATGCGTTACCTAGGGAGGTGGTAGAATCTCCTTCCTTAGAAGTTTTTAAGGTTAGGCTTGAGAAAGCCCTGGCTGGGATGATTTCATTGGGGATTGGTCCTGCTTTGAGCAGGGGGTTGGACTAGATGACCTCCTGAGGTCCCTTCCAACCCTGATATTCTATGATTCTATGATTTTAAAGTTCCAATTTCACAATAGTATTGTGAGGCTTAATGAGTTAATATCTGGTCAGTGCTTTGAAGATGCAAAGTGCTGCTTAAATGCTAAGTATAGTTTATTAACTTAGCCCTATATTTCCCAGGCTTCCATTTATAAGCTTATCTTCTCAGTGGTTTGTTCAGAAGAAAACAAACACTTAATATGTGAAAATAAAATGGCCTGAAACTGTAGACCTTCTGTGATAAAGGAGTAGGTCGATTTGATTGTGTTCTATTTCAAATGTAGCATTAGAATATACACAGAATAAAAGTACTTATTGTCATCCATTGTTCTTCATTATAGTGTACATTAATAGGTCTTTAGGAAATCCTATGCTAGAAGGCTACCATATGTCCAAAGATGATGGAGTTTTAAAGACTACAATAAAATATATTAAAACATATTAATTGTGTCTCTTGGATTCACACACATTGGTAGCGCTACAAGATTTATTAAGCAATGTAGTTAATAGGTTATTAAACTCTGTCTACTGTACTGTCATGCCCATATAGTGCACTGACAAGCATTCATATAATCATAGATGGCTATTGCTGTGTAGGGGTGGGAGAAACGTTGATTTTTATTGGGTGTGTCAAAGGCCGCATTTTTAACTGCTATATTAAGGGGAATTGGCATAGACAGATGGACTGTTTCAGTGAAATCAAGATTCTTTAATTGCTATTTACAGTAATATTAATCTTCCTGTTAACAGGCATTCTTCATAATTGCTGTGACGCATACAACGTTGGGCTCCCAGGGGCAAAATTGTTTTCTGGTCCTTCAAGTGAGCTGTTTGGATATGCAGTTCAACAGTTTATAAATCATCAAGGCAAATGGTAAGGGTTTTGAGTTCTTTGTCCTGTGAAAAGATTAAGAGCAATATGATGTAACTTTTTTCCTAAGTGCGAACAGTTACAAGGATCATTTGAAAATATTTCCATTATTTCATTTTCCTTTAAAAAAAAAAAAAAAACTTCTTGCTGGTAAAATACTAACTGACTTTATTTGACTAAAACTAAAAGGGGAAAACTTTCAAAGAACACAAACATTTAAATGTTGAGTGTTTTTGAAAGAATGTAATCTGATATGATTTTATGCCCAGTAATGTGACCAATAGAAAAAACTTTTACATTTATTCCTGTTGATATTCCTTTTGAGTAAGAGTTGTAATTTAGTAGAGGTCATGCCTGACAGTGCAATGACTGGAACGGGAGTTATTTAGAAACGATTGGTCAATACCAATTGAAACAATGTTTCTTCTTTGAGGGCTGGTCCCTATCTGCGTTGCACACATGAGTACGCATGAGCACCAGGCTTCTGAGACTGAAAAATCTTTCAAGAAGCATCTGTTGGTCTGCACCTATACCCTGGATCGCCTCATGCTCAGCCCTGAGGATATAAGGGGAGGTGTGGACCAACTGCCTCTTCAGGTCCTTCTTGCTGCTGCATGATCTCATTTGGACTCCTCTGTGTCTGGAATTATCTTCTCGTCGTCTTTATCTCTGTAAATATAATTATAGATAGTTTGTTAGTGTTTTACAATATTTTACATAGTGTAGTTTATTTTTTTTCCCAGCCCTGGGGACCTTCTCTGTCCCCTCCTTTTCAGAAGTAGGACTATACCCAGTATTCCAGGGTTCAAGAACTGTCTCCTGTCCTTGCTTCTTCTCAGTTATCAGTGACCACCAGCCTGCCTAAAGAGGCTCATATCTCCTCCAAATGCAGTATGTGTTGCTCTTTCCAACTCCAGACCCAAGAGGGACAAAAGCTCTGGCTGAGGAGGCACCTGGTAGATGAGCCTGGAACACATGTGCATTGGAGTTCTCTTCTTACCTCCCACCTGACCTGTCACCTGACATGACAATAATCACTGAGGCATCCCTCATAGGCTGGGAAGCCCACATGTTTGGTCATCCAACACAAGATATGTGGACACCTAGGGAGAGAGCAAGATGCATATCAATCTCCTGGAACTAAGAGCAGTCAGACAGGCCTGCAGTGCATTCCTCCCATTCATATGATCCTGCCATTGTCCAGATAATGTCAGACAACGTGATGACCGTCTTCTATATAAACAAACAGGGAGGGGCAAAAATCCCTCTCGCTGTGTGGGGAGGTGGTCAGCTTATGGAACTGGTATATATAGAACTACATTACAATTTCACCACTAATGAGTGGCTGTTACACAATTCAGTGCTGAACATCTTCAGTCAGTGGGGAATGCCATCTTGGGACCTGTTCACCTCCCAGGTGAACAAAAAGTACCCTCCTACTGTCCTGGACAAGCTTCTTGAGATACTCTTTTCCCTCGCATCCAACTACTACCCCAGGTTCTAAGAAAATGCATCATGACAACGCATGAGTCATTCTCATCGCAACAAGTTGTCCCATACAATTCTGGTTTCTGGTCCTCCTACAAATGTCAACCCATAGCATTCAGTCCTTCCTGGACCTGCTAACTCCAGAGAATAGCAGGATCAAGCACCCCAGCCCAGACCCTCTTCACCTCATGGCTTGGTATTTGGATGGGCATCAGACCTAGAGCGTTCATTTTTGGAGACTGTTCAAACTATTTCACTACCCACATGCCTTCCCCTCTGCTACGGATTGTGACTGGATTCATGGTACAGAAGGAACTGAAGAGGCGGTTGGTTTACATCTCCCCTTATACTGCAGTGCCGAGCACAAGGAGATCCAGGGCGCAGCTGCGGACCAATCTACGCTACTTGCAGGATTTTTCCAGCCTCAGGCGCATGGTGTGCATACGTACCCACATATGGAATACAGATAGGGGACCACACATGTTAAAGAACTTCCGGTTATAGGTAAGTGATCTCCTTTTACGGAAAATTTTACAGATGCATAGTATTGTATCCTGTGTGTGTGTGTACCTTTGTGGAAAGGAAAGTAAGATCCTTCATTCAGAAGGTGAATATTATATGAATTGCACAAAACTTGTTTGGCGACAGTAAAGGTTGCATCAGGACACACCCACCAACTCAAAATCTGAAAAAGTTGGAAATAACAAATTAAGGAAAAAGTCTCCTTGCCACTTTTATATTGCCTACATCACAGTAATAACACACTCCAACATACCATAATGCTTTCACACCTCCAACAGATACCAAAAGCAATACATACCACAACTTCATCACCCTGGCACTCAAGTGCAAAATCTTCACAGCAATCTCAGACACTTTTGTATCCGCATAACTAACTGTCACACATTGTATACATTTGGGAAATTATTCTGTCTTAATGTTGCTGATATTAATGTTACCGTTTCTGGGGGATGTTTTGGTTTTCCAGATGGAAAATCAAAAAAATTAATCAAAGTTGAAATTTTCCTATGATTTTGCAGATTCTGCATTTTGCCATCAAAAAGATATTTTTGACAAAAAATTCCTGTCCAGTTTTACCTACAAGTCTTAGTTCCTTAATTTAATGCCCTTCTATCTGGTGGTACAACAAGCACTTCCATATTTGGAGGTATTTAAACACTGTCTAGAGGTGTATGTCTAAATGATGCACATTTTCATGTAAACCATTTTTTTCTGATATATTCTCAGCTGTTCATCTGAAGCATGTAGTATGTCTAACTGTATTTCCCTGTATCAAATCAGCCCTACTCAGGCCCCTGTGTATTCTGTGATTCTATAGCTATAAAAGTTCTGTGGAATCTACCCCAGCCACAGAATTGTGCTCCAGAAGCTTCCATTTTAAAAATTGTTTGTTTGTAGTCCTCATGGTTGTGAAAAAACTTTAAAAACATGAACTGAGTGTAAACTAATTTATTGAATAATATATTTTAAAACTGCTTAATCACAAACATTAAGGCATCTGCAATAGCAGAGGGATCTACTATATATACATATAGTTAAGTCTAACTTATATACTATATATCAGGCTGCTGTTAATAATATACCAGGGCTTTTTATCTAGTAAGTAAGAAACCATTAATTTATTTTAAGCTGAGCTCTAGTGGTTTGGGTAAATACTTCTCCATAAATTAGAATTAAGTTAACACTGAAGCAGTTATTAATATGTTTGCTTAACATTATCTGAAAGATACTAAGGTCTGTATTTCTTTGGTAAAAAGAAAATGTATAAAATCTGAAATCTTTGTATGTAAAATTTAGAAATATCAATACTGAAACATGCCATATTTAGAATTAACATATATCATCTCCATAATTACATGCTAAATTGTTATATGAAAAGTGTTCAAAAGTCATAATTTATCTCTTGTAAAAATTAATTTAAAAACTCCTGCTTGGTCACCTGTGGTTCTTATAAAATGTATTGGAGGAAGATAAATCTAATAAAACACTAGCTAAAAAACGAATATTTTAGCTGATGATAAAATAAGTAATAAAATATGTAATGATCTTTCTCATCCATAAACGTATCTGCTTTTTTATTCTCTGACTTCAGCTTTACATGATCTTGAATGTAAAGATGATCTAGATCCTACCATTTCTCTGTTTTTATCTCATATGTAGAGATGGTAGCTAGGAGTTTGAGAGAACACAGCTCCACTTTCTCTGTTAAAAGCAGAGGAGAATTGAGCTCTTCTCCCTAGACTGGGTAAGCACTGCTCTCCGCATGGTTCCCCTTTCTCATTGGCTAGTGCAGAAAGTTCCCCATCCTGTTTTCTATTTATTTTATCCACTTACTGTAGCTAAGCAACATAGCTCCTTTAGTCCTCTATTTAAGCCTTTGTTCAAAACTACTGAAGGAAGCTAAGCACATTCACCTGAAATGAATTGATTCCTGTGCATGCTGCACTACACAGTGTTTTCCAAGTGTATTAGGAGTTCAATCCTTTTGTAAATTTTCTTTAATCTTATTACTGAAGAACTAGACCAAAGCCTCGACCAATTTAATTTTTTATTCTGCTTCCCTGTTGCACCATTGTTAATGCAGTGAAAACTGTTTTCCACCTGTACTCTGGTCAGTAACCACCAAGTACAGGTGGAAAACAGTTCAGGGACACAAATAATGCAGGGTCCTTGGCATATAACTTCCCCCATCTTTTCCATAAGTTCATAGAAACTTAATGTTATGAATCTGCAAATGCTTTTTGCAGGTATGCAGTTATTCATCACTTATCTCATTACAGCATGACTGGCCATTGTCCCATATGGGTCAAGGGAAGTTTTAATAGCCCTCTCTCTGTTTTATCAGGATCATCACAACCTATTCAAAGTGAAAAAGTTCCTTCTTTCAGTCTCTCTCAAGAAGTCATTAGAAATTGTAACTAGGGCACTCTCACTGTTTGCTTTGTTGTTTTCACCTTTTCATTTCTAGATTATTTTCTTTCTCAGATGCAGGGAAAAGATTTATTGTTCCTTTGTTATAAAATAAAGGCTCTTTTTAGGAGATCTAGTCCTTTATTTTAACAGGGCGGAACCCATCTCTTGTGAGTGCCCCCTGGTCAAGTGTGTGTGCCTGCAGTCTCTCAGTTTGTTGTGACCCCTGTTTGTGGTTTCTTAGGTGGCTTTTTAGTGACTCAGCCCTCTGTCTGACTCTCTCACACTGTCTGTATTTGAAACAGAACAAAACCCCTTCTGGGGTATACAGTCTTTAACTTGTTCTGGCCCTGGTATGAGGCTGTACACCCAGGACTTCCTCCCTGGAGACACTGTCTTCCTGTAGCCCTCCCTGAATTCAGTCCTTATTTAGTCCCAGCAGCCAGCTAGGAGCTCTCTCTTGCTCCCCCGGTCCCTGTCAGCACTGAGCTGTCTGTGGTCCCAATTGAGCAGATACAGAATGCTGAAAATGTCACCCTAGAAAATTTTACTTGCTAAGCTGATACAAGATTGGTGCAAGACTGATGTACAGTGCATTGCATAAGAACAGAAAGTATTTACTGCTCTTGGAAAATCAGATACAGTCTCAAAACATTCATATTGCAGGTGCGCTGTTAAAATTTTGGCTTGAAATAAACTAAAGAGAAACCTTCTAAACATCCAAAAATGTTATCAAATACTAATGTGAATTGCACTTAGAAATGTTAAGAAAGGCACTCTAATTCTCCTCACCATGAAAGATATTTTAAAGCAAGAAATCATATGAAGATATACCAATCCCACAACTCAGAGTAGACAAAATAATTGTGTGGTAGTCAAGAAGAGTTTATTGGAAACTGTTTACCTTTCTAAACTTCAGATGGCAAGAGGAGTGGACCAGTAAAACAAGCATATGGAAAGCTTCTGGCAAAAATCCAAGTAGGCTGCCAGAGTTCGGTATTGAAGAATGAGAAATTAAAGAACTGAGTTTTGACTCTCTATGCCTCCTATTCTTTACTTACTTCCAGTAGAGATTGGATTTGGATTTAGTGCCTTTCCCTTCCCTATGTTCAAGATGATTGGATATAACAGGGCTATACATGTCCTGACCCAAGTAAAAACACTGTTACCAAGAAAGATCTGTCCTTGTGATTAGATCATCTTTGTTAGAATTCTAACAGTGAAGTATGTTGTTCTGTTCTAGTTTTTTTCTTTTTTCAAATTGTTGTATAGTTGTTTTGGTGTTGTGTATTTTTTTTAATAAGGACAGACCTTGGAAGGGATGACAATCTAGCTTTAAAATATAAGCCCCGTTCTCCCCCCTCCCCCCCCCCCCCCCCCCGAAAAGCTACTAACAATATATTTTGTGGGACGAAGAATTTACTGTATCATACTGTTGGGTTTTTTTTCTGTCCCAAAATCAAGAAGTCCACTGTATGCATGAATATCAGTTATTAAAATGTCTTTCCTTTAATAAGTAGTTACATCTGTATGCTTCTTCAAACAATTCAGGAATATTACTAACACTAGAGCAAACATCTTACTCTGGCAATTGCTCTTTATTTCTTTTGGCATTCCAAATAATTGCACATAGTGTCTGTGTGAGATTCCTGCTTTAGGAATAATGTATGGCATGTATTAGCTGTATTACTTTAATATTATTTTATTTTATCTCTTAAAGCCACCAAAGTATTTTAGACACAGTAAATTGTCAGTTATGCTTTTAATATAAGTTCTGCAAGAGACAGTGCTCACTCAGCATATTACTTGATTAGGAAAGCAGCCGATAGATAGATACACAGATAGTAGTCTTTATGATACATGTCTGAGGTCAGCTACTGCAGAGGAGACACCTTTGCAGATGCTTTTATTGCTAGGTGAAATAAAAAAACCCTTTTTTATTAAATTTATAACTCACTCCAGGGTAGTCAAATAGGGAAAACTGTAAACATTTGTCGCTGCTTTGAAATTTATACTTAACACCACATATCTGTGCTCATTCAGAGATTAAATAAAACCTCTTTGTTACAATAGGTCCAATGTGAGTTTAAACAATTGTGGACATCCGATGAAATGGGTTTTAGCCTACGAAAGCTTATGCTCAAATACATTTGTTAGTCTCTAAGGTGCCAAAAGTACTCGTTCTTTTAACTTTTAGTTTTCTTCACCTGCAATCTTGATACTCCCCTTGCCAGCACTAATGGAGATTCATTATTGTTTTCCAGGTTTTCATCTGGTAATATGTTGTTACACTGGTAAATGCACTGTGATCCTAGAATAGGAACATATTTTAAAATGAAAATGAAGCCATCAAAACAAATTAATATGCTTGATCTTTGGAGATTTTTGAATTCTTGTTTATATTAGAGCATATAGTTGATTTAGTTGGTGTTGGTCCTGCTTTGAGCAGGGGTTTGGACTAGATGACCTCCTGAGGTCTCTTCCAACCTTAATCTTCTATGATTCTATGATATTGCTTGCACATCTAATAAAGGAAAATATCTCTTCTGATAAGTGTGCCAATGTGCTGTTTTGATGAATGTCCCCCTGAAGTGCATTGGGAAAATGCTGCAGCCTAGAATAAAGCTAGAAGAATTTTTTTCCCTTTTTCTCCACTAGAATGCTGATTTTAAGACTCTTCAAAGTTATGGGAGCATTGATGAGGATACATGAGTTTATCTTCTTTCGGTTGTCAGTACCTGTGATGTGAGTGCCATTATTGGGGCTGGCCGTGAAAAATTTTGAGGTTTCAACATTTTGTGTGGTTTTTTTCCTAATATGGAATAAAAATGAGATCTTTAAAAAATTTTCATGAAAAACAAGAAAGCGAAACCTAGCCCAGAATGGCCTATAGCTCTGTAATTAGGGCACTCACCTTGGATGTAAGAGACCCAGGTCGAAGTCCATAACCACTGGGTTATAAAATCAGTCTTTCTGTCTTAATGAATATTGAATTATTTATACAAAATGGAACAGCTCCACAGGAGAGCTTGAGACAGACTGTCGCTGTGTGGTTAGGGTACTCACCTGGGTTGTGGAAGAACAAGGTTAAAATCCCTGGTCTGAATCAGGCAGAGTAGGGAACTGTGAAGCTGGGTCTGCCATGTGACAGTCCTAATTATTGGCTGTTCTGGAGTGGGTCTGTCTCTACTCCGAGAAATTCCCTTCCAGACTGTGAGTAAATTTCCCAACAAAAGTTTCGGGTCTGATTGAGGGCGGGGGGAAGTTGACAAGAAGCTCTAGCCACAGACAGTTGTGGTGCTTCTTGCCTGTTGGCATCCTTTTTCCCCCTTTCTGCCAAGTATCATGGTTATGGGGCTAGGTGGTTCTCTGTCCCTTTTCTGGTCTTTCAAATTGCCCCCACCTCAGGTCTTGAGTCTTGTTCGGTGTCGGGAGATTGACTGTTGGGGCCGTTGTCATGCAGGAGTGTGGTGCTATGCATACAATACCGTTGCACTGGGTTATAAAGCTTGGTGATGCTCAGGAGATTATTGACCACTTTATGTGCCCCAAACTGTAACGGGGCAGTTAATGGGATCCCTATCCTTATTTGCTCCCACACTCCACCAGGACTAAGAATTTCTAAACAGAAAGGGGTAGTTCTCCATGGTGCTAAAAGGGCTGGTTGACCACTGTGGTAGGTTTATGGGCGTAAATAAAGAGTGGTCTGGAAGGGTCCATGGTGCTAGAGTCTTTTGGAACTCATTTCTGTTTACCTTAATGGGAAAAGGACAGTTTGTCTCCAGGGTCACTGTAGATATTAATGGTGTGGAGATTGTTCTGGGTATCCTGGGAGACCTCGCTTATCCCCTGCTTCCCTGATTAATGAAGCCATTCACAGGCCACTTGAACAGAAGGAAGAAACTCTTTAACTATCACTTCTGTAGTTGCAGGATGACTGGGGAGTGTGCATTTGGCTTTTTGAAAGGAAGAGGGCTCTGTTTGTAGAATAGGTTGGAAAATGCAGGGGGAAAAGCGCATAAAATTAAAGCTACATGTTGTATTTTGCACAATATTTGTGAAAGTAAGTGGGAAAGTCTTAGTTGATGGGTGGGAGGCTGAGTGCAGAGACTTGCTCAGGAATCTGAGAAGCCACCGAGTCATCCAACAGACCATGGAAACAGCCAGGGCAATACTACCAGGGTGCCTATTGCTCTTACTTTGAATCTCAGACCGGAAAATGTGCAGCTGTGCATGCAGCCATTAGCTCGTAAAGGGGGGCAATGAGATGGATTGTGGGCATTGCAGTCTCATTTATGTATGGTGGAGTTGGAACATTGTGGCAGTGCTTGTTTTACCTTGTGTCTGTGTCTAGATACTTTTGTAAAACCATATGAATTTATTTAAAATTAATGGATTTTCTGTGTAAACTGTACTGATGACTCTTTATGAATGAATTTGAATGGTTTTTATTCTTAAATAATCTGTAATATAGCAACTAGAAATAAACCTTTAATTAAAACAATAATGAAACCAAAATTCAAAGGACACAGTGCAATGGAGGGCAGACTGCAACAAGGGGAGGAGGGATTCAGGTCACAGGTGAGTCTGTGCCTCACACCTGCCTCTTGTTGTTCTTGGGCCTTCAGTTTTTGGCACAGCTTGAAGTTTTTTGAGCAGCTGGCGTCCCTAATGAGCTGGGCTCGCATGTGGAATTGTTCTCATTGCCCAGAGGTTCAGTCTGGGAAAGGAATGGCCTCTGGGAGTATGGCTGTGGTGGGTACAGAAGGAAGCAAATGCTTGTGTTCCCAGTACCCTGTATAGTCCAGAGTCTGCAGAACATGGCTGGGTCTCTGTTTGGAGCCCAGCATTGCCTGGTGCCCTAACAGCAGCATGCACTGCAGCAGAGCATTCTGGCCCTGTAGTGCCTCCAGGAGTTACCTCTGCATCTCCCGGTCTTTCTCAACTGTGTCTTTTGCCACAGCAGTGTAGTCTCTGGGCACTGTTACAGTGTCTTTGTCCACTCCTCCTATTTCTTTGGAGAGCTCCACTTCTTTCCCCTTCTTTGACCTCTGAAACAACCTCCACCTCTCTGTTTTCAGTTATTAGGGGGGTGGGAGGAGGGTGTCGGCAATGAGGTCTCGGAACATTTCATCCCTAGTTTCTGGGTTTTCCCCCCCACTCTCCCTCAGATTAGACAGTCATTGATAAGGGCCCTGTCCTTGAGGGTTTGGCTCCTGCAGGTGACTGGCTGTGGGAGCAGGAAAAAAAAACCCAACCACAAGTGGTTATTGTTCTGTATTCCAGAGAGGCTGTGATAGCATTATTTTTATATGCAGTTCTGACTTTCCCTCTCTCAGATTCTTCCCAGTATGGGAGAGAACCTCTGAGATGGTAAGTGGTGAGGCCATGAGGAGGGCTGTATTGGGATTTCGTCTGGGTAGTACTCTGGCACTGGCCAGCTGCAGGTGATCTAACTGGAGTATAGACGTATCCCAAGGGTACATCTACACAGTCCACAACAGTGAGCCTCCAAGGCCAGGTCGGCAGGCTCAGGCTCATGGGGCTCACTCTACAGCACTAAAAATGTCTGTGTAGATGTTGTAGCTCAAGCTTTGAAGCTTAGGGATGGGGGCGGCCTCCCTAGATTTCAGAGCCCAAGGTCCAGCCTGACTTGAAACTGAAAAGCACTGTCTACACTTCTAATTTTAGAGCGGTAGCATGAGCCTGAGTCTGTCAACCTGGGCTCAGAGGCTCACTGCCATGAACTGATGCTGGCTGTGTAGATGTACCCTAAGGAGCAAATAATTGTGCAAATTAACTTTTGTGGAAGAACAGAGACAGGGAACGGGCGCAGGATAGTAACCCTCCCACCCCGGGGAATTGCTGGCAACCCACAGATAAGGAGTCACTGACTTTGTTAATCTACAAATGTAGGCATTAAAATGACTGCAGTTCAGCTATCTGAGTGGTGAAATCTTTACATAATTGTTTTCTTTTGCTTGTTTCGTATTTTCGGTTAGTTTCTATGTGAATAAAATATACTGCAAATATCTGACTTAGACATAACCCATCATTAAAGGATGACTCCAACACAGTCCAGACATTTAATTATGATAAGTATGTGACAAACATAGAGTAATATATGGGGTATTTCCAAAACCTACTAAGGAAGGCCTTCTTGTTTTAATAAGTAGTTTCTCTTGTGGATGCTTAAATGTATTTTGAGAAACTTAGAAAAAGCTTACAAATAGTTATGCATAATATACATATTTATAGAGAATGAAACATTTACAGATTATATGCAGAGTGGTGTTTTAAAATATTTAAATGAGCATCAACTTGAAACCTAATCAGTTCCAAAACATCAATTTAGTTTCAGACACTACTCGTGCCCCTAAGTTTCGCAATCAATTTTCGTTTGGTTTGGTTTTACAATGACATTTTTCTATTTGTAAATATTTTTCTCTTATTTTTGCTGTAGAGAGGCACACACAAAGAGTGGAAACTGACCCTCAAACACACAAGAGGGACAGAGTGAAATGTAATTGATGTATATTAGAACCTCCTTGTATTTTAGGTTTTCTTTAAGTACAAAACAACAATTATTTCGTAACTTCAGTCCCCCTTTTGTGAAGATACAGGTTTTTGGGTCCAGTCTTGCCTCTAGCAGGAATTTTATCATTGATTACAATGGGAACAAGATTGGATCTGAATTAAATTAAATTGCATTTGATTTTATTATCTTCTGGTTTCCCTTAAACAAAATATAGAATAATTGCACAATGTTCTGCATGCATTCATGCACACACAAAACCCTTCCATCTCTGCATGAACTTAGTGGGTAGTGGAGAATGACAAAAGCACAGTAACTTGCTCAGAGGAAGCCAGTGAACATCCCAGTTATAGGCTTTATCGAACAGCCTGATTATTGGTTTTGTACTGGAGTCATAAAGCTGATTTTCTTCATGGTTCAACAGGACTTTGTCAGTAATCCAATATCCACCTCTCTGGACTATACAGAGAGTCTGGCATTATCACATTTTATAAAGAGATATTTATAACGCCATATGATAGCTTTGGAATTGCTGGAAGGACATAAAATCCTGTTTGTTTACAAAACAAAGTATTTCAGATGTTTTTGGGGTGGGTAAATTCGCTCTGTTTCTTTTGTTGCATAATCACTGTTTTCAGCGAGATAATTGAGATGCAGACATTTATTTTTAAAATACTCCTACACAGGAAAAAGGTTAGGTACATTCTGAAGTTTTGTTATGTTTTTGCTGACTGGCTTGTGCTGCTAAAATGAAATACGGTTACTCTTCATACTGTTGTGTTTAGTTGAAATTAAATACATTCTAAGGTGTGTATGGAAATATTTTGTCTGAATAAACCTGGAACATCCCTTGTGTGTTAAGAAATGTAATATTTTTATCAAACCCATTTTACCAAATTCCTATAGTATTGAATAGCAATTAAGTCATGTGGGTCCTATGGAAATGTAGTAAAGTTTTATATAGAAATTGCTTTGAAAATACATAATAGAAAATATCATTGCTATGATTTTTGTTTTTTTCTTTGTTTTAACTATCCTATAGAATTCTATGGGAGGTGTGGGATACATTTCTCTTTGGAATTCTACTAACTCCAACCCTATTGAAAGGTTCTCATTTTCTATTAAACTCTGTAAAACTTTCTCAAAAGGGACACCTTTCCTTGTAGTATCTTTGGTTTTTTTATTACCCTTTCATATAAACACTGATTTACTGACTGATTAATATTCTATAATCAGAGGGTCATAGATGGATATTAGAGTATAAAAGCAGGAGGTCTTTCCTTTTCTAATCAATTAAGCGGTTTCACAATCCAATGTTTGAGACATCACTGTTCATGCCCATGGAAATAGTTCTGCTTATCCATATTTCTCCTGCATTTTCTATGGTATATGAAATTCTCCTTCACTTCCTGTTCTAAATTACTGTTACATCGCTGCTGCCTTTCCATGGTAAGTGAAAGTTGAAATGTCTGTATTTATAGCCAGTGTCCCCAAGTATCTGGTATTAATTGGCTAATGTTTAAAAACTGTTCTGTATTCCCCAGATGGAAGGTGCTCAGAGTGTGCGAACACTGCAAAGGGAGTGTGTGGCAGTTGCTAAGAGTGTAGAATTAGGGGAGAGTGAATCACTATAAGACTTTTGGCAACTTAACTAGAGGTTGTGCTTCTTAAAATTCTTGTCCAGGGTGAAACAGACACAACACAATAGTCTGTTATCATAACCTACAGTATTTCCTTTCTGACTCAGTGTTTTCAAGGCGTAGTAGCAGAGTTCAAGTTCGGACTTGGGCAATATACCGTCACTGTGTAGACGTTGAGTATAATATCTCCTATCAGTTAAAAGGATCAGTTAAAAGAAATCAGTGAACTTTTTACCTGACCTCTCTTTGGGGGCGGGTTTACTGTCAGGAAACTGCAGATCATAATTTCCCAATTCACTAGTTGTCTAGCTATATTTGTTAGAAATTAATTACTGTTTATATATTTGTGATTATTGATATCTTTGCTATGTTTCTTTGATTTTGTGATATAACGATGATTTAGATAATGGCTTACAGAGTACACTTATAAAGTTTGCAGCTGATACCAAGCTGGGAGGGGTTTCAAGAGCTTTGGAGGATATGATTAAAATTCAAAATGATCTGGAGAAATGGTCTGAAGTAAATAGGATGAAATTCAGTAAGGACAAATGCAAAGTACTCCATTTAGGTAGGAACAATCAGTTGCACACATACAAAATGGGAAATCACTGCCTAGGAAGGGGTACTGCGGAAAGGGATCTGGATGTAATAGTGGACTGCGAGCTAAATTTGAGTCAACAGTGTAACACTACTGCAAAAAAAAAAAAAAAGTGAACATCATTCTGGGATGTGTTAGCAAGAGTGTTGTAAGCATTACATGAGAAAGTAATTCTTCCGCTCTACTCCGCACTGATTTAGCCTCATCCGGAGTATTTTGTCCAGTTCTGGGCACTACATTTCAGGAAGGATGTGGACAAATTGGAGAGAGTCTAGAGAAGAGTAACAAAAATGATTAACGGTCCAGAAAACATGACCTATGAGGGATTGAAAAAGATTGAAAAAACTGGGTTTGTTTAGTCTGGAAAAGAGAAGACTGAGAGGGGACATAACTGTTTTCAAGTTTGTAAAAGGTTGTTTCAAGGAGGAGGAAGAAAAATTGTTTTTCTTAACCTCTGTGGATAGGACCAGAAGCAATGGGCTTAAATTGCAGCAAGGGAGGTTTAGGTTGGACATTAGGAAAAACTTCGTAACTGTCAGGGTTGTTAAGCACTGGAATAAATTGCCTAGGGAGGTTGTGGAGTCTCCATCATTGGAGATTTTTAAGAGCAAGTTAGACAAACACCTGTCAGGAATGGTCTAGACAATACTTAGTCCTGCCACGAGTGCAGGAGGCTGGACTAGATGACCTCTTAGGTCCCCTTCCAGTTCTATGGTTCTATAATAATGTAATACTAATAACCACATAATGGATTAAAACATCCTCTGAATATTTGACTCTCTCATTCCCATACACTAACCCCATTCTCCATCAACATTCTCTGATATGATACTTGCATTGTCTTTTTGCGGTGCACAATGGGAAGTCACAGCTGAGCAAAGCACAATTTTGGTACCCTTGGAAAGGGAATTCTTTTGTTTTGTTTTTTTGTTTTTACGTGCTAAATCTTGTGAGCTCCTCTCTAACTTATCTAGGGGACCTCAGACTTTCACATTTGTTTTCAGTTTATCTTTAAATAAACTGAACTGCTCTTCATCAGAGTATAAGGAAAGAATCAGTTTCCCCTTGTTTTTTTAGGCTGCTTGTTGGCTCGCCATGGAGTGGGTATCCAGCTAACAGAATGGGAGATATCTACACATGTCCTGTTGATTCACTTGAAACGACATGTCAAAAACTGAATTTACAAAGTAAGTTGTAACTAATGCTGACTTAATGCAATTGTCCATTTTGCCTCACTTCCATACCAGGCCAGATTATTTGATAAACTTGAATTAGGCAGTTCGCACAGACCTACTGACCCTGATGAAGTGAAAAAGGACCCTATATTGTCCATGTTTTCTAAATAGTTTCTTTGTTGCGGAGCATTCTTTGGTGTGAGGTAAGACTTGGAAAGAATTTGAAAAATATGGACAGTAGTATTAATAAGAAGATAAGGAGGGTCATCATTTTTTTTTTCTTCTCCTTCCAACGTAGCTTTTTATTTTTATTTTACTACTAAAATTAGCTGCATGTGTAGGCATATGGTGGTTGTTGCTTCTCCCCATGTAATGTTGTATTGGTGTTTTTTTTTTTTTTGTTAGGCTTAGTAAAAAGAAGAGCTTTTTAGAGGGTTGCTCTGGTCTCCAGTTCATTTATTACACATGCCGCCAGGACAGCTTTAGTTTCTAGAGCCAGCTCAGTATATAACTTTCATGCTACTTGCTGCTGTTTTTTCTCTAACACTTTTTTACATCCACTCTGTATTAACTGTAGAATTAGTAGCAGTTGTAGAAGCTGTAGTATATATTATTTATGTTGCAGCAGTGCTTAGGGGGTTCTGATCAGGCTCCATTTTGCTAGCACTTAACAAACACATAAAAAGACTGTTAACTGTTCTGGGTAGGAACAATCTAAGTGTAAAATGAGAGCCAACAATTAGATGTAGCAAATAGGCCAACATAAGGCAATGATGAGATGTTTAAGAATATCATAGGTTCAGATCCGTGTTTTTAATTTCTATTTTATGGTGCTATGGAGTAAAGCATTTCTCTTCTCACACAAATATTCCCATCATTATATATTTTCTGTCTGAAATATCTAAGATTTGAGCTTGATCCAGTTGAGAGAGATCTGATATCTCAGGTAGTGCAAACAATAAATGTAGTCACTCAACCTACTAAAAACATTTGTACTTTATATAGTTAAACTGCCACTTGAGGAGTTTGGCGTCTTTGCCTATTTCCTGTAGCTCTTTAGAGCAGGCACTCTAATTATAAATGCTAATCTAGATATGTGACAAGGCCAGTTAATGTTGTCTAGCAAATTTCTCTCACCAATTATCTTTCTTTTGTTTTGTCCCAGAAGCTTTTATGGGATTTGAAAAATTCCTCTTCCAAACTCTTGTTCCTTAAGCTTAAACTTTGAATTCTGTTACTGAGGAACATATGATAGGAATTTAGGGCTTTTTTGCTTTCCTTTAATCTCTTTATTTTTAGCTTTAACACACATCCCAAATGTTACTGAGATAAAGGAACAGATGAACCTTGGCTTGACACTAATAAGAAACTCAAGAACTGGAGGATTTTTGGTAAGTGTCAAAGCTGTACTCAGTAAGTAGTAAAAAATTAATTTCTACTGTTGACCATTGATGGAAAATGTAGCAGCTAGAATGTTCCACATTTGTAAATTTAAATCTGAGCTGAAAATATTTCATTATACAACATGGAATAATATGTATTTTATATTACATTTAAAACATACATTAAAATAATGCTATCTAGGTGGAAAAGTAAAGCACTCAAAAGTTAGGAATTGCTCCTTTGTGCATTCATCTGGGGGGTCCTGTGTTTGTTTGTTTATATATCTATCTATACATAAAATATGATCATGTAATTAAAGACTGTATCATAATGCACAGGCCCAGAGAGCAGAATTAAGGTTGCACAGGAAAGAGGAGATGGCCCAGGCTATAGTCATTGAGTTTTTTCTTCATTGCACTCTTTTGACAGAAGTCATTTCAAATATGAGTAGATTATAGTAACAGCAAACTAGATTTCTTTTGCAATAGGTCGATCTTGGTGGTGCTTGTTGCATTAATCTGAAGGGTTTTCTTTACTAATTTGCCAAGCAGTGCAGCCAAGCCGACTTTTACAAAAATCAGTTTTTTTCCCAAGGTAGAGTGTCTGCTTTTGTGAATACAAGGTCTACTCCCTTTGTGTGTCCTCATGGCTTCGCCTTCACCAACCCAGTTTGTGGAGGAAGACCAGCTGTACTGCATAAAGGGATGTAGTTGCACACATGCTGTATGCTGGGGAACTTGAGTGAGAGTGCCTCGTACAATTCCCCCTAATGTGGTGCAGCTCTGCTCCACCTTCAGCATGGGCTATTTCCTAACAGCCACAAGGGAGCCCAACAGAGGAATCAAGGCTATCCTAGTTGAGATTAAGTAGTAGAGCTAAAGCTCCAAATCTTACCATGAGAATTAAGTATTTTTCTTTTAATTTTGGCTGCCTCTTTCTTTGTGTGGATTAACCCATAACATCCCAGGGCCAACTTTAAAAAAAAATGTTGTCCTAAAGCACTCAACAGCTTGGGAATTTTTCTCTAAAATATTCAGGCCAGTTTTGAGTTAGCAGTTTGAAATTGTTTCCACTGTCTTTTTACTTCTAATCTCCAATATGTAAGGATTCTTTAAAAAATAACACTTGAGAGAGAAAAAGCTGAATTAAATGTTCACTTAAAATAATGTTGATAAATGAACTCTGCTGGCAGTTAAAACTGCATTGGAATGGAAAATTCATATATAAAAGTATATCCTACTCCACTTTTCTCACCTTCTGAAATATCCTCCCTGTTTTTGATAAATTAAGTATGAACTTATACCCTCAGGTACCTTTAAAAGCTTTCATTTTCCATTATCTCCAAATGCAGCTATCATATGCCAGCTTTGTATTCTGCAGATGCTGCAAAAACAATTTCTTATAGCTTACATTATGTACAACTTGTTTATATACGGTGAACAGTTATGTTCAAAGATCCACCACAGCAATGGTAGAGCTTACGAAATGGTGAACGATCAACGTATTTATAGATCATATTGATTCACTGTTGTGATGCATGCATGCATACATACTCCAGTTTAAGATTTATATATCATACACTAGTACAGTACCTAATGTAGTGAAACAATAAATATAAAGCAGACACTTCACTATACTTTCTTCCCAGTTTAAAGTAAGAATGAGTTCTTCTTCAAGTGGCTATGAATATTCCTGCTTATGGGTACTGCACCCTCATGATGCACTGATAGGTGACTCTATAAAGGAGTGCCTCCTGATGCTGTGGGGAACGGCAGTGGGGCAGGAGCGCTCTAGCTGACATTGCTAGAAGACGTTTTACTGTAAGGCACCACAAGGCGGTGCAGTACCCATAGGTGGGAATATTGAAGCCATGTTGAAGAACTCTGATTACAGTTAAGTAACCTTCGTTATTCAGGCTGTCCCAGTTAACTTGAATCGTTTTAGAATTAATATTTTCTCTATTGCCCCTTATGTTGTTGTATTAGTGTTCAAGAATTTATCATCACTGGCCTCTTTTAGCCAATATAAGCTCTGAATCATCAAAGTACTTAAAAACATACCAAATGTCAAACATATGAGTAACTCCACTGAAATCAATGGGACTACTTGTGCTTAAAAATTAGGCATTTGCTTAAGTACCTTAGTGAATTGGCACTGAAAGCTCTGTTCTCTGATTCTTTAGGGTGAGAAAATTGTGACCAAAACCTGAATGATTCTTTTGCCTTCTAGATGTAAGAGGCAACATTATTTATTAGCCATTACAAACTTTAATATATAAAAATGTATATATTTAATGTAGAATAATTTAAATTATCTAAACACACAGACACACACGTACATATATGCCTGAGCCACTTTTGGTTCAAAAGCTTTCCTGATCCATGTAGAATTCACTAACACTGACTGGATATCACAAGTATGATTACAGTAGACTATTTAACAGGAAGGAAAAATAAGTTTTTAATTAGAATATATTTGTTTTGTACATTGATAAAATGTTTCTGGGGTGGCAAAAAATGCGTGTGTTGTATCTGTAGCCCTCAATAAACATTTTGAGCTAGACCTGGCCAACACATGTCCCATTTCCACTGCTTTGTTTCAACGCCATACCCAGTGTAGAAGGTATGGAGCGGCTTCAGTATGAGGAGAGATTTATAAGACTGGGACTTTTCAGCTTGGAAAAGAGACGACTAAGGGGGGATATGATAGAAGTCTATAAAATCATAACTCGTGTGGAGAAAGTAAATGAGGAAGTGTTACTTATAACACAAGAACTCAGGATCACCAAATGAAATTAATAGACAGCAGGTTTAAAACAAACAAAAGGAAGTATTTTTTTCACACAACGCACAGTCAACCTGTGGAACTCCATACCAGAGAATGTTGTGAAGGCCAAGACTATATAACAGGGTTCAAAAAAGAACTAGATAAGTTCATGGAGGATAGGTCCATCAATGGCTATTAGCTGGGATGGGCAGGGATAGTGTCCCTAGCCTCTGTTTGCCAGAAGCTGGGAATGGGCAACAGGGGATGGATCACTTGATGATTACCTGTTCTGTTCATTCCCTCTGGGGCACCTGGCATTGGTCACTGTCTGAAGACAGGCACTGGGCTAGATGGAGCATTGGTCTGACCCCGTATGGCCGTTCTTAAGGTATTCTGGGAGTAAGAGGAGTTTTGGCCATCCTCTGGCTGACCCCAAGATCATGGGGTGTGGGCAGAAAGGTGGCATAAAAGCCCCTTTTGTCCCCCATTCTGCCGTTCTGGTGCACAGAGGGAGATCCCAGCATACTGGAGCTTCAAGGCCTATATCTTATTTTCTTTTTAGTTTACATTGGCCTTAGTAAAAAAACTCTGAGCCTGCCCCTGCCTATGATTCATCTGTTAGAACAAAATGAATACTAGAGTAGCAGCAGCCAGCCTGATCTATCCTACAGAAATGGTTCATTTTGTTCTCGCTGCCGTATTTAAAATAGAAACAATTTTATATTTCAGTGCGTCTTGCATTGCAATCTACTGGTCCCAAATATTCCAGCAAAGCATTGTAGGTATAGATTTGTAAATCATACAGCACATGCAATTAATCCAGCTGCCATGCACCTTAACATAATGCTGTTTTTTTTACTTTTAGTTTGTTAAAACACAAAAGAACTGAAGTAGCCTGTCAATAATAATTGAATCCGTTCACTGTAAGAGAGGGAGCAAGTAGGAAACTGTTGACAGGAGCTAACAAAGTACAGGGGGAAGAGAGAACCTGTTGTCTAAGTGTAGAACATTCCTTCTCTTCCTTGCTTCACATTTCTGTAAAAGTGTTTAGGTGGGGCTCTGAAAGGTGCTGTACTGTCTTACTAGAAAGTACTGTCTTCTGATCAACAATAGTATAGATACAATATAAGCAGTGGCATTGGAAGCTTCCTTGTGCCTCCACCAATGTATCTTAAGCCTGACTGGAAAAGACTAACTCTAGGAGAGTTCAGTTTTTCTTGTTAATCAACTCTTGACCCTATTGCTGAATTGGTTCTTGTATTGTGGATGCCTGTGCAGAAGAACTTGACTGACACCAGCTTGTATCATAGGCCACTGAACAACTCTCATGTAAAAGCAACTTTATGGGTCTTCTCTTTCCAGTTTGGTCAAATTCAGACCAAGATAGGTTTAATACCCCACTCTTGTGCATCATACAGTCCCATTTATATATTTAATAACTTATATTCAGTTTTGTTTTTCAAATCAATTTTTTTTTTAATTTGGTGCTTCAACTTTTAAACTCTTGCCATGCATGGAAGGAACGGAAAAAACTTTTCAGACCCTACCTAAATGACAAAAACATAGCCTTATGCAGTGTTGTTATGGACCCAGGATATTGGAGAGACAAAGTTGGTGAGGTAATATCTTTTATTGGACCAGCTGATAATTACCTGTTCTGTTCATTCCCTTTGGGGCACCTGGCATTGGCCACTGTCGGAAGACAGGATACTGGGTTAGATGGACCTTTGGTCTGACTTAGTATGGCTGTTAACATAAGTTAAGTGATCTCTCTCTCCTGCCATCCATCTCCACCCTCTGACAAACAGAGGCTAGGGACACCATTCCTTACCCATCCTGGCTAATAGCCATTAATGGACTTAACCTCCATGAATCTATCTAGTTCTCTTTTAAGCCCTGTTATAGTCCTAGCCTTCACAACCTCCTCACGCAAGGAGTTCCACAGGTTGGCTGTGCGCTGTGAAGAAGAACTTCCTTTTATTTGTTTTAAACCTGCTGCCCATTAATTTCAGTTGGTGGCCCCTAGTTCTTATATTATGGGAACAAGTAAATAACTTTTCCTTATTCACTTTCTCCACACCACTCATAATTTTATATATCTCTATCAGCTTCTGTCCTATAAAAGATATTACCTCACCCCCTTGGGTCTCTAAAAAAAAATATATAGTCTTCACATGTCTCTTTCTTTCTCTACTTATTTTTTCAAAAATCCTCTTCCGATCAAGACTGAAGTTAGTACAGAGAAGTTATAAATGTCTTAACCACAGTTTTGAAATATATTTTCTTGTGGAACAAAGAATTCTCAAATTAGTAAATCCATTATTTTTTAAACTTTATTTTTATTCATGGTGTGGACACACACACAAAACGCCTCGTGAGCTAACAGAAAACATTTTGGCCATGCAGTACCATGTGTAGTTACCAGGTAACACAAGTATTCTGCAGCAAATACCAAAGACAAACTGCTACTGTGAGTGTGTGTGTACGCATAAGAACCAACTCGTGGTAACAGTGCCACCTCGTGGTTAGTCTCAGTCAATATTGTGTCTTCCTGGGAGGGAGCTATTCCACTGATCTCCTGTGCTGTATTTGAATGTGACACTCTCATGAAGGTATGTAAAGGAGTGAAATGACAGGATACATGTTTTTATATTTTCCTCATTTTATTTTTTAAAGACTTGTGGTCCCTTGTGGGCCCAGCAGTGTGGAAGTCAGTACTATGCAACAGGAGTCTGTTCTGAAATCAGTCCCAGTTTCCAGATCTTAAGAAGCTTTTCACCTGCTCTTCAAAGTAAGGCAATGAATGTAAAATAGATTCAGTAATAAATAAATCCATTGAAATGAAGAGAGATGTCATGTAATGGAATCCAAAAGTGATTACCTTTTGAATTTTTTAAAATTCAGTTTAAAAAGAGCCTAATCCTGAGGTTCGCACTCAGGGCTTGATTCTGATCTCACTTACTGGTGAAAATCAGTAGTAACTTCGCTGATTTTGGTGCATTTACATCTGTGTAACACAGATGTAAGCAGACTCAGTATCAGGCTGGGATTTTATTCTATTCTCATTCAGGCAAACCTCCTGTGACATCAACAGATGTTTGCTTGCATGTGGACTAGGTATGGACATCTGAATTTGGCTCATGAGTTGTAAGTAAATTTTGTGCATTCAGTGTCCTTTTATCAATCATCTTTTCTCTTTTAGACTGTTCCTCCTTCATAGATGTTGTTGTTGTGTGCGATGAGTCAAACAGCATTTATCCCTGGACTGCAGTGAGTGCGTTTTTGACAAAATTTGTCCAAGGCTTAGATATAGGCCCCACAAAAACTCAGGTAAGTCAGAAAACATTATTTTGAAACAGAAGGAAGGTAGCAATGAATTTTATTAAAGGAAATTAAGTTTGCTAAGGTAAAGCCAACCCCTGGTTTGATCCTGAGAGATCCTGAATATCTACAGCTCCCATCAAAGTCACTGGGATTTGCAGTTGTTCAGCATCTCCCAGGATCAGGGCTTTTGTCATAAAGCTAACTCATGTTTCAAAAGGGAATATTCCATTTTGATTAATTTATTCCAGTACATAGTTTGTGTCACGAGAGAGCTAGATTATTTCCAGGTTTCAGACTAGCAGCCATGTTAGTCTGTATTCGCAAAAAGAAAAGGAGGACTTGTGGCACCTTAGAGACTAACCAATTTATTTGAGCATAAGCTTTCATGAGCTTATGTTCAAATAAATTGGTTAGTCTCTAAGGTGCCACAAGTACTCCTTTAGATTATTTCCAGTATACTTAAAGGTCTATTCTCCATTTTAATGATAATGTGTAACAATCATTAAAATTTGAGCTGTGTGCATATATTGAGAGCAGAACACATCTTTTCTCCCCCCAGAGTTTTATACCTCATTACTCTGAGTATGGCTAAAGTTGTAAAACCTTTTCCATTTTAAGCCCACTTTTCATACAATCATAGCTTTTCAAAATCTACAACACTGATGCAGAATTTTCCGTGCTTGTTTCTCTCTCAAAGTGATGATTTTGAGAAAAATTATATTTTTAAATTTGAGGAGGAGGATTTTTAGTTTTTTCAAAAAAATGGGGAATCACCTACTTTTAGACAGTGTTCTAGCAAACACTGCTGGTGTTTGAAACATAGCTCTCAATGTGGGCTAGCATTTTTCTTGTTTTGAGATACCTTGACTACCTCAAAATCACTTTATGACCAGCAGTGGAAATTTTCCTGAAGACTAAAGTATGCACTTAAATAGAGGTGTATCTAATTTGATCCAGCAGCTATACACCTAAGAACTTCACTTGAAGTTTGAGCTGTACAAAACACATCATTGTGTAGAATGGAACTTAAGAGTCTAGTAGGAGCAAGGAACTTTTAAAATCCATTTTCAAGGTTGCTCAAGCTAATATTCCCAGGGTTTTTTTTCTCTCAATTTTTTCCCTTAAAACCTGAAAACTAAAGGCAAAATACTAGTATTGAAACAATATTAAGATTGCAGGCTCAATCACTCCAAGTTTTTAGAAAATTCAAAAACCTTGGCAGTAATTATTCAGCCATATAACAGATACTTAGTGTCTTCATTTCTTCTTCACCATGTTAAATGTATGTCTTAATATACTTCTCTATTAATTTATACTATAAAATAAAAGGGATGTACAATGTTATCAAGTAATTTCCTATGGAATTTCTATAGAGCAGATCTAGATGAGATAGTGATAAAAATATTGACTGCTGACAACTCTGTATCTATGCTAGAGCACCCACCAGTAGAAATGCAGTGGTAGAAGCTATGTAGGGAACTTTTAGGAGGCAAAAAAGTCTAGTGCAAACAATTAGATCATGTCTTCATTTATTGTTGAGTAGGGTAGATTAAAGAAAAAAGATGTAAATTACTGTAAGAGTTTGTAACATTATGTTTTACTTTGCAAACATGGGCAATAATATTAATTGGGGTTGTATGTGATGAAGGAAAAATATACCACCTTGTATATAGAATTATAGAGATGTAGGACTGGAAGGGACTTTGATAGGTCATTGAGTCTGGTTCCCTGCGCTGAGGTAGGACTAAGTATTCTCTAGACCAGTGGTTCTCAAACTATGGTGCGTGCCCTTTGGAGGCATGGGAATGTGTCAAGGGAGGTTGAGCTGTATTGCCGCCCCCCCCCCATTTTTTTTTTTAAAAGAGCTCCAGCTGTCAGCCCCTGGTAGCTGGGGCTCAGGCAGAAGGGCCATGCACGTCTGGGAGGTGGGGGGAAGGGATAAAGGGGACAGCCAGAACCTGCCACCCAGGCTTGGACTCTCCTTCCCCTCTCCCCCTCCTCAGTCCTCAGCAGCAGCGCAGAAGTACGGGTGGCAATGGGGCACTAAGTCTGCTGTGAAAAGTGATATTGATAAATATCACTTTTTACATTGCCACGCTTACTTGTACACTGCTGCTGGCGCAGAGTTGCCTTAGGAGTTGGGTGGCTGGCCAGCAGCTGCTGCTCTCTGCTCTACCTTCAGAGCTGGGTGGCAGTCTCTGAACTTGTGTGGCACGGGAGGGCATAAACAATTACAGACACAAAGAAGTGGGGGCATGATCAAATAAGTTTGAGAACCACTGCTGTAGACCATCCCTGACTGTTTTTTGTCTAACCTGTTCTTAAATGATCTTTAAGACCTTTAATGACTGGAGATTCCATCACCTCCTTAGGCAATTTGTTCCGGTGCTTAATTACCCTCACAGTTGTGAAATTTTTCCTAATGTCTAACCTAAATCTCCCTTGCTGCAATTTAAACCCATTTCTCTTGTCCTCTCTCCAGTGGTTAAGAAGAACATTTTATCACCCTCCTCTTTATAATGACCTTTTACATATTTGAAGATTGTTATCATGTTGCGTCTCAGTCTTCTCTTCTCCAGACTAAACAAGCCCAATTTTCAATCTTTCCTTGTAGGTCATGCTTCCTAGACCTTTAGTAGTTGTTGCTCTCCTGTGGGCTGCCTCCCATTTGTCCACAACTTTCCCAAAGTGTGGTGCCCAGAACTTGGACACACTACTCCAGTTGAGGCCTTATCAGTGCCAAGTAGAGTGCAAGAATTACTTCTCCTGTCTTGCTTTACAACACTCTTGCTAATACATCCCAGAATGATGTTCACTATTTTGCAACAGTATTACATTGTTGACTCACATTTAGTTTGTGGTCCACTCTAACCCCCAGATCTTTTTCTTCAGTATTCCTTCATAGGCAGTCATTTCCCATTTTGTATCTGTGAAATTGATTATTCCTTCCTAAGTACAGCAGTTTGTATTTGTCCCTATTGAATTTCACCATATTTATTTTAGACCATATCTCCAGTCTGTCAAGATCATTTTGAACTTTAATCCTGTGCATCAGTTTGACAAATAATTTGGTATTTTGATTCTATGTAATTGATTTGAATGCACGACAGTCTAATTTTTTTTTTTTGCGATGATGTTTAGGTGGGTTTAATTCAGTATGGTAATGATCCAAGGGTAGTGTTCAACCTGAATACCTACAAAACAAAAGATGATGTTGTTAAAGCAATGTCGCAGACCTTTCAAAAAGGAGGAGACTTGACTAATACTTTCAAAGCAATTGACTATGCAAGGTAAAGTGCACCAATAATTATGCTACTTTTGTAACTAAAGATCTGATCCTGGAAGGTGTTGAGCACTTCTTGAGAGGTTAGTACTGCCTCTGGTACCATTGGGAATTAAAGAACCTCTCTGAAGGTTCTCACTGCCTTGCACGATTAGTTCCTAAGAAAGATGCAAAATGACTTACGAGGCAAATTTTACTCATTGACTCAATGTGACTGCACATGTTTAAATGTTTACAGGATAAGACCTTGGTTGATTGTGTGAAAACTATCACAGAATCAAACCCTTTCTCCAATGGGACTTTTGACTTTGTTGTGTTAGCAGCAGTAAAAACTTACTTTGGGCAATAAAGTAACTCTGATTACACTCACAGGCAATGATCTGTTAAGTAAGCAGGCACTATTTTTACACAATCATTTTTCAGCATAGAACTGCACTTTCAGTTATTGTTCAGACCCCTATTAACTCAGTGACCTTGGGCTACTTGTTTAGGGACAGATTCTGAATACAGTGAGTTCCAAATCTATAGGGATCTTCCTTGTTTTCGTTTCCCTCTGTGTCTGCAAAATGGAGCTAATGCCTGATTTTATTTATTTATTTTACCTCTCGGGAGTATTGAGAGTAGAGCTGGTCAAAACTTTTTTGGACTTTTTTTTTTAATTGAACATAAGTTTGCACAGGAAACCCAGATTAAAGATTATTCAGATAAATTTTGGAAACATTTTTGCTTTGACCAAAACATTTTCCGGTTTTGATGTTTGAACAGTGCTTTGAAGGCAAAAAGTGCAATAAGTGCTAAACTATTATTAATGAAGGACTTTGGCCAAGATTTTTAAACCTAATGAGGCAGTGTTGTGCCACACCTAACTGATATAGGAGCCTAAATATGATTTTCAAAAGTGATTTAGGCATTTAGGAACCAAAATCCCATTAACAGTCAATTTAGGGATTTAGACTCCTAAATACCTAGATCCCTTTTAAAAATGAGAGCTAAAATCAGTTAGGCATAGCACAGCCCAGGTGTAGTACAGCAGTGCCTAAATAGGTTTAAACATCTGGGCCTATGTGTTCCAATAAAGAAACACTCCAGATGCACTTTGTTCTAAGTCAATGATGGAAGCGTTCGTTAAAATATGCATTTAATGAGTCTAGTGCTTTATTTATCACAGACGTCATGCTTTTTCCACTGAATCTGGTGGACGGCCCACAGCTACAAAAGTAATGGTCGTTGTGACAGACGGGGAATCACACGATGGCTCAAGTTTGCAAGAAGTGATAACTAAATGCAATGAGGACAAAATAACCAGATTTGGCATAGCTGTAAGTAATACTATAATTAATGCTGTAATTTTGGTGGGACTGATTTAATTAAAAGTATGTATTCATGCATCATTATATCAGCGAGACTGGGACGGGGAGGGAGTTCATCTTTAGGAGCCACTGTAATATCAGCAGGCTTTAGTTCATTAGAATTATTATTGTCATCCATTTATGTTTATATTTGTTAGCTGAAAATAGTAGGATTAGTCTACCCTCCATAATATTCTTTTTCGTTCCTGTTGTATATGACATACAAAATATTTCAAAGTTGATGTTTTTCAATAAAAGGGATTCAGAATACAGGGCTTGATCCTCTGCTGTCCTACACCTTGGATAGTCATTTATCATGTGTGAAGGAACTGGAAAATTCTACCATTTTGCTTTTGTAGCATTACACACCCACTGTGTGCTCCTTCAGCCTGGGTGGAAATGACTGCACCAGTTGCAAAGTAGGGGAATTCAGATCCAGTTTATAGACCTTAATATTTATTATAAATGGCAGAAATGTTGCATTTTTCTTATGCATTCCCATCAGTTCACCTTACCCACAGATGTCAGGAGGCTGATGTAAAATCCATGATGGGAAGGGTGTGAAGGATCAGGGGAAACTACAGACTTTGCCTGGAGTGTGCACATTAATTTCATTTTCCTGTCATGTATAAAATATCTCTGTGTGTGATACTGAGGGAAATGGAGCCACACTGAAGTTTCTTTTTCTCTCTCTCCAAGGTTTTGGGTTACTTAATCAGAAATGAACTTGATACTAAAAATTTAATTAAAGAAATCAAAGGAATTGCGAGTCTTCCAACAGAAAAGTATTTTTTTAACGTGTCATCTGAGGCTGCACTATTGGAAGAAGCAGGAACACTGGGAGAACGCATATTTAGTATAGAAGGTAATATACCCATTGGGGCTGAGGAGCTGTTGACAGTTTACACCAGCTGAGGATCTACTCCCTGTTTCTATTAAGGGGTTTCAGGCTGTCTTTGCATGAATGTATGATAAATGCTGATGTGACCCAGTCATTATTAAAATCTTGATAAACATTATTACCTTTTTATCAATTAGATTTCCATACTCTACAACTGTTGTGTATATTTTGGGTGTACTTTTGGGAGCAAATTATTTATTTGACAAATTGTTCCAGTCATGCTTCAGCTGACTTCAATGGCAGAAAGATAGGGCCCAATATGTAGCAACAATAATGTTCAACAGACTTAATGATACATGAATAACTTTCAAAATAATGGTTATTGCACCAGGTACAGATCAAGGTGATACATTCCAAATGGAAATGTCCCAAGTGGGCTTCAGTGCTTATTACTCACAAAAAAAGGTACGTATATTTAATCATTTAGTGTATAATGCTGGTATGATATAAAAACTGTCTCAAATGAAGCATGTAGATATAATTACATATACATAAGTCCATGTATAAATTTAACAAAATAAGAATAATAAGCAAAAATGCAATATACAGATCAAATTTCATTTTTATTTTCTTCTAATATAAACCAGGAAAGTGGAACACAGGTAGTTTATCTGTAGTACCACAAAACTAATTTACATCCTGGTTGGAAGGAGAAAGAGAAAATATACCACGATGAAAAGTGAAATAATATTTTTTATTACAGCGTTAATGTTGAGTAATGGCTTCTATTCTAAGCCCTCCTCTTTTTTTATTTTTTATTTTTTATTTTTTTCAGCTGCTTATAATTTTCTCAAACAAATTATGCAAATTGGGTTGGATTTTTTTTATCGTTATTATTTTAAGTTTGGTCAAAATCAGTTCAGCCATTTCTGAGTTCACCAAGCATGAACAATTCTCCTGTTCTAATTTGATGTCTTGTGCTTGAATAACTCAGAAAATTGAAACTAAGTATTTCAAAACTGGCTAGTTTGTTAACATTCATGGAGATGTAAGTAATAATTCAAGTGTGAAGGAAGTTTGTGTAGTATTTTCAAAGTTAAGAATGTCTTTGGCACCTTTCACATACACACATTTTTCAACTATTTTTTCGTATTAAACATGTTTAAGGATACCTCAGCCAAATAAAGAATTCCTAGTCTAAATATGCAAAGTCCAGCTGCAGTTCAAGCCGTTTTCAAGCTCTTCAAACCTAATACATATATCTATTTTTAATTTCTTCCCTAAAAACAAAAAAATTAGGGAAAATTTACATGAATAAAAAGAACTTCAATATTAATGCAACATTAAGCTTGTGAGACAGTTAAAGTCAGGATATAGCAAAAATTAAGCAGTCTCCCTCTGCTTAGTCAGGCAAGTTGCATATGTGCAAATATTTTCTATTCCCATTTTCCTTTTTAAGCCATCAGTTCAACAGGGTTCTTAAGCACATGAGTAACTTTAAGAATTCGAATACAGTAGGGCCTCGGAGTTGCACACACCAGAGTTATGAACTAACCAGTCAACCACACAGCTCATTTGGAACTGGAAGTATGCAATCAGGCAGCAGCAGAGATTTTTTTTAAAAAAGCAAGTACAGTACAGTACTGTGTTACATGTAAACTACTAAAAAAAAGGGGGGAAGAAGCATTTTTCTTCTGCATAGTAAAGTTTCAAAGCTGTATAAAGTCAATGTTCAGTTGTAAACTTTTGAAGGAACAACCATAACGTTTTGCTCAGAGTTAGAGAACATTTCAGAGTTACAAACAACGTCCATTGCCCAGGTGTTCGTAACTCTGTGGTTCTACTGTAGTCCAACTGATCGGGTTTTTTGCAAGTAATTACCATATATAAACTGTTTATATATAAGCAATCTTAATTGGGTATTACATTTTAAAAGACCTTTAGGAAGAAGAGGAGGTCCATCTGCAAGGGAAAATTTTTTGTAAATGTTTTTCTGTCTCCACTGTTATTTCCAGTTATTTAAGCTATTGTGTATAGAGGAGTCAGGATTGGGGGTTACAGGGAGGTTATTACTATGTCATTTTACTCATCTCTGAGGGTTCAGAGTATGTAAACATAATTAATGTAAATGGATTACAGCATACATATACTGTAACTTCTGCTTCCCTTGTACTTATGGAAGAGTAGGTAGCTCTAAAATTCTGATTGTATTGTTTTAAGGATGTTCTGATGTTGGGTGCTGTTGGGGCTTATGATTGGAGTGGGACTGTAGTCCAGGAGACCTCAAACCACGTGACTACGTTCCCTAATCAAGCATTTGAAAAAATTCTACAAGACAGAAACCATAGCTCTTATTTAGGTAAGGGTCGGTAACATTTATTATGTAGCATATCTAAAGTTAATCAAAGACAGGCAAAAATGGCAAATTACTTTCTAGCAGTCTCCTGTTTTAAGTACTGATTTGAGAGGAAAGGGAAATTCTGTACATAAATGGATTTCATTTACTGGTCAATTGATTCACTGAAACTGAATGAAACATTTATTGTTTTAATTATTTTTAAAACTCTGAATGAATGTTAACTGAAATATTAAAGACATAAGATGAAAAATTCTTGGGACACATACATTACAAGAATGTAAGAAATGACAGGGATTGAAAAAGGCTACTTAGTTTATAATCAGGGGGTCTGTTTATATCCCTGATTTTTGTTTGCCTATATATTCCCTATTTGACGTTAGGTCAGAAGCTTATTTAGTTGTCAGCAACTCATCCATGCTTATTCCTTCAGTGGCCTTTTCCAGTTTGATTTATGTCCTTAGTAACATCACTGCAGTTTAATAGACATTTTATTTATATCTGCTATTAGTTTTCTGACAAACATTTCTGTTCTCAGCCAAAACCAGCAAACTTTACAGCTTGGTGACCTGCTATATCCCTACACTGATGCAATATGTACTTTGGAACACTAAGAGCCAGGAGAGTTAGATATCTTGTAATATACAGGAAGCCACCGTTTTTTGTTTAGGCTTTCACCATTCATTTTTGATAGACTTGTTTTTCCATCCTAATGAGGGATTTCTGTACGGCAGTCTCTGGTTGATCCCTTGACACTTTATCAATGCCATTAAACACCAAAATGACTCTTCTTAGAATAAAAGTTTATATTTGCCTGGCAAAACTTCTCCAAGTTTTACTGTTAAATTGCTCTTCAGTGTAAGCCTAAACCTTACAGCAAAATGTTTTTGTAGTAATACAAAATATGTAATAAAACTGGTTTACAGAGATAATACGTACTAAAAATGTTTCCCAGTATTAAGATATTTCCTGCAGAGCAGTTTAAGTTATAATAGTGGTGGAGAGGATTAGCAATTTTTAGAAAAAGTCAATCAATCTGAAATCTATGATTGATGGACTGTTAACATGTCCTACCATGTACAGTCAAGCACTGTAGTGTGTTCATTAACTGGGATTAGTGGTTTTGTGTCTTGTGGGAGAATGCATTGAGCCCATCATCATCCAGTGGGTTTCCTTCAGAAACATGGCCTAATTTGAAGAATGGCTGTGATGATGGCCCCTAGTTTCTTCTACCTCCTTCATTTCAGGGCCACCATTTCCACCTTTTTTCCCCCCAACTCTCATTTGCATGCAGCTGACATTTTTGTTGTCTGTTTCGTGCTCTGTAAGCCAATGTTGCCCTACAAATCGGTCACGAGGAGTTGCATTTCACTCTCCTCCCCTGAAAACCAAATCTCCTTAACAAATAAATGCAAGTGTAAGTGAGCTAGGTGATGAGTGACAACGTAGCTTTCAAACTTGAATCTCTGACCTGGCTGTACAATGTTCTGCAGCTAGGACACCATGTCATATCTTCTGTTTTTCTAATGGGTAACTAAGGACTTGTGTACACAGAGAAATAGTCCAGAATAGCTATTCTGCACTAGCTCCACATATAGACACTCTTAGGGCAGATCTACACTTAAAATGCTGCAGTGCAGCTGTGCCTCTGTAGTGCTTCAGTGAAGACGCTACTATGCCGACGACAGAGCTTCTCCCATCAGCATAGTTAATCCACCTCCACTAGACACAGTAGCTATGTCAACAGGAGAAGTCCTTCTGTTGCCATAGTACTGTCTACCCCGAGGGCTAGCACAGTATAACTGCGTTGCTCAAGGCTGTGGATTTTTCACATCCCTGAGCAACATAGTGATATCTCTGTAGTGTAAACCTGGCCTTATTTTACACAGAGGGCCTTTCTGCGTCTTAACTTAATCCACTTTGGGAGTGAAGAATGAGAATGTTTGCACAGAGGGCTTGTTCAGAATAGCTATTGAGCTTTAAATTCATGCCCTAGCTTATAACCTTAGTAGGCAACCCTTAACTCTGACTACTTCACTAGATAATATCTCAAAATTGTCATGTTGACTTCTTTTCTAGGTTATTCTGTTGCTGTTATCTCAACCCCGAACACTGTCTATTTTGTTGCTGGTGCACCAAGATCACACTACACTGGCAGAGTTGTGGTTTATGACATCGACAGCCATGGCAGAGTCACAGTTATTCAGTCCCAGAGAGGGGATCAGGCAAGTACGATCATTTTGTTCATGGACAAAAAGTTTGTAGATATCTATTTTTACTGATGCAGCACTGAAACTGGTTATTCATGATTGGCAGCGGTGATGTATGTAATGTCTCTTTAAAATTATTTTTTTCTTGCAAAACGTTTGGCATCGTATCTGTCCGTTCCCCTGTAGCTACACTCTAGCAGTGAATTTGAGATTTTCTGTGACTTTCACACAGTCTCTTGTAGAATCATGGCAATTAGGTACGGGAAAAACATTATCCGGCCCTCTATGTAAATACCTCTAGTTGTGGGAGACGCCATGGACATCCATCCTCTCTTCATGAGAGGCCTTCTGGAGGAGAGATAGTACCGCAAGACTGATTTGCAAGTTAACGATATTCCTTTTTCTCCACTGTGAAAGCCTTGTCATGATGCTGAAAGTTTGAATTTTTATGTTATGAAAGCAGATAAATATAAAAGTAAATCACAGGTTGGGCTATTTCATGTGCATATTTTAACATAAAAAAGAAATACATTGCACAGCACTCTCTTCTCCATTTATAGTCTTATTACACTATGTTAGTGCCATAGCAGCAACAGTATGATGCTGTCCAAAAAAATAATGAAGAGAAATAAGGTGGGTAAAGTAATAATGGATACTCAGTAAGTGGCTGAATCTTCTAACATGTAGGCATGTTACACAAGTAGCTTTTCTTGTGAGCAGTCCCATTTAATTCAGTTGAACTGTTCTCACACACACACGTGCAAGCGTTTGCAGGATGAGGTGCAAAAACAGTGTAATTTTAAAGAGACGTAAATAAATTACTCTTGTGTTATCAATTCCAGATTGGCTCCTACTTTGGCAGTGTGGTGTGTGCAGTGGATGTTAACAGAGATTCAGTTACAGATGTGCTGCTAGTAGGTGCACCAATGTTCATGAATGAGCTAAAGAAAGAAGAGGGAAGAGTTTATATGTTTTCCATCACAAAGGTAAAAAAAAAGGGGGGGGGGCAGGGGAGGAGGAGGAGGGCTAAGGACCGAGATTCATGTTCTGGACATGTTGCTAGCACTGAGATCTGACATCCACATTCATGACAGACCCATGATATTCTCAATTCTAGCACCAAGTTCTTGCTGTGGTTTCCTGGGACAGAAGTACTGCTGAAAAGAAGCAGAGTCCATTGTTGTCCGATTTGTCACCTAAGCCACATCATATTGTTTCTGCCTCCTGATTGACTGACTGAAGTTTTTAAAACAGGAGATTAACAAACATCTGCTAGATATTTTTCAGATGAATACGTTTGTCTTAAAATTCCTGAAATGCTTGGTGTTTGTGGACAGTCTTATGACTGAATGGTGGATACCTGAATATTCATGGTGGACATTCAATATGACTCCAGGCATCACAGAAAAAACCGAGAAGGGTGGGGTGTGTTACTATTCTATCAGTTCTAGTTAGAACTACTGATATAAAACTAGTGCATTTGATACTTTTGGGCCATAGTCAGCATCCCTTACATCAAAGTCTTTGAGTAGCAATTAAGGATTGCAAAGCTGTTTCCTGTATTACTAGGTGAAGGAATCAATCTCTATCTGCTCTGAAACTTTTCTGCATTTGATTTTTTTTAAATCAGGTGCTGGCCCATGGTAGGGAGCCTGAGAAACAAATGCTATTTCAAGAACATGGGAGGTGCTGGGGAGTGGGAACTCACATATACTGAGCCAATGTGAGAGTACTGGGAGCGGCAGAAAAGAACTCAACCTGCTCAGAGTTCTAATTCTGCTTCTGTCAATAGCATTTTCTCCCAGGCTGTTAAACAGGATGAAGGTGCTACTGAGGAGAGCTGATACAACAGGTCACTTTGATAATAGGCAAACAAAAAACCCCAAACATTTGGTGGATGGATTTTTCACTTTTGCAAATAGAAACCAATTGAGAAACTGATTAATATTTTTAGTCTTTGTTAAATGATTAACTTAAAATTATTCATATTATTATTTTCAGAATGATGTGAAAGTGATTTTAAAATAGTATGGAATTATGTAATTTGCCTGTGCTACAGGAATTAAGTGCTAGCCATTTTGGATAAACTGTCTGACTAGCATTGCTCGCATTTTTGTGTACAAAACAATGAGAATAAATGGCAAACATAAAGATTTTTGTTTTGACGTTGCTTTTTAAGATAGATAATGCAATATTACCACGTAGACAGTTTTTCAACACTTTTTTTCTTCAGTTGGCAATAGGAAGGTCAGGAATACAAGTGTTTCCACAAATGGGTTTTGCATTAGCTAGTAGGAAATTCCATTTCTGTTTCAAAGAATTATGTCCAGTTACAAGAATTTCCATTCTCTGTGCGTAAAAATTGGAATCCAAAGCTGGACAATTAATTTATGGATTCCAAGGCCAGAAGGACCGTATTGTGATAGTCTAGTCTGACATTCCAGCATAACACGGGCCATAGAATTTCCCCAAAATAATTTCTAGAGCATATCTAAGAGAAACATCCAATCTCGATTTAAAAATAGCCAGTGATGGAGAATCCATCATGACCCTTGGTAAATTGTTCCAATGGTTAATTACTCTCACCATTAAAAATTCATCAATGGATATTTGAAAAATTGTGGAACATTTAGAACAATCAGATGAGGAAACTGAGGATTGTAAAGTCTCAGAAATGCATTTATATGTGCAATTAATACCTCTCTTTGCATGCTTTAATTTTTCTGCTGTAACATTTGCTCTGACTGAGGATCTAACAAAGCTAAGTGAATAGGTAACATGATGGCACATATAGTTCAATGCTGGTAAGTCCAAGGAAATGCACACTGGAAAAGAATAATGCAGGTATTTTTTCCTTTAATCTACTGACACAGTAGTTTTGTTCTTTCTTGTATTCTTAAAAGGGAATTTTGGATCAACAAGAACTCTTAGAAGGTCCACAAGGGTTAGAAAATGCTCGGTTTGGATCTGCTATGGCGACCCTTTCAGATATTGATTTGGATGGTTTTAATGATGTGATAATAGGTGCACCCTTAGAAAATCAGAACTCTGGAGCAGTTTACATTTACAATGGCAATCTAAGGACTATACGTACCAAATATTCACAGGTAAATAACTTTGTTACATAATACTGCATTCAAAGGCTTGTGATGAGATACAAAAATTCAGTTAGGTTCAAAATGAAGGATTTGATATAATGAGGGTTTTTTGTTAGCTGTTATTCTATCCTCTTTAAATACTGTGTCATATTCTGTAGGCTTTTATTGGCTGTTTTCAGCATCACTTCCTTTTCCTTCATCATATGCCAACCCTAAACACTCCCAGGATAACACTTGTGCAGCTGATAGCTAGGGGTACTGAGATAGGTGACATGAACATTTGTTGGGAGGAAGCCTAGCCCGCTGTATCTATATTTACATTTTTACTCCTGTACACCAAGTTGACTCATTTCCAGAAAAGGTTTTAGGCAGCCCATTATTTTAGCCTTACCGGCTTGGTGCACACCAGAAAATACTGGGTTAATTCCAAATGTTCAGGCTATAAAAGTATAGTATTTAAGGAGGAGACATTCAAAGGGGAATTAGATACCCAAATCCCATAGATTGAAATAATAATATTGTAACATGTTTCTCTCATGAGAATTCTCCTGATGCAAAAAGGGTTTGTTAGAAATTTGTTAAATTTCCCAGTCCTTGAGAATTGCTTCATGTGAGATGGAAATAAAGCTTTTCAATAATGACTAGTTGGCATGCAGCAATCTGTCTGCTTGGTCAATTTACTTCCAATATTTTTTTTTTTAAAATATTTGCTGTCTCAGAAAAAGGAACCCTTACAAATAATAGAGAGACCATCCACAAAAGAGTTTTTTGTCTAAACAAATATGTTGCATCCTAATAGAATAACTGTGAAAATCAAATGCTTATGCTGCTGTTTGTCAGTAATCAAGCTCTCTTTTTCTAGAAAATTTTAGGATCAAATTCTGCTTTCGGACAGCAACTCCAGTACTTTGGAAGATCAGTAGACGGCCATAGAGACTTAAATGGTGATGACATTACTGATGTATCTGTTGGTGCCGATGGAAATGTGGTTCAGCTCTGGTTAGTCAATTATTTTGGCCAGACAGTGTTTTAATATTTTGGATATAAGTAGTGTATTTGTTTAATGAAATGGCAAAAAATACCCCAACCTCCAACCCACCTCCACTCATGGCATGTGTATGGCACGAACACAGTTGTTTTCTCATGATTATGCTAACAGAGTATCTAGTTGAAAAATAGTGTCAGACTACACTACTTTCAATTGCCAGTAACAAATAATGGACTGACCTGTTTGGAAGAGCTGTTCTATAAAGTAAGCAAATAGAGCAGTGAAATAAAAGTGGCACCTACTTCTGACAAAATTTATCTTTTCTGTCCTGCCAAGACAGCTTACAAGTTTCATCACATAAAAACAAGAACAGTTTCACAAGCGCTTCCCAAAGCGATACTGGGTATGTCTACGCAGCAACTGTCAGCCAACTCGGATTTGGGCTGCGGGGCTGTTTCATTGCTGTGTACATTTCTGGGCTCAGGCTGGACCCCAGGCTCTGGGACCTTCCCACCATGTGGTGTCCTAAAAGTCCATGCTCCAGCCCACGTCCGGAAGTCTACACAGCAACGAAACAGCCCCACAGCCCAAGTCCTGTGAGCCTCAGTTGGCTCTGGGGTTTTCTTTGCTGTGTAGACATACCCATTGTGTGCAGCACATTGCATGGTGCTAAGTTGAAAACACAGCTTGATAAATAGCTTCACTCCTCAGTTTCCTGTGTCCTCACCAGGCCTCTCCAAGGTTATTATAGAGATACTTTATGAAGTATGAGTTTGCACTGGTAACAGAATTAAAAATATAAATAAATTGCCACTTCTTGCATCATAAAACTCAGATTAAAAAGTAATGGCCATCTAGTACCTTTTATCCACAGTGGAACTTGGGTTGATGTCAGCAGACATTCCATATGTACATTAGAAAGCTATTTGACACTTACATTTGTTTTAGTTTGATCAATAAAAGGTATTCATATCTCTGCTTTACTCTAGAATTTGATCTAACTTGACAAAAAGTGAAGCTCATTAAAGTTTTTTGTAAATTGTAAAATGCAAACAGGAAAATCAGTTGTTAACAAAACATCTTGGATTTGCTTGGCAATATTTTTTTAGTACTTTAAAACAATTCTTTGGAATCTTGACCACCTAATGACAATTACATTTTTTTCACAAAAGCTAATTAAGAAGAAATGTAACTGCTCTGCTCCACCATTAAGGTCAGTGACTTTCCTAAAAGAACACTAGCAATTTTCCTGAAGGAAAAATACAAGGACTTGATTCTGTCTTATGAAAAATTATTTAAAATATTAAGAGTATTAATATTGACTTATCATAAATCTCCCATTGTACTGTATCAGTTAATGTGACAACATAAGAGAGATTTGAAAAAGAATATTAGCTATTGAAAAGAACCATTTCATCAAAGAAAGATAACCGTACCAGGCTGGCATGATATGAAATCTTACAATGGGGACCATTATAAAAAAACATTTATAGTCACAGATAGGCCTATTCCAGAACTAAGTTTCCGATTTACTGTGGGTCCTTGAAATCACATGTAGCCATCTCTTTTTGTTTCAGGTCACAAAGCATTGCAAATATGTCCATAAGAGCCTCATTTGTACCTGAGAAAATCAGTCTGCTGAATAAGAACACTGAGATAACCGTCAAAATATGTTTCAGTGCCAAGTTTAGACCTGCTAATAGAAATAACCAAGTGGGTAAGAATACCTAATGTATTGCTTATATGAATTATGTTGAAAGTGTTGCAATTCTAATATACTGGGGAAAATTAAAAACAAATATTGGATTACAATCCTGTAAAAAGAAATCACTATACATTTTAATAGTGGCTGAAGAATTGCTGCTTTGTTTTATTTTAAAGCACTGCTGTCATCACTGACCTACTGTCTTTGGAAAGTGAGAGACAAGTTATATTGAAAAGAGTGCAGACGTCTCACCTATCCTGTTAGCACTATGAAGTGTCATCAGGGAGAGAGGAGTAAAGGCAGGGGAGTTCAGAGGCTAGTCTTAGTGCATTGAGGTCTCTAGTTGTCCTTCAGCTGCACTCCAATCCTGTCATCAGCTTTGATCACTTTGGAGGAGTAAAGGAGTAACTTAAGAAGATGGCAGGGGTACAGAGCTTGTTTCCAGGCTGCTGTTTGAAGCTGCAGCAGTGACCACATCTTCTCTCTCCAACAAAAAAAAAAAATGTCTCCCGTTGCTAAATCACTCATGCTGAACATGCTGCTACCTCTGATGTGGGCAGACAGGAGTTCTTTTGGGGTAATAGAAGAGAATTAGCCCAAACTATATATGATTTTTTTAAAAAAAAATTAAAGCCCAATCTTGGATCTTTCACCATTGTCTTCACTTGTCCATCACCGTTTGTAGGAAGTCAGGGAAACAGAAAAATATTACAAGTGTCCTTTAAGGACTTATGATACAGTATTGTCAGACTTCACCTGCTCAATTATCTTTACACCAAATAATTGGCAAAATAAGTTTGACCACTTCTCTACTGAATATGGTACCTTTTCAGTGCTTACAATTTGTGAGCAACAAAACGATGAATTTCCATAGTAAGCACTCGTAAAATTTGGAAAAAAAAATTAAAGCTGAAAATGCAGCTTGATGGATGACTAGATGCAGAGTGCTTTATAGACTGTTATAGAGTTCTGTGATATGATTGCAAGGTATCTGTATTTGGCATATTCCTGGCTTTGCAGAATGACCTTTTGCCCAGGTTACAGACTCTCACATCCTCAGTAAATATTGGATTGTTTACCATTTTTGAGGTTTCATGTTTAGCAAGCTACAGAAGCCATAAAATATTACTGGGTTTTATGGCAAAACCAGTCATTCTATAATATTGAAGCCTGATTCTGATGGGAGTTGCACTGAAATTCGGACTCCACAAAAATTTGTTCCATTTCTTTTGTAGATATCGGGTACAATGCAACACTGGATGCTGATCTCCAGTCATCTAGAGTGACTTCTAGAGGATTATTCAAAGAAAACAATGAGAGATGTATGCAGAAAAATATTGTTGTAAATTCTGCAGAGACCTGTGTTGAGCACATCTTTAATGTACAGGTAAACCGTCTCAAACACCCTCGTGTCTTAAGTCATCTAAGAGAGAAATGGGTGACTTTTACATCCAAAGATCAGAATTTTATTTGATATGGTCAATAACTTACTAAATATCTAACTAAATCTGTTTCACTCCTCAGACATCTTAAAAATATAGGCCCTATTCAAATCAATGGCAAAACTCACGTTCATAGATATTAAGGCAGAAAGAGACCATTCTTCTTCGAGTGATTGCGCATGTGTATTCCACAGTAGGTGTGTGTAGTTGCCACGTGCACCGGTGCCAGAAGTTTTTCCCCTGGCAGTACCCATAGGGGGAGCACCCCAGCAACCCCTGGAGTGGCGCCTCCATGGCGCGGTATAAGGGGAGCTGCGTGCTCCCCCCCCCACCCTCAGTTCCTTCTTGCCGCCGGTGAAGGTGCATTGGAACTGTGCTGCTCTAGCTTTGCTGTAGCTCGTCCCCAGAACTTTTCATTCGTTCAGTGCTAGTACCTGTAGTTAGTTAGTTTAGCTGTTACAGTTAGTTCATTTAGTTAGAGTACCCAGGCCGGGGCATGCCCCACGCCCCGGGTTTTAAGGCGTGCGACACTTGTAGGTGTCGATTTACAGGTAGTTAACTTTGGGGATTTCTTCCTTTCCTCGTACACCTAGTCACCACTAGGGCAAATGTTTTGGGCCAATGGGTCACATCCATCAACTCCTCTTGGTTCAGCCTCATTTCAGAGCTGTCAGCCATAGAGAGGGATTGGGACAAGAGTGTTTTAATCAGTTTGTCACTGATCTGGGAAGAATCCATTCACTACTAGGAAATCAGAAGGGAGTGATGATGGGGAGACATACTCCATGCATTTAGCGCTTCTCCTGATGTCATTCGTAAAGGCCCATTTGCCATATATGGTAGTTGGGCAAAGTGGGGTAGAGTCAGTGAATCCATGCTTAGGAAAGGGCCAGACTTACACAGCCAGGAAAGAATAAAACTGGTTTCATGTGGCTGCTTCTAAGGAGTAACTTCATCCTCTGAATAGCAAGCAGCCTCTGCAGCAGCAGGGACTTTCCATATACCAAAGTCACAGAAACAATTACAGCCTCTATGAATCCTTGGGTATTATAATGGAAATGCTGACACTGGTAGGTTCTGCTGCAATACTGCTTAGCAGACAAGCACAAAAAGAAACAAAAGGTTAAAAAGAGGCAATGCTGCAATATTAGAAGATGAGAAGAAACACTTTGTTAGTCTCTGTTTACAGCATGTTAACATATTTTCCATTAATAATATTTAAACTGTTTTAAATGATCTGCTGTACAGCCAATTGCCAGTGAATATATATGTGTATTATAGGAGCCTTCTGATGCTGTAAACTCCCTTAGTCTGCGCATTGATATTAGCCTCAAGAATCCTGGCTCCAGTCCTGTCCTCGATATATATTCACCTGCCACTGTGGCCTACAGCGTAAGTACACAATGTTACTGTATGAAAGCACACAGTGCTCCCCCAATACTGCTCCTGTTGTCACCAACAGAGTATGTAGAGATGAAAGATAGTCTTATGGTTAAGGCATTGTACTGACAACAGAAGGCATGGGTTCGTTTCCCAGTTTTATGTTGTATGACTTTACAAAAGCTGCTTAGTGTCTATAGGTCTCGCTGAGGCATCTATAAAATGGGGATAATAAAACTAAGCTATTTCTTAGGTGTTGAAGTTAAATTAGATATAGTCGGTCTGGTCCTCAAATTGTAATTTGAAACTAAAGAAATACAGGAAAATATTTGTTCCCTTTCCTGTAGATCCCTTTTATTAAAGACTGTGGTGAGGACGAACTCTGCATTTCTGATCTTGTTCTTGAGGTTCAACAGAAAACAGATGATGGGTAAGTGTTAAAGTGAGTTTTTCGTAAGGGACATTTTTGCCAACTGCATTCTGAATAAAAACTTAACAGTTTCTTTGCAATGCAGCAAATATTTGTAGAAAAATATACAGAGAGTCTTTCAGTTTCTACTACTAATAGAGGATGAGAAACCATCTGTTGTACACAGATGTATGACTGTGCTGGAAGGCAACTGAATTTTACAGTTACTTTGCCTTTAAAGAGAATTACAGCATTTCTACTGTTAAAACTTAATGTCATATTGACATATATAATGTCAATAATGTCATAGTCAAGATTATGCAGCTTTACAGAAAGTGTTCATTCAGGTCAGTTTTAAGAGATGAATTCACATCATTTATAACCATTGTAAAAAGTTATTGTAAAGCTACAGCTGTAAGTATGTAGAACTTTGAAATTGATGGTGCTATGCATGTGAGTAGTTGTTGTTGTTTTTGTTGCTTAATGGAAATCTAATGCCTTTTAGTGATCTGCAATTGCACTAGTTACTATATTTATAATACCAAACAATTTCTTCAACAGCAAACGGCCCTTTATTGTCAGCAGCAAGAAAAGAAGGCTAACATTCAGTGTGAAGCTGAGAAACAAAAAGGAAAATGCCTACAACACCAGAATCCAGGCTACATTTTCAGAAAACTTGTTTTTTGCTTCATCTTCTTTACCAGTATGTAAAATATTCACCTCCTCTCAACTTTTCCTATTATTACTGCTGTTTTTCTGGTTTCCCAAAGAAATGTTTTTCTTTCTAGTATCATTTTCCCAGCAAAGGCTGATGTGCAAACTACCACTCCGACCCAGCTTATTCCCTAGGATACCAAAATCATCTTCCAGCTTTGTCTTACCATCAGTCAGAACTAAATGTAGCGTATCGCTTTATCTAGATCAAGGATAGCGACAGCCAGCTCAACAAAAAAGCTGGCAATCTATCTAGTTTGATGCTGCCTCACTATTACCGTCATTTTTTCCTTGCCCTGGGACTTGGCATCCCGTAGCTATTGCTTGACCCCTCCCCTCCCCCCAGCAACACGTCTGAATACCGTTGCTGTGCCACATAGAGTTTATACTTGACAAATCAAGTATGCAACACGGATAGCACTTTAAAACACAGATTTTTGGAGCTAGAAATAGCATTACTGCCAAAGGTCATGTATTTCAACGAGACAGTTAGTCAGATCAAGATGATCACTCTACCAGAAACCTAATGGATTTTTTTCCTTGCAAAGAAGAAAGGAATGTTACATATTTTGGGGACTGGAATAAATCATTTATCTGAACTCTTGCTCCCAGCCAGTTAATACAGGATAAAATCCAGACCCCAGTGCCTGGCCCAGGTTACAAGGCTGCTCCTGGAAAGGTGCATGGTGAGGGTTAGAATCCAGTGGTTGAAATATCTTATGCAGGATGCTGCCATGGCTGCCAGTTGTGGGAAGGGAAGGAATGGGAGCATTCATGAAGAAGCAAATGCCTAGGCCCAACCAAGACCCATGCTCTCCTGCATGCAAATAGACGGGCTTCATGTCACTCACGTGGTATGCACCTTACATCCAGTCCCCATGGCACAGCACAACCACAACAATTCCATTGCATAAAGAACAACAACAAAAATCCGATTTTTTTTAAAATCCATTGACTTAGAGAAAGTTCAGTCTTCAAGGGCACCCATTTTCCCCCAAAAGGGTTTCTGCTTCAGAGCAGAAAGGAGCCTAGAACCAGAACTATGTGGAACTAGACAATGGAATGTGAGCGAAGTGAACTCCATCATTCAAGGAGGATTCTCTGTTTAACTTCGTATTTCGATTAATTTTCTGGAATGGCCAAATCTGGTCCCGTGCACAAAACCCATTTACACTGGCTTTGTGTGAGGGCTTGGGGATGGAATCTCCACTCTGTGCTTGAAAGCACAATAAGAGTTGATGCTGTAGGTGTCACTATGACCAGAAGAATGGGTGACTCCTCTGTCACTTTGGGGCTGTTACTAATATAAAGCACGTACTGCTGTGGCCTCCAATCTGTATTCCTTGTTTCTAAGTACAACCCTCTTGTGGGGGTATTAGACAATAAGCAGTTGCACAGAAGCAATTTGCCAGTGGATCTATGTAGTCACAGACCCACTGTCATCTTCCCACTCCTCACATGACCCAGTCCAAACCTCCCCTGCACAGCCTCTCAACAGCTTGCCCATAGTGGAACTGCAGCTGAATTCAGGGGTGGATTGGCCCTACATGGTAGATGTCACATTGAAAAATGTAGTGTAGGGTATTCTCTGGTTTTGTAGCAGAAGCTAATATCTGGGTTGTTTGTTTTTTTTTTTCCTCCAGGCTGATGGGACTGAAGTCTCATGTCAGATGGGCACTGGCCATAAATCAGTCATTTGCCAAGTCAGCTATCCTGTTTTTAAAGTGGGACAACAGGTACTGCTCAGATTTTGTATTTAAGTAAGTTTGTTATTTCTACCACAATGCTTATAAAAGGATGCCCCTTCACAAATAACAAGCACTGTTTTCTTATTAATGATTTGGTTAGATTCAAACCTCACTTTGGGTTACATGTTGCCTGTTCTGATGATGATAAACAATGGACCAAAGATCCCCCAAACCCACAGGGCTGGGGAAAGAAATGGCTCTGCAGCATGCATCTCCCTACCATGCTACTGTAATGCTTTATCTCTGCGAGGGTGGGGGGGCTGGGGACAGAAGGTGGGAGGTAACCATTCTCTGATATTCTTCCCTGGGCACTGAAGAGATTTCCAGGCAAGGTGATGGTGATATTCATAATGATTGGGAAAGAAGGGAGTGGGGGAAGGATCAAGAGCTCTGTTTTAGCCATGTTTACTTGAGCTGACAGGTAGACACCCACCAGGAGATTTCAGAAAGACAGACTGAGATGTTCGTTTGGACAGAAGAAGACAGGACTGGAGTACAGAGAAAGATCTGAGAGTCATCAGCACAGAGATAGTAGTTGAAGTTGTGTTTGTGAATGAGATTACCCAGAGATAAAATGTAAAATGGGGGAGAGAAGGCAGAGTCTGTGGAATCCCCACAGAAAGTTGGATGATGGATGAGGAGGATCCAGTTAGAGAGGAGGAGTTGGAGGAGAACCAGGAGAGGACAAAGTCATGGAAGCCAAGGAATGTCAAGAATTCAAGAGCAGGAGCACGGTCAACTGGGTTGAAGGCAGCTGACCGGTCAAGGATGATGAAGATGGAGTAACGGTTCTGAGATTTGGCTGGGAAGAAGACACCAGAGACTTTGTCCAGAGCAGTTTGTTGAGCTGGGAATTCCTGCTTGGTTCCATCAACAGTAACTCCCTCTCCAGGGCTGCAAACATAACCAATTTGTGGGAGCTGTGCTGCCATGGAAGGAGCGGGTAGCCCAGCACCTAAAAGGTGGTGTGTAAATCTCAGGATACCAAGGTTTTAGGAAGCCCATCCTCTTCTCTGTTCCTCTGGGGCAGGAGGGAAACAGTCCTCCCATTCCATGACAGGGTAATTTTGAACAATGAGAAGCTTGCCAGATAGAACAGAAACATGTTCCCTGTGCACAAAAAAATTCACTGGATTGAATGTGATGTCATTTTAACAGCTTTGGTCAAATTGGACCTGTTATGGATTATAGACAGCAGAATGAATACAGGGAGTTGTGTGACTTTTCATTCACCTGTGTTAATGCTTAGGGATGTATATAATCCAAATAACTTCATATTTCATTTAATGACCTTGGCACCAAGTGGGAGTGTGCTAATGACACAAAGTTGGGAGGCACCATCAATACAGAGGAGTGAATATTATACAGGAAGAATTGGAGAATCCTGAGGACTGGAGTAATAGAAGTGGGTTAAAATTTCATAGTATGAAGTGCCAGGGACTAATCAGAAATTCTGTAATACATGGGGGGCTCATCAGTTGGAAACAGCAGAGAAAGACCTGGGTATCTTAGTTGATCATAAGATGACTACGAGACACTAGTGTGATGCAGTCATGAAAAAGGCAAATATGATTTTAAGACATCTCAAGTAAGGTACTTCCAGTAGAGATAGGGAAGAATTAATGCCATTGTACAGGGCACTGGTGAGACCTCATCTTGATTACTGTATACAGTTCTGGTCACCCATGATCAAAAAAGATTAATTTAAATTTAAACAGGTGCAGAGAAGAGCTATTAAGAAGATCAGGGGAATAGAGATCCCTAAGTTTCAAGAGGATGGTTTGTTTTGTCTATAAAAATGAAGGCTGAGAGCTGTGCTTAAATTTCAGGGAGTCGCAGTCCTGGGAAGAAAAAAATTAAAGCTCAAAGGCAGGTCACTGAGAAGTGCAGAGCTTCTACCTCAGACAGTGCCCCAGGCTCCTGCCACTGCCTCATGCAGTGCTCTGCCTCTGTCCTACTCCCCCATAGGCAGACACCACCCAGGCATTGGTGTGTCCATCACACTCGATGTTTATGTGCAGATAAATAATTATTATAATTAATTATATTTGCTTGTAAGCAATTTAAATTTGCTTATTGTATAATCTGTTTATTTATCTTTTGTGTAGGTATATTTCGACATTAATTTTGACTTTAATCTCAAAAATCTTCAGGATATGGCAAATATAAGTTTTCATGCTTTGAGGTAAAGTACATTCTTATATAATATTTCATTTAAAAAGCATCCCCTGCCAGTGCTGCACAGTTAAAATATAATTTAACTATCATTGCCAGTGTAATTTGTTTTAAATGCAATTGTGAGTTATAATACATGAGTGAACAAACTGTTTTTGATAAATAGTGAAAGTAATGAAGAGCAAGAAGCAGACAACCAGGTCTACCTGTCAGTTCCTCTGCGGTATGATGCAGAAATTCACTTAACAAGGTACGTTGAATAAAGAAAAGAATCTGTCATTTTTGTCAAAGGTATTAGAACATAGAGGTGCCTCTGAGAGACCTTAGATTCGCTCTTTATTTGGCTGCTGTTAGAAATTCCTGCTTTATCAAGTACAAGAAATGTCATCTTATTCTCTTTGTATAATATCGCATGGCTTTTAAAAAGAAAAATAATAAAAAGACCATATATGACCCTAAATACATACTTAGCCAGGTACAGATATTATAAGCGCTCAGATACTGCAGTGGTGGCAACCATATAATTACCTAGATAGGTAGTGCTGGCTGTAACATCTGTATTCTAGCTAGGTCAGCACAAAAACCACCAACAAAAGTGCTGTGTTTTTAATGATCTAATTAATGTACAGTATATACGGTAGTGGGATTGCTGGCTCAAATGTATTGAAAGCCCTTTTCAAAATGGATAGTTTGCTTGGGATCAAGGAAAAGCCTCATTATCTAGGATAAACTATTTATGGTGATATATGATACGCTCATGCAGCGAACTGCAGGTGAAGGAATAAATATAATATCTTACTTTCTGTAGTGCTTTTTTCATGCCAAACGATCCCAATGAAATGTATAAACTTAAACTGACAGAAAAAAACAGCAATCACTCCAAACTCAACTTTTGAGGTGAAAGGTGGCATCTGCTTAAAAGTGCACCGCAACAGTGAATTTGAGGGTAGTTCTACATGTGTGGTGGCATGTAGAATACAGATACTGCATTCCCAGCTAGCACAGATATAAGTAGCAGTGTAAACACTGAGGCACTGTTTAAGTGAGTAGAGTGCCCAACGCACCTGAACCGTCACGTAATACTTTACACAGCTCTCTATGCACCCAAGCCATGCCTCCCATGTCTACGCTGATTTGTTCCACAGTTGGAGCGTTTCCCTGCCTCAGTAAGAGAATCTGACAGCAGGGAACGACTGGCAGAGGGGAGGCAGCAGGAAAAGTCTCCAGTCTTCTACTGCAGTAGGAAAAGACTTCAGTAGGTCTCCCTTGCCAGAGCCTTCTCCTGCCGCAGTGAAAGACTCCAGCAATGGGAAGATGCCAGAGCCTTTCACTGGTGCGTGTAGCTACATGCTACAGGGAGTGTGGACGCAGCCTGCCTTTCACTACAGCGTGTAACCACATGTACCTTACACACTATTGCAAGTATAGGCCAGTTTAGACAAGGTCTGAGATATTAATTTTAGAATAATTTGTCCCATAAATACAGTGTTTAACAGCCCCAATTTTGCAAAAACTATTACAATATCTTGAAAGACCCAGATGTGACACCTCACCAAGTGTGCCAATTCCTACGTCCCAACAGCAAGATGAATCCATGAGTTTTTTCCCAAGATGCTGACCAGCTGTCGTCTTTGTACCATTCCATGACAGATATTTTCTTCTAAAACACCTCTATTCTGTAGAGAAATTAGTGTTAAAATGTATGCAACTCTTCATCTGTTATCTTTTCAATCATAATTTCCAAAAATCTCTGGATAAAAACATTTATTTTTTGTTTACAGCAGCAATAATATACTCCTTGTTTAATGTGTATATTTTAACATCAGTGGCAAATTTTTACCACTTCATGGTATTGCTGTGCTGTGCTACATTTCAAATCCTCTTCGAGATTTGGGCTCCAATAAGAAGTTTCCTGTTTCTTAAACAACTTTTTAACATTAAACTAAAAACAAGGGTACAAATAATTTGAATCTCTTCTTATTACACTTCTGTACTCTGATTCACTGATTTATAATGAACCAAAAAGCATCCAATTACAGAGCTGCCAAATAAAAATCTGTTTTATGGTTGATTACCAGGCTTACCAGCATAAATTTCTATGAAGTATATTCTGATCGTAATATTCCTTCCACTGTGAATAATTTTGAAGAGATTGGTCCTGCATTCAATTTTTCAGTGAAGGTTAGTAAACATTTCTGGGGATGAGACAAGATCTTGCCTTTCCATCTATAGTCTGTACCCAAAGAACAGACAAAAAGATGGTCCTTGGTATGTTTCACTTTGCTGCTTTATGAATTTGGTCAATGAGGAAAATGATTCTAAATAGCTGAAGGATGAATGCTTCACCACCATAATGCACAACCTTCACTTGCTTAAAGGTAAGATTCCCATTTAGTGATGGGCAGTCTTATGTACGTTTGGTTCTCCAGTTGCTCACATTAGCCCAGATCTTGCAAAGACTTACGTATGTGTTAACAGTGAAGTCAGTCTATCAGTTCCTCTGCAGACAGAAATCAATGGGACTACTCACAGCACATAAAGTTAAGCACATTCATAAGTCTTTGCAGGATTTGGGCCATTGAAAGAAGACACACTGATTTCTTTAGTTTGGCTAAGGGATAAGTATTCAGAGTAACGTTCAAGGAGGTACATGACCAAGTCTGATTATTGATAACTGTATTGGTTATGTAACTCTGGAAAAAGTTTAACTGCAAATATGCAACATGGCAGAAACCTAAATTTAATGGTAACAACTGTGGGAATGTAAATGTAACCTATCTTGTAGGTTATTGGCTGCAACAAAATATTTGCTTTTCCAGAAGTGTTTTATGCAACTAATGAGTTTTTTGTTTTGAAAGCAGCCAGGTATTCAAAATTATATGGTATAAATTATTTTACATGAATGCTGGTATAATGCAATTACTGCCCAGTTAGAGATAAGTATAGGTATAGGAAAAAATATTGAAGTGAAACCAGTTCAGAGTTTTAATCAGTCTTAGAGCATTCTGATGTTCTTGGTATAGCTCAATAATTTGTTTGTATCCAGTTATAGCTAAATAAATTAATAACTAGCTATTTTCTATTTAGATTACAACGGGAAGCATTCCAGTAAAGGTGGCTTTTGTAAAAATCCATTTTCCACAGCTGACTAAAGGAAACAATCCTCTGATGTATCTAACTGCACTGGATACAGATCAGGTGAAGAACTAAACTACATCAATTACAAACTGTAACTTGTGTAATAAATGTGACGTAGACTCATTAGAATAATGGTATAAGAGCTGAGACCTAGGATCAGACAGTCTACAAGCAGTCATGGTGTGATGTCCTGAGACTGCATTTTAATGTTTGTATTGATGTTGTCTCCATTCACTGGTAAAGTGGCTCCCACATCCTGACAACAGGGAATCTCCGCCCTTTCTTTCTTTTCAGTCCTAGTTGACAGGAGGAAGAGGTAGGATGCTTCAATGGTTGGGGCACTAACCTAGGATATAGGAGCCTGAATTCATGTCCCTGCTCTGCCACAGGCTTCCAACATGGCCTTGGGCAAGTCACTTAGTCACTCTGTTGCTCAATTTCCTATCTGTAAAAATGGGGATAATAGTATTGCCTAGTGTACCTGTCAAGGACTGGTGGAAAAAACGACATGTTATCACATAATTAGTCTGTAACATAATGAATTAAGTGATTTCCAAATGGGAGTTATTCCACTGATTTTAATGGGACCAGGATCTCAACTTAAATGTTTAACCAACAGTTAGCCCCATATCTGGGACTAGTTTTAAGCATGTGGAGTTGTTAAGATTGCCAGGAATGGAACAGGCTCCTTCATTATTCTCCATTCAGAACTTACTCAGAATATTGCCCTCAGGGAAACTCACCTTATCTGACTGCACTTCCTTTATGTATGTTAAGAAAAACCAGGGTCCAATATTAGTGCAGACAATGTTTTCAAAGTATTTCACACCTTACACATAAGTCAAAGGTCATGTACTTCTCAGTTTGTAAAATTTGATAAACATAAGCTATTTTTTTAGAATTGCCAAAACATTTTAAATCAATTTAATTCTGAATTGTAAAGGAAATTAATACATTATCAGTATTTTCCAAAAAGCATTCAGTATTTTACACACACACAAAATCACCATTATGCTTCCACCAAGCATAATTCTGCATTTTCTTTTTAGGCTCAAGGTGTCAGTTGTGATGCAAAGATTAATCCTTTGCAAATAGGAAAAGCATCTTATTCTGCATCTTTCAAGGAAGAAAACTTCAGAGCTGCAAAAGAACTAGTAAGGAAAAGCTGTGACTATAATATCTGTGGTCCCAATCCTGCACTGTAATCCACTTAGGCAGACCTCTCTGTGCCATGCAGGGCCCTGTTGGCATCAGTGGTGCTCGACACTGGCTCAGCAGTCCACCATCACAATGCAGCATAGGGGCCTATCATTGTATTGTGTTGCTGTTTCCTCCTCTTCTGTATGTATTTTTTTCTTTCTACAGCTAAAATTTCTGCACAATAACCACAGCCCATTTTCTGCTACATATTACCCTGTGTCCATGCATGTATTGTGTGTGTGCAAATGGTTCTCTTTTTCACAGAACAGTCCCTAATATTACTCCTTGCAGCTCACTCAAACTCTGGTCTTTCTGCTGCTCGTGTCTGTCTAGTTCAGTTTATTTTAGGTTTTCCTACAGCGACCATCTGACTATTAATATTGCTGCACTGTTTGGACAATTGAGATCACTAATGCTGACTAAATTAATCTAAACCTCATAACTATTAAAATATGCTTATAACATTAAGAAATTCTATGTGAAATGAGACTTCTTGCTGGAGGAGATCCCTCTGGGATAGGGCTGAGGTATGTTGGTGGTGAAGTATGAGTAAGCTTTCACTTACATTGTTCATACTGTATCTGCCCTATAGATAAGGAGGGGACTTTAGCATGAGTAACAAGCATTTAATTAATACATACAGAATACCTAAGTTAAGAAACTTGTTCAGCAAGGACCAAGAAGTTTAGAATTAAAACTGTAGTATTTGTTAAAGTGAACTATGCTTTTTAAAATCACGCTAATACCTCTTTTCCCCCCACCCCCCCTTCTCTGAAAGAATTGTAAAAACACGCACTGTAATACAGTTACATGCATGCTGAAAGACCTCACACTGAAAGGAGAGTATTTTGTCAACGTGTCTACCAGAATCTGGAATGGGACCTTTGCAGCTGTAAGTATCGGGTACCTTTTGATGGGAGATGTTATACCCATGTACATCATGTTCGCTGATATTTTTGAAACTTAACACTGAAAGCGCCCCTTCCATAGCAATCCCTTCCTCTTCTTGTTGACATTGTTTTGTCTATTATCCTAAATCAAAAATTTGCAACTGAAGCTGAAACAGACACTAAGTCTGTGTAACAAACCATTTAAAATACTAAATAGAGAGACCCCCCACTGAGGTATTGCAGCTACAATGGTGACACAAATCTTCCTCGATGCTGGCACATGGTGTTTGCTTTTGCAGACTGTCCTATAAGCTCAAGTAACCAGAAACTAGAGTTTCTGTAGAGCTGAAAAAGACAACACATCAGAAAAAAAAAAAGAAGCTTATACAGAGCTCTTCTTCAAGTCTGGGCCAACATGGCTACAGCAATGCAATAAATTATTGTGCAGTCATATTATATTCTGAAAAAAAAATGATCTTCACTTTTGAACTGCAGCAAACCTTTATTCAGGCTTGTCAGGATTTTTTTTATTATTTTTTGCAATTTTGAGGATTAATATTTATTTTACATTTTTTTCCAATTTGTATCTATTTTTATTTTTAAGATTTTTATTACGTTATTTTAACCTATTCAGCAGTGGGGTGGCCTTCCCTATGGCCAGGGGCTTGTCGTCCTCCTCGCAGCCCTGGCCAGGGGTGTCTCTTATCTGCCTCACCAGCACCGCAGCCTTCCCCACACCTTGTGCCTACGGGGACTGGGTGTCACTGGACCTGCAGCAGTGCAAGGAGCCCTCTGCAGCCTTGCTGTCATGGCCCCTCTCACTAATTCCTATGTCAGCAGGGCAGCAGAGGGCTCCCTGAGCTGGTGCATGGCCTGTGACACCCATTCTCTGAAGGTGCAAAGTGCAGGGGGAAGGCTGCATCCATCCATTACCGATGGATATTTTATTCATCGATTTCAGTGCATCAGCTGACATCAACATTTACAGATATCTATGGATTTTAATCAAATCCTGCCACGCTTGCCTATATTGCATTCATTCTAATCATTTCAAAGTACCAAAAGCCCAGAACTTAATGCTATTGTTAGTGTTGCCAATTTTTTTCTTCAGAAAAGGTGTGTACATTCAGTACAAAGATATAAAAACCTTTTGTTTGGTTTTTTTAAAGGGTCACTTGTCAAAGAAAAACAGATCCCAGATTGAATTTTACAGTATGCTTAAAATATCGTTTAAATAATAACCCTGACTATCACATCTTAAACTCCCACATGTCCTCCAAGACATAACACTAATCGTGAAGAAATGATCAGCCCTCTGAAATGAAACAATGTCTGCTTCTCAGCTAGGCAACCAACCAAAATGCTCCTAAACACTCTGGGTTTGTTTGCAGTGTCAGGCACATGACGTACTGTCTGTGTTCTGTCTGCCAAGTCTTGTGACCGGGTATTGAAATTTACAGGCAGGATTCTTGTAAACGTCAATACTTAAACCATTTTAAAAAAAAAGCCCTCAGGTCAGACTGATAGTGTAATAGGCTTATGAGTGTGTGTGAATCAAGAATCTGCCTGCCTTGATAGTGTCCTTTTTAAGACTATTTATTTTTTTGATGAGCTGAACCAAGAATACTTGGATGTTGTTTTAGATATACGAAAGGTCAGAATAAAAGCAGGTAAATGGCTGTGCCTTGATAGAGCAGGAGAGGTAGCAGGTAATGCTGGCTTCTCTCTAGCAGAAAAAAATCTGTTACAATTTTCCCTATCCTCTCATGGCCACGTATCCTCCATTTGATTGTCAGTACTCCAGCATGAACAGCCTTTTATAGAGGGCAATGCACCCCCATAATCCTTGTCATTTAGAATGACAGGCATTTGGTGCGAAAAGGATGAAGGGTATGCATGCATCTGTAAAGCAGGGAAGAGAAAGGAGTGTGTGCTGAGGAGTCGACAGTCGCCTAGAAAACGATGATTCAGGAGATAAAAGGACCAAATATTTATCCCATCTGGGATAGCTTCTCCAGTTCTGCATGCAGTGGTTGGAGTTCTGACCACATTCCTCTAATAACACCCATTCCTACAGCACTCTTTTTAGACTGATATCCCTGTACTGTTGGTCGCATGTGGAAAATGTCGCATGGAACACAATCATACTGAACTGGTAATGTTTGAACTCCTGCGCAGGCTCCGCTGAGATTAGAAATAGTAATGGAAGGAGATGGAATCTCTAGGTCAGGCACAAGAATACTTTTTAAAAGTATTCCATTTTTACCTTTTTCAATCCCGAAAGAGTGAGGAGGATCAGATGCTGAGGGGTGGGGAAGAATAGATAGTGCTAGAAAAAAGTAAAGGGAAGAAAAGCAGAGAGAAGTTAGACAGAGAGACAGAGGAAAAGGAAGGGAAAAGCACACTCTCATTTTATACTTCTTTTAAAGGCCAGAGCTATGTCCCTGTCCTGTGCTATATTGCCTTTCCATTTCTCCCATTCCCTCTGATTCTCTGGCCACCTTCATAGCTAAACTGCAGCAAAAGTTTTCAAACAATGACAGATATTTCAATATCATCTTTTCTTTGAACTGTATGATGAAAATAGGGGTTTTTTAGGTAAAGTCTTAATTATTAACAGTAAGCATAGCAAGGTTGAAGTCTGCATTACTGGCATATTTATGCATTATTTTCCAGTTTTCGTAATACTATAATATTCTTCAGCTGTAGAGTATCATTCACTTAAGGAGAATTATTTTAAAACATCTTCATTATAGGAATGCTTGATTAGACGTTTACAAGTTTATTTTTCTATTGCAGTCAACTTTCCAGATGTTACAGCTGACAGCAGATGCAGAACTTGATACACATAACCCAGAATTATTTGTAATTGGAGAGAATACCCTAACTGTGAGTGTTTGTTTCCTTTCTTTATATTTTACTATGTCTAAAGGCTAATATTGGATTTTTAATGTCCCTGAGAGGTGTGTGACAGGCCACAGAAAATCTGCTCATTTGCTTGAATATGTTAAGTTGGTTTTATTCACTTGTCTGGTTTTAGAGTTGTTGAAAATGTGTCCATTTCAGCTGGCTGGTGTTTCTACAAACGCTGTTTGTTTAATTTATGTGAGCTTGCACACCTGAGTTTTGTCGTGAATGAACTCCGAAACTACCAGCAAAACTTGGTAGAAACCTCTTGAGTTTCAACTGGTTTCATGTAAAAAATGTCAAATTTTGCATAGATTTTACCATAAAACAATAAAGTAACCTGGATTCATGAACTTTAGGAAATCTTTCATCAAAACTCAGATGAGTTTTAAGTTCTATTTGCAAAGGCGCATTTTGGTATAATTGTGAATATTTGCACAGTTCAGATGATGACCAAAATCACGTCTACATTGTAACATGTTGCACAGTATACTCCAATTTAGAATGGATGTAATGTGGACATATTTAATAATCTTGATGTTCTAGTGACTTTTATCTTAAATACTCTCTGTTGTACACACTGCAATGGTTTAGAATGTTTCCTCCCAAGGATTTCATTCACTAAAATGTAAATTTAAATAGTGTTGGGGAAAATGCTTTGTTACAATACCCTTGCAGTAGAAACAATAACATCTCCTTCCCTTGGTCTGGGTATGGGTTGACATTACTTCACCTGCAATACTGGTTTTGTATTTCTTTTAGAGACCTTCCTAGCCCATCTGATCCAAAAAGTAGATCTATTTCAAGGCCTTTGGGGATTGGAATGCAACTCAAGAAACAAGCTAATAAGGGAGTCAACTTGGTGATGATGATGTGCATCAGCACCCAGTTTCAGCTAATGGAAAATCCAATTAAATATGTACTAGGGCAGTTATTGACTGACCTATCTCCAAGTGGAAATAAGGCCAAAGCACAGTACTACTTTTGTCATCAATGTTCCCATGAAACATTGCACTTTGTAAAGAGATTCTAAATGGGTCCATTTGTACTCAGCATATATTCAGTTCAGGGCGAGCTGCTGAAAAGGAGAGAAAGTATATTTGTAGGTTTGAAGAATTTCACAATATCCCCAAAACAGTAGATGCCAGTGTTTGGACTAGCTCAGGGGTGGCCAACCTGTGGCTCCAGATCCGCATGCGGCTCCAGATCCGCATGCGGCTCTTCAGCGGTTAATATGTGGCTCCTTGCATCGGCGCTGACTCCAGGGCTGGAGCTACAGATGTTAACTTTCCACTGTGCCGGGGGGTGCGCACTGCTCAACCCCCTGCTCTGCCTGAGGCCCTGCCCCCACTCCACCCCTTCCCCTGAGCCTGACATGCCCTTGCACCTCCCCCTCCCCCACAGACCCTTCTGCGCATGCAAAAGAGCTGATTGCAGCAGGCAGGAGGTGCTGACTGTCAGGGCTGCGACCAGGCAGGAGGCACTGGGGGCTGGAGGGTGGGAGCTGATGTGGGGGCTGCTGATGTATTACTGTGGCTCTTTGGCAATGTACATCGGTAAATTCTGGCTCCTTCTCGGGCTCAGGTTGGCCACCCCTGGACTAGCATGATACTTGGAGTGTCCTAGATTTTTTATATATATATAATATATATATAAATACTATTTATATAAAATGTCTTTCTCTTTTGTTGATACCCTAATTTAATTCTTATACATTAATTACACCAGCAAAACAAGGTCATGAAACTGATTGTAGAAAATGTTATTTGTGATTTAAGAAATTAATCCTACATGAATGTAAGTTTCTTGTGTATCTACAGTACGGCTGTCAATTAATCACAGTTAACTCACGTGATAAACTCAAAAAAATTAATCACAATTAAAAATAATCGTGATTAATCGCAATTTTAATCACACTGTTAAACAACAGAATACAATTGAAATATATTAAATATTTTGGATGTTTTTCTACATTTTCATATGTATTGTATTCTGTGTTGTAATTGAAATCATAGTATATATTCTTGATTACAAACATTTGCACTGTAAAAGATAAAAGAAATAGTATTTTTCAATTAACCTCATACAAGTACTGTAGTGCAATCTCTGTGTGGCGAAAATGCAACTTACAAATGTAGATTTATTTATTTATTTATTCATTTATTTGGTTACATATGCACTCAAAACCAAAACAATGTAAAACTTCAGAGCCTACAAGTCCACTCAGTCCTACTTCTTCAGCCAATCTCTGTAAATTTGTTTACATTTACAGGGGATAATGCTGCCCTCTTCTTATTTACAGTGTCACCAGAAAGTGAGAACAGGCATTTGCATGGCATTTTGTAGCCAGCATTGCAAGGTATTTACAAGCCAGATATGCTAAACATTCGTATGCCCCTTCATGCTTCAGCCACCATTCCAGAGAACATGCTTCCATGCTGATGACGCTCATTTAAAAAAAATGCATTAATTAAATTTGTGACTGAACTCCTTCGGGGAGAATTGTATGTCCCCTGCTGTTTTAACCACATTCTGCCATATATTTCATGGTATAGCAGTCTCGGATGATGACCCAGCATGTTGTTCATTTTAAGAACACTTTCACTGCAGATTTGACAAAAAGCAAAGAAGGTATCAATGTGAGATTTTGAAAGATAGCTACAGCACTCGACCCAAGATTTAAGAATCTAAAGTGCCGTCCAAAATCCGAGAGGGATGAGGTATGGAGCATGCTTTTAAAAATCTTAAAAGAGCAACACTGCGATGAGGAAACTACAGAATCCAAAGCACCAAAAAAGAAAATCAGCCTTCTGCTGGTGGCATCTGATGCAGATGATGAAAATGAACATGCATTGGTCTGTGCTGCTTTGGATTGTTATCGAGCAGAACCTGTTATCAGCATGGATGCATCTCCCCTGGAATGGTGGTTGAAGCATGAAGGGACATATGAATCTTTAGCACATCTGGCATGTAAATATCTTGCGATGCCAGCTACAACAGTGCCATGAGAGTGCCTGTTCTCATTTTCAGGTGACATTGTAAACAGGAAGTGGGCAGCATTATCTCCTGCAAAAATGTAAACAAACTTGATTGGCTGAACAAGAAGTAGGACTGAGTGGATTTGCAGACTCTAAAGCTTTACATTGTTTTATTTTTGAATGCAGTTATTTTTTGTACATAATTCTACATTTGTAAGTTCAACTTTCATGATAGAGATTGCACTACAGTACTCGTATTAGGTGAATTGAAAAATACTATTTTGTTTTTTACAGTGCAAGTACTTGTAATAAAAAATATAAAGTGAGTACTATACATGTTGTTGTATTCTGTGTTTGTAATTGAAATTAATATATTTTAAAATGTAGAAAACATCCAAAAATATTTAAATAAATGGTATTCTATTAACAGTGCAATTAATTGTTTTAACCACACGATTAATTTCTTTAATTGCTTCACAGCCCTAATCTACAGTAATCTTTTATGTATCCTGCACTATAAAACTTTGATCCACAATTGAGTTATGAGAGGTTCAGTTACAGCAGCATGTGTTCAATAGAGAATTAGAAAAATATATATGGTGTGCAGAATGAATATTTGGAAGAGTGTATGTGTATACTCCACTTTTTAGTGATTCCACATCACCTGAAAAAAACAAAAAAACAAACCATTTCTAGTTCTTTTAGGGTGAAATTCTGGTCACACTGATTTTCAGTGGAAGTTTTGACACTGATTTGAATGGTTCATATTGCAGGTGTGATTTGGGCCATATTGTAGTGGTTGGTGGGGGGAGATATTAGTTTGCAGTATTTTTATTTCAAAGAACATTTCCTCCAAATAAACTGGGCCCTCAAGTCTCCCTGCCACCAGAGGTTTGTATGTAAATTCAGGTTTTCTCCATCTCTTTCCCTCACTTCTCAAATTTTCCCCTTTCCACATCAGGTGGTAGCATGCCTGGCTGCGAATCCCTTACCAAATAATTTAAAAATCTTTGGATTTTTTTGATGAGATATTTTGTTGAGATATTTAAGGTATCTTATGGCCCCTTACTCCCTTGTGCCACAATGCAAGTTGGGCCACAGTTTGTCCCTTAGAGAATGCCATTTGCATGTAGTGACTTTTCAAAGTGTAGATCTGCTTTTTCAAAGGAGGCAGCTTCAGCGTTATTTTAATATCCGTAATCGTACCAGCCAGCCATCACATACAAGCAGCTTTTCCCCATTGCAAATTAGAGAAGCTTGTTTTCAGCATAAATGAATTGAACGTTGTCCCTGAATAATTGGGTGGAGAAGCTTTTCAGATGTACTTGTATGAGAAATCTTCAGATTTTTTCCAGTTAGAAAGCACTGCCAGTTGAGAACAAAGTACAGAAAGTTTACCTGCTAAAATCATTATTGTGGCTGTTCAGTTATAAAATGCATGAAGATTGTTGCAGCGAAATGGATACACGTAGCCACACCTAACACAATAACAGGGTTCCAATGGTAACGTCTTAAATCATTGACGTGTCCGCGTGGCTTTCCCAGAAAGCTTGAGACTAAATTCCACCAGGCAAAGCTGAGAGCAAGCAACCCTGAAAAAATGCAATGCTGTAGTTTATCAGGTTTCACAGCAAGCAAAACCTGTTCCCATTATAACTCTTTATAAACATTAACTACTCGCACATGAAAATTAAAATGTGCCTCCAAAAAGTTTAAAGTTCCTGACACTTGCAAGTAGTATTAACCAGATGTGAAGTTTATAAACCTTAGACTAATAGGTCTATAACAGCAATTGTAAATATCCATCCAAATTTATAATCAGACTTAACCCATGCACAACTAACTAGTTCCTTGGTAGCTGTAACCTGGAAACGAGTTAATTTCCAGCTATTTTGGGGGCTCTGGTATTCAGATAGTAGGAGATCGTCTGACCAGTGAGAAACATGGCAGTGTCTGGGAACTCAAGGGAAGAACAGATCCTAGCACAATTCCACCTTTTCTGTCCTTCCAACTTGACCCATCTCCTCTTGCTGCTGCTTCCTCAGGCTCAGAACTGGTAGTGGAAACCTGGCTAACATTAAGGGCAGGGAAGAACTAGTACAGATCTTAGAGTAGTTCCAAGTAGGCTGTTAAGACCTGAAGGCAAAGACCAGGAAGCCATCTGCCTGATGGGATGGGATTGGATTCTAATCCGATGGGATGGGATGGGATGGGATTCTAATCATAGAATATCAGGGTTGGAAGGGACTTCAGGAGGTCATCTAGTCCAACCCCCTGCTCAAAGCAGGACCAATCCCCAACTAAATAGTCCTAGCCAGGGCTTTGTCAAGCCTGACCTTAAAAACTTCAAAGGAAGGAGATTCCACCGCCTCCCTAGGTAACACATTCCAGTGTTTCACCACCCTCCTAATGAAATTTTTTTTTCCTAATATCCAACCTAAACCTCCCACACTGCAACTTGAGACCATTACTCCTCGTTCTGTCATCTGCTACCACTGAGAACAGTCTAGATCCATCCTCTTTGGAACCTCCATTCAGATAGTTGAAAGCAGCTATCAAATCCCCCCTCATTCTTCTCTTCTGCAGACTAAATAATCCCAGTTCCCTCAGCCTCTCCTCATAAGTCATGTGTTCCAGTCCCCGAATCATTTTTGTTGCCCTCCACTGGATGTTTTCCATTTTTAACACATCCTTCTTGTAGTGTGGGGCCCAAAACTGGACACAGTACTCCAGATGTGGCCTCACCAATGTCGAATAGAGGGGAACGATCACGTCCCTCGATCTGCTGGCAGTGCCCCTACTTATACATCCCAAAATGCCATTGGCCTTCTTGGCAACAACGGCACACTGAGCAAATAATGTTGCCGCCTTGTGTACTACTGGCTACTACTCTCAGTTTGGACTAGCTCTCTTTTAGCTGAAGTAGCAGAGGCTTTTGTTTTGTGAAGATGGAGGACCAGCACCATCCCAGTCCTAGTCCCAGCCCCAAGTCTTTGTGGGTATATGTGATTTATCTAGCAGTGGTCTCTGTCTGCAGTGCGTAGATTCACTGCAGAAGGATTCTCGTTAAAGGAAGGAGAAGGAGGTGATGAAGACGAGATTACTCTTCGTCTTTGGTCTGTGGGCTCTGCATAGACCACCATCTTATGTGTTCGTATGGCACCTAGAACAATGGTGCCATCATCTGTAGCTGGGGTGCCTATGTACCACAATGCAAATATCTATTTATAACAATCGGAAATCGCTATTAACACCAGCAAATCAGACAATAATTCTGGTGCAGCCCTCCAGCCTTTTGCCAGGGAATCTCTACAGCTGTTCCAGCTAAATAAAAGATGAGGATTAGAAAAACTTCTTTAATATTGTTAATGTTGATACACAACAAATAAAACTGTCTGCTTTCAGATCCCAGTAACAATAATGAAGCCTGAGGAGAAAGCGGAGGTACCAGTCGGAGTTGTGATAGGAAGTATACTGGCAGGACTCCTATTGCTGTTAGCATTGGTTGCTGTTTTATGGAAGGTGAGTAGATATTTATATCTGTAAAAGTAACCAACGGAAGTTCCTGCCTGAATACACCAAGGCTATAAACTTAGGAATTACTGTGTAATCATGTCGAACAATCATTTATCTGCAACCTGGGGAGAAAAATATTTTTATTAGTATTGTACCTTCCGTGTGAGGATCTCAAAGTATGTAACAAGGGATCCTTACAGCAGCCCTGGGAATTATGGAAAATTATAATAATACATTTAATAGACAAGGAAACTGGTGCAGGGAACGGTTAAGCATTGACTTCCTATATAACCATGGCACCTCGGTTTCTGATATGCTGTCAGCCTGCCTCCATGACTCTCAAGCTGTGCTCTGCACATACCTCCGATGTTCCAAGGGGGCAGGCTGGGCAGCAGGAGGGATGGGGGTGGACTTTGGGGAAAGATGGGAAAATGAACAAGGATATGCAAGAGGCAGGCAGGGTGAGTGGAAGATGGACAAAGGAAGAGGCTTGTGGGGGTAGGGAGTGGAGGGACTAAGGAGAAGCAGGGTGTCTGGTTTTGGGAAAGGCAACAGATTGTCTCTGTGCCAAAGCATTAGTGTTTAAAGGGCTCCCTGGCGCATCAAGGCAACTGCTCCCTGGGGAGCTCTTCTAGATCCTATGCTTCGGCATAAAGACACTTGGCTGCACAGCTCTGCTGCTTTGGCACTTGATCGCACCAAGCAGCAGCTCTTTCTTTAAATATGATTTGTGTTTGGCGCTACACCGCATCGCAACTTGAACCTGAAGGTTGGGGGGAGGTGAGTGGAGACACGTCGCCTGCCTTAGAGAATTTTCTTCCATTGTGTGTGGTGTGTGTTTTTTTTTTGAAGAAGCTACTGTGTGAGTCAAGAATCAGGTTTAAATTAACAGCTTGCTAATGAGAGCTGGTAGGGAAATGAGAGTTTTCTACCACCAAAAAGTATTGATGAAAGTGGAAAAAAAATGCTTTCATAAAAACTTTTTTTTTTTTGAGGAGGAAGGTTGCCAAAAAATAACCAGTTTACAACCTGAAAATTTTAGATAAACTAATTTTTGAGAAAAAACAGAAGTTTTCATCAAAAAAGTTCTGACAGAAAAATTTATCAGCTGAGAAATGTACTTTTAAATGGCAATGTGGCAATCTTCTAATCCTAGTACCTTTCATTACCAGGCAGCACAAAATAGACAATATGCATAGCTGACAAACTATTTTCAAAACTTCTTTCAGCTTGGCTTCTTCAAGAGAAAATATGAAAAAATGACAAAGGATGTAGAAGATATTGATGAAATTACAGAACTCACAAAGGACAAAGACTGAAGACAACAGTGATGGGAATACAGAACTAAACCTCTGAGCCACAGACAATGGCTGTGGTCCAATCAGATCTTCAGCTGGAGTGCCTTAAAGTTCAGTAACTCTTAAACTTGTTTTTTAATGAATGAAAATGCTTTTTTATGGATGAAAATATTTTACAGATTCTTCTGTATTGCAAGAGTAACTGCAGGTCAGTTTTTTTTTCCACAAATGATTTATAGTATATTTTCTTGTATATTTTTTTCCTTGCAAGCAAATTAGCCCTTGGATCGGGAAGGTCTGGTGTATACAGTAACACCTTTTGGCAGAAATCCCGCTCCTGTTTCACAAAGAGCAAAATAAGAGTAACTTTTTTCAGATTGTTTTGGAACAATATCAATCCAAGTTAATAGGCTCCTGGTAAAAATGACTTTTTCTACTAAGTGATCTAGATGAAATCATTGCAGGATGAATATTGATACAGGACATGGAAAAGAAAAGCTCAGTTTGCTCCTTATTAGCTTAATTTGATTGCCTTGGAGAACTGACTCACATTTCCCATCAAATCTGAGTCTTAACTAATCCATAACATTACAGGTTGTATATATTATAAAATGGGCAATGCATCCTGATTTGGGAATGAAGATTCCAGACTATGCCCTAATATAGGATGTCTGGATGGGTATACCATACCGAAGTACACCACCATATTCCTTTCACTAAGGTGACAAAAATTAAATTTTTACGGTGTATGGCATTTGGAAAGTACTTCTGAATGAGACATGTTCCTGCCTTAATGCTGCCTTGAATGTTTTGTCTCTTTTTTTAAAGGCAGAAGATCTGAATTTGAAAACTCATTGTGACTTGCTGTCATTACTAGGTGCTACTCTGACAGTTTTCAAATTCTCAGCACTACTCCGATGGATTTAAATTTTACGTCTCTGAATGCTTGTCTTGTGGTGTTCACTATCTAACAAGGGAGAAAACAGGCCTATATTTATTATTATTAAAAATACCTTTAAATTTACGTGCCATTTTTCTGTAGCCCAAAGAGCAAAACTGAACTGAAAACTTTTATTTGGATTCATAATCCCTACTCATGGCAGTAATCCCACAGATTATGGGCATGAGTAAGAAGATGCAAGATTTTGCCTTAGTTCACTAGCTGGCAATAAGGCAGGAGTGAAAGAAAGTGTCTGGTGTATTATAGGGGCACAGGAAAAGCTAAGTAATGTGCAGCTAGTGTGACAAAGAACAGTGGAAGATCTGTTCTATATTGGTGCTTGTACCACTCTCGTCGTCATAGTATCTGAGTGCCTTTCAGTGGTGCACTAAGCAGCGTGACTGTCACATGCTGTTTGTTCTTATATAGCTAAAGAACTTTTATAAGTAACTTATGTTTTGTACAATTTAAAATACTGTAGACTTCGAAAGAAAAATTTTAAGAGTTAAAAAGGAACTCTTATTCAGGTGGCCTTATGTTATGCTTTTTAATTTACATAACATTTTTCTATTTAAGTGACCTTATGTGATATACCCTTTGCTTTAAAACAAAATCTTTGAATTTTAGCTTTGAAAAGCTAAGAATCTCCATGTTAAAGAAAGAGCCCACACCAGGCTTGTGGGCTGAGATAATTGAACTTTTGGTTGCCTCACTCTCATGACACGCAGTTAACCTCACAACAAGCACATCACCTGTTGTGATATGCTTTTCTTTACATATTTTGGATGAGAAATAAGGTGGTGTCTGATAGACAATTATCTGAAGGGTGTAAAATTTTCAAAGGGACCTAAATCCCATTTTCAAAAGACTTAGGAGTCTAAGTCCTGTTGATATTCAGTTAGCCTTTAGGCAAAGATTTTTAAAAGTACCACTCTCCTCTATGAATGTGAAAATCAATGTGACTAAGGCTCCTACATCACTTAGAGCCTTTAGAAATTTTTACCCGTAGCCTCCTAAGGGCCCAAGTCACTTTCAAAAATTGGACTTAGGCTCCTAAATCACTTACACTTTTGAAAGTTTTTACCCAAAGTCGTCTTAGTCAGTAAACAGTAGCCAGCCAAGCTACCAACTTCCCTGGCTGTCAGAGGTGCCATTTGGAATAAGACTGAAAACAATTCAGCTATCGGGTGTGTGTGTGTTTTCTACAAGATTTTTATATTTTCATATTATATTTTTTCTGGTGACATGTTAAAAGACAATCTGGATCCCCAAACTCAACTGTCTGACAGATAAAGACAGTTGCTACCAGTTGTGTTTGTGGCCAAATTGAGTTTTTAAAAATTAAGTAGTGTTCTAAACAATTCCTTAAAGAACAAACTTCTGACTTGCAGTTATAAACCCTGGGTGCATCGACTAGCATATGTGACCTAAGGTTGAAGATAAAAATTGGTCTCCTGCCTCAATTCTTTTTTTAACAACTTGAAAAAAACAATTGCATCCATACTGTACTTGCGAAAACCTCATACATAATTAATCATGCACATTCAAAGCCAGAGGAGGAATTTAACAATACAGTGGATGGTAAAATCTTTCATTTCTTGTGCCTTTTGGTGGTGCATGTAATGGAACCCAGGCAGGCAGCCAGTTTTCATTGTCAGTCACAAGCTGAATGTGCAGAGGAGTGTATCCAGGGTTTTAGGTGAGTTAACTCATTGAGTAGGCAGAGAGTGATTTACATTCACTTGCCTTGACTGGGTTTTTCATTGTCCCAGGTGTTACGATTTTTCACCTAGTCTAGAAGTAGTACTCTTCTCAAACTACAAGGAAAGCAGAGCATAAGTAGGGTTTTGCATCTGTCACTTAGCCATTTAATGTTACTAGTTTAGTGGGTTGGTTTGTTTGTGTTTGGTTGTTTTTGTTATATGTATTTTTTATTACATAAATAGTTAATTCCATTTTGTAAAGAGTCATTTTATTGCACTTTTGGGTGGGCATAGCCTCAGAAATAATGCTGGAAATGTGATGTATATTTTGTACTGTGTATAACAGTTTGGGTTTAAGTTTTTAAAACCTTATAAAGATAAGTTTTATCTCTAATGTGTTTTGTGGTGCTGGGCTTTGATTCTAATCTTGCTTGCAACAGCAGAAGTCAGGAGTAACTCCAGTGAAATCAAAAGAGTTACACAGTGTGAAACCGGTGCAAGATCCGCATTAGAGTGGCTGAGGTTTAGACGATATGAGTAAAGTCCTTTGTAAATCTCAAAAATTAGACTCCTAGGAGACTGGACACTGCCAGTGGGGAATGTGAGATAGAGATTTAATACAAATGATCAGATTGAGGACTCAGAATGAGACTGTAAACTCTTTGGGGCAGAGACCATCTGTTATGTGCTTGTGCAGTGATGGGCATAATGAGGCCCTAGAGCCCCAGGCACTACTGTAGTACAAATGATAAATACTAATGCTTTCATGTTACAAATCTGAATACAGAATAAGTAATAAAAGCAGGGCCTTGAAGAGTGAAAAGCTCTACTAAATGCCACTATACAAAAGGCAGCAAAATTTCTTCTTTGCTACAGTAGCAGTGTTGTACCAATAAATTAAAAACCAGCAGGATCTTATTAAAGGGAAAAAGGCAAAATACCACATTTATTGTGAATACAGAAAGAATCATAGTAAGCAGTTAGTTATAGCTATAACATTCCATTCAATCTCATATTTCTTCACACATTCATTCATACACACACACACACACACACACACAGGTTCTGCAAGGTTGTTATCATAGTTACCAGCCTTAGAGTTGCTCATGCCAAGCCACTGGCCAGGTGGCCTGGACATGAGGAGGGAGCAGGGCCTTGTCAGATGCTCATCTGATGCTCCTGGAAGTTGGTTTGCAGAATCAGACCCCAAAGTTCTCACTTTTTAGAGTCTCTTTTTATAGGAATTTCTTCCTAGGCCAGTCTGTGGGAATTGCTTCATCATGCTGTTGCTGAATCAATCAGCAGATGGCACATTCCTGACGGCTCCGTGCTGCTAGATGTTATCTTGTTCTTTGGTTCTCCCATTCTTGAGGCTGTTGGGTGGATTCCAGTCTGCCCTCCGGGGGTCCTCTGGTTATTTCCACTTGACGCCTTCTTCAGCCGATGGACACTGGATTCTTAGGCTGGCACCTCCGTGATCATTCAGTTATTATCCACACCAAGCATCCATCCACATACATCCTCTATCTCTATTTTAATCACAGTTGTTAATACAACAAAAGGGCGGGGAGTCTCTGGGTGCTGTGTCTGTTGTTAGAGTATTGCTTTGAGTCTCTCTCTGTGAATTGCTTTGAGAACAGACTCTGTCTTAGAATGTACTAACGCAATTAGCAGCTTGCAAGTTTCACATACAGAGGGAGAGAAACAGTACCAAAAACCAAGAGACCTCTTAATTAGTAATACCCTGGAATTTAAACTATGGGGAATCAAACTCATTTGTGATTTTAATACAGAACTTCTTTAATATGATCCAACATAACAGAATCCTAGGGTTATGATATTGCAAGGTGCTGACAACCAGGAGTTGAGGATACTAAGAGGCTGTGCCTCGGGCCTTACAGGTTTTAGCCACTGGTGCAGCAACGCTGCTAAGCTCAGTTGTGCTGGTGTAAGTCAGAGTTCACTCTGATGCAGCACATCTACACTAGGGGGTTGCACCACTGCAGCTATATCAATGTTGCTAGTTCCCACATGTTCTCTCCCTTCTAAAATTACAACAGGTTTGCCCTCCCATCTTGGAGCAGTTTGTAGTCTTCCCCCTCCAAGTTAACAGTGACTTTTGAGTGATCCTCAGACCCTCCACTCACCTACTTTGTATTACAGCCCACTTTTGCACTTTGAAAGAGCAACATATGAAAATAAAGGTAAATAAGATCAAACATCACCAAATACTACATATGTTGGTTACTTTTTATCAGGCTAACAATTTCCCCATTTCATTACCTTTTAAACAATGAACTGTAAAATGATGTGCTCATTGAGAAATGCAGTTAAGATTTAAAATATTCTCTGGTGACATTTCTGCCCTCTACTGTCTGTATATTTTGCACTTTGGTACAGAATGCCATAGCACCTAATGTACTGGAGTGAGTTTAATACCAAAAATAAAGGCAGCACTGTTTGTGTACATTCAAATCAAAACTTCTGTTAAAAATTGCACAGTGTGATGCAAATTCTTAGATATACCCCCTGCTAATATCAGCCTGATGATCTTTATAAAACTGGGTTCAAAATATTTAAAGGGACATCAGTACATTTAAAAATCATTTATGTAATTTTTTAAACCTACCATTGGGATAAGCAACTCCCTAAGATTATTACTAAAAGGGTTTAGAATAAAGCCTCAATTTTCAGATTTTTTTTAATATATGCATTTGATAACTATTTGTGTGTTCTTTCACACAACAAGAGAAATTGGGGGCAGATTCAAAAGGTAGGTAAATGTGTATGTAACACCACAAAAACTGGTACGATAGCTACTGGAAAGAGGTAGTACTTTTAAACTCTCTAAAATAATTTAAAGTTGGCCGTGTCCCTTTAGCCAACTAGAACTGAACATCTGTATTCTATTTCACAACACACATTGCCTGCAGGGAAGGTGAATGTAGAACTGTGACTTTTAAAAATTCCTTCTAAAAAGATCATTTTGATCCCCTATAACACTACCACCTGCAGCTGTCTCTCTACTGACATCTACTGGATAGATCTTGATCCACATTCCTGCACCATCCATTACTTTGTAACAATCTCCCAGCATGCAATTGATGGTGAAAAATCAGCCTAAACCACTTTCGAAAACATAATGAAACACTATGAGGGCCAGAGCAACACTAAAAAGTTGCTCAAATATTAAGTTACAAGTGATCATCCAGTCACAGCACAGGTTACTCTCAAATATTGCAAGCCAAGAAGTGAGAATTTTCTCTAAGGGGTTCTGCCATCAAATCCATTCTTTACTTCCATGCTGTGATAGTTTCCTGCGTTCTACAAGTAGTTCTCTCTGCCCTTGCACTTTCCTGTAGAAAAGCCATCTCGCCAGCATACTAACACAGGCAAACAAAAAATGTTAGGTACAATGCCCGGGTTAAAGATTTTTCTTGATGACTGCCAGGGGTTGTTACATATTGCAACAGGAGATCTGATTGTCTTAACGGGCCTGAACAATGTAAGTAGCTGCAACTGTTAGTGCTCATTATTTGTCTTGCTGATCTCCTGCAGCAGTGAATTGCTCTGGTTTCTAGCACATCTTTAAAGCACATCACCCTAATGTCCAATGCTGTTGATTTGCTGCATAAAACAGTATTTCCGCTATTTAATGCTAGTTGTGCTGGTTTAGCTGGGTGTACCTTTCCTATATTATAGGATAGAGGTGAAGGAAGGATCGAGCCGTTCTCAATGGTCTTCAGATGTTGTTTGAATAGGTCAAGTATCTTAACATCCTATCTCTACTATAACTTCCAGTAACTCCCATAACCTTTTAAATGCATGTGTATAAGCTTTCTTGGAACTTTCATTTCTATTTTCTAGTCCAGCTGAAGAAACCCAAATTACACATTTCCAAATTAAGACGTCTCTAAAACAGTGCTTAGATTAAGTGATGCTTGTGCCGTGAAGGACAGACACAAAAAGATGGTGCGATCTTAGCAGTTTAACACAACATGACTCCCCTTTCTTATGCCTGGTTACTGGTGGGGGGGAAGGCAGTATTCCCCTTGATCTGCAATCTTCTCTCCAGCTGCTTATACGATGGGGATATGTGAGTGATTACTCTGTTCTCCTTCCATCAGATCAGGTAAGAAGCACCAGTGAAATCCATAGATTCCATAAGTTGCCTCTGGCCCAGAGAAGGTATAACTTTGCAATGTCATTTTCTGTTTTAATGCTAGCATATAAGCACCACACTGGTTCTGCCTGGTTCACAGACTACCACTGAGATGGCACGTTAGTTCAAAACCTCTTTGTAAGTAATACCCATTTTCTGCTTGATCCCAGAATCGGGGCTCTCCCTGGAAACAGATTCAGGTGGAGCCACTACTGCCAAGAATTTGAAACACTGGGTATAATAATTGCACTTAAAAAAACCCCAACAAATACTGATCTCTGTAGAAGTGATCTTTATTCATGGATCTGATAGCACTGAACAATCCGTACAGCAAAGCATAGTTCTTCACTCGCACATGCCAAACAAGGAAAATTCAGTCCATAACTTACTCTGCCTTACCTAAATAGAAGGACCAAAGTGATAAAGACACATTAGACACCCATACATGCAAAGAGTGGCTTCTCTTCTTCCCAGGGATGTCCCACTGCCATCAGTAGGAAGTACACCAAAAAGCAGTACAAGGACCCAGTTTAATCACACTTCTGTTTGAAGTTTGGGGTTTTGATTTTGTTTTAAAACTTACTCTAGTTGAAATTAACACCAAAGATTACTGTGAGTGAAAGATTAGAGAGAAAATTGTCTTTGTTTTTGCTTTGTGCAGTTGCCAGGGCTACTGAGGAAACAGTGAAACAAGTACGGCCTAAGTGTTATGTAATGGCCTGTTGTATAATCTTGGGCAAGTCACTTCACCCCTGTGCTTCTTTTCCTTTCCACCCCTTCTCTGCTCTATTTAAGGTTATAAATTCTCTGGGGCAGAAGCTATCACTCACTAGGTTTGTAAGGGCTGAGCACACTGGGGCTCTGATCTCAGTTGAGACCTCTACAGTACAATACTACAATACATACACAAATATCAAGTTGTACGTGTGAGTAACCTTACTTATGTGAGTAGCCCCATTAACTAATTAGTTCCTCCTGTTAAATCTACTGAACTATTTTCTTAAAAATTGACTTTAACAACTAGTTAAGATGAGAAGTTTTATTCCTAACTAATAAATATTCTTGCATTTGTAAGTTCAAGTCAGAGACTTAACACTGTTTTAATTTGTAACAACTATTGGGTTTTTTTTTAACCCATAGAATAAGACAGCTGCAAAAGCTGCTTCAAAACTAGTCACCTCGATACATCTATTAAGGTTCAGTTAAGTTTGTTTTATTGCTAATGCAAATTAGTTGTGTATGATCTCACGTCGAATAAAGAGCTTTAAATTTCCTTAATGTGATGAACCTGTAGTATCAGCTACACAGTAAAAATATTTCTATGAAACAAAGCTACTGGCAAGTCACATTAGTAACTCTGGGTATAATTTATATTTTTTTCTCTACTTGTACCAAAAATGTTTAATCAACTTAAGTGTCAAAAATATCTTAAAGCCAGTATGTTGACTTTGCAGTCATATAAAACCAACTAAGGATATTTTTAAGATTAAAAAACCACAAAGCTGATTGTCACGTTGTGATCTCCAGTGCTGACAGTGAACCCACAAGGTGAGAAAAGTATTAAAGCAGCATATAGTATATAAAACTAGACTCCTTTCAATTCAGAATTTTTGGGGAAATGGTTTTAAAAAACAGTCTAGCTAGTTAAACACAGCTGGGTGATTTTACAAAAAATGAAAGTTATTTGGGAACTTAATCTATTACCTTCTGTCTTAATTAGAAGGAAGTGTTTGTTATAATGCATATAACTGGCGGGCTGAGACGGTGTTTACATTGACTGTCCGCAGGCACAGCTGCCCACAGCTCCTAATGTCCGTAGTTTGCTGTTACCAGCCAATGGGAGCTGTGGGAAGCGGCGCGGGCCCCAGGGACATGCTGGCCACAGCTCCCAGTGGCTAGAAAGAGCAAACCGCGGCCACTGGGAGATGAGGGCAGCCATGCCTGTGGAAAGTCAATGTAAACACTGTCTCACAGCATGCCAGCTGATTACCCTGATGGGCTGCAGGTTGCCCACTGTAGAGTGAAGGGGTTAGTTTTAATAGTGACTTTGGAGATGGAGTTATTTTTCCACATCTGCCCAAAAGCATTCCTTGTTTTCTTTCCAAGAATATTCCTGCTCATAAATCTCCTGCAAACAAAAAAAAAAAAATGGGAAGTGCTTCAGGAGTCTGCTACATAGAAATATAACCAGTACACACAAAGTCAGCTAATCTGCCGTACAGTTTCCATAGTGTTTGGTAGAGACACAGAAAAAGAGGACACTGTCTTGAGATGCACACAGTGTCAGGCCCTGATTCTGCAATGAGTTCCATGAAGGCAAACACCTACGCCTATGCAGATTTCCCACTCAGATTAGTAGGGCTCTGTGCAGCATCCACCTGCACAGAGCTCATGAATGAAAGTGTAAGCTGCAGCAAACATACTGCTCATGATGATCAAGTTTTAATGCATTTGCCTTCTACATTATTCCATATTAAACTATTGAACCTTCATTTTAGAAAGGAGGATATTTCAATTGTTCATAACGTCCAAAATACTGGAAGTTGATACTCAAGGGCCAAGTCCTCAGAACTGAACATTTGGAACCCAGAACCTGTCCTGTCTCAAAGCACTGATCATCCTTTCTTGGACCATAACCCCAATCCCTTACATCCCTCTGCAATACAAATCACAGAAGTGGATAGCTGACTATTTTAAGTGCTTATACAACTATCAGACCCCAGAGAGGTGGCACTTTTTGTAAGCTACAATACTTAAATTCACCTTTTTCCAAATTGGAACAGTTGCTTTCAAAGTATTGATGCAGTATTGCACAGCCTCAAGAGATGCCACTCGGTGTGGAGAGGAGATTGCTACAATCACACTTGCTTCTGTTACTGGAACTAAACTAGGAAAAAGACAAATAGGACATTAGATGGTAAGGCAATGTAAATGTTAAGTCCAAAGTCCTCAACAATGGCTGGGCCCCATTCTACCAAGACACTGTACGCAACAGAGTAAATGAGCATCCTTGTCTCAAACAGCTTATACTCTGAACAAACAAAACCCACTCAACTTGAATCAGCAACAGATGTTTAAATCCTACGCTTTTTACAAACATTTCCTCATGAACCTGGCAGAAAGTTTGGCCCGCTAATAGCACAGTTCTGCATCCAAACTGAATTTGTAAAGATTGTTTCAAATTATGAGGATATTTTTCATCTAGTGTAATACAGTTTGTAAAAATAAGTGAAGTTTGACATAACCTAGCACTACTGAACAGTGGTAATCTTTGCTGAGAGGTGGAGGCATCCATTTGTGATATGCTCAAAATTAGACCCTGATCCTGAATCAGACTCCACTAGCACCAAAACCTGCATCTACCCACTGATTTCAGGAGATCCCAGTACAGGACTGACCTGGTAAGATTCATATGCCATTACTTTCTAATGGATCTGCATTTTAAACTCAACAAAAGTAATCTGCAAGTCTTGGGAAAGGCCCTTGATCTCCCAGCGAGCATGCCTGGCAACTCCTATTTCAAAGATATTCCAGGTATTCTAGACCTTGTATACTCTGGTAAACTTGACTTAAGTTCTGTAGTGAAGGGCTTGGATTCTGTGGTACCCCAGGGCAAGAGACTGGAAACACTATGCAGCTTCAGATAAATCTTAGTTTTATTTCCAGTGTGTTTCAGGTTACGTGCAGACTCAGGCAGCCATCACCACACTGGTTTGTACTTGGTTCATGTTTTGAAAGTTTCTCTGGAAGCGGATTTTTTAAAGTGACCAGGCACTGCAACACGATTTTTCAGTAAGGGGTGGATTCAGTGGCAGGTTTCGCAGCAGAGAATATGCAGGTTCCTGCCCACACCATATGCAAGTACAAACATACTGACCTTTAGTTAGACACATCTTGGCCATACATACCCAAGTCTATGGTGCACTGCTATATGTTTGATGGAAGCCCATTTCTGTCTAACATCTCTACAGATTTTCTTTATTTCAGCTTCTGCCATTGATGAGTATGCTTCATATTCTAAGTGAATCACTTTTTTCCCTTCAAAGTTATTCCTTGTAGTACCTAAAAATAAATGAATTACTAAAAACAAATGTTATTTATTTCTATTGCAAGAGTACCTGGGAGCTCCAGTCCTGGGTCAGGACGTTATTGTGCTAGAACAAAAATATACTCCCTGTCCCAAAGAGCATATGATCTAAGAATGTCCAAATTACATATTTCTTATTCTAGAAAAGGTTTAACCAGCTCACTGCAATGAGCTGGAAGTGACCGTTTTGTTAGTACGTTAGCAATTCTTCATGTATAAAAGGACAGAATTTAACCCACAGATTTTACATGCTAGAGTTACCAAGATGGCAACATCTTCACTAGCACAGATCTGGCCCTATATGTTTAGAAAGTTGTGCCTGTTCTCACTGCAATTGCTCATACAACACAAATAACTGTATGGAATTTAGGCACACAATGGTACTCACTTCTGAGCACAAAGGGTTCTGAAAATGTAGGTCCTGATATATTAACCACAAGGCTAGAATTAAGTCTTATCTCTTCAGATACTATTTTATGAAGAGGTAAGTTGCATATGGGCTACACTGTGGCATTTAACCCCAGCCCTACACTGGAGCGTGGTGAAGGGACAGCCCTGGTGATCAGCACATGAAGTTTACAGAACCATAGTTCTATCTATTCCCCATCTCCTTTTGTGTAAGTTGCTCCAGGGGAGCAACTAGCAGTCCCTGTGCTCCCCCAAATATAGGGGCTACAATTCTAGGCTGACCACACCAGTAAGGAGGCTCCTTAGGACCTCATTCCTTATTGCACGAGGACTGGCCATGATCTTGCTCGAAATGATTAATACATAATTTGCTAAACATTATTGGTTTGTCCCAGAGACTTATTTTTTAAGTAGTCTCAGAAGCATGAGGTTGAACTTATGAGGTGACCTGTGCTCTACTTACTGATGGATATACACATCCAGGGATTTATTTTAGGAGCCTTAAACTCACCTATGAACAGAGAGACAGCCCCGCAGCATGGAGAAATCACCAGCTCCGACACTTCATCTGCAGAGAGTTTTTCACAGTTCAGTTTGATGAAATCTTTGGGCTCATCTTCACTTTCATTCATGGCTTCGCTGGAAGGAAACAGAAAGCTACAAAAGTCAAAGATTTAATAAGTTACTTTTCTAGTTACATTGGCCATTTGGAAGCTGCTTTTTAAACAGCTGTGGGGCCAGAATTTATCCAGCAATTGTATGGCACCCACTAACATGCTTCAGCTGTAGGGCTCACCAGTAGAGATGAAAAAGTAGGTCAGTCTCCATGCCGAATCAGTTCTTAGCCCTTTTGCTGGGAGAACACTAATTGCACTTCTTGTTGGCAATTTCTAGAGGTACAGGGGCTCTCCTTGTTTTAATATACCAATTCTAGAGCCCAGTCTGCAGTGGGATCAGCTAGCAGAGACCCTTGTGCTAGCATATCCTATTGTATGACTGGCTACAGTAAGAATGTCAAATTATAAACTGTCTGGAGTTAGAAGAAGGCAAGGAATCTTATTACAATAAAAACTAGAGCACTGATCCAAATGATTGATTTGCTCCAGGGGAGCACCATCAGATTAGGCCTGAATAAAGACTGGGAGTGGTTGGGTCATTACAAAACCTAAACCTAATTTCCCCAATACTAATTTCTCCCTACTGTTACTCACACCTTCTTGTCAACTGTCTGAAATGGGACACGCATTTCCACTTCAAAAGTTATTTTTCCTCCCTTGGCATCCTGCTGTCAATTGAATTGTCTCATTAGACTGACCTCACACTTGGCAAGGCAACTCACATTTTTCATGTATTTTATACCTGCTGCTGTATTTTCCACTCCATGCATCTGATGAAGCGGGTTGTAGCCCACAAAAGCTTATGCCCAAATACATTTGTTAGTCTGAAAGGAGAGAGGTTCTTTTAGCAGAAAAAGAGGAAAATGATAATTTTATATTTCAAAATTGCTTTAAATCATCTCTCTAGCATCTTAATTTTAAAAAGTCAAAGTAAAAAAGGTTTCTTTTCATTGTGATATTAGCCAACCACGAGGATTGGCACCTCTACTGAAAGCCAACAACTATAAAAGCATGAAAAGATCTTAAAAAAAACAATTAAAGGGCCACATTATAAAGGGACTTAGGCACCACTAGTCTTCACAAAACTCCTGCTTAGCTGCTGCCAAACCCCATAGGTACCCAACCTTCCTTAGCACCTAAGTGTTTGCATTTAAAGTTTCCAGGGAGCCTATTTTTTGGCTTCTGAGCATGTACACTATTGCCTCACTCTAGGTAGCTGGACACCTAAAGCCCCAGTGTGATGCACAAAGCAATGGAAGATAGGCATTCCTCCTCCTAACTCATTTGTGGGGATAATCCCATAGGTATGCTCTGACCATGGCTAACGCCACACAAAGCAGGGGGTGGTGTGGTGGACCTCCCTCCTAACTTGTGGCCAGTGATTAGGGTACTCACCTGGGATGTAGGAGTCCCACCGTCTATCTGAGGGAAGAAGGGATTTGAAGAGGAATCTGTCACCTCTAGAGTGAGTGCTGTAGCTACTAGGCTACGGGATAGTCTGATATGGGCCTCCCTTAGTCTCTCCCATTAAAGCTGTTCCATTGTGGATAAATAATGAGTTAGTCAGTGGGCCAGAGAGAGAGAGTGCAAGAACATGTGACTGACTCTATAGCCTGGTGGTTAGAGCACTCATCCATGATGTAGGGGACACAGGATCCAGTCCTCCTGCTCCAATACTAACACAAAAGACTGAGGGAGACCTATATCAAAAACATCCCATAGTTCAGTGGTTAGGGCCTTCACCTGAGAGGTGGCAGATCACTGTTCAAATCCTTTCTCCCCTCTCAGGCAGAGGGGCAACTTGAACCAGGGGTCTTCCACATCCCAGGGATGTACCCTCATTGCTGGGCCAAAAATTATGGGGGAGATGGTCCTTCACCACCACCTTTGGTGCCTAACTCAGAGAGGGTTCACAGCTGAGAATCCCAAGCAGAAGGAGGCACCCAACTCCTTGAGAGGGGTCGGGCTTAGGACACATTCTTTTCCTTGGCATCTCCTATTGGCTAGTTCATGCCACTCCCTGCCTAGTGTGCTGGCTTTTGTGAATCCCACTCTTAGGTGCCTATTTCCTGTCACTCATTGTCCAGGAAGCCTGAATGCCAAACTCAGGTTTTGCAAATCCCAGTGATTTGTCTAGGCAACCAACTCCCTGTGTGAATCTAGCCCAAAGTATTTTGAAAGCTTTTTCCAATCCATTGCAAATACATTAATCATTTATTCCTGCACCAACTTACATCTTAGTGTCAGCATCACAGCTGTCTACTGCAGGGGACGCATGTTACACCCGCTCACAGAGTTCCAGCAGAAGGGGAAAGTCATCCACAAATCACTAGACCCTAAACAGAGAGGAAAACTAAAAAGAATTCCAGCAATGTTTCAATGCATGATCAACCCCCAGAGACCATTTACAAGAAGAAGCTATACATACCCAAGCGTCTTTGCCTGGAGTTAGCCCCCGCTGATAGGTGGGATAATAGCAACCTCGTCACCTGACTGCAGGACCAGAAGCTGATCACCAAGAAGCACGTATTCCTGGCGAACAGCAAAGACCACTTGATCCTGAATGGCAGCAAGTCTGAGGAGGATTAGCAGTAGCATAAATACATTTAAGTAAAGTGTTTGCATGAATTCTCAGTTAAATGTGAACAACTGACTGGTGCATAGCACAGGGAAGCTGAAGTCAGTAAGATTACAATTTATGCATCTGCATTTGTACTGTTTTCTTTAAAAAAAAAAAATCACAACAAACAACTGTATACCCTTGGACTTGGTGATTATCTTTTCATGGGCAAGGGCCAGTGGTGAACCAAACCAATACAATTTCTAAAGATAGGAATTGAGCTGGTTATTTCAAGCAAAATAAAAAATAGATCATATACAGTGGATAGGGAAGATAACATAACATGAAAAGATAACATAGAAAAGAGTGGTGAAGCTTTGTTTAGAAAAGGTAAAAACAATAATAAGAAAGGAATTATACACTGCATAAGCGTATAGCACAGATGGGGGGAAAATACTATTGCCCAGAAGCAAGTAGATGTACCAACGGGGCAAGTAAGACTATCAAGGTGTTAGTGACCTGGTTAGAAGCCAGTGGTGACTGCTGACAGAAAGGCAAAAGACAATTTCATTTTCCACCCAAGTCAGGGTAGGTTATGTAACATCTTCAAGAGCTTTGCACAATTTGCGACTGTAAAACATAATTTGATTTGCTTTTCATAAAGAGAATAAAACTTGCAAACTACTGATCATTTTGTGGCCTAAGTCCGTAGGTTTTAGTAACCAATCCAGTAATAGGCTATATGGTAAAATACATTCCAGTCTGATTACTTGCTACTGCTACCGCAAAACCCAATTTTGTTTCATTTTAGGCAAGACCCTCTCTAATATTTAATTATAGCCTTTCAGTTGCAAGCTTAGGGGCTGCTACTTATGCCAGCCAGTTTAATGCAAAAATCAGTGAAATACTCTTTTGAACATATTTGTAGAACAAATAAGATCACAAGTAGCAAAATGTAGAACAGATTTCACTATTTTTATTATACTGAAAAACTGACACACACACCTCATTCCACTATATTACATTTGTAACTCAGTTAACAGTTTAAAACCCCCCAGACCTGAGGAGCACCAGAAGCATGCTCTAAAACTACCTTGGATGCCTTTTAACAATTTCTTCCCACAGCTGTAGAGAGGTTAATTGTTGCGGTACAGAAATAATCTCAGAGCGAACACCTGCCAATTCAGCGCTCCTGGCAAAGTACAGCGCAACAACCTGTTAAAAAACAAATCACCATTCCGATTACACACCCTTCAGCTCCTGTCTCCTCAGTGGGTATTTCTAGCGTAGGAAATGGGCCCCCAAACGCATCAACATCATCCCAGGAAGAATTTTTTACGTTACGATTTTTTTATCATCATTATTATTTTTAATCACATGCAAGGCCGGGGATCTCGTTTCAGGCACGATAACCGGGAGAGCTCATTACAGTGACTGCAGCCCAGGCTCCCCAAGCCCTTTCATGATTAATTAGGCCCGGCTGTAACTGGTTACTGAACTGGGGGGCCCTTAAGGAGGTGGCCCGTGTTCTTGTGACTCCAGCAACAGACTGAACGGTGCGCGGAAAGGGGGGGGGGGTGTCCAGGTTACCACGTGTCCCGTGGTCACCCGATCCCCCTGCCGCCACCCGACCGCCGAGCCCGGCAAACACCGGCACGCCCTGAGCGAAGGGGCTGCCCCGGGGCACGGAGCGGGCACTGCAGAGCGGCTCTCCCGAGGGGGCGGGGAGCGAGCCCCGCCGCGGCTCGTTTCCGGCCGACTGCCTTGCCCCGGAGCGGGGCTGCTCCGCACCTCGCAGCCCGCTGTCCCTGCCCCGTTCCCATGGCGGTGCCGTGTAAACGCCCGCCGGCCGGCCCGGCTGCAGGCTACGCACCTCGCAGCTCATGGACGGAGCGCCGCGGGTCGGAGCCCGCTTCCCGAAGGGGAACAGGCCGCAGCGCCTGCGCCCGACCCGAGCAGCTGCCGCTGGCCCTGCCTCCCGCTCCCGGCCCGCCCACTGGGCTGGGGCTCCGCGGGCTGGCCGGGGCCCTGCGCCCTGCCTGGGGCCCTCGCCCTGCTGCCGGGCAAGGAGGGACCAGGCCGGGGAGACAAAAGGGTCCGGCCCAAGGGCAGACAAATGCGGCTCCAGCCAGCCCCAAAGTGGGGACGGAGCTGGAGTCCCAGCGCCGAGCCCGCCCCAAACCGGGGGGCGCACTGGGCGGCTCAGCCCCGCCTCGGTAATAACAGGGCTAGAGCTCTGGTGACCCCGGGGAGAGGGTGGACGTGGATCCCCAAGGCCCCTGGCTCCGTCGCAGCTCGGCTTCCGGGGCAGTTCCTGCTCCGGGGTCTCTGGCGGTGGGGCTGCTCAGCTGCTGGAACGGAGAGCGGCGGGGGAGCTAGTGCAGGCCGCTGCGGGAGGGTCCTGGGATCGAGCCCGAGCATGAAATGAGCCCGCAGGTACCGTTCTCCCCAGTAACAGACAAGCTCTCCTGGACATTCATTACAAGTTAATGAGGCTGAAAGCTCCTCAGGGCAGCGACCCTGGCTTTGAATGTGCTCTGTGACGTCCAGCACTGTCTTTTGGACAGTGTATCAATAACCAATTTGCAAACAAGGGATCCAGACGCTCAGTTTCAAGTTATAAACATGCAATGCAATTAAACACCAGATGGTCTCAAAATATCCATCGTGCCTCATATTTTAATACAGAGATTGTCTTGTGGGTCACCAGCCTTCCTATTTATAATCACGTCGCATCCTCTCATAACTACAGCAACTGGTTACATGGAACAGTAACAGTGGGACAATATTTAATGGAGTGTTAGCTGACTCAGTACAATTAACAGCTGGAAATGAGCAGCATCCCGCATTATATGACAAGTAAATGCTTCAAAGACCAATAACAAATGTTCCATATACCACAACTTGAGAAACTTTGATGTAATAAACCTCTGGCCAGGTAGGGCAACAGAGTTGTCGCTGTGCGGCTCACCTGCATCTTCACAGCAGCAGAATAGTTTTCAAATCTTCCTCCAAAGGCAAAGGCCCTATCACTTGAGCAAGAGGAGAATTTCTGATACCTGATAGTGATATGGGTTTATGATGCACATTTGACCATTTCTGATTTCATCTAGGTAACCCAGTAGTACACATCCACCCTAGGCAGATTGTTACAACATAATATAACAACAAATACTATGCCAGTGGTTCTCAAACTTTTGTACTGGTGACCCCTTTCCCATAGCAAGCCTCTGTGTGCGACCTTCCCCCGCCCCCCAGCCCCTTTATAAATTAAAAACACATTTTTATATATTTAACACCATTATAAATGTTGTAGGAAAAGCAGGGTTTGGGGTGGAGGCTGACAGCTCACAACCCCACTCCCCCCATGTAATAATAACCTCATGACTCCCAGTTTGAGAACCCCTGTACTATACACTTATAGTAGCAGCTTCCATCCAAGGATCCCAAAGCACTCCATGAATGAGAAAGAAGTATATCTTTGTACTTAGTAAGACTGACCTATGAACTACAAAGGGAAAAGATTAAATTGTCTGCCAGTGAGGAATGAATATCAAAGTCATAAACACATTTTCTAAGAAACACCCGTGAAAGTTGCTGTTGCACACAACAGGACCATTTTCTCTATGTTAAGGGATGTATTGATAAATCCTTGTCCATTGCATTAAACACTTACCCCAAACGATTTAGAAATTTCTGAAGACGCAATAAGTGAATGTTAATGGAAATTACACCACTTAACCCTTCCATTCAACACTGAAAATTCACCTTGTAGTCACTATCTTGCCCGGGCATTCAAAAGTTCTGTGCTATAACTTCAGACAATTTACTGAAATCTTTCTACTACACATTGTTAAAGGAATTTGCTTAATTGGAGACTTTGCTTAATGGACCTGTTTTTTCTCATGCATTAAGATATTTTGCATCTATTTAGTTCAAGTATGCCCATTTGATATCACTTGACATTAACTTATTTCATGATTAATGATTTCACCAACATGTATGTGACAGGACCCCCGGGGTACAACCTGGAATTATGAGACCACTGTGTCCCTTTTCTCTCCAGCCTGGGCTGTCTCTTACGCTTTGCCAGTGACAAGCATCTAACCCTCCTAGCAGCTGTTATCACTCAGCTACCAGCATGCAGAGGCACACCCAATTAAATTGCATGAATACTCTCATGAACTATACACAGGGAAACACCAGCAAACCCCCCACGACCTCAGCCTTGCACCCCAGGAATATACTGTGTTGCACAGCTCAAGCCCTTCTCTTGACCAGTGCAAGCTTATTAACTATTTCACCACTTCATCAAAGGAAAGTGGACGTGCACCAGCCTTTGTAACCTGAGCAGATTCCCCAAGCACTTCAGACAAACTTACTGATTAAGATAACTACAGAAAGATAGATTTTAAGTGATTATAAGTGGTAGGCATAAAAGTCAGAGATAGTTACTAAAGGAAATAAAAGGCAAACATACAGTCTAAATCCTAAACCTTTTTAGGCTAGCAATATTTGGATCAAACAGTTTTTCTCACCCCACTGGATGTTGCAGGTAAGTTACAGTCCTTAATACACAGGCTTTTCTTTCCAGCCTGGGACCAGTCTCCTCAGTTCAAGTCTGTCTTCCCAGTGTTCTTGTTGCCTTCAGCATAGGTGGGGGAAGGAAAGCTAATTGCATGATGCCGCTGTCCCTTATTTTATACCCTCAGTCCATGTGCCTGGAAAATGGAAAATACTAGCCCAGACATGTCCTGGTGGGCTTTGCTGAGTCCCAGGGTTGGGTAATCCCATTGTGTGGTGGTGAATCAATGAGTTTCAGCAGTTCATGACCTTTCATATGATATCTTACATGGTAAGTTTTGTATGAAGTTTCACAACCATATATGAATGATGAATATAGAAGTTACAGGGTGCTACCTTGGGTTACAGTGTGTCACAATGTATTGTATATATTTGAAACTTCAAAAAAGGACAGTTTTCCAAAGCTGAAAGCAATTGTCGTCATAATTGAGTGGAAACATAATTTAAAGTGGAAAGTGTTCGAGGATCTCTTACAAAAAGCCACACTTCCACAGACACACACAAACCCCCTCCCCACCCCCACTTTTGCTGGGCAAAAAGACATTCTGGTTAAAAAGAGGTGTGGAAGCAACGATAAAGCATAAAAAAAATCAGCCTATAAAGACTGGAAAAATGGGGAAGTAAATGGCATTGAATATAAGTAACAAGTTAAAAAGGTAGGCAACTGAAAAGAGAAGCCAAAGAAATCAATGAACTAGCAATAGCCAATAAGTCAAAAGACAATAAGAAGGCAATTTTTATACATATTGGGAATAAAAAAACAACCACCCTAGGTTCATTGCTAGATGAAAATGCTAAAATTATAAATAGCTGTGTTCAAAAAGCAGAAATGTTCAATAGCTATATCTGTTCTGTATTTGGGATGAAACAGAGGTATCTATGCATCCCAGCTGTTGTGGATAGAGCACAAGATATACTATCTGTAACAAAGGAGGACTGAGGCAACATCTGGTAAAATTAAATATTTTCAAATCCACAGGCCTGGATAACTTATACACATAACTCTACAGCTAGTTTCTTTAAGACTTTGCTGAACCATAAATGTTAATTTTTAACAAATCTTGGGAAAATGGTGAAATTTCAAAGGATTGAAGGACTGCCAACATAGCTCCAATATTTAAAAAGAGTAAAAGAGATGACCTAGGGAATTACAGACCTGTTAGCTTGATGTCAGTTCTAGGTAAAAATAATGGAATGGTTAATTCAGGACTATCAACAAGGAGTTAGAAGCTCAAAATATAATAAAAGCCAGTCAATGTGGTTTCATGGAACTTAGGTTTTCTGACAAACCTGTTGCCTTTTTTATTTTTAAAACAGGATTACAAGACTGCTTGATAAAGGTAACTATTTTGATATGGTATACTTGTATTTCTGTAAAACATTTGAGTTAAAACGATATGGTATTTTGATTTTAAAACTTGCATGATGTGAAATTAATGGAGCACATGTCAGATGGATTAAAAACTGGTTTACAAATAGATCTCATAATGTAGCTGTTAATAGGGAGAGATCAATGCGTGGGGCTTGTTCCAACAGGGGCTCCAGGAATTGGTTCTTGGTCTTACTATTTAATATATTTATCAGCAATCTAGACAATGATATAAAATCTTTGCTGGTAAAGTTTGCAAATGACACAAAGACTGGTGGGGTAGTAAAGAATGAGGAAGGCAGGTTATTGTTACAGTATGATCTGAATTAGCTGCGTAAATAGTGACAGTCAAACAAAATGCATTTTAATACAACCAAATGCAAGGTAATACATTTGGGAACAAAAAACACAGGTTATACCTACAGGATTTGAGACTCTGTCTTGAAAGCAGTGACTCAGAAAAGGCCTTAAAGGTCATTGTAGATCATATCTTCAACGTGAGCTCTGTGCAATGGTGTGGCAAAGGGGCTAATGAAATCCTTGGATGTATAAAAAGGGGAATATTATGTAGAAGTAGTAAAGTGATCTTGCCTCTGTACACAGCATTGGTAAGACCACTGCTAGAATACTGTGTCCCCTTCTAGTGTCTGCACTTCGAGAAGGATGTGGACATACTTGAGAGAGTTCAAAGGAGGATCACAAAAATGATCCAGTTGCCAGAAAACAAGTTTTAATGTGGTGATGCTAAATGAGATCAATTTATTCATTTTATTGAAGCGAAGGAGCCTTGATCACTGTGCATAGGTACATACACATGGAAAAGAGATTTGATAGTGAGGGGCATTTCAACCTGTCTGATAAAGGCACAACAAAATTAAAAGGCTGGAAGTTGAAGTTGGATAAATTCAACCTTAAAATAAGATGCAGATTCCTAGTAGTGAAGGTGATTAAACACTTGGACAGCTTACCAGAGAGGAGACTCACTGTCACTTGGCGTTTCTAAAATAAGATTAGATATTTTTCTGAAAGATGTCCTTTAATCCAGCTTCTTGGAGAATTTCTGCAGCCTGTGTATGGGAGGGTCAGGCTGGATAGTTGTGGTGATCCCATCCAGCCTTGAAGTCTGTGAATCCCCCCATTCATCCCCTTCCTTTAAGGGCCTTGGGAAGAATGTCATTACTCAACATGTTCATAACACGTGTGGCTCTGTATTATGATAATGATTATAATCTAATCTCATGCTTCACGGCTTCAGTTGGTCACTTGCAAGAGGTCAGGAAGGAATTTTTTTCCCCCTGAAGCACAAATGTAATCTAGTGGTTATTTTCACCTTCCTCTGAAGAATCAGGGATCAGCCACAGCTAGAGACAGGATACCAGTTGGAATGGACTGGTGCTCTAGGTGAGGTGGTAGAGAAAATCTTCTGTCTTAGATACCAGGCTGATGTGTCTTGTTTACGTGCTCGGGATCTGATTGCTAGTTTTGAGGTGTCAGTAAGGAATTTTCTCCCAGTTCAGACCTTGGTTGGGTTTTGTTTGTTGGTTAGGTTTATTTATTTATTTGGCCTTCCTCTGCAGCATAGGCATGGATTTCTTCTACGATTGTCTGGGTCTCTCACCTAATCAATTCCCTGCCATCACAGGGGCCTGGGTGGAGCCGTGGTCTCTTCTGTTCTCTGCCTGTGGCACAGAACAATTTAGTCTCCTGAGAGCTAAAATGCTTTGGTTTAACTGCAGTCGTTGGACTCAACATAGGCATATTTGAGTGGAATTTAACGGCCCGTGATATGCAGGAGGTCAGACTAGATGATCTTCTGACCTTAAACGCTATGAAACTATGAATCTATGTTTACTGTCAATTGAAAAATCAATGATTTCCTGCACTAAATAGCTCTGAATGCCAAATATGAAATGGGAGGCAGGGCTGAGTAAAGACAGGTGTTTGCAATGGAGTTGAAGAGTTTTGTATAAAATATTGACATTAGTAATCTGGAATATTGGCTTTATATTTTTAGCATTCGAGAATTGAAAAACAAATCCTTCTGCTCGTCATGATTTCCTTCTCAACTTGAGGAGGGTCGGGTAGCTTATTGGAAAATTCTATTAATCAGAAAAAGTTTTGGCAAAGTGATGTTAACATTAAGCAGATAGATTTTTTATTTTCTGTGTTGTTTTCTGGAAACTGCTCACACTCTGAAACTAATTCTACCCATTTCAACTGGTGTAAACCTCAACTACCTGGAGGTGATGCTGGATTTACATTGCTGTAACTGAGATTAGAATGTGCCCCTTTGTGTCTCAATCCACTGCTGCCAGGAAACAAATAAGTTAAATTTTTCAAAGAAATAAATGCTATCTTCCGTTTGTGAATGAAGTGAATGATTAACTACTGTTACAAATTGAACTCTGCTCAAGACATCATGTGCCAGACGAATAGCATGGCCAGCTGTAACTGTGAATAACCTGATCATTTTCTTTTCTTTTTTCTGGATTGTGTATTCTTGGAATGGAAATATGTCACTTTGATAGGGTCTATATAACCCAGCCAGTAGCTGGCAAGGGAGTTAGCACACACTCCCTGAGAGTGATAACATAGGTCCCACAGGTGCATGCCCTGCAAGTAAAGATTGCCATTTGGGGAACTGAGCCATGAGGGAAATGTGGGTGGTTGGGTTCATCTGGAGAAAATTAATCATTCAGGAGAACCACAAAAGCAGTGAACTCTGAAGTGTTTGCGTCTGGATTTTGGGTTGAGCTGGGAATCAAATTCACCCTGGGGTGAGGGGAAATTAGCTGCAGGCAGCAACTCTTTGGGTATTCTTTATTTGAACCTCCACTAAGAGCTCATCCAGCCCTTCACTTGACTGACCCAGCCCTTGACAGTTGCTGTCTTCAGCCATTATTGCTGACAGAGGTGGGCAGCTGTCCTATGTTGTGTGACTCTGGTTGAAGTCAGAATTTGGCCCATAAAATATGAAACAAGGAAACATGGGATTATTTACTCACGTTATCTATTAACACACCATGGCCTTCAGACAGAAAACTGCTCTTTTAACAAAAAAGTTTGTACACATACTCCCACATACACACTTACTTTTATCCCTTTCAATAATATTTCTTGGGAACTTTAAGAGTTAACTGAAGCTCTCTAGAGTGGAAATATTCTATTCTGTTTGTTTTAAATTTTAAAATGCAATGGATGCAAAATAACCCAGAATGGATCCCCTCCCAAAGTGACACAAACAATGACAAATTAAGTTATAGTAATACCAAGGAGAGGAAGTGGCAAGGAGTTGTGCTATTATCATTTTTATATTATTTCTTAAAGTGCCAGTGATGCACTTGGAACTGTGAAGATACAGAATGAAGATAAACCGTCTCCTAAATAGGGGACAATCTAAGGCCCTTATCTTGCAATGAGCTCTAGAGGGAGAGGATCCACATTAAAGTAAATGGGGACTATTCAAGTGAAGCAATCCGCTTGCACAGAGCTCATTGCAGGATTGAGGCCTGAGAGAGAGAGAGGAGAAGACAGGATGCATTGGGCAGACTAGCAGAAGAATGAACTGGAGTGATTTTATTATTTCTCTTAATTTATTTTTGCTGACTCACTTGCTGTGGACACTGCAGAAAAAGTGAATCCTTAAGGCCACACTGACAATTATTCCCCTGGAATTGATATTTCTGACACAAAGCATCAAGTAGCTTTCCCATGTTTTTCAGTTCATTTTGGACAAAATTATTCTCTCAACTATTGGTGTAAATCTTGAGCTACTGCACTGAAATCGACATTTACATTCATAAAACTGACCACAGAACTTGACCCCTTCCTGCTTCACAGTCATCTTCAATTTTGTTATGTTGATGGCTGATTCTGCAACTGTGCTTTAGCAAGTTTGCTTTAACCTGAAAAGGGGATATCGTGCTCTGTTCTTGGCTGGGTGCCCATGAAAATTCCTGGCTTTGGCCAAAACTCATAATAGAGCCAAAAGTTTGACTTTGCATTAGCATTGGGAGATCACTAAACATCTAATACTCGTTTCAAAACCATTGTTTTTATTTTTGCCACCACTTTGTATAGCATTTTACAGGTAAATTAAAAGACATGGTCCCTGGCCTGAGAAGACCAGTTAAATCAAAACATAATAAAACTAACAATTGATCATAGTGTAATGGAATCCTTTATTAGGGGCACATACATTGGCAGTAAGTAGACAGAAACTTATCTATAACCTCTTTTATTGTGTCTGAAATAAGCAACATGCAATAAAGTTTAGCAGTTATCAAGATTCTGATTCACCCCGGTTAGTATCTTAGATATACAAGCACAGACCATACTGAACCTGGATATTGATAAGTAATATACGTAGAAAGACTGACTCACTCCTCTTACTTCATGCATACTGAGATCAAATTCCCATTTTGATGATCTGCAACAACCCCATATTGCATGTTGAAAAAAAGCTCAGTTTATGTGTCAGGTCCTTCATTTGTTATGGTCAACCAGCCAGTTTACGCAAGTTTAGCTTTAACCTCCTTCAGAGATTCCACTAAAAAGGAAACAAAATGGTTTTCAATACATACCATGAAACATTCACACCAGATGTAAGAGGGTCTGTTTCCATTGATTTCTAATCACTCCACTGAATTCAGCGCAATATATTAACAATAGTCATATTCTGGGACACATTTTCAGAGCCTTATTCTGGAAGGACAGAGAATTGTTCCCTGTAGCTCACGAAAGCTTATGCTCAAATAAATTTGTTAGTCTCTAAGGTGCCACAAGTACTCCTTTTCTTTTTGCGAATACAGACTAACACGGCTGTTACTCTGAAACCCCCAAGAGAAATATTTTATATTTTTATAGTGCCCAGCATCCCAAAGGATACCCAAATATTTCATAAACTATAATGTACACACAACACCATTCAAGCAGTGCTACTCCTGAGGTTTGGGGGTGCAACTAACCAGTATAACCCATGCTTGTATAGCATTGTGAGAAATAGAAAAAAAATTGTCTGAAGGTGCTGGGGCAAGCCCCTAGTCTTATGATGGTCAGTGTCTATGCAGTGCAAACATTTGATCCCAAAGATCCTCGTATTTCAAAGCGCATAGTACTCAATTTATCTATAGTTGGAAGAAAAAATGGATTGTGTCTACCTGACTGGGATTTGAACCTGTACTTCAGGAAGTCTAAGCATTTTAAACAAGCTGCTTAATCTTAACTCAAATTTCTTATCCTTCCATTAGGAAACAAATATTACATTATTTTGCATTAATGTCCAAAAATGCTATAACATAGCAGTTATGTAAGGACAATGAATGTTGAATACCATCTTTATAATTCAGGTCTTGTGTCTCATGTTTGAACTAGTAAAACTTCTTTGCCTCTTGTCGTATACTTACATAGTTAGCTCTTTGGGGGCAGGGAACATCTTTGTGTTCTGTTTGTACAGCACCTGACACAAACGGGTCCTGGTCCCTGAGTAGGGCTCACAGGCTATAGTAATACAAATAATAATTCAATGCGGCCTGGATTTCACCCCTGGTATTTCCATCTGTCAAGTCAATAGCTCTTTGGAGTACTTTCTTAGGTTACATTTTCAATACCAAAAGGGGGAAAAAAAAAAAAGGGAAGAAATCAGTTTTTCTACACTGCATGTTCATCTTAATAGATTGAGTCCATGTTTGCAGACTCCTTCCCTGAACCTGTTCAGCTGACTAGTGTTTGTACTGGCTCCGTTGCAGGATGTCCCCTATTCCTTTTGACATGTGACCAACCTCATCAGTGGAAAACCCCGCTGAAGGCAATGACTCTTCTGTAGCTTTTCATTTTACAAAAGTCACCTGGGAGAAAACTCTACAGTGAAGCCATAATGAGAAGGGGAGTAAACTGAATTCACAAAAAGATTTTTTATATATTTATATATTTTTTAAAAAGATATAGGGTGGTCCTACTGAAGACAATGTCAAAACTCTCATTGAGTACAAAACTTTTCAGTACAGCCAGGATTTTACCCAGCGTGGTAGACCAGATAAGATTCTGTGCAACTTAGAATAAATTATAGGAGGGTTTTTTCAGTTATGTAATTTTGAAGAACTGGATAATTCTGTACACTTGTAATGAAATGCAGAGCTTTTCACCTCTAAATCAGTGAATCCAGCCCAGGTCAATGATGATCAAAAGAAGTTTCTAACTAGCTGATAACTATTAAGTGGTTTGTAGGAGACATGTTCTATATCAGCCGTTTCTAGTTGTCAGGTATCTACATTACAAATCTCTGCCTCAGAACTGGTATGCTTGTTGGTCTTTCTGCTGAGACCACCAAAGATTAAAAAGATGTGGAGAAAGAGGCGTCCAGATCAGGAGTGCAAACAGGGAAGCTTACGCTACTAGTATTGTACCTATCCTATAGACCAATGCAGGGCTTCAGTTTCAATAGATGCCATATTTCAAGATGCATCTTCCAGGAGGACTAAATTCATTTATCATAATTCTAATAAAATGAACAAGAAATACTTAATATTGCCAAGTACTGTCCTGAATGATTTCGCTATAACTTTAAAGCAATTTGGTCTACACACAACCCATTAGATTAATGAAATGCCTAATTCTGCTTTGTAAAGCATGATGTCTCGGATCTGGACTGCACTTTAAGGATAAGACCCAGCGTTCTTCATTTCTAATTTTAAAGACACGTAAGCGCATAGAACTCCCTACAGAACAAAAAAATTCCAGAGGCTCTGGACAGTTTAAGTCATAAAAAAGAAGACAGCGCTAAGACATTCGGCTGTATTCACTTGCTGAAGCCAGTGGAATTACATTTGGGGCTAAACCGATCTATAGGTGGCTCATAAAAATAAGAACTTACTCAGATTCCTTGTCCAGCTTTTCAAAATTTGTGTTTTGAGGTCTGACCTGTCATTTCTGATTGCAGGATTGGCCTTCCTGAACCTATTTGGTCTATTCCTGCTCTATGCACCAACTGTAACTGCTTTGCACAGTTCAGGAATAGCAGTTTTCCCCAAGTTCTCATGGTATTTCGCATCAGCACTTCTCTACTTTTACTTCTTCTAGAAGCCCATGCAAGCACAATACATGATCTTCTCTTTTTACCTGCCCAAAACAGATGGTGATCTGGTTTAATTATTTAATGTTCTTATTGTGCCAAATTATTAATTTTTTGCATTTCAATTAGAACAACAACAAAGTGGAAAATATTGTGTTACGTTTTAGTTGTAGGACTATTTAGCTGATACTGTAAAGTGTTTGGTTTAGATTGAAACATACTCATTGATACAACACTTAAAGCTTAGCCTTTTGAAGTAGTAAGATTGAAAGTATGTAAACTTTTGAATGAATTCAAAATAAGTATTTTATAAGTATCCGAAGGCTGGATGGTAAGGGGGATTGGGCATCTACAACTCCTAATGAAGCCATTAGGACACTCAGAATGTCTGAGGAGAGGGACATTTATATTTTAAATCTGGTGGGGCAGATGTACAAACAATAATATAATTCCAGTGGTTTGTAGCTTTTTGCCCCACTTGCAGTCACCAAGCCATCCATGTTTTTTTCCAATGACTCCCATCTCCCAAAACCCTTTGCTGGACATCTCCCAGAATCCTTTGTGCTATTTCAGCAAAGAAAAGTGAGAACCTAAAATGCTGTAATATTTAATTTAATGGTTCCTTAAAATTTATTGTACTACATATAACCAAAGTGGGTTTTTACAAGCACTGCATACGTTTGTCCTTGTTTAGCAGTTACTGAAGTCAATAGAGCTAACAGTTTACACCAGCTAAGGATCTGGTCCACAGTCTATATTCAGTAGGCTTTATTTCTACACTGGAATTCTATCTTTGAAACCTTAAAGGGCAATCGACTATTTCTTTAAGGAAAGATTGCCAAATTTTCTACAGAGAGTAAATCACTAACAAGCTTTGTGAATGACTTTGGAGTTGCAACTGCAAGGCTGAGAGCCACTGATCTTACTATCCTCCTAAAAATTAAGAGTTTTTATTATGGAAACTCTAGTTGTGACTCTGCAGTTAAGGGTGAGTGAGTTTTGCACTCAAGTTTTAAATTTGGAACTATGCTGTACCGTGTCATCAGTTGTTATGTGGAACTCATTAGGAAATTCCACTTAAAACTCAGTGACGTGATATTGCCTAGACACAAATAAATAATAAAAGAAGGTGTATTAAATGAAGCATCACAATTCTGTGGGTCATATTAAACACCTTAAGTTCATAGATTTCAGCTCTGATTAAAAGATTTTCCTCTCCAACACGTAACAGCAATCATATCCACAGGAGGGCACTAATTGACATCTTATTCTCAGGTCTAATGTACAATCGGTTTCTGATGTAAATGTATCAAACAATTACTCCAATTTTACTTTTATGTAGCCAGACCAAAGATTCAACTCACAAAATGTTGCATATCAAAAGGGTCACTATTTTTATTGATCCCCAGAGAGCAATAATACACTTTGCATGCATATGCAACTGTAAAATCCACAGGAAGCTTTAAAAATTGATAATATATAAAGCACACAAAATTGATCATTTTTATTTTTTTTAAAAATACTATAATCCATCTGCATGATAATAGTTTAATTAAAATTGATCATTTTTTAGCTTTGAAAGAAACAAAAATTCCAAGTTTTTCCCTCATTTATTAAATCCATAGAAGTATGTGGCAGCACCCACTTCATTTTTAGATTTGGCATAATGTTGTACAAACCAAATCACTGTTATAGCTACATTTTTAACTGGGCGGGATACATTGGGTCTGATTAGCCTCCTGTTTTCACCACTCTACATGAGGAGCAACTCCACTGAAGTCAATAGACTTAGAAAAGTTAATGTATATATGCACACACATTTCTGTCAGCACCCAAAAGAGTAGACTCCTTCAAAACAGAAAAGAAAAGGGACATTGTCCTTGCTGCAAAGAGCTCACAAATTAGACATGATTTAAGGAGGATGTAACAAGACATTGGAGTTAACAATGGAGGTAACATCGATTAGATCATGTGGTTAGCCATCAGTGAGGGCTATTGTGCAGCATGATATAATAAAGAGGGTGTTTTTCTTCTCTAAAAATATCATTAACTGGATTGTACTATTGGATACTAAAAAGCTTGAGAGCCTCCAAAAACCCTTCCTTAGATTTCCCAGCCATGTAGGAATAAGGAACTGTGAGAGGCCATTTTGTGTGTTGGGGGGAATTGTGGAGACTTCCTTTATCCCCATCTACAACATGAAGTCAGAGAGTTGGAGGAAATACTGATGAGGTAGCAAATAGCCAAATGGTTCTTAAGCTGGGGAAAATATAAGGTTTGTACTGCAAAGCAGATAAACAGAAACAAACATGTTCCTTTGCATTAGCACAAATCCAGGCAATGGACCAGATCTGTGAAATGTTCCAGAAGACTTGACTCTACTAGACATTGTCAAAGCTGATGGCAAATGGTTAGTTTAATAGAGTCATCCCTGAGAAAAACTGATTTGATTGGAAGAGATCAGATCCCACACAATTTGACAGATGGAATCTAGGTTCCATATTTCAGTTGCCCTCAGAGAACTTGTTGGTGGAAGGGAAGAACATGAGATAATTTTCCCCACGTATCCAGAAAAATTCTTTTGCAGACAAGTGTTAATAATGATCGGATTCCATTTTTATGGCTACAGATTTGAATTCTTGTTTGTGTCAAGCATATACCATGTAAGTAAGTACCTTTGGTCTTTCTCCCAGTGCTTTTGAACCAATAAGGCCCTTTTGTGGAAGGGAAAAAAATCCCTGTAGCATTCTTCCTCCTCAGCTCCTTCCCCGATCCCCCAAAAAAGGCCATCAATAAAAATATACAGTTTCACAGATTGACTCAGATTGTCTTCATATAAAATATATTTTAATGTAATATGTTCTGTCCCTACCACAAGTACAGTTCCCCAACACACACACTTCTCAAATGCTGTATTGGAGGAATGATATTCAGTCATTCAAAGGGCATCAGGAGACTCCACCACGTCCCATGGTAGTTTGTTCCAATGGTTAATCACCCTGACTGTTTATTCAGAGAGATTAACTGATCTGCATAAGCAGAACTAGAATGTTCTCTAAGCAGATTAGTTCAGCCCACTTTTCACAGGCCTCCATACCAACAATTCTTCAGTGAAGATACTGTGGTGAAAGTGGGGCCGATCAATTAATTTCAGTAGAGCTAGAGCAATGTACGCCAGCGGAGGATCTTCCCAATGAAATGCAGATTTATTAGTATAAATGATATTTGAGATAGGGAGAAGATTACACTGCAGAATGATTGGAGTGTGTGGTAAACACTGTGCCTGTAAGTAGCTACAGAGATGTACAGTGTGGCTGGATACTGATACACAAAGACTTTGTGTAGCCCCAGAAATTGTAAACTGTGCTCCCCTTTTTCCATCTGATATCTCTTATTCTGCAGGATTAACACACAAGGATAGTAAATGCTGACTAGGATAATAAAATATGTCTGTCTCCATAAATTTCCCAAACAAGGAAATAATCTCTCCAAGCCTCCCTGCCTACTCAAAACTTCATGACATCAGAACAAATTTTGATTGACTAATTTGTGGTCATGAGGGCAGGATGTTACTGTAATAACTGCTGGGGACTTTTTTTTATTTTTACAAATTTACCCTTTATTAGGAGTCATGTACACCATAGTCTTTCCCAATATTGTAGGTTTTTAAGTTTCAGTAGATAAAAAACAATGCAGTGAAGAGTAAAGCTAGTTGGAGGATTTGTGGCACATTGTGGCCTTGTTAACACATAAGCTATATTATCTGCAGGTTCTGAGCCTATCTCATGGGTTTTATTCAATTACAACACTTCAGATCTTTTCAGCAATGACAGTTTAACATGAATAATGACCAACCAAATCTTGTCACTTCAGATTTGCAGGCAGATCCTTCACAGTCTTCCAGATAACTAGCCAGTGACAATCACTTAGTAAAGATGCACAAGAATCATGTATACAATTCACCACACTAACAGTCATGTTTACTGGATCATGTGTTAGAAGGATAAGTGCACTTGTTACCTAAAAACCCTGGTGTCTAGGAGTTTCCTGTAAAATGACACATACATTCTGGTAGAACTGATCAATCAATCTTTAGATTATATAGATGAACTCAAATTCCATATCAATTTTACATGCTTTATGCAGTATCAGAAATGGAATTGCACTTTTAATACCAAATTAAAAAAGAAAAAGTTTCTAGGTCAGGGCTCAAAAATGCACTTGTATTTGCCACAAACCAAGGAGGCAAATTGTGGAAACTGTGGTGCAGATGCCTAGATAGATACAAAACTTGTCGTTAGTACACAGTTACAGTTAATACACACAGTCACCTGACTTGCACATGCAGTTAGGATAACTGTGCATTCAAATACATGCCATGATTCTGTGCAGCCCTCAGGCTTCCATTTAAATAAAATCTAAACTCTAAGTTCAGTTTACAGCATTAACAACTCAAAGATGATTAGATGGGGGCTAAAGAAATGTCCTAGATAATGACACTTAAAACTGAGGTGAAATCCCAATAACTTGAAATAATCTCCCAGTGTCAAGTACAAGGGATGGATTATTCAACTAATCTAGAAGAAGCCATAATTCATTGTAAAGATTAAACTCTCAGAACTGGAAAGCTGTGTGGAATTCTTTTTCTTTGGATTCAGGTCTCAAATCCTACAGTGCTCTCATTCTGGGAAATGAATGTGATCCACCCAGAGACTAGTAAAATATAACAAACACAAATGACACTCTCCAAACCCTCCTTCCTCCAAGGCTCCTCTAGCTGCCATTCCCTTGACAACAACCTCCTGGCAGGGCTTCTCAGGCAGCACTGGCTCCAAACTTCCTCTTCAGACCCATCCTCCTGAGCTCCAGTTTTATGTAGGACTGGCACCAGTCCAGTTGAAAACTGGTTAACCCCATTCTTGGCCTCTGTTTCTAAGGCTGGGTTCCATATATATGTAAAAACATGGTATGTGGCTGGCAGGCAGCAGTTTCTGCACCACAAATCTACACTAAACCCGAGAGCACCGATTTGATCTTGCACTCATTCCCCAGTGGCTGGACCAAGCCAAAGGAGCACTCTCAGTTCGTGCAGAAAGTTGTTGCTCAACATAGTCATGCCCTCTCTCCCAACGACTATGTGGAGGAGAGTAGGAGATGCTTAATCCAATCACCCACCCAGCAACAAAATAAATGTTGGCTGCCAACCAATTTTTGGAAAGAGATGTGATTTAAGAAAAGATGTGTTGCCTAGTTGTCAGTTTTATCTTAGTCAAAATGTGGCAATCCTTTGCAAACTTTGGGCACATGAAGCTGTTTGTCCTTAATGACAGGCCCAATACTAATGTTAAGCAGTAATTGAGGGAACATACTCAGTACCATTTCAGAATAGCAGCTGTGTTAGTCTGTATTCGCAAAAAGAAAGGAGTACTTGTGGCACCTTAGAGACTAACATTTATTTGAGCATAAGCTTTCGTGAGCCTCAGCTCACTTCATCAGATGCATTCAGTGGATTCATCGGATACATTCAGTGGAAAATCCACTGAATGGATCTGATGAAGTGAGCTGTAGCTCACGAAAGCTTATGCTCAAATAAATTTGTTAGTCTCTAAGGTGCCACAAGTACTTCTTTTCTTTTTGTCAGTACCATTTATGCTTCCTGGATATGCTGGCCTAGATTCTTACAAGAGAGAATCCCTTCTTCACCCCTTGTTGCAGGTGGAGAAAATTTATAGGCTCCATGAACAAGGTATTTCACACTTACCTTGTGCATATATCTATAGCTGATCTGTGAGTTTTTATTTACTTCCTATTTACTTTGACTAAGTACATTTAGTTGACAAAGGGTGGTCTTTCCTGTCCCTTGCAAGCAAGTTCCTCTAACTCTTTCTTCCCTTTCTCTTTAAGGAGCAAGGCTTGTTTGGAAAGGCAAGACACTCCCTGTATCTGAGTATACTCAGGTACCCACATTGATTTTAAAAACCACTGGAAAAAAGTCTTCATTCCTATGTCCAAAGAGGTTTTACAATGAGTATCATACTGATGTGCCAAGATTATGCCGCCATTGCTGCAATTTTTCAAATACTAGAAAAGATACCACAATTTAGAGTACAAAGATATTAAGTATGGGATTGTCTGTTATCAAGATCAGTTTTCCACTCTATGCCATGAGTATTCATGGTATTTCAGTATTCCAAACACAGTAAACACCAGTTAGAAACTGGATATTTCCTTTCTGCAGTGAAGTGTGTGACAATTTTTGCAGTACTTCCCCTGCTGAGTGTAGAGAATACCAAAATAATCATAGTAAAGGCAAATAAGTGGTGTGATAAACATCCATTTTAAAACTGGCATGCATAAGAACACTGTCATATTGACTGAAAACAGACTAAAAGACCACACCAAAGGATACTGAAACACAGCAACATATCAAGATGGAGGAGGTGTGGCAATCCAAGGTTCAGAGTGTAAACAGCTTGTTAACATTCACAAAGGATACTAAATTGAGAGGAGTTCTAGGAGGGTTAGTAGGGTCACCAATTTTGGTCAGACCTATTCTTGGAGGGTTAACCACATGACACAATCTTTAATTAAAGATTAATCTTTAATTCTTGGAGAGTCCAGGACAATCCTGGAGCATTGGCAATCCAAGTTGTAAACACCAGTAAGAAAAAATAAATTAAAGCAAAGGTCTTGGAGAGATTAAAAACACAGCCAAACAACGACAAAATTCAGTTCAACATGGAACAATGCCGGCTAGTTATCAAAGGGAAAATAATTTATCTCACACATATGCAACAAAGGACAAAAGCTGGGAAGCTGTAATGCTGAAAGAGATCCACAAGGCAATAGTAGATAGAAAATCAGACTGGACTTGCAATGCTACACAGCTGCAAAAAAGGCCAAACCCATTTTAGGCTGCATACATGAAAGGAGCAGTCCTCTGAACAGCTGTTGAGCAGTCACAGCTGGAACATTGCACAGAGTTCTGCTCATCATGTTACCAGAAAATTGACAGTTTGGAGAGAGTTAAGATTGAAATCCTTTTTAAGAAGCAAAAAAAAAAAAAAAAAACCCAAACTTGCCAGTTCCACACGAAACAAGAGTTCCTTTTCAGTGCATATTTAGTTTGTATTTGATGTCAGCATCATTTGTGAAGCAATGCCATCAAATAATTGTGGACGTTTCTATAGGAAGACAAACAGCACAGTTCTGTCACTAGTAGGGGAGTACTACTGAATTTACTTACATCTGCTGCATAATTCTCTGACTTTCTCCCAGCAGAGAAAGTTTCCTATAGAAAATGGTCAGAAATGTGTCAGAAATCTATGAGCCCTCCCCATAACTGGAGATGATGGACAAACTTCCCCTCTCAATTATACTGCTGCAACCCCAGATCAAAAGAAGAAATCTGCCCAATATGAAAAACGGAACTAGTTATTGATGATTTAATGTAACATATTTTGCAGGTATTGAAAGTTCAATACAAACATACTTTGATTTGTGAAACTTTTAGCTCAATGTGCACTGTATAATTTGCCTGTTAAAATTAGCCATTAGCATGCAAACAGAATCAGCTACTATTGTAATATTGACTGTTAGCCACAGCGTAAGAACTGGATGCAGAGTCTAGGAAAATAGGAATCAATGGCAGGATCAATTCAAACTGACGTTGACAATGAAGTTGTCTCATTACAAATGTCCGCAGCCAGAATAGTCTTTTTTCTTTGTTTGTTGTTGAGAAAGTGAAATATTTTTAACCTTGCAGCAGAGTGAATTATGAGAATTGTACCTGTTGTGAATAAAAGTTCCAAGAATTTCAACACACCAAACAGGGCAATGACGTCTCTTTTAATGTTTGTTGTCCTATCTCCAATGCTAAGAACTAGGTGAAAACAACTGCAGGTTTCTCTATAACAAAAACAAATGGGTTTAAATAATCTTGAGAGCTCAGTCACCCTCCCTTCAGATTTTTCTTCTTCCCAGACAGAAATTCTGGAGCTGCTTCTAACCCTGCAAATTTCTGAAGAGACTGGACTTCTGAAAAGAGTATTTTCCTTGTAGAAGCTGAGGGAGGGAATCTCTAACATTTTTAAAGTTTACAAAGAAAGTCTCATATTATGTTCCTTTCTGCTCTTCTAGAAAAGGATCCTTGATATTACATAGATGCCAATCCTTTAAAACACAGAAGACCTCAGGAGAGGAGATGAATGCCCTTATAAACTTGAATTTCCAAATTCAGTAAAATTGATGGTGCAGGATTGAGCCCTTATTGCTGCATCTAAGCAGTAGCCCAAAACATGGGCATGAAGGAGAAAATTGGGAGACATGGGGATTTTGCCTAGGTACATGGGTGCCTATAAAACAGGACTCTGTCCAGAAACCAATATAAATGTGAATAATCTCAGTCAATAATGGAGGCTGAATTTGATTTCACTTAGGTTGGTTTTATAATTTCATTGTCCCAAGTGGAGTCAATCCTGATTTATGTTTCCTTGAGATCACAATCTGGCCTTAGTTCCTGAGCAGTCTGGAAGCCCTAACATTCACAACGCCTGATGTTTGCTCGTACAGTAAGTTTTCACTGTGGGTAATTCTATGAAATATTTACATGCAGTCTTGAGAGAGAGAAAAAAATCAACTTCATGTTTTCTTTCCAATGAGGAATGGCCTGGATTTTTTGTCTTTGTTCTAGGGATGGCACCAAATGCAGATCCATACCTGGAACTGATTTCAGATCTCAAAATTCTGGGCTATTCCAATCAAGGGGTTTGTTCAGCTGATTACTTTAGATTGTAAGGTCTTGGGGGGCAGATGACTGTCATTATTTATAGGTCTGCAACAGTGCTGAGCATATTCTTGTGTGGTCTAGTAGGAATTAGGAAACCTTGGTGCTATTCCTGGCTTTGCCTTTCACTTCCTGTGTGATCCTGGGCAAGTCACCTCACTCCTGTGGTTCTCTCTTCTCTCCCACCTGCATTGGCTATTTAGGTTTACGCTCTCTAGGGCTAGTTGTCTGATACTATGTTTTAATTTTATTCAAAAATAAATTAACATGAAACTTATGTACTAAGACAGTGTAACCAGGCTGTCTTGTCCTTCCATTCCCTGATCTCTCACCTCTCCTCCCTTCATTCAGCTATGCTTAGTTTGTAAGCTTTCAGGGGCAAGAGCTGTGTCTTTTACTTACTCTATAAGTCAGCTAGCGTGCTCTTGGGTGCTGTGCAACAAACAGTAATATTAATAGAGAGAAGGGCTGTTTGAGAGATTCTGATCCTGATTTGGTTTTTGGAAATCCTAAAGGCTTGTGGATAGCCACATTCTGGATTTTGGTTCTTGAATTTGTTGTTGTGTTTGGCGTCTGCTATGTTGCCAGTCTGATACGGATCACAGGAGCGGTAAATTAGGAACAAGAAACTAAGCCTACATCTACCCTCTGAGTGAGGGGTGTGATTCCTCTGCTCGTGTACACGTACTCACGCTAGCTCTCCTACCAGCGTAGCAAGGATAGGACAGTTTGTGGCTGCAGAGGCACAGCACACATGCTGAGTACATAACCCTCACCCCCCACCCTCGCAATGGCTATACTGCTATTTATACTCCTGCTGGCTTGATGAGACCCAGCACAAATACGTGTACATGAACAGGGGACTCACACCCCTAGCTCAGAGTGTAGACATAGCCTAAAAAGGAAAAAAAAAAAGTCTAGAACTATAAAGTTAGGTAAAAGAAGAGGGTAAATACAGTATCTTACTGGCACTTGTGTACTCATCTAGATTATGCTGACACAGGGGGAGTTCGCTTTCTCACAGTCAGACACGTATTTCAAGATCATGTAGTCAGCTGTCATTCTGTCATTACTGAACAGTGAGTAATACATCTCAGTCTGTAACACTTACATCTCAGCAGCATTTCCATTGTCTAGGAAGAAAGGAGCTCACACAGTTCCTGCCAGCTTTATCAGCCTCTGCCCACATGTCTGCTTTGAAGATATTTCGACCTTTTCCAAACTGTATGCTTGGGGCAATTATAATATGAGTAGTATTGTAGACACATTTGGGGGCCATCTGATATTTTAGTGAGGTCTGAGGGGGCTTCTTTTTATGATTTTAAGTGGTGGTGTCTCCTGAAGGTGCTTTGCCACTAATATTCTGTGACTTCACTCTACTGTACACATACTGGGGAGTGGAGGAGGGCACAGCCAACAAGTGATAGTATTTAAGTTCGTATCTGAAAGCTTTTCTAAACTATTCCCTGACACTCTATATTTACCTATAACTATTCTACTAATAGCTGTAAAACCTGTTTTTGATACTTTCTTAATTTTATAGTTATGCATTTAGTATCATAAACTAGGGATGGGCCCAGACAACTGCAGAGACCAGAATTTCTCCAACCTGTGTACATGTGAGAGTTTGTATATTTTTGCATATATAGTATTATTATTGTGAAAACCAAAACAGGATCCAGATCTGATTTTATCAAATGGACTCTGTCTTTACAAGAGACTGAACAAAGACACCAGATGAAAGCATCCCTGAATTTGGAGATGTACAAATTCTGGATCTGGATGCAAATTATGAGGCTTGAATCTCTTTCAAATCAATGTTATTAATAAAATCTAGTAGAAAAAAGAAAAGCAGAAAGAATTTGAACAGTTGATAATAATTGGCCTCTTCCACCTCCTGCAGAGTTCTCAAAACATTTGGAGAATATCAAATAAGTACCAACATTAATAAGCCAAAAGCAAAGAAGAATAAAACTAGTAATTCCAGCAAAGATTAAATATCACAGCTGTCATATAATACAGACATAAAAAACAAAACAAAAAACAAGCATACTAAGGAATATAAGCAAAATCAGAGTACTGTCCTTAACACCGTGGAGGTCACATGAATTAAATAACTAATGTCTTTCCAAGAAGAAAACATAATTAAAAGCCTGGAAGAACTGACGTCTGAATTAATTCTTCATTAGAATTCAAAGGACTTCCCAGGCATCCTATCATTTTTATAAGGCCTCCTATTTGACATAAAAATATGTAATTGTCATAAACAAAAAAATAAACTTCTGACTGTTAACAACTGTGACAAAGCAAGACTCATTACTGCAGCACCTCCTACTGGCCACCTTGGGAATTATCTCTCAGCCCTTCCAATCCACCTTCAGCTAGTGGTGTCATGCCTGCCGTCACTGCTGTCTCCACTCTTTGGACCCACATCACTCCCCAGACCATAGCATCCTCTTCTGGGCATGGTCCTCTGGCTATGCCCCCACTCTGGTATCTTCCCCCTTGGCGGGGGACCAGCCATCCTTAGTCCTGCCACTTGCCTCAGCAGCCAACTGCAGTCCAAGGTCCAGCCCCTCACCTCAGGGGCAAACTGCAGCCTGGATAGCAGCCACTCTCCTCATTGGCAAGTGAGGTGCAAAAGGCAGGGGACCCAGGCTCACCCACTACTCTGGATCCCAACCCAGGGACCCTGCAGCTGGCAGCCACCGACTGCCCTCTTCCAACCTGCTGCCTATTTTCCCTGGACCACTTCCCCCATAGCCCTAGCACCCGCTCAGCCCTTGTAGCAAGGCCCCAGCTTGGCAGTGGTCAGCCAGCAGCTCACCCTCGCACTCTGCTGCCCCTGCCCAGCACAGCTCTATCTATGGCACTTCTTCCAACAGCCAGTCCTCTTCCCTTGCCTTCCGGGGAGAGACTCCCTTCTGCTCTGCTGAGCAGCCCTTTATATATGCCCTCGCTGGCCTTGATTGGCTGCTCCAGAAAGCCTTCCCCCTATTGGTGGGCTCAATAAGCCCTTTCCTCATTCGTAGGTTCTACGCAGCCTCCCTGGTGCTGCTTTTAACCCCTTCTTCTCCCTGTGTGAGGTAGCTGCCCCACCACACAACCGACTGAAACTTAGCAAAGAGTAGCATCGTATTATCAAACCCCAACCCAAGAGCATGGTTCTAAGTCTGAAAGGGAGATTTGGGGAAATGGCTTAATGGTGTTCCCTGTTTTTATTATTTACATTGTTGCTATTATTTATTATTTTTACTAATAAATTTAATGTATGGTATCTCAGTGGCTTCCGTGTCAAATTTGCTCAGCTTACAAGTAAAGAGTTCTTTTTTCTCACTGGCAGGGCTGCAAACCCAAAATCCCACCAAATAAACCCAGCCAGACTCCATCTCAGAACCTGATGACTAGTTAGTGAACTGATAGGAAAATAAAATGAGTCATAGATGAATCTGTGGGACAGGTTCTACAGTACTCTTTTTCCTGTGCTGGGCATGAATGGACAGTATGGGGGCATAGATGGCTTTAAGCCACTTTTATGCCTCCCTAATTCTGGCCCAGGTCAGGATCTTTCTCAGCTTCCCCATCCAGTTTACCTTTCTCTCTTCTCCTAGTGTCTTCACATCCAATGACTCCATAAACACAGGCCATTCCTTCACTGACCCATAAGAAAGAAATCTGCTCCCTTTCTTTCACCCAGTCAATAGAAGTTAATGGTGTAAATCAGTGGGGTTTTCATCTGCTTCATCACTTTGGGCAACCATTTTGCCCTGTCAGATGTCAAACTTCATTCCTTTATGAGAAGATGTATCTTCGCCCAGTTCTGCAACCCAGAGGGCTGGAGGCATTTCCAAGGAGATGAAGGATATGTCACAATTCAGTGACAATTTCCCATGCAGTTCTTCAGTGAGAGATTGTTTTATATTTTTTTCTTAAAAAAAACAAAAACAAAACTAAGGAAATTAGCCTAGGGAAAAAAAACACAGAAATATATTTGAGTCTGACTAAAACCCCCAAGAGGCATATACAGAGTTGACTCTCATTCCACCTATTGTACTTACAACTGCAGGGGTCTGAGAATAATATAATGTGTGATCTTACAAATCTGTACTGTAACAATATTTTGGCATGACTGCCTGAGTTTAGGTTGAAATGGGAAGCTGTAGCTTTCAATTTGGCTTTAAATCAGACTCTTCGTATTATTTTAACATAGGATTGATTTATACTTTAACATTTAATTTACACTTTTAAAAGGGGCTGTAAAGGGAGTGGAGACTGCCCCCACACAATACCCCTGTTGCAGATGCATTCTTCACCGGGCATACAGCCACTTTAACTATGCCAGACCCTTCTCTGACCTTAGTGTAGGGAATAGACTGGGGGCAGGGAGTTAGGGGGCACAGAAGGGTGTGGCCAGAGTGCAGTGCTATCCAGCTATTCTGTACTTAGTGTAATTGCCAATAGAGGGTTATTTCAATCTGGTGTAATTTAGAGCATCCCTTTTCCTGTCACTTAAAATGAGAATAGTAATTTAGACCCGTATTGTGGTCCAGCTAGCATGCCAGTGCAGGAGGCACAAAGCGACTCTGGTCAGCGTGCTGGTGAATGTATATGGCGAAAGGCATAAACCTGGTGCTGTAAGTCACAGCCTCCTTCCTGGACTGCCGTACAACACCACACTGGCCCTTGCCCGGGGCTTGGGACAAATCCATGATTCAGCCCCTAGGAAGGAAAAGCTTGTTAGCTGGAATATTAAGTACAACCTTCGAAACCAAAATTGTTTATAATTTTTTTCACAGAGTGACTGCAGAATTGCAGAGGTCTCTGGAATACAATAAATTCATTGCAGTTATGCTCTTTTGTTTGTATGAAGATTTCCAGAACCAGCAATACAGATGCCAAAAATTAACCATTTGGGAATCCAATAGGTATTGTGCTGGATCTAGTTTCATTCTTTTCTAACCAGCTTTTCTAGAATAAGGATATAAAGACAGCATGGTAATTGATTAAAAATCTAAGACATATCAAGAGGCAGCCAAAATCCCAGCTTCAGTCTTCGCCAGGTTTATTCTTTAACCGAAACATTCTTCCTTAAATTGCATAAAGTCTGCCTTGCTAAAATATACAATGCCACAAAGAACTGAGAAACTAGAAGAATGTGGTTATTAAAGCTAATAAGGGAGACTCTCCAGTAAAATAAATGGAAATAACAAATGGTTATAATTCATCTCTTAAAATAATGACTATCTAAGAGTAGAAACTTTCCATTTAAAAAGAGTCCGATGTTTTCTATCAAGGCTGCTAAAAAGCTTAATAACTGTTAAATAATTTGCCAAATAACATCCATCTGCATAAGCTAATAAACCATAAATGATCATTTGCAGTAGTTTTGAAGACCTCTGTCAGTTCAAAAGTTGACCTATGTCATAACCTAGTCACTGTTCTTACCTGTCATTGCAATGCACATTAATAAATGTATTGTTTTACATGTGGTATATTGAGATGATAGATATGCCTACATTATATGAAAATACCAACTTGTAACCATAGTTAGTGTCAAAATATCTGCATGCTAATACTACATGGCGTCTCAAAAGTCTGTTTTCTGAATTGATCATATTGCATTGCTTTTATTTTTGACAAGTTGTCTTCTGTAGAGTGACATTGTGAAATGGAATAAACTGATGAAATACAATACAGTTAATAATAGCTTTATACATAAAGCACCTTTCATCATGAAGAATCCCAAAGCATTTTACAGACGTACATAAAAGAATCACTCCTCGCCCACCACTGAACTGCAGTCACCATTGGGGAAAATATGGCAGCCAGTCTGTGTCAGCAACAACACCTTTGAAGAGGGGAAGTGAAGAATAATTTCTCTATTTGAAACTATATAGGGAATATTTTGGGAGGCAGATTCTAATTACCAATGTTTGCATTTGATCAGAACACTTAACTTCTTATTTCTTATAACAACACACAAGTATATGTGTATTCTTTGCCACAAGCTGTCAGGACTTCAAATATCTTTGAAGCAAAATATGGCACTTTAAGCAGCATAAAAACTTTTGCCATCATGCTGGGGATTGGTTTAGAACTGACTCAGAGGGGAAAATGCTACTTACTGAATGTCCAAGACCTCTTCCTGAAATATAACTGTGTTTTCCTGGAAAGGTTCCTATCCAAATATCAATAAGGTCCAACCCTGATTTGCTGATGCAGTCACAACCCTGGGTGGTATTTTACTTATGTATACACATTTCAGTAGCGCTCATTGCCATAGAATCTTTGCATGGAAGTTGTCAGTGGCAGTACTTGTTCTTAGTGGAATAGGATACATTTGCCTACTTCTCTCCAGATGCCCATAGTTCATTATTCTGAACATTAAGCATAATGGAATCATGAGCAATAAACATCATAGCATTATAAAAAGGAAATTGTACTACACACAACTGATCACTTAAAAATCAAGCTTCAACATAATTGTATGAGGACAATTTAGGAGAAAATTGACTGGAAGACCTTTCTCTGTCTATGTATAGAGTGCTAATTACTGTAGTATCTAAGTCTTCACCATATCTGACTTCTATGATTCTGTATACGCAGTATATATATAGTTTATCCAGACATCAGTAAAGAATTTGTTACACTGCTTCATGAAATCTTGCTGGAGAATCTTACTTGGATATGAAGAGTCATATTAGAACACTACCTGAAGGATCATAAAGAGTACTGGTAAATGTCAATGGATCAAGCTGGTGGGTAGTTATTCATAGGGTGCCACAGGGATTAGTGTTAAGACCAGTCTTATTTAATATCATTATTGGTTCAATGGAAGTGGATGTTAACAATACAATAATTAAATTTGCAGATGATACAAAACTGGGAGGGCTAGCAAACACAAATAGGGACCGAGAAATAATAAAAGAGACCTCAAGAGGTAAGGAATATGAGTTGGAAATACAAAATGTGATTCAGCCTGGAAAAATGCAAAATAATACAACTGGGGAATAATAATCTCAGACAGAAGTATTTACTGTGAAATAAATATCTAGAAAGTAGTAAAACTGAAAGAAATGGGGAGGTAGTAGTGAATAGCAAGTTAGATATGTGCTTATTATGTGATACGTTGACCAAATAAAAAGTGTGATTTGGGGTTACATACTCAGAGGAGAGCAACAAAAGTCAGTAAGGGGCAAAAGGGAGTGAGTTATGAGGTAAGAATGAAAGCACAAACTCTATCTGTAACTTAGTCAGATGATGTCTAAGGAATGTGTAATAACCATCTACAAGTGATTGAAGAGTATAAACTCTAAAACGTGAAAGGGATTATTTAAGGAGGTCCAAAAGTTTGTTGCTTCTTAACCCTCTTCCTTTCAATCTTTTCAAATTACCACTGCTAAAGTCGTATGTTTCTCTGCCACTCCATTCAAGTCACTAGAGGTGTTCAAGAAGCAGACATTTTTTGAACAAAAATGTCTTTAGAAAAATTGTTTTAGTTTTAAGTTTTAGTTGTGAGGATAAATTCATTAAAGATTGTGAGACACTTTTATCACTTGTGCCAATTTAAAATTGGATGGACAAAGCTCTCAGGGATGCACTTAGAGATGATTGAATAAATTGTAACAAATAGATTATTCAATGACTATAGCTTCTATTATGTTTATGAATGGTCCATGATTAAGTTAGGAACCTAGGAATTTCCATATTGGATTAGACTATTGTCCTATCCAGCCCACTACTTGTTTCCAATGGAACCAGACACTTCCCTCCCTCCTGGCTTCAGATGAAGGTAGAAGAAAACCTATTCATTATTCAAAATTTGTCACCGAATAATTTGTACAAATGATTTTTGACTGGTAGATTCTTTGTAAGCAGTTAACTGTGAGTAATTCAAAATCCAAAATTTGAGCTGGGTTGGTAAGTTTTAATTGTACATAAGTGACATATTCCCTTGGTGGATGAAAGTAACTCTGAGATTCAGGTTTCTGGTATTAATACTTGTGATGTCAAATTCAAAATTTATTTTCCATGAATATCTTTATTATATCATTAAAAATGACTGTTTCTGTGAACATTTTTTCTGCAAATTCATTTGCTACAATATTATTTATTTGTTTATTTACTTATTTGTATTATCGTAGCATCTAGGAACCTCAGTCATGAACTAGGACCCCCCTGTGCTAGGTCCCCTACAAACAGGGAACAAAAAGACTGTCCTGCCCCCAAAGAGTTTACAGTCTAAGCACAATATTTGTGAACAAGAGGGATTAAAGCACTGACAAAAAATAAGACAATGTTTTATTCATGTGATCCTTTGTGCGCATTTGTTTAGGTGTTTGCTCACATCTACATTTACTGTAGGAAAAGAAGCTATGTGAGGAGGTCAGTACCCTACTCGGTCTGTTCTGTATCTATGTGGTTTCTCAAAATCTGCAATTACAGTAAGGATTGGATTTATCACTACTGATAGGCAAAGCCTGAGGACATTCACATAGGAAGGAAATATCAAATGCACTGCTACAAAAGCGGGAATAACTGGCTAGGCGGTAGTATTGCTGAAAAGGTTCTGAGGATTACAGTGGATCACAAATTGAATAGGAGTCAACAATGTGATGGAGGAGTGAAAAAGGCTAATATTCTGGGGTGTATTAAGAGGAGTATCATATGTCAGACATAGGTGGCAATTGTCCCACTCTACTCGGCACTAGTGAGGCTTCATTTGGAGTACTGTGTCCCGTTCTGGGTGTTACACTTTAGGAAGGATGTGGACAAATTGGAGAAAGTCCAGAGGAGAGCAACAAAAATTATAAAAGGTTTAGAAAACCTGACCTATGAGGAAAGATTAAAAAAAACAGGACATGTTCAGATTTGAGAAAAGAAGACTGAGGGGGAACCTGATGATGGTCTTCAAATATGTTAAAGGCTGTTAGAAAGAAGACAGTGATCAATTGTTCTCCATGTTCACTGAAGGTCGGACAAGAAGTAATTGGTTTAATCTGCAGAAAGGGAGAGTTAGATTAGATATTTAGGAAAAACTTTCTAACAGTAGAGCTAGTTAAGCTCTAGAACAGACTTCCAAGGGAGGTTGTGAAATCCCTTGTTATTGGAGGTTTTTAAAAACAGGTTAGACAAACACCTGTCTAGGACCTAGATATACTTGATCCTAGCTCAGCACAGGGGGCTGGACTACATGACCTCTCGAGGTCTCTTCCAGCCCTACATTTCTATGATTCTCTGAATAAGCTTAGGTGAGCCTAAGTCTAGTTTACAGTTAATTTAAATTCTTCTCCCTTCACTATTGTGAAATCCTAACCCACATTCTCCTACTGCACTTAGACTTTGTCTACACAACTAGTATCAATGTAGCTACACTAAAGCAAACCCCTTCTGTTATTGTGCACCAGTGCAGCTTACTCTGGTTTCACATCAAGTGTGAACAAAATTCCAGTGTAGGCAAGACCTTAGGTAAAGCATGTGGTCTCTATCTTCCTTGGTTGTTTCTGAGGAACAGAAAGTAGCTAAAGTTTGTCATCTTTCAGAACTCCAGCTACGACTTGCACATTGTAACTCTGCCAGAGTCTTTCTGGTGTGTCTGTGTGAATCTTGCAGGGTTTGGTTTATGGAACTGAATGTTGCAATTTGCCCTTGACCTCCCCCTCCTTCTTTTCTCCCACATCTGCATAGTGGGAACATTCCAACTAGCTACATGATCTTCCGTAGGTGTTTTCAGAAGCGTCTTGTAGTTTGTTGGAGAGCTGAGGGGGGCCATTTTGGAGGGGGTGTGGTCACCAGTTTCTCAGCACAAAAACAAACTCAACCTATGGTCACTAAACTTTTTCAAGCATAGGCTAGGGTTTAATGAATGTATCAAACTTCAAGCCAAGGTCTAAGGCTATATCTATATTAGTTTGGGGTGCCTAGGGTCAACCATGTCCAGCTAACACATTTTAAAAAGTATTCAGCCCTGTCTGCATTAATGTATATAAATATGTTAGCTAACACACTTATGAACAGGGCCTATTTTCCTAGTCTACACAGGGCCTAAATTTGAGTGGATTTGGGACTCAAGGCAAATATTTGCTTTCTACCAGAGAATACCATGTCTACATTTCTCACATTGGAGACTCTTTTTCAGTAGTATGCTTTCTATTTTTTCAATAATCTGGCATTTTTTCTCACGTTTCTAGTGCTAACAAGGCCAATGCAATCAAGGTGGTCTATTTCCAACAGTTCCACCCATCCAATTCTTCAACAAAAAAACTTCAAAAATAGACTTTAACAAGAAACTGCAGAACTTGAATTAATTTGCAAACTGGGCACCATCAAATTAGACCTGAATAAAGACTGGGAGTGGATGGGTCACTACAAAAAGTAATTTTCCCTCCGCTGATACTCACACCTTCTTGTCAACTGTTGGAAATGGGGCACCTTGATTACTTTGGCCTCGTTAGCACTACAAAAGTAATTTTCCCTCCCTTGGTATTCACCCCTTTTTATCAACTGTTGAGAATAGGCCACTTCCACCTTAATTGAATTGGCTCGTTAGCACTGGCCCCCCCAGTTGGTAAGGCAACTCCCATCTTTTCATGTGCTAGAATATATATTCTACTTACTGTATTTTTCACTCCACGCATCTGATGAAGTGGGTTTTAGCCCACAAAAGCTTATGCCCAAATAAATTTGTTTGTCTCTAAGGTGCCACAAGGACTCGTCGTTGTTTTTGCTGATACAGACTAACACGGCTACCACTCTGAAACCTGTATTGGTAATGGTTCTCTTTGCTTCCAGGTAGAGGAAGCCAAGAGAGAAAGAGCAGTACAGTGCATCCCTCTTATGTGTTTCAGTAATCTCTATAAAAGTGATGCTACCCTGTCCTATTGCTGTATAATAGTTTGAGTTTTCATTTCAAGGATTATTGCACAATAGACTATAACAGCCCTTTCAGAACAATTATAAATCTGTGTTGTTTTATAATTCCTGAATAAATGGATCATTGACATGACAGACTGTATATACTATGAATGTTTTCCTATTAGATATTGTGGTTTACTCTGTTGATGAAGGTCTGAAGAATAATCCAGTATAGTGCATAATCCTGCATGCTCAGTTAACATGCACACTGAAACTCCTTATGAAGAAAGAAACAGATTATGCACATTAGCAATTTTTCAGACTTTTATGTCTTGGCTACCTTTTTCTTGTTAAATAGCCTTGGCACTAGTCTAGATCAGGGGTGGCCAACCTGAGCCTCAGAAGTAGCCAGAATTTACCAATGTACATTGCCAAAGAGCCACAGTAATATGTCAGCAGCCCTCCATCAGCTCCCCCGCCCCGCTCCCAGCACCTCCCGCCCACCGGCAGCCCTGCCGATCAGTGCCTCCCCTTCCTCTCCCCGCACCTCCTGATCAGCTGTTTCGTAGCATGCAGGAGGCTCTTGGGGGGGGGGGGAGGGGGAGGAGCGAGGGCATGGCAGGCTCAAGGGAGGAGGTGGGAAGGGGTGGAGTGGGGTCAGGGCCTGTGGCAGAACCAGGGGTTGAGCAGTGAGCACCCCCCGACACATTGGAAAGTTGGCGTCTGTAGCTCCAGACCTGGAGTTGGTGCCTATACAAGGAGCCGCATATTAACTTCTGAAGAGCCGCACGTGGCTCTGGAACCACAGGTTGGCCACCCCGATCTAGATTATGGAGTAATAGCTTGTACAACATCAAACTTTAAATAAGGAAACCAAAACTCCAAATCTGAATGCATTCAAATTTTATGCTTAGAGCTCAATCTGAATTTTACAATTGGTTCCTATCTCTCTAAAGGTCTGAATCAAAACAATGGATCCAAACACCCCAAACTGGAGTACTGCGAGTCCAGATTCAAATTTTCTGGCACAATTCTTTCATTTTTGAAGCCAAGTCATTTTCTGATGTAAAGCAAAATCATTCAGTCATTGTACCAGCTCCAAAACTGAATAGTGCACAGGATGGATGGTACGTATGTCTTAAAAAATGTGGACCGATGAATTTCTGAGGATTCTGGAGTGAAATTGACAGGGAACAGTAAAAGCACAAGTGCAGAAACCTGCATTTTATAAAGAAAACCTATTGCCCTGCCATAAAAGGCCTGCTTTTCCCATGATTTTGGGCAATGTCTCTCTTGCCCATCCATTAATATGTGTGAGATTCTGGTGCTAAAATCTGTGCTAATAGCTGTGGTTGCAGAATGGAATTATTACTGTAATAGTAGAATAATTGCAGTTGGCCAGACAGGCCTCAGTCAGGGATCAGGTTCATTTGTGCTAGGTTCTGTACAAATGTATAATCATAGAATCATAGAAATGTAGAGCAGGAAGGAACTTCAAGAGATCATCTAGTCTACCCTCCTCCCCCTCCCCCCTCATGCTGAGCTAGGACCAAGAAAGAATACCTGCCTCATCCCTGACAGGTATTTGTCCAACCTGGTTTTAAAAACCACCAGTGATAGGGATTCCACAGTCTCCTTTGGAAGCCTATTCCAGAGCTTTTTAGTTAGAAAGTTTTTCCTGATATTTAATCTAAGTTTCCCTTGCTGCAGATTTAGCTGATTATTCCTTGTCCTACTCTCAGTGGATGTGGAGAACAAGTGATCACCATCCTCTTTATAACAGCCCTTAACATATTTGAAGAGTGTTAGCAGGTCCCCCTCTGTCTTCTTTTCTCAAGATGAACATGCCCAGTTTTTTGTTTTGTTTTGTTCCATTGGCCAGGTTGTCCAAGGCTTTTATTGTTTTTGTTGCTCTCCTCTAGACTGTCTCCAGTTTGTCCACATCTTTCCTAAAGTGTGGCCCCCAGAACTGGACACAGTACTCAAGCTTAGGCCTCACCAATGCTTAATACACTGGACAATTACATCCCTTGTCCGACATATGACACTCCCATTAATACACTGCAGAATTATATTAGCCCTTTTTTGCAACGGCATCACACTGTTGACTCATTTTCAATTTGTGACCCACTATAATTCACAGATCCTTTTCAGCTGTACTGACATCTAGCCAGTTATTCCCCATTTTGTATTTGTACATTTGATTTTTCATTCCAACATGTAGTACTTTACAACTGTACTGTGCCGGACCACGTGCAGACACATACAAACATACAGTCCTTGATCTGAAGAGTTTAAAATGTAATTTAAGAGAAGATGCAACCAAGTGAGTATAACAGTTGGAGGGAAGTTGGGGGAAAGACAGGGACAACAGTAATAAGATGCTTCTGATACATATAAAAGTGTTCTTAATGTAAGTAAATATCAGCAACCCTCAGTGGGTTTCAGCTTAACCATTATCAGATGGTGATTTCTTGCAGGCCTCATGGTAGAAGAGGGTATTGAAGAATTAGCTGAAGGGTGACAAGAGGGTGGATTTGGTTCACATAGGTGGAGGAGGGGCAGCAAAGGGCTGGTGAGTTAATGTTAATAGGCTTGGCAGAAGTGTGCTTTAAGAAAGTAACTGAAGTAGCAAAAGGAAAAGATACTTGATGAACCAGTGAAGGGGGACAATTCCATTTCAGGGGCAACATATGCTCAGCTGCCACAGTGAGGAGCACAACACAACATAGATCAGATAAGCTTGGATAGCAAGGAAGAAGGAAAGGAGAGAAGGCTGGAAAGGGAGAGGTTAGGCATGTTTATCTGATGCAGTAATAAATTCGTCACCATTTCCACAACAACTAAAATCCACTTTTCTGCCAGTAGATGCTAAATATACTACCAGCCTTACTATTTCACAAATGAGAGACATATTCTAGCATGGACTCACCTAAACATTGGTTACTGAATCTGTATTACCCTAATATAACTCACATCTTGTGCTATTCCCTCCAATTTCCGTTTGGTGGCAGTACATGTTAAGAACAGTCCCTCTTTATCACAAGGAACCATTATTATTCATTACATTTTAAACTAAACTTTGTTCTTCTCAAATGTTTCTGAGGCAGGAGCCAATTATTGATATAAACTCATAAACCTGAAAGGATAAAAGCCTAATTTTAAAACACTCTAATATGTAAAGATAAATGGAACCTTCTTAGGGAGAAAAAAAGTCTGTGATAATCTGTTCATTAACATTTCTTTTCACTCGTATTTCTTTCAGATTTAATAAAAACAATCCTGTTCGGTTTTCTTCCAGTGTTCCTTCTAACAGGTTGTGACATTTTCACAGGAATTATGGTTATCATGAAATAATCAACAATATGTTGCTATTGTTGTTTTCTTTTTATGCAAAAAATAAAATAGTTTTCAACAATCTGTACCCCAGAGAGAAATTGCACCTGTATGGGAAAAAATGTTTGACAGGCGTCCCCAAGGGACTCACCACTGTCTTTGGTAACAGGCATATGTAACTCACTCTTACTGAGCAAGCTGTACTACATACTAAATGAACATTTTATCTGGTTCAGTTTAGAGAGACGCACAATATCCTGTTTTTAATGCAGCACAGGTGGTAGCAGATCAAGTTACCAAGTCTCATTAAATCATATATATATAGTCATGACATCAATTTTCTATTTTGTCTGCATTTGTATACTAGGTTAAATTGTTAAAACTAAGACAAGGGTAGTGAAAGGGAATCAGTTATGGTGTTCATAGGGGTTTTGATCCTCCCTAATCTCTGTTTTGATCCAAGCAATATTTCATTTGACTGTTTATTTTCATTAAGATGCTTTTTGAACTAGTTTATTGAGCTATGGTACATTTTGGAAAGTGTTTCTGGCTATGGACAAATACCATCTGTATTAAAGTAAACTTGGAATTATTTGTATATAAAAAAGATCATTAGTACAAACTAAAAACAGAAAAGGACCTTAAATGGGTCTAGGGAGGGAGCCAATAACCCTAACTGCAGGGTGGAAGGGAAGAAAGGTACAGAGTTTTTGTATGAGACATATACAGCAAGCAAGCAAGCTTAAACAATATACAGTTAGATTGTATTAAATGTTAGCTATTGTGTTTTAAAACATGCTTCGGTCACCTGTAAATAGTTCCTGGAAGCAATAAAACATGTTTCATACATACACACACATATGCTTGGGAATAGAAAAAATAGTGTATATCCTATGCGTGTGTGTGTGTGTATCCTATATATATGTGTGTGTGTGTGTGTGTGTGTGTGTGTATATATATATATATGTGTGTGTGTGTGTGTGTGTGTGTGTGTATACACACACACACACACTTTTTTTTTTTATATATATATATATATATATATATATAATAGGAATATTAGATTGATATTTCCAACCTCATTCCTTACATTTTAGGCACTTACATCCATATTTAAGCAACTAACTAAGCAACTTGAATATAAGATTGCCCACAACTGCCATTGAGCTCAGTGGGAGCTGCAGGTGGTCGGCACATCTGAATATCAGGCTGCTTATTTAGGTGCCTAAACATGGACTGTGGTGCCTAACTTGAGACACCCAGGTTTGACAAGCTGGCCTTATTAGATATGTGCTATGGTGCTTTATATTTTCAAAGTGTTGAACATTAATTAGTCCTCAGAACACATCTGCGCAGTGCGTTTTATTTTCTCTATTTTATGGATGCAGGAAACTGAGACCCAGAAATGTGAAGTAACTTGCTATGTCACACAATGAGTCAGCAGTGTGGAAAAATATATACTTTTGGGGCTGATCCTACATTCACTGGAGTTATGCCTGCTATGTGGTTTTTGCTTTTCATTGTGTCTTGTTGATTATATTGGACTGGACATTGGTTAGCCCTACTCTACTGGTCATATGGTTTCAGGTCATAATTCTCTCCAGTTTTGTCCCTATTCAAAGTAAAATGCATTGGCTACCCTTGGAAGAATATTTGTATTTTCTTAACTAGCTATGTTACCGCTGTATTACAGCATTATCTAAATATCCCTGTTCCCTAGGATTCTGCAAATTAGAGCTGTCTGCAAATTTCTAATGAAAACTTCAACAAAAAAGGGAGGAGAGGGAAGGATATTTCCCCATTCCATCCCCATCTTCCAGGCAGCTCTGCTACAAATCCAAATTACATTAGCTATGGCAAGTTTTTTAAGGATGACTAGTGTACATAGTTAAAAGGAAGCTAAACAATAAAGCATGCACGGAATTAGTGAGCTGTTATTTCCAAATTATTATGTTTTATTTATAAAAGACTTTAGTTCTGTCCTAAAGTCAAAAGACCTACCTGTTATTATATAGATAGAGAATTCATTCAGACTCATTTAACTACTGTTGAACAAGAGACCAGTGGGCCTAATTCTTATTTACATGAATGCCGGTGTGTTCTTAACTCAAGTTAGCTAACCTGTGGTCACTAACACAAGGTAAAGCCCTAGTGAAGATAAGGCAGTTCTTAGTTTTAACATGAGTTAGCAAGTTGAGATAAATCCAAGGCTCCCCCATAGACTTTCACTTGACCTGCTAACTCATGTGAAAACTACTGACTTTGTTGTCTTCCCTAGGATTTTACCTTGTGTTTGTTATCAGGTGTCAATTAACATGAGTTAAGAACATGCCTTTTTTTCCTTTTGAAGACATACATCTGTACCAGGGCAGCCTTGTAAAGGGTTCTTAAGGTAATTTACACTCACTTTGTGACCCTTTCAAACTGCCAAGAATCAGGGTAAATGAGAATCAGGCCAAAGGCCCCAATCCTGTGAATGAATGGGACTACACATGGCAATAAAGTTGAACATGTACATGAGTGTTTGCATCATTGGGGCCCAAGTGTCTTTAGGTAATGTATTTCTTCATCAGGTGCTACAGGGCATGTCTACACTGCATCTGGGAGTCCTAGGTCCACAGACTTGTGTTAGCAGGGCTCTCGCTAGCGCTCTGAAAATAGCTGTGTAGATGACGTGGCTCGGGCTGGAGCTCTGGCTCTGAGGTTCAGACCCCCATCTTCGGAACCTGAGCTCCAGCCCAAGCTGCAACATCAAAACACCATTCACACAGCTAGTTTTAGACCACTAGTCTGAGCCCTCCAAGTCTGACCTGGTCTGGGATAGCTCAGTGGTTTGAGCATTGGCCTCCTAAACCCAGGGTGGTTGTGAGTTCAATCCTTGAGGGGGCCATTTAGGGATCTGGGGCAAAAATTGGGGATTGGTCCTGCTTTGTTGGACTAGATGATCTCCTCAGGTCCCTTCCAACCCTGATATTCTATGCCCCCAGAGACCATAATTTTAACCCTTGGAGGAGACTTGCTGAGAGAAAATTTTGTTTCCAGGAAATCAGTGTCTTCTCAGCTGTGATGGAGCCATACAGAATTATATTGCTTGTGCTTTGTTCTTACTCACTGGTGCATGATTCCTTGGGATCAACACTGCTATCAGGTAAATAAGCTTAATTCATACCACCCAAAAATGAAATCATACATATACGTGAGATGCTAATAAATGCCATTCTTCTGCTAACTCTTGCCACCCTCCCTTCAGATGCACACATCTAACATGGCTGTGATGAAAGAGAAGGAAAATGGGCCCTGGTTTGACCAAGGGCTAGTCTACACTGGCAACGCTAAAGCGCTGCCGTGGCAGTACTTTAATGTGGCTTGTGTAGTCACGGCAGAGCACCAGCGCTCTAAAAAAATCCACCTCCATGAGGGGCATAGCTACCAGCGCTGGGAGAACGGTCCCAGCACTGGTGCACTGTCTAGACTGGCCCTTTACAGCGCTGAAACTTGCTGTGCTCAGGGGTGTGTTTTTTCACCCCCCGAGTGAGAAAGTTGCAGCACTGTAAATTGCCAGCATCGACAAGCCCCAAATGTGGGTGGGTTTAGCCCTACTCACCAGCTATTCACATGTTCCTTCCTGAACGAGTGTATCAGGAGCACATTTCATGAGCACAATATATTCCATGTGGCTGTGGGAAGCTCTTCCATTGCACATTCAGTAGGGAACTGTCTGCCTACATGTAATTTTATACATCTTCCAAAGAGATCCAAATGCAAAATGCAGCACTCAGGGACATTCCATGGATTTGTGACACCTTCCAGTGTACTTTGCATCCAAAAAACAGTGAATGGATTATACTCATCCCTATGCTGTTTTTTTATTGGTGACAGATAAGACATGGCTCCTATTGTAATGTACTAAGTGATCCAAGTATAATTCAATCTCCTCTGGGAAAAAAAAATCACAAATCCACATTAGAAAATGAAAAGTTCAGCCATATAAAGCTTAGCCCATTGCCACAAAACTTTGGGCTTCGATCTCTACAAAGCTCGGCTAGTCAGTACTTGGATGAGACACTTCCAAGAAAATCCCATGTGCTGGTGATTTAGTAGGTGTTACTCTTCCCTCTGAGTAAGTACTGAGCCAGAGCCTCATTATGATGTTTGGGACACTGTGCTACTTATACTGCCATTTGTTTAATGAGAAGCTCAGTTACCGTGGTTGGGCAATCTGTAAATAGCTAAGATAGGCAGAAATGGAGAACAGAGTCTTTTGTACATTTATTCTATAGCTTGCTGAGCTAGAGACACCCTCCCCCAGTTTTTATTTGTTTGTAAGGTTGAGCATCAGTGTCAGAGCTGACCACATCCACACCGTTGGTAGTACAGAACCATGGGCCAGAACTGAGTTGTTTGTAAAGGCAGCTGCCAGGGCTCCTTTAAGGCATAGGGACCCAGCTTCTCAATTCATGTGATTGTATTGGAATCTCAGCTTTTGTATTTCAGAAAAAGTAAGTCTCTAGCTCTCATGGGGGAAGAAAATATATATTGAGGGACATCTACCTGAGTCAGCAAAAAGCCTGAAACAATAGCTCTGAAAGGTGAGAGCGGCTCCATGCATTTTGGTTGGGTGTTAACTCCAAGACCCACTGTTCTAAGGGGCCCCATCACCAACAGAGAACTCTGTGGGTATGTCTACACTGGAGCCGATGGCTTAATTTCCAGCTCAGATAGACATACCCATGCTAGCTTTGATCAAACTTGCACACTAAAAGTAGAAGTGTAGCCACAGTGGTGTGAGCAGAGGGATGGGCTAGCCGCCCCCAGTATGTGCCTAGGGTTTCTGATGGGGAAGAAGATGACTGCAGCATGCCCAGGTTTCCCACTCACCCGAGCATATATATCCCCACTGCTAGGATAATAGTGCTACCGCCCCGATGATCCTGAAGGGAAAAGGGGCTCCTGCCGCTGTCCTTGGATAGTATAGCCAGGTAGAGCCACGGGATACTCCATGTGGCCCAGATGCTTTTAATCTGTCCATATCAGCTGCAATCGGGTAATCCTGGCATTCTTCTTGGAACCTAACATGGCAGCAGCCATAAAAGGGGGCAGTTGTCTGGTCTCCCAGTTGTGATATACATGCATACAATTTTAATTGCTGACATTAGATGTGCTCTGTCTATGGATTAATCTACTTTTTTTTTAATGCATGCATAAATATTGACTTTTCTAAACTGCCTCTCAGTCAGGCTCTCATACATTAGCTGATTTCTGGTGCCACTGCAGCAGACATGAGTCTTGAGAAAGGATTTGAAAGGGGAGAATTTCCATCTTCATAAGTCCCTGCCCTCCACAAATACAATGCATTTCTGCGGTGCTGTACAAATAATGATATTATTAATTCTATAAAATATTTTGAGAGACTTATATAAAAGAAATTATATTCCCTAGCTGATTCCAAAAAGATCCCCAGATGCATACTGCATTTCATGTAAAACATACTTCGGGTCGACTCCTGTATGTTCTCTGTGCACAGAGCTCCCATTGACTCAGCTGGGAGCTACATGCTCAAAGATAATTTTGAATGTAAACAGTCACATCCTAAACATGGAGAAGTGCTTTGTTGCTACCCTATAAGCCCTTGAGTGCTGCGGATCAAAGTAAATTCAGCCTTTGTATTAATTTTTAATGTAACAAGTATTTAATTCTGTAACAGCCATAGCCAGGTTGTATTAATGTCTCAGTGCACATTGTCTCTTGATGACGATATTTGTGGAACCATTCATTTTAACCATTAGAAATCAGTTATGGAAACAATGGAGAGGAGGTAGGTGGGTTTGCTTCTGATAACACAACCCCACCAACCCTCACCAGCAGAGAAGGAGGAAAAGGAAGAATGAAGAAAGAAGGAAAAAAGGGAGTGGTGAGTGGGTGGGTGGGTGCGGAAAAGGAGATCTAATTCCAAATCCACAGTCCCAGCACACACACACACACACACACACACACACGGGAGAAAAGAAGTGAGGGGAAAGATATAGAGGCCAAAGAAAATAACAGGAAGGAGAGAGGGTCATCTTCTGATGACCAAATCTCACCATTTATGCACAATGTCACAATTGGAGCTGTACACAATCTTTACATCAGACCTGTCTGAACTGATCCTTGGGGTCAAGTGAGTTCATGAACATCAGCCAATGCTAATGAAAGCTTGGCAAACATGAACTAAAGATGTTCACACAGCTGGGAAGCTGGCAAGCTTACTGTTGTAGATCTCCCCAACACATACCTCCTCAAAACAATAAAACCTAATACATCCACTGCCACAACTGCTACCCAATGAAAACTAAAGAAGAGTTTCTTGTAGGGAGCAGGAGGTAAGGAAGGGACAACTATGCGGGAAGAAACCCTTGGAGGTTGAAGGTAGTTGAATTTGAACCTTGAAGTAAACCTGCAGAAGTTGATTTGACTCCATTTCCTGAAACCCAAACTGCAGTGTTCTGCAGTCCAAACACACTATGATTGGTTCTGGCCTGGCATCAGTTCAATCATGCCACAGTATGCTGCTCCTAGGGCAGCAGTGGAGGATAGGAAGGGAGAAGGAGAAGTAGAGAAAAGAAGAAAAGGACGGACAGTGGAAGGGGGGGGTGTGTTCCACTTCCACCAATCTGTAAATTTTTCACTACCACAAACTAGTTTTATACAATATCCCTTTCATCTCCATTGATTACTTGCAGGTGGTAAAGAAGAATCCAAAATCCATGTAGAAAGCAGTTTTATCCAGACTCCTGTACAATATTAACCACTTGAGACTGAGCTGCACAACACACTGTATTTGGGAAAAACACACCTGCAATACCTCCACCACATGTCATGTACACTCACACAGAGTCTGCGACAGAGGACAGGGTTAGTGAAATGGAAAGTAATGGCTGAATCTCCTATGGAAAAGGAATTTGCTTGTAATGTTCTCAAGTTTTAAATGACCCCAGCAACATGGAAGGGAAAGCCCTCAGAAAAGTTAAATTGTATGTGTTTTTGTTTAATGATTCACTGAGTTAAATGTTGTCCTGTGAGGTCCCCCGTATGTTTATGGTCTTACAGAATTATAGTACTATTTGGATACTATTACTTGAGAGTTTAGAAAAACAACAAGAGTCAAGAAGGAGCGTTTGTCTTTAATACCAAGGCTCCACAACAACAATAATGTTACATTGTGGGGACCAAAATATGTCGACAACTTTGCTACTAAAGAGAAGATGAATGACTTGCTTTAAAAGAAACCGTAAATAAAAATCACATTACAGAGGTGTCTAAATGGGTAAATGCCAAGAATTGAGATTATTTGACATATCTGTGCAAGTCTAGAGCTGAATAGAGCAGTAAGGCATAAATACAATACATATCTGTGAACACTAGAGGGCACTTAGAAAAGAGAATAATAAAATAATGCAGTTCTTAGTCTGAATGAATACAAATCCTGGTTAACCTGACTAACTGCTTGTTAAGAATATAACAAACTGTATCTTAAGTTATTAGATGTATTTCTATGATAGCTCTAGGTTAGTTAGAAGCACAATATAATGCTTTCTGTCCACCTAATGAAGGAATTAGACTAAGTTGAAACATATGGTGAAAAAGACCTCAGCTCTTTGTTTGCATCTGTTGGACTTTTACTTGTTTGTAATTGGTTCACAAGTTTTTTATATATTAAGTGAAAACAGGCTTTTTAGGAGATACACAAATGAAAGAATAAACATCCAAGAAAGGTTTGAGGCTGCTTTTTGTTTTATCATCAGTTCATTTTGCATCTCTTGGAGTAAACACTGGATTTTTTTGTAATGAACACAGACTTACTTATCAGGTCACCTGGACCTTTTGAGGAGAGGGGCCATATTTGGCCTTCTGTTGTGGAGCATTGCAGAGATCTAATGTTTGCATATAAATTAAACGAATTGATTGTGTTATCCAGCTCTTTCAATAAGCATTCCTGATAATGGTCCATATTGTGAAGGGGTTGGTGGTTATTTAGTAAGAGGAGTGTGTACAGGGGCCTCAAAGGAGGCTCAGAAAGGTTGGGCTCCTGCTATATCATTAACAACAGCTGATCATAACCCCATGCTCAGTGACTGTACATTAAAATAACTCTAGCAGCCAGTGGAAATTACAATGTATGTGGTTCAGTCTAATCAATCTTGTTTGTTATTTCAGTGACATGATTCCTGTTTACAGCAATCAAACCATCATATTACACAGTGTAAATCAATAAGGTGATAATGTAACTGTTTACTGTACTTACAGACTTGCCTGTGACCATGACTAGGACATGCCATTTCCTAGTATGGAAAGCACTTCATCTTTATTTCTCCTTGGAGCACGGCTGTCATAACTCTCAGGTACTAGCAAAATCCCTCCATGCTGCAAAATGTATATTTATAAAAGATACATCTGGTGCATATTTATAGTGTGCAGAATAAGGACTTGTTTCAATTACGCACATGGATTTGCTCTTTGAAGATGAAAAGTAGGTGTTACCTCATGCCCATATAAATCCAGTAGTAAAATGTGCCCAGACCAAAACCTCTCCTACATGCTGTTACTTGCATATGCATAGTGCATATTTTAGACATAGTTCTATTCTGAGATAGATTGACATATGCTGCCATGTATCTTGGAAAATCCACTGTTGCACTGTGCTCACAAGGACAGCAGCCTGTTTTTCAAGATTTGTACCACTGCTCACCTCAAATCAGTTTTTAGTCCTCAGAGGGCAAGATATGGTGCAGTGGAGTAGGAGAGTTTCACCATATGTCGAATATCTAAGTTTAAAAGAAAAGTAACAACAGCAATAAAAATCAGGACACTAACTTGTTTGAAGTGTTGGTCCATATTACTCCTATAATATACAAGTTAGTAACTCAAGGCCCTATGTTCCTTTCCGTTGTGAGGCAAACAGGGAAGTAGTGAGTGGTAGGCAAAAAGGAGAGGAGAGGGGAGGGAAGGCTCAGAGGAATGAACCTCCACACTATATATTCCTTCCCTGTTCAGGAGATAGTGGAGGTCCTTCCATGACAACTCCACAGACTCAGGGTTTCATGGTTCTTGGAGGGCACATGACACAGCACGCTTTGTCCGAAAGCCACAGTATGTTAAACACCAAAAAGAGCAAATAATTTAGTTTAAATGCAGCATTAATTTCCCAGTGGCACTGTTCCTCATTGTGATCAAATAGGGTAAGAAAGGGTGTAGTACAGATTAATGCCAAGAAGCTTTCTGCAGGGTTTCAGTTTTCTTTCGCTGTAACTTTAATGTTACTATAGTACTATTACATGTATATGTTCAGTTTAGATAAATGTATAATCTGTGAAATCTTGGAGAAATGCTTAATGTTAGTTTTGGTACAATTCTTTTTTGGAAGACAAGCACAGTAATAATCTCTGCCTGAATCTGATTAAAATCATTTCTTGGGACAGAACTGTTGCTGTAGGTTGTGCCCTTGGAAGCAAACCGAAACATTACATGATCTCAGACACTACATTCCCCAGGGATTCAGAGGGTTCTGCTGTATGAATTCCAAACTCTTGCCCTCTGAAGGGAGTATTTTTTGGTGACTAGGTTAGGCAAACCTTGTTTTGTTTCCTGGGCCCTCTATCTTCCTCCCATACGTTTTTCTGTGGTTGGATACACTATGGTTCTTAGTATTTTTGCAGTTGGTGATGCATTTATATAGATTTTAGGATCTCCAAGTGCTTAGGAGATCACATCAGGATATTTTTTTTTCTTTTAATAGAGTTTCTACAATAAACTTTGCATAATAAATATCTTTAATCAGATGCATGTGTTTAATAAAATGCATAAAATACTTCTTTAGAATATTTGACAATTTGTAGGATTAAAATTATTTGTGCTCAAATTAACTTTTGTTAATGATTGCAAAGTTAGCAAAGGAGTTTGGCAATCAAAACAAGCTATGCAGTATTTGAACAATACAAGGTTAGTTAAGTTAAAGGAGATGTTGTGCAGAACATTTCAAATTGAATTTGGATAGTGCCAAGCATCCGTGTGTTTGGAAATCTCTAAGTTTGTGCCTGAAGGGTAAATTGAAGCTTATATAAACAAGAACTTGTGATCTAATGTTTGGGCTTTTACCGACACACACACAAACCTCTATGAGAGGTTGCAAAAGATATGAAAAAAAGAGGGAAAGATATAGGAAGAGATGAGACATGTTAGACATCAAATTAATGTTTTTCACTCATGTAATCCAGTCTGGCAAGCTTATTTCCATAGTTCCACCAAACCAGACCTGTAAAAGCAATTATCTGTCATCATAATGTGAATCAAGCTTGCAACTGCTGCATTTCTGAAAAGCTTGACAAAGTTAATTGAAATTTAGGCACTGAGTAGTTTGCAATTCCTGAAATAAGGTGTGTTTTCAGGGGAAGTTTGTTGCTATGTTGGCCCCAGTTAACTATTCTTAAGTCTCTTGTTAAAGGATTTGTGTTTTTTCTGTGGGTGGATCATAGTCTCATCCAATTATGACATCAATAGAGCCAACATTTGTGTCATACACATTACTAGTCCATACTGGTTTGCACATTCCTTCACTTCACAAAAAGAATTTTTTTTAAAAGCAAAAAAAGTCTCAAGTGATTAAAAAAAAAGTACTTTGGAAGTATCTAATTTTATTGAAAGTTGCATTTCACTCCAAAAATATCATTTTGGGGGCTTAGTGGTATATATTTTGGTAGTTACAATAAAACAATTTGAAATTTGGCATGAAGTGGTAGCTTTCATCCCGGAAGCAATGACTGAATACTAATATCCATCATATTCTCATGAACGTTTATCATCTCAACCATTTGAAGTTGAAGAGCAGCCCACATTACTTTTTACCTGGTTTTATACTCTCTCTCTTTATTTTAACTAAGCTCTACACTAAAAATGCCTTAAAATTAAAAATTAAGATTGTGAAAGGATTTCATAGTGTTGATACTAATGGGAGTAATGCATGTACATGGAGAGAAAAATAGCCCCTCCCACCCTTTGAGTTCCCAGTGTATTCAATAACCCTAATTCTTCATTCACACCCATTTTTCAAAGGCATCATTCCATTGATTTCATTTGGAGTTTCCTGATTTACATGGCATAAGGGCTTGAACCTGTGAGATGCTGAGTGTCATCAACTCCTACTAACTTCAATGGGAATTGAGCGTGCTCAGCTGTCTACAAGTTTGAGCCCTAGGTGAGAAGAGAATGAGGCCCTAAGGGAGAAATCCTCACCACCACCCCCAGCCTCTTTATGCCACATAAAATAGCTGGAGCTATGTAAAGGGGTCCTAAAAGTCCCTTATCTGGGCAGAGGAGAGTTCCCAGTACAGAACCTAAGACTACACAAAGCTATCTCCTGAGGACCTCCTCAAATGCCCCAATATCAGGGCCTTTCCGCAGGAGGGGCTGGAAGCATAAGGGGCATGTTGTGAGTAGGGTCACAGCACCCTGGAAATTCTGGGCAGCCCCAGGACACTATTACAACTGAGACAGAGCCCCAAGGCTAAGTTGCACAGGGGGCCTCTCCAGCCCTTGAAGGAGCCCAGCATTGGAAGGGCACAAAATTGGCTTACAGGAATCATAACAATCCTCACCAAGCACCACACACACTCAGTTCCTGCACCTCTTAGATGCACAACAGAAACTTACCCTACATCTTTTTGTTGATTACAGTATTTAGGGTTCAAACCAATTCCACCTGAAGTCAGTGGAAAGACTCCCACTGATACCAGTGGCAGTTAGAATGGGCAGTTAGACCATGGTGTCTTCAGGGACCTGTCTTCCCCTCATCCCCTAAACTAATCTGTAAAGTACTTTGTCTATCTGTACTATAGAAATAATGGAGTAGATTCCTTCTTCCTATGCAAGGAGGTGCAGGAGGGATTCCCCCTGGAGAACAGCAGGCAGAGATTGTAAGAGAATACCTGAAATCAGTGGTTCTCAACCAGGGGTCCGAGGCTCTCTGGGGTGCTGCAAGCAGGTTTCAGGGGGTCCACTGAGCATGGCTGGCATTAGACTCGCTAGGGGCCAGGGCAGAAAGCCAAAGCCCTGCTGTGCGGGACTGCAGCCCAGGGCCCTGAGCCCCACCACCTGCAGCTGAAGCCGAAGCCGAAGCCTGAGCAACTTAGCTTTGCGGTGCCCTCTGTGGCGTGGGGCTCCGTGCAATTGCCCTGCTTGCTACCCCCTAACGCCAGCCCTGCCTTTTATATACAGAAAAACAGTTGTGGCACAGCTGAGCTGTGGAGTTTTTATAACATGGGGGGCGGGGGGGGTTAAGAAAGAAAAAAGTTGAGAACCCATGCCTTAAATCAATGCATTCCCCAGTCACCATGGCTACCTTCCCTCCTTAACTAATATCACTGCTTCTGGGGTGGTGCACACCTCCAAAGTGCCTCTGGGAGAGGAGAAGTTGTAGATACTTAGAGGGCTGTAGACTGCAACATACTCCTCTGCTATCCTGGTTGATCTTCCAGTGCTGGAGACCTCAGATCCTACTTTATACCAAGAAACAACCTATATAAACCCAGCCCTATAAACAAACAGAAAACTGTTTTAAAATATCCACCATAATTAACTTTGACTATTTACAAGTGCAGTTACCACTTTTTATGGTATTTGTAATCATGATCATTCACTATTCGCTTGGATGGAATTTAAATGCTTTACAAAATGCTCAAGATTTAAAGGAATAAGTGTCAGTAGGATGATGCCATGTGAAGGAAGACAAAGTAGAGTGTAATTTTATGAATATTTAGGCTGAACTTCCTGACAGGGTGATGCATGATGTTGTGGAATAGTCCCCAAAAGGGAAGGGGTGGACGAGTATTTCTTCTGGAAGAGTTCTTCTGGGACAGCTGCCTCCTGACTTCCAAACTTAAGCCACTGGAACCTCAGATTGTGTGCCTTACCCAGGCTTTGGCAACAGGGAGAGATGGCCAGAAAGCAGAGCGAGCTTCTCTGCTGCTAGGTCAGCGATCACTCTCCCCTTCAATTACCAAGAATTTTCAAAAAATGAAATGCAGACATACTGTCCCATCACTGGGAATAAAACTGCCCAATTGACTTACAACCTGGAGCCAAGATTCCATTTGGGTGAATATACGCCATGTCATAGCCCAAATTAGTCACCCTTAAGGACTTCATCTATGAGAATCTGGCAACATGTTTTATCTGGCTTTCTACCTCTTCATCTAGGGCTCCTGTCTTCTTTGTGAAAAAGAAAGACAGCTCCCTAGACTATGTGTGGACTACTGTGATAAATGAAGGAGGGTGAGGGTAACTCCCTTTTATGGACACCCAGCCAGCTAGCTATAAAATCCCTGTTAGTAGCTGTTCTCTACTTGCTTTACCTGAAACGGGTTAAAAAGTCCATAGGTAAAAGGAAGGGAGTGGGCACCTGACCAAAAGAGATGATGGAAGGGCTAGAACTTTTTAAAATTGAAACAAGACTCCCCTTTTGTCAGTCTGTGGTTGTTCTCCCAAAGAGGACACACAGAGCAGCAATGCTGTAAAAACCTTTGGGCCAGGTATGAAAATCATCCGATCATACCTAAAAACTACTTATTTGAAACCCCAGATATGTAGGTAGATCAGGGAATGTCTAGGAAGATGCAATTAGGTTTATTTCTTTATGACTTGTGGACTCCTCTCCGCTAACCCCAGGTGCTTTTGTTTTGCTTGTAACCTTTAAGCTGGACCTCAAGAGAGCTATTCTTGATGCTTAATCCTTGTAATTGTTTTTTTAAAACCTAGCAAAAAGCCTAAATTCCAGATATATTTTCTTTCTTTTTGTTTGTAATAAAATTTACCTTTTGTTTTTTAAGAACAGGATTGGATTTTTGTGTCCCTAAGAGGTTTGTGCATATGTTGTTTAATTAGCTGGTGGAAACAGCTGATTTCCTTTGTTTTCTTTCTCAGCTCTTCCCCAAAGGGGGGTGGTGAAAGGGCTTGAGGGTACCGTACAGGAAGGAATTTCCAAGTGTGCCTTCCTGGCTTCCAAAAGGGGGTTTGTTGCAATTGGATGGTGACAGCATCTACCCATCCAAGGTCAGAGAAAAGCTGTAACCTTGGGAGTTTAATACAAGCCTGGAGTAGCCAGTATTAATTTGTAGAATCCTTGTAGGCCCGCACCTTCTGCACTCAAAGTGCCAGAGTGGGGAATCAGCTTTGTCAACTACCATGTCCTAAATAAAATCAGTGTGGAAAAGATACCCACTACCACAGATCCCAGAACTCCTGAACTGAATAAGAACAGCCTAGATATTCACCAATTTGAACCTCAGAGGGGTACACAACCTAATCAGAATCTGCTCAGGGGATGAGTGAAAAAAATCTTTCACTTGGTGGCCACTTTGAATATCTAGTGATGCCTTTTGGACTTACTGATATGCCTGCAACCTTTCAGTATCTAATCTATGATGTGCAATTGATGTCTTACAGGATATGCTGGACCATTGTGTGGTCACCTATTTAGATGACATCCCAATTTACTCTGATGACCAGCCTATACATGACCAGCATGTGTATAGTATTCTAGAAAGACTCTGCCAACATGGGCTCTGTGCTAAACTGGAGAATTGTGTCTTCAATCAGGCCACTTTGGAATTCATAGGCTACATTCTGCATGCTGAGGGAGTCTGTACGGATCCCTGGAAGGTGGAAGTGGTTTGCAACTGGGCAATGCCATGAAGCATTCAAGAAATTCAGCGCTTCACTAGGTTTTCAAATTTCTACAGACTCTTTCTTTGGGACTACTCCTGAATCATGGCCCATATAACCTCTCCACTGTGGAAACCCACCAAGTTGGCTTGGATGCCAGAAATCCAAGAAGCCTTCAAACATCTGAAGAAGGCATTCACCATCATGCCCTGTGATGTTGCACTCCATATGCTTTTTGGAAATATGCTTATGAATATGACATAACTGGAATATGCTTTATGCTAAATATCCCTTGTATGGTGTCATTAGAAAGCTTATAATCTACAGAGTGTGTTCATCCTATTTGTATGCATGTATCATTCTTGTATCTGAAGCTAGAAATATGAAGCATAACTCTGAGGTCCTACTGTAATTATGCAAAGTGTGGGCCATTAATGGTGGTTTAGAATCTTGATGGCTCCCATTAACTAGGACAATTGGTTGTGAATAAGTTTATTTACCTGCAAGCCTTCCTGTGTATGTGTGGGCCAGCCCGTGGATAATGAAAAATGAGGTCTCACAGGGACATGTGACCATGTCACGTGATGCTGGAATCCATCTTAAATCTGGTACTTTTCCATTTAGAAGGAGGGGTGGGGACCCAGAGAGACAAAAGATTCCCACCTTGTGCCAAAGCTATAAAAGGGGGTGGAGCAGGACAAAGAGAGGCCAGTCATGAGTGCTTAACACCTAAGATGTCTGCTGGAACTAACAAGGACTGTACCAGGGGAAAGGATTGGGCCAAGACTAGGAAGGAGTCTAGTCTAGTGAAAGAAGCTTATTGCAACATCTCCGAGGATGAGATATTACCTGTAATGAGTTTTTTAAAGTATTAGGCTTAGACTTGTGTGTTTTTGCTTTATTTTGCTTGTTGACTTACTTTGTTCTGTCTGTTATTACTTGAAACCACTTAAATCCTACTTTTTATACTTAATAAAATCACTTTTGTTTATTATTGAACCCAGAGAAAGTGATTAATACCTGGGGGAGCAAACAGCTGTGCGTATCTCTCTATCAGTGTTACGGAGGCCAGACAATTTATGAATTTACTCTATATAAGATTTATATAGAGTAAAACAGACTTATTTGGGGTTAGGATCCCATCGGGAGCTGGGTGTCTGGGTGCTGGAGGCAGGTAACCTGCTAAGCTGTTTTCAGTTAAGTCTGCAGCTTTGGGGGCATGGACCAGACCTGGGTCTGTGTTGCAGCAGGCTAGTGTGTCTGGTTCAACAAGGCTGTGTTCTGGAGTCCCAAGCCAGCAGGGAAAAAGGGCTCAGAGGTAATCTCAGCACATCAGGTCACAGTCTCAAGGGGATCCCTATGACTAAACCTGTCACATGCCCATCCTCACATACTCTAACACAAGCCAGCCATTCATCCTGGAAATTGCTGCCACCAAAGTCACCATCAGGGTAGCGCTGGCCCAGAAACAAGGCCTCACCAAGAAGTTCACCCTTGTGCATTCTATTCCTGCAAGCTCTCTCCCCCTGAGCACAATTATGAGATTTCAGACAAGGAACTACTTGCCATCAAAGCAGCTTTTGAGAGCTGGAGGCATTACCTAGTTCAAGCTAGAACCTAGTTCAGGTGTTTATGGATCATAAAAATCTAGAATACCTGTGCATTGCTAAAGTCCTAACCCAACAATAGCTACGCTGGGCTCTTTTCAAGATTTTACTATTTTACTATTTTATTATTTTACTATCACCTACAGGTCTGGCTCCTGCAATGGGAAGACTCTATCTAAGCTCATGCAAAAGGAGGAACTCTTCCTAGTTCACGGGCATTTGGAGGCCCGGGCATTTGTCGTGATGTCCCTTGTGCCAGACACTTTGGCCAGGCAAAGACCACTTTCATGGCACAACGGTCGTTCTGATGGCCAAAACTGCAATCCAACGTTCAGGCCTATGTCAGATCTTACAACACGTGAAACCAGATCAAAGTGCCCTGAACTAAACTCTTTTGGATGTTAATACCCACCGAGACCCTCTCAAGCCTTGAGCCAAAATTACAATGGACTTGATCATTGAGCTACCAGAATCTGACGGATGCCATTCCATACTGACAATAGTGGATCAAATGATGAAGATGGACATTTCATTCACCATGCATATCTTCCCACCACAGAGGATACCACTCATCTCCTCCTCACATATGTGTTTCACCTCCATGGCCTCCCAGACCACGTCATCTTAGATCAGGGGTCCCACTTCATATCTTGGTTTTGGTGGGAGCTGTTCTGTCTATTAGAGGTGTGTCTCTATGCATCAACTGCCTACCATACACAAAGTGAAAGCAATCAAAAAGAATGAACTAGGTATTGGGATAATACCTGCAGTACTTCATAAACTACAACCAAAATGCCTGGGTCTTACTGGTTCCAGTCATGAAATTCACATACAAAAATTCAGACCACACCTCAACCAAGATGAGCCCATTTTTTGCCAATTATGGCTTCCACCCCTATTTCCACCCCACACTTTCCACAGCACCCACAGATCATACATCCTCAGACCTGGTTTATCAAATCCATCAACCACAAGAAGACTTGAAACAAATCTTAGTTGTAGCCAACATAGCACAGAAATATGCTGATTGTCACCAGCAGGACAGCCCTACATTTGCAGTAGGACAGAAGGTAAGACTACCAGCCAAACACCTCTAAACTAGCAGAGCCCTTATAAAATGGACCACCAGTCCCTAGGACCTACCAGATCCAAAGGCAAATCAATCCAGTAGCCTTCAAACTTCAATTTCCTTGCTCCTTTAAGGTGCACCCAGTATACAATGTCTCTGTCTATAAACCCTTCTCCAACAATCCCTTTCCCAACCACAAACAACCTCTCCCTTCTCCAGTTCAAGGCTAAAAAGAATACCTTGTCCACAAGATCCTGGACTCATCAATTGGGAAGGGTGTGCTAGCTGAGGAGTCGAGGAAAGCAGCCCATTATGTGCACACATCTGAAAAGGCTGGAGCCTTCCACAGAGCCCACCTGGATAAGCCCAATCCATCAGCACCCCACGGTTGCCCCAAGGAAGGGGGCCATGACAGCATTCTAGTATTGAGCCCAGGCCTACTGGGTGCCTCAAGGGCATCTCACCATAGCAGTGCACTGAACCACTACCCCCAACCAACAGCCTTAGTGCTAAATGCCTACAGACCCACAGCAGTCACATCCCAGGCTCTTGATTGGCTGGACAGACAGCATTCTCATTGGGTACCTGGATTATATAAAAACCCCAACAGCAAGAGGAAGCTGTCTGAGCAACAGGCTATTGCCTGAGGTTGCTGTCTTATCTACCTATCCCACCAACCAGCCTCCTTGGACCCCCTGCGAGAACTCCAGCCATTGCCCCCCAACTGCCTCTAATACTGACTGACATCCTGGCTACCACACCACCTGCACACTACTTGACCATGGCTCTGGGGACTGCCCCAGCCTGCTTCAGCCACTGGGCATTACAGAAGGCCCTGAACCAAAACAAATTGAAATGCTGAAGTCAATGGAACAACTCCCACTGACTTCACTGGGGACAGCACTTCACCCCAGATCCAAAAACCTCCAAACTTTAGAAGTTTGGATCTAGATGGGGTCTACATCTCCAGCAGAAACAAATCTATGAAGTGAATAGTTTAAATCTTTCTGATAATCTGGAATGTGAAGTGATTGAAGTGGAGCTGCTCTGTAACAAACACTGCATGTTGAACTAGTTATTATGATATTTACTGTATGACTTGTGATAAACTCAGGACAAGGGTGGGGTAGAAAACAGTCCCAGAAGGGTAAAAGGCCCTCCTCCCTATCATCTGAGGAGAGGTGACTACAGGTCAATCAGGTTCAGCTGAGAAGGGGTTACAAGAGATCAATTAGGATCAGATGAGAGGGAGTTACCTGGGGGCAATTAGGATCAGCTGATTCCAACTAAGGGCTGCATGAGACCTTTTTAAACACTCCTCTGTTGGATGGGGGCAGGTGGAGGGAAGTCAAGCTGCCAGTAGGTGAGGAGCAGCAAGACAGCATGCCTCACCAGGTGGGGAGGCTGCATTCCCTCCCATAAGGGAGAAAACCCAACCAAAAAGACTGGCTGAGAGAAGGACCAGACTGTCCCTGTGCAGCCAAGAGGGACTGTTTTACCCCAAGCCCATCTCACCAAGGCTAAAAACAGCTGAGGCTGGTGAGACCGAGAAGGTGCCTTGCCACAGATATACTGGGTTAGTTTAATGAAATGCTGTAGGAAAAACAATCAGGAAAGAAACAAGAGTAGCTCAAGATAAGCCGCACCTCAGCAAATGTTTGAGGGCTGTTATGGGACAACAGTAGAGCCACTAACCTTAAGGAGTCAGGCTCAACCACCTGCTGAGCCTATAGGACTGGTTTTAACGAGCAGGGCTGAGGGCCAGGAACTGACAAAAGTAAAGGAACTCTGGCTGGATTAAAAGGGACTCTCTCTTGCTCAGTTGTTGTGGAACTGTATGGTGAAAGTAGGTGGACACATAGGGCCCTGCTGGAGTGTCTGAAGAAGTTAAGCCTTTAGGTAAGGTAGGCATGTGCATAGACTGTTGTTTAAAAATCCTTTGCTCTCCCCCTCCCCCAAACTCCATGCTTTGTTCCTACTGCTAAGCAAACAGTTCAGGAAGGCTGTCTTGTCACTATAAAAGCTACTGGTTACAGACTCCCTAAGGGAAGAATCACAGGTACCAAAAACAGTCAGACCTGATGGGAAAGAAAGATTGATGCACAGTATACCAAAGCCTGGGGCTTCATATAAGACTGGGAGAACTGAGGAATTCCATGCTAGGAATGGAAAATGCACAGGTACTCAGACCTGAGGGGGTGCACTCAGAGAGACCAGAAAGGGAACAGAGGTACATCTAGTCCTACAACCATGACATTCCGTTCCCAGTATTTCATCAAACATGATTTTCTGATTATTCTGACTCATAATATTAAGAGTGGAAATTTCCCAGCACAGACTTCATTGCTAGAAACAGGGTAAATGAACATTATCAGAAATGATAATTCACTGTACATTTTGTGTATTGCCCCTTCAATTTCTTGCTTTAGATACAGACACTGATATTGGACTGATGTGAAGTTTCCTAATTTTGCATATCTTATGCAACCTTTATTATCTTCAAATTGTTGCATTTTAAACATTTGCTTATATCAGTGGTTCCCAAACTGGGATTCGAGAACCCCTGGGGGTTCATGAAATGTTATAGGGGGTTCTCGGGGGGGAGGGGGCGGGAATTCCCTAATGGCGAATGTAGTGATCTCGGGCAGCATGGGGCCAGCAGCCCCGGAGCCCCTGGACTTCCAAGAGCTAAGCAGATCAAAGCAAGCATATCTATCACACTGAGGAGATTTAAACTTCAAGACTCCTTATAAGAAAGGGAGGTGGATATTTTTTGCTGTTTTTAAAATTAAATAGGCAGCTAGTATTGTTTTTGAAATTATGATGAAGAACAAGTTTAAGCTTTGTTGACTGGACTGCTCAAGACCTGAATGCTTGTGTAGGAGGAACTCTTTGAGTTGGCTTCTTAAATACCTTCATGCTGTTTCACATCTGATACTCCTTGATGAAACATGGGAGCCTTGTCTTATAACAGGCTTATTCAAAGTGATATAAGCTACGAAAGTGACATCTTGGAAGAGTGTTGCCGTTTTCATAATGTAATAATACTGTAATGATAAATAATTATAAATAGTGTGTAATAAGCATGTCATAAAAACAAATTTTATATTTCCAAGATCACTACTTTGAAATATTCATTTTTAGGAGGGGATTTGCGAGACTTGACATTTTAGTGAAAGGGGTTCACAGGTTGTTAAAGTTTGGGAACCACTGGATTATATGCATTATTAAAGCATTACGTTTCTTCCTATTTGGCTTGCAGTCAGGTCCCTTCAGGCAATAAGCTGTTCAGATCTCATAAACTAAAGTAGGGTCACACTAAGTCAGTGAGAACCCAGGTGTTACAAAATATACTGGTGGTGATTCAGTAGGTGGCACTCTTTCCTTTTGAGTTCGTATTGAACCAATGCCCACGATGAGGTTAGGGAGAACTTTTCTGTTGTAGATGCTGACATGTGGGTGAGATATAAATTCTATGTCCAACCAGTTGTGGCCACTGAAAATCCCACAGAGCTTTTCTTAGAGAGCATTGTTGTTAGCAAAGTACTAGGTTAAATTTCAACTGTGTGTTCCAGATACTTTCCCAGCTTCTATGCCAGCTTCCCTGACACAGACACTCTGTGTCAGAATGCCTAACAGAAAGGAAGGAGGCTGTGGCACAAGGTATCTATAACCTCTCCTCTGCTTGGGGGAGGGAGGGAATTCTTCCTCTGGTGTAGGGAGAATAAGGGTGCAATAAGGTGCAAAGCAGGTTTGAATCTGACCCAGATATTGACAGCCTGATTACCTAAAATTCCCCTGGAGTTTCAAGTGAATGAAGTTTTCATTGCTTTCTGTCCTAAACTGTTCCGTGGTGTCGCCATGCACTATTTAAAGGCTGCTGTCGTCCACTGCAAAGTTTTAAAGCTCACCGAGTGCTCTATAGAAGCTTTGGATGAAACGTGCTGCAGAAACATCCGCTCTATTTCTTTTTCCCATTAAAAAATCTCATAGACCAATGGTTCTCTAGCTTTTTCATGCTGTGGATCATTTTGTATGTAAATGGTTCACTCAGAGACCCACCTGCCCTCTCTACTCTCCATCCAACACTACATGGCTCTCAAAATATATAATTCTGTAAACCACCAGGCATGGCTCTGTAAACCACTGGTGATTCATAGATCATAGTCTGAGAGCTGCTGTGTTAGGCTACTGTCAGAGGAAAGGAAATTAAACACAGAAAGCTGTTAAAATGACAAACTGAGTAATGCTGTTACAGCGTACTTGTCTTATCCCCATGGTTGAAAGTTCCTCTCAGGTTCTCCAACCTTTTAGTAATAAATATGTTCTATTATTAAGAAAATGAAGCAAAGGATCATTCTTGAGAAACAGTGAGTTGTTAGCAACACAAATAATAAGACATACATGACTCAGTACAATACTTATGTTTGTGCTCTTGACAAACACTGAATTATTTTAAGCCCTTTTAAACGAAGTTTGCCAAAAGACCATTTCTTTTCACATTTTCCATTTCCAAAATACCAAATTTCCATTTCCCAAATGCAACCACACTGCCTCCTTGTTTTGTTAACATTGGGCTGCATCAGTGAGAGACAGCTGTGAAATAATCAACAAAGTCTAGAGTGATTATTTGAAAGCATGGTGAATGAGAAGAACCCAAGGGCAGAACTAAGAACATGTAAGTCTGTTCACTGATATTCTTAAGAAAGAGAAAATGCCAGATGGATGGCGTAAAAGTTTTGAGGTGTCCATTTTTAAACATAAGGGTGTTAAACTGATATCACATGCTATGCAAGTATGAAAGAAGATTACTGAAAAGCATCCGCATAGAACAGTTGAAATTTGGAAGGGTGAGTATGGATTTTTGCTGGTAAGGAGTACAGTTGACATCATATTTGCTCTACAAATCCTCATGGAGAAGTTCAGAGGAAAGAGAAAGCAACTGAGCATGGTTCTATGTTGACCATGAGAAGGCATATGGTCATGTACCAAGAGAATTAGTTTGGTGGAGTTTGCAAAGCAGAGGTGTGCCCGAAGGATATGACTATCTTATCCAGGATATGTATGATGGAGTGACTACTACAATCAAAACCAAATGGGGTTACAGCAGACAATTTCCAGTAGATGTTGGCCTGCATCAGGGGTCATTGTTAAGCCCTTTTTTGTTTGATGTGATAAATGAGAATACATGAAGGGACCCACCTTGCAACATGCTGTTTGCTGATGACTTAGTGATGTGTGCAGAAGATTGTGAGACCTTACAAACCAACTTGAACAATGCCAACATAGTTTTGAGCAGGCAGAATTTAGAGTGAGTGTTGATAAGACTGAGGCTTTGATAATTGAGGGAGAAGGACCTACCATAAAGAATATCACAGGCAGAGAGCATAGAAGTGTGAAAGAACTTGTATGCATTCGATAATAGTTGCTGACAATGGTGCCCTTTTGAATGATGCCTGGCATCATTATCAAAGCTGCTTGATGCAAATGGTGGGAGCTGACCCCAGTCCTCTGTGATAAAAAGATGCCAATAAAGTTAAAAGGTAGAGTCTATCAAACTGTAATTTGACCCATCCTAATGTATGAAACAGAGAGATTATCAGCCACAAGAAAATAGATCAGTAAGCTGTCCACTACAGAAATGAAGATGAGATGGGCAAATGGTTGGACACTCTGTGATAGGAAATGAAATGAGGTTGTGAGGGGCCTAATGTGTGTTGCTCCAATTGACGATAAGTTGAGGGAGGCTACACTAGGTTGGTATGGACATGTTCAGCAGAGACCTGAGAATTAAATTGGTAGACTAGCTCTTGCAGTGATCATGAACAGAAGATGACCAAGAGGGAGGCCAAAGACTCAGTAGATGGACTGGATACCAGTGGTCCTTAGAGAGACCAATTTGCATGACACCCAGGCTTACAATTATGAGTTTTGAGAGAAGGCTATAAAAGTCACTGACCCCAAATAGGAAAGTGGCAAGAAAGAAGGAGAAAAAGATTTTGTGAGTGGTTGGTTGGATCTGTTTTAATTTTTAGACAGACTAGATAAGTTTAAAGAACCCCCAAAAGATAACAGAACAGCAACCCATAACAATGTTAACCCTAGAAAGAAAAAGAAAGTGACACAAATGAGGTTGTAACCAACAACCTTATTGTAATAATGAATGATGCCGCAATCCCCTATCTCCACAACAGTATTTCACAGTCCCTCCATTTCGATGGAGATCAGGCAGTCCCTATTATCCTATCACTAGTACAGATACCATGGTGGTGATGTGTATGCATGAGTAGGGCATAGGAGGATGTCCAGGACTGCACCAGCCAAGTCTCCATGGTATTAACTCTGAGTGTTAGTATCACAGGCTGACTGTCTGAGCCTACAAGGCAGTATCACAATATCAGCTGTCAAAATTGCTATCATCATACTACCTTGGCATTAGTCATAAAAGGCCAGATTGTGGACCATACTATGGCTGCTTTGCACAGCTCTGGCAATGCTCTTGGTGGGACTGGAGAGTCTTCAGATGGCATAGGAGTCAGTACCTTCCTGGGTTCCAGTACAAGGGCATTCCAAGGTACATATGGGCATGGCCAGGGTATCACTATACCCAGCAAACCCTAGCTGCTGAAAGAACCCCTCCTAGATATCAGTAGCTGGGCATAAATTAAGAACCCCTAAAATTACAATGATTTATGCCAGGAGGCAGAGCAGTCCCCAGATACCTCCATCAAAAGAGCATAAAGGTAGCACAATCATTTTTGCCCTCTGGCTTCCTCTTGTGACAAGCACAGCTTGGCCAGACTGTGAAAGATTTCACCAAAAGGACAAAATCCTGCTCTCAGTTATGTTGATGGTAAAACTTCTCTTGAACATCTATCTAGGTACTTGTATCATTCCCATCCCCATAGTATCATAGCTCTGCTTAGTACGTGGGTGTTATTGACTATAATGGAATAAAAAATCAGGCCTTACAAAAACCACACAAAATGTGGCATAGTACAAGTACTCACTTTTTAATTTAACTGAAGATGGGGCATTATAGCTAGTATTACTTTCCTCATCTTTATTTGTTTGTTTTATTTACATAGTTTAGTGCAGTTGGTGAACCTGGGGCCTTTTGATGATTCATTTTAATGTATTTAGCACAGGCTAGCACATGGACTGGCCTCAATATAAATCATCAGTACAGTGAGTAGCTATGGATCTACACCCAATAGGTCGCCAATGGTGGCAGATTAACAAATTTCAATATTGTATAATGTGAAAAAAAAATGCCAATATTGTATAATGTGAAAAAAAAATGCCCTGAAAAATTCTGTTTCACTGAAAATGCATTGTTTGGTGGTAAAGGCCGCACTTTAAAAAAAGCACTTAAGCACATGCTTAACTTTAAAAATATGAATAGTCACACTGCTTAAAATGAAGCACATGCTTAAGTGCTTTGTTGAATTAGGGCCACAATGAGTGTATGTATTAGTATATCTGAATTTAATGTAAAATTGCTTTATCCCAATCCTACTATTCTGTTAATGTATTACAGATTTATGGTACACACCAAAATGCCATTCTCCAGAATTAGATAGCTGAAGTAATCTACAGAATGTTTAGATCTACATCCAAACCATATACCTATGGTACTCAGTCTATTTTACTAAAATGGATATTATTCCCCTTAAGGAAATGTAATATCACCCATCGATGTGGGATCTAGTGACAAAAAGTCATGTCTGCTGCGATTCCAAGGCCCAACAGAATGAGTTTCGAGTGCAGTTCTAGTGCTAATTACTTTTTTACTTTTAGGAGCTCATGTTACTTTTAAAAAATAGATAGCTAAATACTATGGTAATTGTGGCTTAAACCTCCCCCCCCCCCCCAACATAAAAACAATATTTTTCATTTAAATTGTTTTGCTTCAGTCAACTTTCTTTACTCAATAGCAACCAAAGACCCTTGACTTCATTTATATTTCAAAGCGTAGTCACTATTTGACATCTGTTTTGCTGGAAGTTTAAACATCTTTGCTGACTTTGTGAATTTATAAAAATGTTTAAAGACAAATCAGTAAAGCGCAGTTTCATCGAGGCAGGTACTATCATGTCAGTTTGAGGTAATCATGGCTACGTCTGCCTATATGTTTCTAATGCCATTTGATAGGTGTCATTGATTTTTATGAAACTCTTTGAGGAACTTTCTTTAGACTGTGTTTGGAATTACTGTACATATCTCTTTCCTGGCCTCCGGCTGAATCTTATGATGTAAATAGGTTCATATGTCTGGGATGGAGAGGGATAAGGTGTGTATTACTAGAGCCAATACATCAAAGGGGTGTGCATGGTTTCAACCAAAATTAAGAACAGGAGCGTCCTATACGTATAGACACTCCTGTGTTCTATTTCTTTAGATCAGGAATGTGTAGAGGAAAACTTTCCAAAGAATTATTTAAAGTAGTTTAACAAAAGCTAGTGTATCCAACCTGAAATTACAGAAAATATTTAGTAGGAGGGACATAATTGCTCACCAGACAATGTTAGAAACATTTCATTATATGCAAACCCACTGATATGAAGATATTTGAATTAGTTGAATGTTGATTGCAAATGTCAACATTTATTTATTACCAAAATATATTTATATATTTAACAAAATAACATTTATTAACAATGAAACAGAATGTTTTAAATAACTTTTCAATATACCAGGATACATATTATTTTTAAAAAATTATTGCATCTGTAACATAAATGTTGAGAGCATACTGTATTATAGTAACCTTTCAGTGCAGCATGTCAGGGGCCAACCACTTTCAACCCCAAGTGACTTTAATGTTGGTTGAGTATATTGAGCATTTCAGGTCTGCAATAGACCAAATTCACCACTGGTGTAAAAAGGGCACAAAACTATTGGTTTCAAGTGAGTTGCACCTGATTATGCAGTTGCTGACATTGCTCACAATAACTGATATTTTTGCTTGGGTGAGGCCCAGATGGAAGTACTCTGGTGTCTGAATGGAGAGTATTCAGAGGGCAATGTAGAGAAGCGTACGGCACTGCCATTCAGAGGTGACAGAAACTTGGCCTATTGATATTTGCTTCACATCTTGACTTGAAAGGAAGAAAGAGCAGAGTCATGATTACAAAAACAGGCATGTGTATATTTGTACATCACATCTGTGATTACCTCAGAATCTCAATTTTCATTTAAAAAGAAAAAAAATCAGTTTTTTGCTCCCATGCCCTCCTGGTTGTGGGGGAAAAAAGCCCACATGTAACCAGTGCAGTGATGTCTGCAGACAGCCTGAAACAACAGCTTTGAGAGGTGAGGACGGCCCTGTCTGTGCATCTCAATGGAATGGTAACTCCAAGAACCAGTGTTCTGGGAGGGCTCTGTAACCTCACCCCAAAAGAGCACTCTGTGCATGGCAGAAGAGTGCAGCGTACCCAGTCTACTCACCCAAGAAGATAACCTACTGAGGTCCCCTGCTGCTGCCTCTGGGAGCAGAAAGGGACACATGCTTCTGCCTCTCTGAGAGAGTAAAGGGCCCCAGCTGCAGCCGCTCCAGTGGGCAGGGAGTGGGAGAACAGCCACAGATACAGAGCCATGTGGGCCTGTCATGGCCTGGGTTGCCTTAATCAGCCCTGCTCAAAGAATCACAGTTCAGTCCCTGCTTCCCTTGCTCAGGATGGAAGTAATGTAATCTACACTAGCCCTATATCTGCCTCAGCTTACTTAGCTCTGTGCATTGGTTTGGCTGTGCTGGCTGGTCCATTTGCCGAGGTTGGAGACTTGACTCTGCCCTTTCCTTGCCCCAAACTGCCTACTGTCCATGTACTTGTATGGGGTGGAGCATAGTGGCCCCACAACAGCCTGCTTTCCCCCCATACACAGACTGCTGATGTGGGTGGTCTATGCAGTGGAATAAGAAAGCACCTTTTATCCACTTTCTCCTCTGTTTGAGCACATAAGGCAGCTCATAAGTGAGCCCCGTGTGGCCACCAAATCAAGCAAGTTCAGCTATGAAGAGCCAGTATACATATATACCAGGGTGTCACTTATCTGTTCTATGTTTCAGCCAGTCGTACTTGCTGTCCACTGTCAAGTTATCCAGTGTAAATGATATTACGTTGATTTTAGATGTGGCTATCACAATCTACATATTCTTACTACATGGTAAGTAGTATAATAAGTGGTATAACAAGAGCGTCAAAGTAACTCCATTTTGCATAGTGGAATTGCTACGTGACATCTGAAATGGAATGACATTTTCTGAAGCAACTAGGCAAACAACTCATGTCATGCTTATATTAGTAGAAACTGAAAATCCTAAAATAATATATAAAAGAATGTAAAGTGTGGAAGCTGATAAACAATGTAGAGCAAAACAATTTTCCTCCAACTATTGACAGCATATTGTTAAAAATAACTGGTAAGCCTGTGATATACAAGAGGTCAAACTAGATTATCTGGTTAGGGTCTGGCTTTAAACTCTAAGTATTGTTTAATTCTTCTGTATACTGTATTGGTGATGTCTCACTTCGCTGTATACAACAGAGATGATCCAAAACCCTTTGAATGTCTTTTTTTTTTCTGCATTAGTGGGATAAGGCCCAGTATTAGGTACTTAAGAGAAGCAACAAAAATGGTGATAGGAGTTAGATAGTATAATTAATTTAGAAACATTACGAGAACTTGACTTACAGTGATGTATACAGACGTTATGAAAATCTTCCTAATGGTAAGAGTAAAAGCAGTGGATAAATGTGAGATATAATTGATGCATATATTCAAAAAGAGATTAGCTAACACACTCAGGGGACTGGTGTGAGGGATTACTCACACTAAAAACAGACAGTGGACTTGTCAACTGTCTAGTGTCTTTGAGCCATCATTCAGTCGCCATTCAAGGAAAAAAGACTGATTTTCTTTCAATTTGTTGTCTTACCTTCCATTCCAGGAACTGACCTGCAATTTTTATATGCAATATAAAATCATCTTAGAAGAAAACCTAAACAATGGATGTCCTCTTGTTTTCTGTCTCCAACAAATGCTAGTTAGGTCATGGATTTTTTTAAAATTAAAATGCTGAGCTTTCATTTGTATGTTCTGTGTGTGTTTCCATTAATTTTGTTTACAGCAATCTTAACTGTGTGCCTTTGTTAGTCAGCAATAGAGTACTTTGCTCCTATTTTCAATGAAAACTTTAATTGTATTTTCCTCCCCCTATTTAAGGTGGGTTTTTCCCATTACAGGGCTGTATGTCACCATTCTCTCCCTTATCATCAGTTGCTTCTCTTCTTCATTTTGTACTGGAAGGCTCATGATTCTGAGCCTTTCAGCAGCCTGATTAATTCTTCTGTCTGGCTGCACTTTCAGTTCTGTGCATCTAGCTATCCAACTCATTCCATGCTGTTGAAAATTCTGTACAATTGCAGATGTTTTGAAGACTCTACACTTTTTTGACTCTACACTTCATTTCTCAACAGGGGAACAACTATATCAGTGATACTCAGACCTTAGTAATTCAGGAGTCAAATTAGCAATCAACATTACCCAAAAGAGCCACAGTAGTGTGAAATCATTGTTTCATTTACTATAATACTCTATATTCATATTTAAACAGTATGATAGGGGTAATATTTAGTGTGTATATATAAAAATTATTCTCACAGCAAGTATTATTGTTTTATCTACTACAACTGGTTAATAAATTAGTAAAAGAATCCTGATTGGTTAATAACTTAGACTGGTTAATAATTAAATCACACAGCATTTTAATATCATGTGCTGCAAAGAGCCTCAGGAGACACATTTAAGAGCCACTTGCAGCTTGCAAGCCTCAGAATAAGTATCACTGAAGTATATCATTTAAGAAAACTCACTTGCACTTTGGAGTGGATACTTTCTGAACAAGCATACATGTTGTGTTGCTTTAGTGATGAGTGAACCATTAAAGGAGAAATAAGACCCCCCTGATCCTTTGACTATTTCTAGAACTGGACACAGTTACTAATAATGACACTTAGCACTTACATAAGGATTTATGTGTTCAAAGCTTGTCAAGTGTAAAGGCCATGTCGGCCATCCTTCTTTGGGAGGTAGGGCTCCAGAGCCCAGCTGCCTTAAACCCTGAAACCAGTGCCTCAGCACTCCCAAGATACCTATTTGCTTATCCACATTCCCGCAGACATCCACCTTGTGATGGGTGCTCTGAGCTTCTCAATTAACGCCTTCAGGGACAATGTGGCAGGCAAGCAAGGAACACAGACTTAGCCAAGGAATTTCTTAACCACAGTCACTTTTACGCTTAAGAAAACACTGGAGAGTTACACATCTTTGCAAAATAACAAACAGTCCTAAAATGCAGCCTTAATCTGATCTCATCCCTTTTGTGAGTCTGATGTCTAATCAGTGTTTCAGGCGAGGCAGAATCTCTCCTGCCTTCTCTTTCTCCAGCCTAGTCTTCTGGCATGTGGTGGTAGACAGTCCACCTTCTCAGAGAGCACCCCTTATTAAACACAGTCTCTTCCCTCTTTTGCCATGTGCCCAGGCTGGGAAATCCCAGCCTCCAGCAATGTGAGGCCCATGTGAAGAAAACCGTTGTTCCCTGAGGTGTACCAGTCATTCAAAGTTGATGGCTCTCTCATTGATAGTACTCTACGAGGTGTCCCATGCCCCTTACTGGCAGGGTATATCCCTCTGTCACATGAACCTCTTTGAATGTTCTAATATATTCAATTAATCTTTTTTGCACACTTTTTTATTTCCATGTGCCTTTCCATTCTGGGTGCTGGTCAGAACTAGAACCTGTACTGAAATCACCCAAGAAAGGCTATTGCTGTAGAATGTTTTGCCTGATAGCTGAACATCCCAGAAATCTTGAGAGAACCCATCCTCATAGATTATCAAGCATGATGTGCAGATTCATGTGGTTTGGGTAGGTCATGTTACTTATTGTTTCACACCCCCTCATATGTACACTACAGTATGTACCATGGCCTACCCAAATATGTGTCCTTATATACGTATGTGTATATGTATGCCTTGCAACTTACTTAAATGCAAACAGCTTCCATATGAGTGGCGCACATAATAAAGAGCTAGGATGATGTCCTGCCCACTCAGCATGCATAGCATGCCTTTAATGATAGTGTAACTGGCTGATTGTACCTATAGAACCAAATAGGCAGATTTTCAGCATTCATTTCATGTCTGTTAACTCACTTGGAAATAAAGTCAGTTTCTGGATTACACAACTATACAAGGTGAGGAAAATGACTTGCTAACTGACTATCTAGCCCAATTGTCCTTTTTTTTTTTTTTATATGGATGGCACTACATTAATTAATTTAACTACTAGCTCCTTTACTGGGCTCTATAAGACTTCTGCAAACATGCAACAAAATACTGTTTTAAGGTAGAATAATTCCCTTATTGTACAATTATATAGGTTTTTTTTGTGTACAAAGGTTGTAAATAGGATCATTTTATTATATGTAGCTTACTGAAAATAGCAGAATCCCTACCCCTCTGCCAAACATAACTAAAGAAAACCAGTACTTATAACACCTATAATCTTCAGCACATTGAAGAAGATGAAAAGGAGCTCTTTTTTTTAAAGCTGACTTCACTTTTTGCCCACCATTTCTCTTGTTGACTTGAACAGCTCCTTTCATCACACTTTTGAGTAACAGATTAAAATGGCTCTTGATGTATAGCCTGGGCTCTGCTTGTAGACTCAGAACTTTCAGTGTGATTCTCTTAGGAATGTAGAGGTTTTTTTATTTTCAAGTCACTGGGTATCTTGGGTCACGATTATGAAATTGCAGGTTGACATATGTATTTCAGTGCACGGTCCATAGCGTATTATCGATGTCATGGGGAAAAATGCAGGTGGCCTATTCTCTCTCATTGAAACTAATCTCAAGAGGTTGGTCCAATTACAGATGTTCTCCAAGGCCTGTTTTGTTAATACTGAAGATTCAGTACCAGGCATAATTTGAAGTTTCTGGTTGTCTGCATACATGAGAGAAAGCACAGCCTACATAAATTTGATCTTCAAATTTTCACTCATAAGCCTCTTGGCTTCCATTCCTCCAGAAAAATCTGTGTGCCTAACAGTGCTTTCTCAAGATATGCTATGCATTCACATATTCATCTTAGTCATTGCCATTCAAGTGTGCATCTTGTGTTCCTTTTGGAGTGGCAGAAAAGTATGTGTGAGTAATATCTCCCCACCCTAGCTCTACATAACATATACTTAACCATTTGATGTTTGTATTGCACAGGTGTTTAAAAATAAAAAGCACACATCTGCTCAAGAAGTCATGTCAGTGATTCAGTACAGTACGCCAATGATGTGGTATGTGTCTATGGTTCATCACTGGAGATAGTGTGACTTTTGGATGAGGTGCAAGGCACAGGCCTTGACTATTTCAGGGCATTAAAGATCAATCTTGAAAGAGAATGTGGTGTTAGCCCTATGTCCTGCCCAGCTAGGAACTTGGAGTTCTTGCAGTTGTATCTCATGTGCAGGACTATAGAAATTCTAAGTATTATCATTGTTATGATTAGTAAAATACCTTGGGAACCTTCCAGATAAAAAGTTCCTATATAAATATAGTATTTTAAAAAATCATAGAGTTTGAAGCCAGACGGGACCATTACATCATCTAGTCTGACCTCCTGTGCATCACAGGCCATTAAATCTCATTCAGCTACCTCGGGGTGGAACCCAATAACTTGTGTTTGACTACAGCATAATTTGTAGGTAGCTCCAGATGGCCTTTCCATGTGGCTGGTGTGAAGAACCTATTCCCCAGTCCTCTCTGACGCTGTGACTCCTACAGGAGCCATCCTGCTGTCTGTAGGTCTCCCCCGTTTGTCAAGGAGCACACTGGTCAAGGAGATACCACTGAGGTGCTAAGTGGTTCTTCCCTCTTTCCATATCAGTCAACCAGCTAATGAGGTTTGCGTATGTAAAGAGCCCTGGAGGCACTGTACAAAATCAGTGTAAAGTAAACACAATTTTAAAAGCTAAATGAAATAAACTCCCAATTCAATTGTCTGCTTTCTAGATGATAATTTCCAGTTTACCAAATATATATCTATTGAGGCTGGTGAGCTGCTTGGGAGCAGGGGGTGGGAATACTGTATTTCTATGATACTCATTCTGACAGGCAGATTCATGACACTGCTAAGCTTGAGAGATGACACCACTAGCCCACTAAAAATTCTTTCCATAGATAGATATTACTGCATAGGGAAAGACATAAGATACCCACCCACAGCTCCTTCCAATCTTCAAAGCAGCTTTTCTTTTCCAAAACATTTCTAATTGGTAATTCTATTAGATTGACAGGATCCAGGATTTGTAGTTACTCCAGGGGTGAGGTGAGGGCCCCAGCTTGGGGTGTGGTCTCTGGGGTGGGGCTGGGGATGAGGAGTTTGGGGTATAGGAGGGTGCTCCAGGGTGGGATCAAGGGGTTCGGAGGGCAAGAAGTGGATAAGGGCAGGGGTTTGGGGTGCAGGAAGGGGTTCAGGCTCTGGCTGGGGGTGCGGGCTGAGGATGAGAAGTTTGGGGTGCAGGACGGTGCTTTGGGCTGAGATCGAGGGGCTTGGAGGGCAGGAGAGGGATCAGGGCTGGAGCAGGGGGTTGGGGTGTGTGGGGAATCTCAGGGGTAGGGTGACCAGATGGTCCCAATTTTATAGGGACCATCCCAATATTCGGGGCTTTGTCTTATATGATTGCCTATTTCCCGCCATCCTCTGTCCTGATTTTTTACACTTCCTGTCTGGTCACCCTACTCCGGGGTGCAAGCTCCAGGCGGTACTTACCTCAAGCAGCTTCCAGAAGCAGTGGCATGTCCCTTCTCCGGCACCTACGCAGAGCCATGGCTAGGCAGCTCTGCGCACAGTCCCATCTGCAGGCACCACCCCTGCAGCTCCCATTGGCCACAGTTCACAGCCAATGGGAACTGCGGGGACAGCACTTGGGGCAGGGGCAATGTGCAGAGTGGAGCCCCTAGCTGCCCCTACACGTAGGAGCCAGAGGGGGGCCATGCTGCTACTTCCGGGAGCCGCGTGGAGCGGCTCCCAACCCTGCTCCCCCGTTGGAGAGCCAGAGCAGGGCAAGCCACAGACCCCGCTCCGCAGCGGGAGCTTTGAAGGCTAGATTAAAACTGCTGGTGGGCTGAATCCAGCCTGCGGGCCATAGTTTGCCCACCCCTACTCTAACATCAGACTGCTTGGCCAGAATCTGGGGGCATCTCCACTGCACAAAATAAAGGATTGGACCTATAATTCTAAACGATGGGTCGTCTATTCTGCTATCTTTCCCCAAATACACAAAGATTTTTTTTTCAGTCTGTCATTCAAAAAACAGTTTGCTCAGTTCATTTTGGCAACTGCTACCTCTGTTCTCCAGCCAGCTACACCTTCCGCCAGGGATTTTTCAGTAAACATACCAGATGCCATTCAGGTGTTTTTCTACCTGTGTCAAACCATGTGCCAAGGAATGCATTTTTTGTTTTATGCCAAAATCCTAATAATCTAATGAAAATATCATCTAAATCAGGTGTTATGTTTGAATAGATGGACTCATAAAATTGACCTAAATTCAACAGATAATTTAAGTATGTCCTCTTCTGTACCTGATCTCCCTGTTTTCTGGCCAAGCCTACTCAATACTGAGATTCTTTTCTGAGGTGCTGAGCTCTATGAATGTCCACTGAGTTGAGGGCATTCAGCACCTTGGAGGATCAGGCCCACAGTCCTAAAAAGCAGTTGCAGATCCACCTGTGTGGCAGTGATCTATACTTAAACCTTGTCAATGCTGACACCTCTACTGGGTTAAGAAAAATCTGAATATATCATCAAATTGGGGCAATTAATTCATCACCTGGAACAATTAAATCATGTTAGCAGGTTCAAGGAATGCTTCTGCATAGTTTAATATTCTCAACCCTGTTTAGAGTCTTAACTGAAAGTGACAGTGGCATCTCCCAGAGGTCCATTTGGCTTATATACACAATAAATAACCTGCTGACCTTGATGCTTGCTTAGGGTGATTGTCAATTTGAAGTATCACAGAGGAAAATAAACAGTTGCTAGTTAATTTACCATACTTACAGTTTTGAGTATTTGTTCACATCTCATACACAGAATAGGGCTTTTACCTACTAGTGATGATCCTTTGCTGTGTGTTTTTCATAACAAATGGACTTGATCACTGCAAATTATGCTTGCTGATATCACAGGCACCTTGTTGCATAAATGTAGTTGAATCAGCAAGATATATCTAGACAGAAAAATATCCCAAACAAATTTAGGATGACCATCTCTTCCCAGCTGTTGCATATTTTATTGTCTTTACATGCTGCATTCTGTACCAATAAAATGTTATTCTCTGGTGTTCTTTATTCTTCACAGATAAATATATACCGACTCTCGATATTTGAATAAGTTACAGAACATTTTTGCTTATGTTCTTGGCTCCCTGATACACTTTTTTCTTTCTCTTTTATTGAGGATAGCATTTCCATAGCAAGTTTTACTCCTTGGATTAGGCTTGATGTGTTCGTGAGCCGCTGGTATAGTGACTATGAAACATATATTCCCCAGAACCATTTGGACCTGGGGCTTGTGATTATATCCTGTGCAATCACACCTCCATTTTTGTACCTTCAATAGGTCTGAATGCAACACTGAGCCTGCCATGATTTGCACTCGCAGCTCAGGTCATTTATGATTTAATCCAAAAATGATTAATGTTAATGGGGAAAAAACATTGATTTCAATGAACTTTGGACAAGGCCCATCGTTTTCTAGGTTTTTAGATGTCTATGATTTGCAGGCACGCCCAGGCAGGTAGATATCAAAATGGCCGATACCTCAGGCAAAAACCAGGCAAAGCTGCATCTACAGTGCAGGTCATTTAGAGTTCTAAGTAGCTGATTTGCTAGCATAATCTAGTAGATAAACATTCAAATGAAATAAATTGCAGGCAATTTATTTTGGAACAAAATTGAACCCACTGTGACTTGTTCTTGTAATTTATAAGTAGAAGTCTGAATGATGAGTTTTCAAAATCTGGCCATTACATTTTATAGTTCATGTTTATGGTATTTGAAATGCCAAATCAAAATTATTTTCTTTAATTTACTTTATTCTCAGTAGGTTTTGCTTAGATTTATGGATTACCTTGGATTAATTGCCATATAGCATTCTGATTTTATAGTGTAATTGGGTGTGTCTAAGTGCATTCCATTTTATTATTTGCTTCAGGGTATATTTTGTATGACCTGCACAATATAAAATACATTTGTTGTTATATTTTATATAATGTCAGAGAAAGCACAAACAGCTGGATTTAAGTTTCTAGGTTTATAGGTTCTGTTGCTAGAAAACTTTGGAGGACAAATCGGCTTATTTTCAATTTTCTCCATCAGTCTCAGTCTTTCTTTGTCAATTTAATCTGTGAACCAGAGTCAGTATTTATTTTCAGTCAGTATGCAGTGAACTGCCCATGCTATACGATGATATAAACATGTACAGCTCTATCTGAATTTCTAACATTCCCATCCCATAGCATCTAGATGCTGATTCATGATTAGGAATCAATGCATATTCCATCCAAATCAAGGCTAATATTCTCTGTCCTTCCATTGTATTGTCTATTGGGGTTAGTGTCTTCCAGGAGAGTGCTAGGCTCTTCTTACATACTGTCACATGTAGATGCCTTACTGAAAAGGCTCTGTGTCTAAGGGAGAGCTACACTTGTCTGACACACTATAGCTGGTGAAACCTGGGTTTTCTCAGCAGAGTTCCATAACTCTAGAACTCCCTACCAATGAAGCCTTAAATTGCAAGGTAGAATGCTATTGCATGGACTCCATCCAGAGCTATTAATGGTGTTTAGTGCAGCTGGTAAACTGAAGCCAAGACTCTGCCATCCTTTTAATTCTGTGCATCCTTGCCTGAAGTTAAATGCCCCACAAGTGGCTCCTTTTGAGAAAAGTGTCTAAAAGACTCCTCACCCCTGGCTAGCAGACGGAGGACCTTAAAGCTCTTGTATACACACCAGTTTTTTCACTGCACAGATAACATGTTTTCACTGCGACCAGGCAGCGATTGAGTCTGTTGCCCTATTCTTTTTACAAAGGGTTCTTCCTTTTCTATTTGTGGCAGGGAGCCTTTAGCCCCTTATACTGTGCAGCATTATGGGAAAAAGAAGCATCCACACACTGCCAGTGTGAAGAAAAGTCTGTACATCAATCTATCTATCTAAAAAGAGACCTGGAAGTTAGAAGTTCACATCATCTCTTTAGCCTCTATGGGAGCCACAAGACTATCTGTAATGGGGCACAACTCACTCAGCAGCGCCTCCTGCTGGCTGCCTGGGAATTAGCTCTTTTTACCAGCCCCAGAGCGCCCTCTGCTGGTGTCTCGCCATCACTGGCCCCCATGTCCCTCCCAGACCCCGTTGCTCTTTTACCTGGGGTGCTGCCCCTCTGCAGGGAACCCCGCACCCTCTATCCCCACCTTGCCTCAGCGTATGGGCTACTGCCAGTCACCATCTAGCCCCTTTTCACTGGGGCCGACTGCAGTCTGTATAAGCCAGTCATCATAGGCAAGGGGGGGTTTGGACTTGCTGACTCTGCCTATCCTTGGGCTGCCCTGTTGCAAGCCCAGTACCTGTCTTAGGCCATCTACCAGGCCTGCAGCCTAGGGGTTTTCCAGTCTGGAGCTCCTCTAGCCTTCCCAGCCCTGCTTCACCTCAGGTACCCTGGTACACTCCCCAGCAGCCAGTCCCATCTCTCTCCACAGCTAGAGGAGACTCTGTGTGCTCCTGGCCCGCTGCCCTCTTATAAGGGCCAGCTGGGCCCTGATTAAGCCAGCCATGGCCCCTGGTTGAGGCTGCTTCTCCCAATCAACCCTGCTTTTCCTTCCCTGCCACAGCCCTCTCCCAGGGTGGATTTCAAGCCCTTTAGAGCAGAAGCGGGTAACCACCCTGCTACAGGAAGGAGAGGTCAGTGTGCTCAGGCTGCCCTGCTGGCTGGAGCTCTCTCCCTTCCCGGGCTGCTGCTGTTTGGAGCTCCCTCCCTCTCTTCCTGGGCTGTTGCTCTCTGCCTCCCTCCCTGGAAGGCCACTGCTGGCTGGGACCCCTTCTGGGAGCCACTGCTGCTGTTGCTGCTGTGGGGAGGGAGGGCCTTGCCGGCCTGTTCCCCCGTCCCTACCCCTCTGGAGGGAGGAGAAGCAAGGACCCCACCACCGTCACCACCACCGTTGTCACCCCTTCTGCTTGGGCCCTCACCTGGCTGGCTGCCGCCCGCTTGCTGCTGCTCCTGAGCTTGCTGCCTCGTCGAGGAGGAGGAAGACCACTGCAAGGAATTGTGGAGGGGGTCGGTTATTGGACAGAGTGACTTTAACAGCTGTGCTCTTGGGGTGGTGGTAGCCTTTTGCTGCTGTGGGGGGCCGGGGGAGAGGCATGGAGCTCTCCCCTAGTCCTGCTCCCCCCTGCCACATCTTCCTTCACCACCACTGCCCCTTTTTGCCACCGCCCCCTCCACCAACCCAGCTGACCATCAACGCCTGCTGCTCGCCCCTCAATGGGGCTGCTTGCTTCTTCGCCCACCACCATCCGGGACTGTTTCCAGCAGCGAGCAAGGACTGGAGTGAGCCCCACAAGCGCTCGTGGGTGCACTCCCCCCCTTCTTTTGTTTGGACTTGGGCCCCCCTCCCTCAGTTGTATTTGGGTGGGGGGGTCTCCCCATTACCCCCCAGCCCAGTTTTCTCCTCCCTTCCTCCCGTAGCTCCCTGGAAGATTTTTCCCTGGTTATTTGCCAGTCCCACCCTGGCCCCATCCTAGGTTCCTGGGCTTGTTCGTGCGCCTGCCCTGCCCCACCCCTTGCAAGTTTGTTGCTTTGCTTGCCCTGCCCTTCACCAGGAGTTTGGTTCCCCTCTGCCCTTGTGCTCTACTTGCCCTGCCCTCAGTTGTTTCCTGTTCCCCCTGCTGACCCCTGCCCCACCCAACCCGCAGTTTGGTGTGCCCATGTCCCCTTTCGGAGCACTTATGTCCCCCCCGCTTTTTTAAGTTGTTTACCCTTATCACTGCACCTCCCCTGATGCAACCATAGTCCTTCCCCGTCCAAGTGCAGCCAGAGGAGCCGGCGCCCCGCCCTGCGCCCGTGATTGTCCCCCTCTCCTTTGTTGTCCCCGTGTCCTTCTGTTGTTAGCACCTTCCTCCCCTGCCTGCAGCCTAGCAGGGAGGAGTGGTTGCTTCTTCCCTTCCCCCGGTGCCCCCTTACAGTTCCCCTCCGCCCCCGCTGGCACCGTCCTTCCTGCATACAGTCTAGCAGGGAGGAGTGGTTGGCCCTGTCCCACCTTCCCTATTCCCAATACCCTGTTTGCTGGACCCTCCTCCCCTGCCTGTCGTCTAGTGGGGAAGAGCAGTTGTCCATTGTCCCACACCCAATTTAGGGCCTCCTCCTGCCTCTTTCCACTATGGAGGAGGACCCTGCCTCTGCCCCTGGCCCGGCCCCGCCCCTGCCCCTGCTCCTGCCCCTACTGCTCCCATAGTTCCTCCCCTGCCACCACCCTTGCCTATCCCAGCGGCTACCCTCTTGCCAACCACTAGCTTAGACTCCGCCGCTGCCATGGCTGCCCCTTCCACCGGCAAAAAGGGCCAGGGGAATAAAAAGGGCAAAGGCCCTGCCTGGAAAACAAAACCTCCCATTGGCAGGGCTGCCTTCCCTGCCGTGGCCCCGACATCTGCCGCGGCCCCTTCCTCCCCAGCTGCTCCCTCCACCAGCTCTGGGGGCGCTCCATCTCTAGCCTCCAGAGCGTACGCCCAGGTGGCCGCCGCTGCCCCCCCCCCCCCCGCATGCCGCTGCACCATCTGCCCCAACTGCCGCCTCCAGTACCATTCCTGGCGGCCAGGGACCCTTCCCCTCGCTGACCAGGAGGCATGGCATCCGCTGCCTCCTGGTGTCCGCCTCGCCCCACATTGAAACGTACGTGCGGGCATTGGCAAGGGTGGTAGGGCCCACGGCCATCGTGGTGGCCTCCAAGATCTATAGCAAGGTTGTGTTCTTCCTAGCGTCAGAGGCCACCACTCAGGAGGTGGTAGAGAAGGGCATGGCGGTGGGGGGGCGTGTTTGTTCCTCTAGAACCCCTGGAGGACTTGGGCGTACGGGTGGTATTGACCTCCGTCCCACCCTTCCTGCCCAACGTTGCCCTGTTGCCTGCCCTCTCCACCCTGGGGAAACCCATCTCAATCATCAGCCCTCTCCCGCTGAGCTGCAAGGACCCTGCCCTCCGCCACGTTCTGTCCTTCCGCCAGCAGGTGCAGATTCAAGTGCCACCGGCGACGCGTGGCGAGGTGGCGCTCGAGGGGTCCTTCTTGGTGCCCTATCAGGGGGCCCATTACCGGGTCCACTATTCGACGGGGAGGCCCAGTGCTTTCTCTGCCGGGCGACGGGGTACATCCGGAGGGACTGCCCCCTGGCCCGGCCCGGAGGAGCGTCCGGGACCCCCGAGACCCAGGAGGGCGCCAGCCCTGTCACCGCCAGCGACCCTGGCATCCCGGCTGCCACTACCGCTGCCCCCCCTCCCATGGAGGAGAGGGCGGCAAGACCTCTGCCTGCTGAGGGAGAGGGCTCGCCCCAGGGGGAGGTTTCCCTTCCTCCTGTTGTCCCGCCCTTGCTGCCCCAGCCCCAAAATGATCGCCCTTGCCCCCGGCCCTGCCCCTGCTGACTGGCCCTCCACTTCCACTTCGGAGGGCTGGGTGCTCATCCAGGGGAAGCATGGCGCCCGTAAATCGCGGGCTCAATCCCTCCTCGTTGGAGGAGGCCGCCCGAAAAATGCTGTGGGGGGCTGATGCTGTTACATCTTCTGCCATACCTCTGGATGGAGCTCAGCAGGAGACGCCGGCTATGGCAGCCATGGCAGCAGATGGAGATGTCACTGCCCCCCTTGTTGAGTCCCCTCCCGAGGAGGCCTCTTCAGGAGTTCCCCCGGCCCCTTTGCCATCTGCGCCCCCTGCCGTTGTCGATACCGGGGCTATTACTGCCCTGACTCCTGACGGGGAGGACTCTGGGGCCGCGGAGACTGGATTTACATCCATATTCAAGGAGATCGAGGCCCTGGGTCTGACCCCGGTCACTCAGGGGGAGGACGCCCCCCAGTCAGATGGCCTCGATCTGGGTGGAGGCTCAGTTCCACCACCCCCTCCTCCTTCTCCCTGCCCCTCACTCCCAACTGTAGCCCCCGCTCTGGTCCTGAGGGTGCCCCTGACTCTCCCTATTTGTCCGGCCGCGGATGGCACCTCACCTGAGGCCACCGAGCCCCTAGAGGCAACGGCCGATGCCGAGTGGTCGGGCCCTGAGCCTGTGGGCATGCCCTCTAGCGCCCGGACGGAGTGGTTGGCTTCCCCTCCGGAGGGGGGCCCCACTGAAGTTTCCGTAGTGCCTGACGCCGTGGCTGCGGATGACGTGTTTCTCACAGCTCCTGTGCCCGGCATCGGCGCAGGCCCCTCTCTGACCCCGGTCCCGTTGTTCCCCACTTCTAGCCGAGCGTCTGGACTGTTCCGGTGTTTCTCCCTGCAAGGGAGGGGGCTGGTGCTGAACCAGCTGGTCCTGTCCATGCTCTGGCACCGACTCAACATCCTGAGCCCAGCCCCGAAGATCCTGGCCAGGCTCCAGAGGATGGCTCTGGAGTTCTTCTGGCCGGGGCTGCACTGGGTCTTTGCAGGGGCTCTGAGTATTCCCCTGGAGGAGGGAGGACAGGGCCTGGTTTGCTTGCGCAGCAACAGAGACTTGGTGGGATAACTCACATGACTGGAGTACTGTCATGGATGGATATAAGCTGTTCAGGAAGGACAGGCAGGGCAGAAAAGGTGGGGGAGTTGCACTGTATGTAAGAGATCAGTATGACTGCTCAGAGCTCAAGTATGAAACTGCAGAGAAACCTGAGAGTCTCTGGATTAAGTTTAGAAGTGTGAGCAACAAGGGTGATATCGTGGTGGGAGTCTACTATAGACCACCGGACCAGGGGGATGAGGTGGACGAGGCTTTCTTCCAGCAATTCGCAGAAGTTACTAGATCGCACGCCCTTGTTCTCATGGGAGACTTCAATCACCCTGATATCTGCTGGGAGAACAATACAGTGGTGCACAGACAATCCAGGAAGTTTTTGGAAAATGTAGGGGACAATTTCCTGGTGCAAGTGCTGGAGGAACCAACTAGGGGCAGAGCTCTTCTTGACCTGCTGCTCACATACTGGGAAGAATTGGTAGGGGAAGCAAAAGTGGATGGGAACCTGGGAGGCAGTGACCATGAGATGGTCGAGTTCAGGATCCTGACACAAGGAAGAAAGGAAAGCAGCAGAATACGGACCATGGACTTCAGAAAAGCAGACTTTGACTTCCTCAGGGAACTGATGGGCAAGATCCCCTGGGAGAATAACATGAGGGGGAAAGGAGTCCATGAGAGCTGGCTGTATTTTAAAGAATCTTTATTGAGGTAACAGGGACAAACCATCCCGATGTGTAGAAAGAATAGTAAATATGGCAGGCGACCAGCTTGGCTTAACAGTGAAATCCTTGCTGATCTTAAACACAAAAAAGAAACTTACAAGAAGTGGAAGATTGGACAAATGACCAGGGATGAATATAAAAATATTGCTCGGGCATGCAGGAGTGAAATCAGGAAGGCCAAATCACACCTGGAGTTGCAGCTAGCAAGAGATGTTAAGAGTAACAAGAAGGGTTTCTTCAGGTATGTTAGCAACAAGAAGAAAGTCAAGGAAAGTGTGGGCCCCTTACTGAATGAGGGAGGCAACCTAGAGACAGAGGATGTGGAAAAAGCTAATGTACTCAATGCTTTTTTTCCTCTGTCTTCACAAACAAGGTCAGCTCCCAGACTGCTGCACTAGGCAGCACAGTGTGGGGAGGAGGTGACTAGCCGTCTGTGGAGAAAGAAGTGGTTCTGGACTATTTAGAAAAGCTGGACATGCACAAGTCCATGGGGCCGGATGCGTTGCATCCGAGAATGCTAAAGGAGCTGGCGGATGTGATTGCAGAGCCATTGGCCATTATCTTTGAAAACTCATGGCAATCAGGGGAAGTTCCGGATGACTGGAAAAAGGCTAATGTAGTGCCAATCTTTAAAAAAGGGAAGAAGGAGGATCCAGGGAACTACAGGCCAGTCAGCCTCACCTCAGTCCCTGGAAAAATCATGGAGCAGGTCCTCAAGAAATCAATTCTGAAGCACTTAGAGGAGAGGAAAGTGATCGGGAACAGTCAGCTTGGATTCACCAAGGGCAAGTCATGCCTGACTAATCAAATTGCCTTCTATGACGAGATAACTGGCTCTGTGGATGAAGGGAAAGCAGTGGACGTGTTGTTCCTTGACTTTAGCAAAGCTTTTGACATGGTCTCTCACAGTATTCTTGCCAGCAAGTTAAAGAAGTATGGGCTGGATGAATGGACTATAAGGTGGATAGAAAGCTGGCTAGATTGTCGGGCTCAACGGGTAGTGATCAATGGCTCCATGTCTAGTTGGCAGCCGGTATCAAGTGGAGTGCCCCAAGGGTTGGTCCTGGGGCCGGTTTTGTTCAATATCTTCATAAATGATCTGGAGGATGGTGTGGATTGCACCCTCAGCAAGTTTGCAGATGACGCTAAACTGGGAGGAGAGGTAGATATGCTGGAGGGTAGGGATAGGATACAGAGGGACCTAGACAAATTGGAGGATTGGGCCAAAAGAAACCTGATAAGGTTCAACAAAGACAAGTGCAGAGTCCTGCACTTAGGACGGAAGAATCCAATGCACCGCTACAGACTAGGGACCGAATGGCTTGGCAGCAGTTCTGCAGAAAAGGACCTAGGGGTGACAGTGGACGAGAAGCTGGATATGAGTCAACAGTGTGCCCTTGTTGCCAAGAAGGCCAATGGCATTTTGGGCTGTATAAGTAGGGGCATTGCCAGCAGATCAAGGGACGTGATCGTTCCCCTCTATTCGACACTGGTGAAGCCTCATCTGGAGTACTGTGTCCAGTTTTGGGCCCCACACTACAAGAAGGATGTGGAAAAATTGGAAAGAGTCCAGCGGAGGGCAACAAAAATGATTAGGGGACTGGAACACATGACTTATGAGGAGCGGCTGAGGGAAGTGGGGATGTTTAGTCTGCGGAAGAGAAGAATGAGGTGGGATTTGATAGCTGCTTTCAACTACCTGAAAGGGGGTTCCAAAGAGGATGGATCTAGACTGTTCTCAATGGTAGCAGATGACAGAACAAGGAGTAATGGTCTCAAGTTGCAGTGGGGGAGATATTTAGGTTGGATATTAGGAAAAACTTTTTCACTAGGAGGGTGGTGAAACACTGGAATGTGTTACCTAGGGAGGTGGTGGAATCTCCTTCCTTAGAAGTTTTTAAGGTCAGGCTTGACAAAGCCCTGGCTGGGATGATTTAGTTGGTGCTGGCCCTGCTTTGAGCAGGGGGTTGGACTAGATGACCTCCTGAGGTCCCTTCCAACCCTGATATTCTATGATTCTATGTCTTCCGCCTCCAAGCCCTGCAAAGGCTCCTTTACGGTACAGGTAGTCCGGCGTGGAGCATGCTGGCGCATGCCTTCCTCCACCACCTCTGAGGGCTCCAATATGATCGGCAGCTCTTTTTTCTCCATCTGAGAGGCCTTCCACGAGACCTCTCCGAGCTGCTGGTCTTCTACCAGGACCTCCTGCAGACCTGGAAACTTTTTTCGGCAACCAGGTCATTTGTGGCCACCAACGCAGCGGACCTCCTCGCGGAGCCCCTGCTACACAACCTCGATCTCCATGTGCAGGTGGCAGAGTCTCCCTCGGTGTGTCGGAGGTTGGTCCTGGCAGAAACCACCAGAGTCGGAGACCTCCTGGACTACGACAGGGGGGATTGGGTGGAGCCCTGCGCACTCGGACGACGCATGGGGCTTTCCACCCTTCCGACCCCTAGGCGCGTACTCCAGGAGATGAAGGCCGCCTTGTCACCTGATTCTCTCACTTTCCTGCGGCAAGCCCTGCGAGAGGGCGTTCCCTGCCCACCCCTCACCCCTGGCCCTCCGGACATTTTTCTTGGGCCCCTGTTCCGCGAGCTCCCCCCCCCTCCCTCCCTGCTCCCACACTCCGAGCTGGCTGCATATCCTGCAGCCAGTCCGGTTTCGAACCGCGCCCAGAAACCATCTGTACATGCTCGTGCTCCATACGTTACATTTCCTCACCATTGTGTCCTGCCCTGACACCAAATGGCGGGACTATCTTCCACCTAAAGAGGGTGAGGAGCCCCGGTGGGCCAGCCTTTAGTCCACCTTGGTCCCACGGCCCTCCGGGGACATTAGTTGGTGGCTTCTTCATAGAGTCGTGAGCACGGGTGTGCATCTGGCGCGATTCACCCCTACACCTGAGGCCTGCCCCTTTTGCGGTGTGAGGGAGAACCTGGCGCACGCCTATCTCGACTGCGCCAGGTTGCAGCCCCTTTTCCGGCTCCTCCAGAACCTCTTGTTGAGGTTCTGGCTGCACTTTTCCCCACACTTGTTCCTCTTTGCACGCCCTATCCGTGGCCCCACGAAGTCGTGAGACCTCCTCGTCAACCTCCTCCTGGCTCTGGCCAAAGTCTCCATCTACAATACCAGGAGGAGGATGTTGGACGAGGGGGTGCTTTGCGACTGCAGGGCATATTTCCATTCCTCCCTAGTTTCACGCATCTGGGCAGAGTTCCACTGGGCAGCGTCCGCTGGCTCCCTCGACAGCTTTGAGGAGCAGTGGGCGCTGTCCGGGGATCTCTGCTCGGTGTCCTCATCCGGTATCCTCATTTTGAACCTCTGACCCTCACTCTGGTCCCTGTTTTTCATTAGTTCTCCCCCGTAATCTGTTGTCCCTGGGTCAGGGGTCCCTCCCGCTAGGCTGGGGGAGGGGCCTTTAGCAGTGGGTGGGCTTGTGCCCGCCCGGTTTCCAGGTTTTTCCAATAAGACCCCGCTACACTGTCTTTACAGCCTTTAGGACTTCCATGATTTAAAATACTTCTGGCCACGTAGTCAATGTACTGCACAATATTTAGACACATAAATAAAAGTGGCCTCTCTTCAGAGGTACTGAGCAGCTCCCGTTGAATTTAAATGGGTCAGTACATGTGGTGTTTATTCTAATATAGCATTAGGCATTCAGGTTTGATCACTGTCTGAGAAGACATAAAGGCATTGAGAGAAACCAAATGACTAGATAAGAATAATATAATTTAAAACTGAAATGGCAAATGAGTCATTAATATTATGTTAGAAGGAAAACCAGAGTGTACTGACCTGTTTGAGCTACTGCATTGACAAAGAGCAGAAGCTTTCCATATTAATGTCATTAGATTGGCACCAGGTTCAGAAGTCTGACCAATGAGTCACTAATGTGATGTAACAACAATGTTTGATACATTGTTTCATAACATAATGCACAAGAAAAATACTCATTCTTGAGATTGATTTAAAGTATTAAGAATGAATCATTCGAACAAAGAGGCAAGATGCAATATTATATTCGTTAAAGGCCATGTGAAACAATTTGAGGAACATTTTGTAAGCCAAAAGTTAAGGTAGTTCATGGGTTTCTACATTAATTTTGGAAAATGGCATCGTTATGAAATAGTTCTACAGTTCGAATTTGTCTTTGTAGGTCTCCAAATAGTTCATTCTAGAATAACAGACGTACGTGCTTAGTGTTAAAGAAATATTAAAATATTCATACTTTACACTTCTCTAGCTCCTTCTATCTTAAGATCTCAATGAGGTTTTCAAACATAAATTTGATAATCTCATTGCAAGTTGGCAAGCTTTATTATCCCTGTTTTACAGATAGGAAAACACAGGCACAAAGAAGCAAAGGGCCAGATTTTCAAAGGAATTTAGGTTTCTAAAGATACATTAGTTGTTTAATGGGACTGTCAAAAGCACCTAAGCATCTTAGGTTAGGCACATAACTTTCATGGAATATAATAGGAGTTAGGTGCCTAACTGGATTAGATGCTTTTGAAAATCCTACGGGATGCCTATCTGCATCTTTAGGCACCTAAATACCTTTGAAAATCTGGCCTATCAGCATACAACAAGTCTGTGACAAATCCTGGAAAAGTGAAGTACAATCGAGAGACTGCAAAACTGGGAGAATGGAACATCTCCAAGGGGTAGTAGCAAGGTACATAGATTTTTAATTTCAAGTAATGGATTTGAGACCAAAAATCCAAAATCGGGAATGTTATTAAAAGAAAACACGCCTGAGATTCTAGAATATTGCATTACATAAAGATGAAAAGATTTGCCTGCTATTTGCTCTGTCCTGCTAGTAATCTCTGCAGTTTTGTAACACTTCTATTTAGTATGCTTTTAAAGGGCAAAAACTGGTTTCAAGTATGTTACTGACACACACACACACACACACACACATACATACACAAACGCATGCACACACATTCACGCAACCATCTGTGTAATGACTGAGAGGTAATGAAGATTAAATGCTTACTTTAACTCAGAGCTTTTCCACACACCTATCAAATTGGCTACCCACAAACCACAGGAGTTCCCCACATAAGACATGCGGTTGGGAGGGATGGGATGATGATTTCCAGTACACAGGATATTTATCCCAAGGCACACTCCTTCATCTGTTGTATGTTTAAATTTATGCTTTTGACCATTTGTTATAGGGATATTGAAAACAAAAGCCTCTCTTTCTAATAATGGTCCCATTCTGCACTGACATAAAAAAATACAAGATAATCTAAAGCAGTAGAAACAAACTGTCTGTTCAGGAGGTCCAAGCCACCAGGAAGGGTTTTCTGCAAAAAAAATTGTTTAAGGGAATTAAGTAGATGCACTGGCTCAGTGGGGGGTTGCACACAGCCTGGATTCACTGAGCCAAAATTCTCCATAAACAAGGAATAAGGAAAGATCATGTACGCTACTCCCTCTTTAAGTTGCAGTAGTGGCTGCAGACCTGCTTGGTGGTTCTCTCTGATTAGGAGTGAGGATCACATCTTTCATTCTCTTTATTATCAGACCTGTTTTGGAAGTGGAGCTAATCATTTTACTGAACCTTTGAGGATTTGGCTGATAAAGAGGAGAAAGAGAATTTTTAAAAAGAGGGAAATTAACGGGAATGTGAAGTGGCTCAACAGGGTTCTATCTAAGGGCTCATTTAATCATGCACAATTTTAACTAAGGCAATTAAGAAACTTGTGACAGGGTCAATCGGGTTTCCTCTGCCCCCTGCTTGAGGCACCGATGCCCTGATACCCCCTGCTGAAAGAAAATCCACTCAGACCATGTTACAGCAAAACAGTCCTCCAGAGGCCTAGAAGGGCCAGGAGGAAATATTGCCAGCAGGCCAGTTAAGAAGGCTTGCCTGCTTCTTCTCAGCCCAGTGCAGGGTGGTACTGAGGCAGAGGAGGAGCTCCTCAGTGATAGTCCAGAACCCCAATGCCGGGCTTTGCCCTCACCCTCAAGCATTGCATGCAGCCATTTGCCTTTGAGTTTTGTTTTGTTTGTGCATTAAAAGGTACAGTTTGAATGTTAATGTTACTTTGCTTGGTATAGACTGATGCCAAGCTTACAGCTGCAACTGGTGAATTGAGGCAGGAAGCACCTGCAGTGCCTTGGTTGGCCATGCAGGAGGGCACTACAGAGCAGCCCCACCTGCCACAAAACCAGTTTAGTTAAATTGGTGCAAACTCCTTTGTGTGGACATTTAAATCCATTTGCGAGTGCCTTGAAACAGTTTAGCTTCGTACAGCTTCTCTGATTGATGCACAAAATACATGTCAATGAGGCAATTAGATACCTTATCACCAATATCTCAAAGCCCTAGTTAAAGTTGTGTGTGAATTTTAATTTTAATTTGCAATAATTTATTTACAGGCATCTTTCCTGGGTGAAAGGTGCACCTTACACTTGGATCTGAACACTATCAGGTTTGGGCCCAGTCTGATTGCTCCTAGTAAGGTGTTCCATAAACAGGATCCTGATGATGAGAATGCCTTGCCTCTAGTTCATGTGAGCCTAAAGCTGAGTTCCTCTGACTGTATCATTCCTGCAGAGCATTGCTGTCGCAGAGGGTCACGATGGGTGAGGAAGGTTCTGAAATTGTCAATCCCAATTTGGTAAAGGCTTTGTAAACTAGGCCAAACACTCAGAAGGTTGTTCTGACATGACTGTGTAGCTACTGTAGTTCACAATGCACAGATAACAACATGTTTTTTATGTTTACCATGAAGTGTTCTACTGAGTATTGTTCCATCCGTCAGCATTTTTAATCAGTAGTTGTAATCCATTCTTCCTGTCGTTGAAAACATATATCTAAAATGGAGGCAACAAAAGAGAACCTTTATCTAGTACAACAGGTCAATATGTTTCTCCATTATTTCCTCATTTACCTCCATCAAGTATGTTTCTGGTCACAATACCTTTCTTACCACTCTTTTTCTGCACATCTTTCTTCCACTGTAATTTTTAAAACAATACCTTTTATTCTAGCCATAAACACCTCAGAAGCTTATTTTATAGCTTTCTTCATCTGTGATGGTTTTCATCTAGTTCTTTGGCTACATCTGGCCTAATCATAATTTAATTTGTAACTGACCACTTAAGAAATAAATCTGCTGGAGTTCTTGGTATGGTGAGCTGTAGTTTTGACCTGTACAATAGAAGAAAGTTTGTAATACAACATTTCAGGGTTCTACCCTCATTTTTATCCAATGCCCTTTTAAGTTTTTGCAGAGTTCTGCTAAGCCATTTGATGCTAGGTTATAAGCAGCTGATATAGTGTGTTTTACTGTCTCCTGAGGAAAATCTAAATTCCTCAGGAAAAAAAACGTACACCATTATCCAAACTGATTTCTTCAGGCAAACCATATCCAACAAATATATTCCCCAATGCCTCAGTAGTCTTAAGTATTTGTCTTAAGTACCACTTCTGGCCACCTGGAATAAGCATCAACTGCAGCAAAGTACATTTGCTTATTCTTCTGTACAAAATCAATGTATAATGTTTACCAAGGCTTAGTAGCCAATGGATGATGTAGAGTTGTTTGGGCTGTGTTTTGCTGACTTCACTACTACAGAGTTCACATGGACCAGAATATTGAAATTGGTCAAAGACTGGTTCCCGAAAATAACTTCTAGCCATACTTTTCGCTTTCTCTGTCTTGATGACAGTCACATAATTCAACCAGTTTCTTAGAATGTTGACCTTTTTTGTATCACTACTCTTACACCACAGCCCCCACACTTCAGTCTGATTGGGACATGTGATGATTTCAAGCACATTAATCCAATCTGCATAGTTTGTAGCACCTGGTTCTTGAGAGAAACGTGTTCTTTCTGCAAATGTCTCTTTTTCAAACGCAGTGGGGAAAATGGGTTTTACCTGTTGTTCTTTTCAGTGTCATTGGGATAAACACATTTCTGAAGCCTTGTACGTAAACTTCAAAATCCTCATCTTTTCAAGGGGAAACAGATCATTTTTCCATCTTAATCATTTTTACTTTTCTTTTCTTCTTTCTTTTTCCTGCTTTTCTTTAGAGGCCTCTTACCTGCCTGCTGTAACAAAGCTCTTACAGTTGTTTCCAAAGGAACCCATCAAAACGATGCCATCCTCATTACTAGAGATTTTCTTGTTCTGACTCCCTAAATCTTGATCATGTCTATGTTGTTTAAATGGTTTGGGGGTCAAAGCCATTTGCAGCCAATGTCATTAATGGTTCTGAGCAAAGGTTATTTATTTGTCCTATAATGCTCATCTCAGCTGCTCTGCTGGTGTGTATTTTCTTTGGTAAAGAAACTGTATGGAAGATCAGAATGAGGTACAGAGCAACTTACTGAAATCAGCGGAAAGATAGTTTCTAGAGGAGCAGAACTGGGCCTACGTATTGGGAAGTACAGATGGATATAAGGGCATAGTTATAGGTTAACTACTGGCTATATTTGCACAGAAGCAGAGACTCCACGCACAGGCAGAGCATTTCAAGCCGACATATTATGAAAAGGGGTGAAGTTCTGCTGTTCTTAAAGCATGCTCCATTATTATACTTCTTGGAATTATGCACTTTCTTCCAAACAAAGGTTATAACTGATCCCATAATTTGCTTTTATTACCAAGATACTGTCAACGCAACAGAAGTCAAAGCTAAAAGACATATAATGTCAGAAATCCTTGTTTATCTTCATTAAGTGCTCCCTCAGCACTTAATAGGCAACAAGTTTAAAACAAACAAAAGGAAGTATTTCTTCACACAGCGCAAGTCAACCTGTCGAACTCCTTGCCAGAGGATGTTGTGAAGACCAAGACTATAACAGGGTTCAAAAAAGAACTAGATAAATTCATGGCGGATAGGTCCATCAATAGCTATTAGCCAGGATGGGCAGGGATAGTGTCCCTAGCCTCTGTTTGCCAGAAGCCGGGACTGGGCGACAGAGCATGGATCACTTGATGATGACTTGTTCTGTTCATTCCCTCTGAGGCACCTGCAATTGGCCACTGTCAGAAGACAGGATACTGGGCAAGATGGACCTTTGGTCTGACCCAGTATGGCCATTCTGATGTTCTCAGGAGTACATTGGCAATTAGGTGACAAATATGTTTCTTCCCTCTTTCTTTTCCAAGTGACTTTACATTTCAGATTTGCATCCTCTTTTTTTGTCTCTGCAAGACTTAATCTCCAATGAAGACGACAGAATTATGTATTTTTTAACTGTCAAAAGAGAAACAATCAACATTTTGTGTAGATTAAAATAGGAACTGGTGGGCTACTTCTTAGAACGAGAAAAAACTATCTTGAGGAAGGATCTAAAGGAAGAGAGGACACTACTACCCTCTCCTTCTTCAAATTCCTTCTACCATGATGCTAACAAGAAATTGCCAGTAAATAATGGGATGTTAGAGGACCACTGCAGACAGGGGGGTTTCTGCAGAGGGGATTAAATGATGTATATTTTATCCTTTTCACTTTTCATATGTCGCTTGTCTTCTTAGATTGTGAGTTCTTTGGGTCAAGGGCTGCATCTTATTATATGTTTAGATTGTAAACTTTTTGGGACAGGCAACCATCTTTTTGTTCTGTGTTTGTACAGTCCCTAGCACAAAGGAGTCCTAGTCATGACCCCAAAGTGCCACAGTAATTCTAATTAATAATGTTTACAAAGCACCTAACATAATATAGGCACTACCATAATCCAAAAATTATCCTGTTGTTGTGATTTGCTTTGTAGCTGAGCATAGTTGGGCCTGTCAGTCCTTGGATGGGAGACCTCTAAGAAAAACCCAGGGTACCCTAGAAAATAGTGCTGGTGATCCAGCAGGTGGCACTCTTCCTCTTAGTCCAAATGCCTCAGCATGATGTTAAGGGACAAGAACGGCTGGAAATGCTGCCCTTTGAATGAGATATAAACCCAAGGTCCTGACCACTTGGCTTTGTTAAAGAGACCAGTGCATTTTTGGCAAGAATATAAATTAGACATGGCAGTAATCTTTTAGATTTTTGTTTCTAAAATTGGCATTGGATTTTTTCAATATTAAAAAGAACAAAACTGTACTTTTTTTTTTCTTTTTGGAAAAATTATAATGATCTTTTCTTCTGTTGTTTGGACCAGTTCTGTTAAAGATCTTAAACTTTGTGCCTTGGCAAAGTCTGGGAAAATATATTTTGACTACTAAATTCTCCTTACAATTTCAAGTGGATACAACATTCCTTTTCACTTTGTATTTTAAATTGTGGTGTATTGTATTGCTGCTCTTCTATTGAATCACTGCTGCCTTTCAGCCAAAAGGAGGCTGCATAATGCCCACTCACCCCCGGGTTATTTGGAAAGACTCAGATTATAAATCTAAAAGCTAAAATCATATATAAATTCACAGGACATTATTCCTTTATCTAGGCCCCAATCCTGCTCTAACTGAAGTCAGTGGCATATCTTTCATTTATTACACACACTTGTCCCTTTCTAAATGAATGGGACAAGTAAGCAGTTACTATATACAGTATATTAGGAATAATTGGGAAAATATCAAGAACCATTATATTATGGCAAGAATAAGAAACATCTAGTAACACTGAAGCTTTTCTTATAGAGCAATTCTGCATGACACTTACATAGGTGCACAGTGCGAAAAAAGGCACAGGAAGTCTTCCTCCTTACCCTGAGGGCCAGGCAGCATTGCTCGGAGGAGCAGATGGACAGAACAGAATGCACCAGACTGTGGAGTGAGACAGGAATGCAGGGAGAGAAGTCTGCACACCCCATAAAGGAGTGTAGTAGCAGGCAGGTTAACCCTGTAGCCAAGGAGTTCAGAGAAGCCTCCTGCTTCTGTAAAGCAAAATACATCCAAGTACCTCCCTTCCCAGGAGTAATGCAGCTCCACACCAGCTCCTACTCTTGGATGGGCCTCGGATGAGCTTGGGAAATATGTCTTATATCTTATTGTTCTGATTCCTATTCATTTTCTCCAGGTACCAACTCTGCTGATTCTAAAACTTGTAATTGTTTGGGAACATTCCCTAGGAGAGTTAGGTTTCAACTGATTTATAAGAAGCATTCCCATTCCTAAAATGGCAATGAGAATGCATTGGAATATATTCCAATCATTCCTATTTTCATGTTGGCAACTCCCTACAGCTCTAGATTACTATAACTAGCATTATTTATGCTGGAACATCAGAGGATGTTGACAGAGTGCAGCAATCTGAGTTGACTTTACACTTATTATAGTTTCCTACTAGCTAAACCGAAAGGTCGTCTACAATAGTTGCCTAGCCCTCTCAGTCAAGAAATGCAGTTCCACTTAAAAAAACAACCGTTTAAAAATCAGGATGATCAGGTCAGCTATTGTCTGTAGACTTGGCCACGTAAAGCAACATTTTTATGCATCTGTGGAAAACAATGAAGAAAGGAAAGGAAACAGGTAAAGGAAACAAAAATACATGGAAAGTATTCACCACAAAACTTTATAAATTACATGTTATTTATTATCTATGCATGTAATAAATGTGCATGGTGTCTGAATGAACTGGTTTTAAGGCCAAAAAGATTATTGTGATTGCCCAGTCTGACCTCCTGTATAACACACGCTTCTGTCACAATAGTTGTAATTCAACTGGAGCCTATCTTTTAGAAAAACATCCAGTCTTGATTTAGAAATTGCCAGTGATGGAGAATCTACCAGAATTAGGCCACAGCAAATTGTTTCAATCGTTAATTACCCTCACTGTTAAAAAATTGTGACTTATTTCTAGTCTGAATTTCTCTAGCTTCAACTTTTAGCCATTGGATCTTGTAATACCTTTGTCTACTAGATTGAAGAGCCCTCTATTATCCAAATTTTGTTCCCCATTTAAACAAATATAGACTGTGATCAAGTCACCTCTTAATCTTTTTCTGATTTTCCAATACTTTAATCATTCTTGTGCTCGTCTCTGAACCCCTTCCAATTTATCAATATCCTTCTGGAGGTGTAGACACCGGAACTGGACACCGTATTCCAGTAGCAGTCACACCAGTGCCAAACACAGAGGTAATACAACCATTTTACTCGTATGTGATATTCCCCTATTCATATACCCACAGGCTGTAGGCCAGAGTGTCTTTAGGCCAGAGTATCTTACTGGCCTTATGTTTGGTTGATTATCCACAATGACCCCAAGTCCTTTTCAGAGTCGCTGCTTCCCAGAATAGAGTCCCCAGTGCTGTCGTATGGCCTATATTCTCTGTTCCGAGATGTATAACTACATCAGGTCATACTGAAATGCATGTTGCACGCTTGTACCTAGCTTACCAAGCGATTCCATTCATTCTGTATCAGTGACCTGTCCTCTTCATTATTTACCAGTCCCCCTGTCTTTATGTCATCTGCAAACTTTATCAGTTTGATTTTATGTTTTTTTCCAAGTCATTGATAAAAATGTTAAATAGCACAGGGCTAAGAACTTATCTCTGCAGGACCCCACTAGAAACACACCCACTTGATGATGATTCCCCACATATAATTACATTTTGAGACCTATCAATTTAACCAGTGTTTAATCCATTAAATGTGTACTAGTTTAAATTAAGAGATCATGTAGTACCAAGTAAAATGCCTTACAGAAGTCTAAGTATATTACATCAATATTATATTCTTTTTTGACCAAACTTGTAATTGTATCAAAACACGATATCAAGTTAGTTTGACAAGACCTATCTTCTATAAACCCACTTTGATTGGTATTAATTATATTATCTTGATTAAGAAAGAATTAATAAATTGCTGTATCAACTATTCCATTATTCTGTCTGGGTTCAATGTTGGTCTGACAAGTTTATAATTACTGAGGTCATCCCATGTAGCCTTTTTAAATATTAGCACATTAATTTTCTTCCAGTCCTCTGGAACTTCCCCAGTGTCCAAGACTTATTGAAAATCAACATTAATGGTCCAAGAGCTCCTTGGATGGCTCTTTTAAAACTTTTGGATGCAACTTATCCAGACCTGCTGATTTTAAAATGTCCCACTTTAAGTAGCTGCCGTTTAATATCATCCTAGTTACTGCTGAAGTGGAAGGAATTTCACCATCATCTGCTACAAATATTTAATCTGTTTTCTTCCTAACCACAGAACAATTAATTGAACATTTCTTCCTTTTCAGCCTTATCATTGGCAATTCTATCATGTCCATCAAGTAATGTACTAATATCACTGTTAGGATTCCTTTTATTCTTCATATACTTTAAAGAGCCCTTTTTATTGTCTTTAACTCAGGTATAACTTTCACTTTCCCTCTAAGCCAGGCTGGTTTTTTAACCACTGTAGCCTTCTTTCTCAATTGGGCAATTGTGGCTATGAAAATTTCCTTAAGCCATTCCCAGTTATTCACATTATCCTGTTTAAATTCTTCTCCCAGCTGATTTGACTCCTAATTGTTCTCAACTTTGTGAAATTGGCCCTTTTAAAGTACCAAGTATATATGTTACTGGTTTGGATTTTATCCTATGTGCATACAACACATGTGACCAAGTTATGATAATTTGCACCTAGCAACCACTAACTTTAGTTTCTCTCGGATCGATGTCCCCCAGAATAACTCACCTTTTTTTCCTACACATTATATAGAGTTGCTGAAGAAGCCAGTCATTCTGTTTCTTAGTGTGATTTGGTGGTCTGTGGCAGACACCAGCTTGTAATCCATGTGTTATCTCTTGGAACATTAATCCATAAACATTCAAGATCATTTGCTTCCAAATTGACAGTGACTCAAAAACAGCTAATGCCATCTTTGACAGTGTACTATTCCCCTTTCACTCTTACCCACTTGATCCTTCCTAAATAGTTTTAGTTTATAACCATTGACTTTAATATTCCATTCCAGTAACTCTTCCCACCAGGTTTCAAAAATACCAGCTAGGTTGAATTTATGCACACAAGTGATCCATTCCAATTCCTCTTGTTTATCACCCAGGGTCCTAACATTGCTGTAGAGGCAATTAAAGAATTTTTTCACTTCAAGTCCCTTGAAACCTAGGTGGCATAGGCACTGACTTCCTAATAGGCGCCGACTTCTGCCCCAAGGCCCCACCCTGCCCTGCCTCTTTCTGTCCCCACTCCACCCATCCCCACCCCATTCCTCCCCGAGTGCACTCTGCCGTTGCTCCTACCTCTTGCCCCCAAGTGCCTTCTGCATGCCACGGAACAGCTGATTGCGGCAGGCGGAAGGCACTGGGGTGGAGGTGAAGATGCTGATTGGCGGGAGTTACTGATGGGGGGGGGGGGCTGCCGGTGTCAGCACCTATGCTAGGCAGTGCAATAGATGTGGAACCTCAGCAGCACAATAAAAGTGCCGGGTGTCTGAATGAACTGAAACTTTGGTGCTCACTGGAAAGTCAGCCTATCTGGGCCAAATTGTAAACCAACATGGGCTGAGCTTTAACTTCAGTTAGTAACTATGCAAAGTTCAATGTTTTTTCATAGGTTCACTTTGAAACCAGACTAATCCTGCAGGTTTTGGCTGACTTTTCCTTGAACAAACCCAAAACTCAGAGCGAAACTCAGGAGACCACAAAGAAAAGGTGCACATCAATTCACAGCAAACTGAAACCTCTGAATTTTGCACAGCTGTCTTGAGAACCAGTCTGGGAAATGTGAAATCACTGCAAAGAACACAGTATCAGTAGAGACATGATAAATCTTTAACAACCTATGAATATATGTATGAATCACACTTTCCTTATAGATATGTACAGAAGCCAAATTCCCTACTGAAGAGTAATGGGTTGGCTATGATATGCTTGTTTTATCTGTTTATACCCACAAGTAGGACAAAAACAGCTGTCTTTACAGGGAAGATAATTCCACGAGTTCTAACTGGAAGAGCCAGCTTTCAGTATGACCTATATTTTTGGTGAGTGTTGATGCCTAATTTTTTTCTCCCTCATAAACTGTAATTTATTGAAATGTACTTTTCAGGAAATGTAGTATTTTTTTTTAGATTTCCTAGTGCAGACAGTATAGTGGAAATATGTCATGTGATGCTACACTCAGGTTTATTGGGACTGCCAAGTCTCCAGCAAAAAATACTTTGTGTCAAAACTCATTAAAATCAGAAAAAAGGATGAAAATCACAAACAGCCTTCAGAAGGTGTAAGGAGGGGTCTGAAAGCTAAAGTGAATCAATTGAAAAAACATTTGAAAAACTAGTGGTGCTTTACTTTAATCTGACGTTACCTTGTGCTTTTTAAATTTCAGTCTTCGTTCATTTGCAATGCCAAACTGGAGAGGCACAAGAAAAATGGTGTATCAGCAAAAGTTGCAACGTACTTTATACCAGGCTGCATTGACTGTATTTCATAATATATACCAGAGCATTTAATTGCTGTGCAATATTCCATCTTTTCATTACAGTATGTTTGGTATGGTAGATTTGTAAAGAAACAGAGACAGAGCTTTGCTCAACCCTGAGGAGAGAGGAGACAATGATAGCGTTAAGCCACCTTTGTGCTCCCACAAACTCTGGTATTGCTGGGGCCAATTAATTGGCCAGTGTAACTTCTGGGCTGCTCTAAATTCCACTGTTCTTTTAAACGGCTGGTATTCTAACTGAAGATCACTGGAGTGTTGTGCATGCCAGCCATATTCCCTTCTGCCCTGGCATGTTGAGGGGGACAGGAGAAAGTTGCATAGAGTTGGCTAGCTGGCAGGATTCCCTCATGCTAGAGAAAACATCTTTTGTCCTGGTAAGATAAAGATTCATTTAGCATGCTTATAGTCTCCCATAACTGAAGGGTCTTCAGCAGACTTTTGATTATAGTGAAATAGCTCATCATGTTTGTTGAATCTTTAATAATATTCCATGAACACAACCTCCAAACCTTCACTTAAGAGGAGTAAAGTCTGGTTATGTGTTCATGAAGGAAATGTGAGGTCATCAATAAGTTTTAACCAATTGTTATTGCTTGTAGATTTTCATAGTGGAGCTGTATGAACCCTTCCACTTTTGCTTTGAAATGGCCTGGCAAATTTCTCACATTGGAATGCTCTTTCATGGTTTTGCTCTTGAAGTTCAAAAGTATCTGGACTTGATCTAGCCTTATCTGCCTGTGGTTAAAACTTTTTGCAAAGTTCACCTCTCATAGATCTATGCAAATCCACAAAGGACAGCATGGAGTTTGCTGGTTCACCAGAAGTAGGATTAGGGCCCATATTGGAAAATACCATATTACATGCTCTCACATGAGCACAGAACTAACACAAATTCACACACGAAGAGCAGCTTCAAAAAATGTTCACAGAAATCCAAAACAAACAAAACATTTTCTATCCAACTTTCACTAAAAATGTATGAATAATTAAGTTTGTGACAATCACTGCTGGTTCTGAACACAGACTGAACTCAAACCAAAGCTGATTTTGAGTGTACTTTAGGTGTGAGTCAAATGTTCTGCTCCTCTCTAGTTTAAAATGGAAAATGTTCTGAAAATCACAACTCTCAACCTAGTAGCCCAGAAGAATAACACATGGAATATATTGGAGTTTGCTACTGTTTGCCTGGGTTTGGTTGAATGGTTGCTGCTTTGAGGAAATGTGTATTTGGCAATTATACTATTACATAATAGAGTATTATAATTTATTATTAATTAAATATAAATATTATTTATTAATCCAGAGGGAGGCTCGTATGATGGGGTGCACAGCCCCCATTCCTTAGACTGCCCAGGAAAGGCCACAGCTGCAGACAATGGCTGCAGAAACTCTGAGGGGAGTGGTCATGTGAGCAAGGCAAGGAATAAAAAATAGAACCTGTCCCTCAGTCAGAGACAAAATCAGGGATTGGCAAAGATCTGGTATAGGTTTCTGCACAGAAGTCAGGAGCATAGGTGCTGGAACTAGGGGTGCCGTGTGGGTGGGTGGGTGTGTGCTGCCACGCCCCTTGGGCTTGAAGTGGTTTCCTTGTTTACAGTTTGATTCAATGGCTCTCAGCACCCCCCACTCTACAAATTGTTCCAGCCCCACTGGTCAGGAGTAGGAATGACAGAGATGCCAGACCAGAGGGACCCTGGGGAGGACCCCAGGCAGGGACCTGTGAGAGACACAAGTAGAGGAAGATGTTCTAGAGTGTCTCACTACACAGGCCTAAAGACATTAAGGCAATATCGTCAACCCCCAAAATTTCATGAGATTCGCCCTAAAATGTGAGATTTCATTAAAAATATTAAGTTACACTTTTTTGGTTTCTCTGCTGATTCTCTCTGTGTGTGTGAGACTATTACTCTGTTGCTAACTCTCACAAATGTATAGATGAGGTGATTCTGGACCCTGTTGCAGAAGTTCTTGCTAGAAGGCCCTATTGCAAATTATACCAATTTGCATAAAGTGCTGCCTGATGGTGCACAGCTCCCAACTGCTCTCCAAAACCAAAAATGCTAATTAATTAGTTCTGTGCCTCCCAACCCCACATCTGCCCAACCCCACATCAGTTAATTATGCACACGGTCTCACATCTATCCCTTGTTTCCCAGCACACTTATGTTCCTCCTGCAGCTCCAGGGGCTCTTCAGCCCCTAACCCGCTAAGCCTTGAGACAAGGAAGCAGCTCTTCACCCATGAGCCAGGCCTTCCCAGGTGTTGCAGAAATGGGAGGAGAAAGGAGCAGAGAACAACTGACCAATTTTGCACAAGAGGACGGGGGGGGGGGGCGTCATAAATATAAAGGGAAGGGTAAACACCTTTAAATCCCTCCTGGCCAGAAGAAAAACCCTTTCACCTGTTAAGAAGCTAAGATAACCTCGCTGGCACGTGACCAAAATGACCAATGAGGAGACAAAATACTTTCAAAGCTGGGGGGGGAAGCAAAGGGTTCTCTCTGTCTGTGTGGTTTGGTTTTTTTGCCAGGACCAGAGCAGGAATGCAGGTCAGAACTCCTGTAAAGAGTTAATAAGCAATCTAGCTAGATATGTGTTAGATTCTGTTTTGTTTAAATGGCTGAGAAAATAAGTTGTGCTGAATGGAATGTATATTCCTGTTTTTGTGTCTTTTTGTAACTTAAGGTTTTGCCTAGAGGGATTCTCTATGTTTTGAATCTGATTACCCTGTAAGGTATTTACCATCTGATTTTACAGAGGTGATTCTTTTAATTTTTCTTTAATTAAAATTCTTCTTTTAAGAACCTGATTGCTTTTTCATTGTTCTTAAGATCCAAGGGTTTGGGTCTGTGTTCACCTATGCAAATTGGTGAGGATTTTTATCAAGCCTTCCCCAGGAAAGGGGGTGTAGGGCTTAAGGGGATTTTGGGGGGAAAGACATTTCCAAGTGGGCTCTTTCCCTGTTGTTTTTATTAGATGCTTGGTGGTGACAGCAATAAAGTCCAGGGACAAAAGATAAAATAGTCTGTACCTTGGGGAATTTTTAACCTAAGCTGGTAAAAATAAGCTTCAGGGGTTTTTCATGCAGGTCCCCACATCTGTACCCTAAAGTTCAGAGTGGGGAAGGAACCTTGACAGGGGGAAAGGGAGAAGAGCTGCTCTGACTTCCTCTGTTCTTTCTGCTCCCTTTGCTCCCTCTCCTAGAACATAAGAACGGCCACATTGGGTCAGACCAAAGGTCTATCTAGCCTAGGATCCCATCTTCGACAATGGCCAATGCCAGGTGCTTCAAAGGGAATGAACAGAACAAATAAATCATCAAGTGATCCATCCCCTGTCATCCATTCCCAGCTTCTGGCAAACAGAGGTTAGGGACACCATCCATGCCCATCCTGGCTAATAGCCATTGATGGACCTATCCTCCATGAATTTATATAGTTATTTTTTGAACCCTGTTATAGCCTTGTTCTTCACAACATCCTCTGGCAAGGAGTTCCACAGGTTGACTGTGTGTTGTGTGAAGAAATACTTCCTTTTGCTTATTTTAAATTGGCTGCCTATTAATTTCATTTGGTGACCCCTAGTGCTTGTGTTATGAGAAGGAGTAAATAACACTTCCTTATGTACTTTCTCCATACCAGTCATGATTTTATAGACCTCTATCATATCCCCCTTAGTTGTCTCTTTTCCAAGCTACTCCAAAATGTCTGTGTTACCCTGACAGACATGGGGAAGATTGCTTAGGCTGCCTCCTGTAGCAACTGTGACTCACTGTTCTTCCCCAGGAGGCAGGGAAGTAGGGAGGGCAGTCAAACAGAGGGCGTTTCCCTGAGGTAGGTCTCAAGGATGCAGCTTCTCACCATTGCCTGAGGGTTTCCATCCTGAGTCAAGATCCAAATACTGATGATAATATCCCAGGAGTGGGCAACACTACTACAAGCAGAAGAAAACCAGTGGGTGAGCCTCCAGCCCTGAGCTGAGAGGACTGGTGTCTCTGTGGAGCCCTGGGGAAGGGGGCCAAATGTCAAGCCCTGAGACAAGGGCTTGGGAAGGGCCTGTGGCACCCAGCTGTAAGGGTGCACAATTGAATATGTTAATGTTGTGTTCCAATAAACATCCTCAGGGAAGGGGAACCTTAATTGTAACATATGGAGTATGTGTATTTTGTGGTATTGAAAAAGGGAAACTGAGGTGGGGCGATCTGATATCTGGTTGGAGCGAGACTGCCACATTGTGCTATATGCTGTAAACACATGTAAAGCCACAGTCCCTACCCCTGAAGGGTTTACAATCCAGGAAGATACAGTCAAATATATACATTTTTACACCATCAGGTGTTATACAGCTATGCATGTAAAAAATTCTAAGTGCCAGCTATCCTTAATCTTCCTCTCAAGCTGTCAGTAATTGGTCGACTTCTCATAGACATCATGGCAGAAGTGGGTCTTGAGGTTAGATTTGAAAGAGAGAGTGGTGACTTTATGGTTCCTAGTCTAGCAGCTATTCTCAGCCTAACTAATTCCATTACCAGTTGCTTATCAGCACGTTCCTCCAAGCTTTACACTCATTTACACCATTTTGACATCTTCTCTTTTCTTAAAGAGGCAATGGTGGTTTTTTCATGTCATTTATTTTAAAAGACAATGTCAATTATTCCTTTGTTTAAGACCACAATTCAGCAATGTATATAAGCACCTGACTAAGCATAAGCTTGGGAGTAGCTCCAGTGAAGTCAATCAGACTATTTAAAGTTAGACAAATGTGTAAGTGTCTTCTGAATCAGGGCCTCAATCCAGTCCAGAGCATCATAGGATCTGAGCACAGGATATCTTAATTACCATCACACAGAGCTAAAACTTCATATCCCTCTATCCATTTAGCTTTATATGATTTTTTCCCTCTGGAATAAACATGCACCTTCAAATAGAACCATAATAATAATTACAACAAAAAAATTGGTAGTTTATTTTTAATTTCCTAGCAGATCATATGTTTCATTTGTATTGGCACGGTTATCAATATTTGTGGAATGTAGTATGTGAGGCCAACCCAGAAATGACACTGGAGTTAAGTGTGAAAACTGTTTACTGTAACTTTGATATCCAATTCTCTGGACAACCTTTTTTTTCCATAAATAAAAGGAGTACTTGTGGCACCTTAGAGACTAACCAATTTATTTGAGCATAAATAAATTGGTTAGTCTCTAAGGTGCCACAAGTACTCCTTTTCTTTTTGCGAATACAGACTAACACGGCTGCTACTCTGACCTTTTTTTTTCCCATGAGAATGAATTATTGCCATCCTCTCTTGCTTTTTTACAATCTTGGTTACCAGAAATAAAAGCTACCAGGAGTGTTTTATTGTCTCTGATGTCCCCTGAATATATAGGGGTGTTCTGTAGTAAACTGCTCTTCAATATTTAACAATCTGATTGGATGCTCATTCAGCTCCTCCTCCCAGGTTAGTTAGAGACATAAACAGTGATAATAAATAAAACTAATAAAACCATTCATTTCCTGGAACAGTGGGAAAGAATGTGTAGTCCCAATATTACCAGACTGCTGTGTTCACTCATGCAAAATTAACAGCATTTGAAAAACAAGCCTACAATTTTTAGGTGATTCTTGTATCAGAAACATTTTCAAAAGTGCATAGGTGCCTAAGTCCCATTGATTTCACTAGGCACTTGTCTGCATCTCTAGACAACTAAATACCTTTGAAAATCTGGTCCTAAGTACCTACATCACTTTTGAAAATGGGGGTTCGCTGTGCAAGTCATTTTGGCATAAAGCCCAGATTAGACACTTAAATCCCAGTTTTAAGCACCACTTCAATCCATAGAACCCTTGCTCAGCTGCCCCCAAACCCCCTAAACTTACTCAGCATCTAAAATTTTGCTGCAAGAGTTTCCTAGGTGCTAAGTTTCTGCCTCTGGGCATCCGCACTGCTGCCTCACTCTAGGCATTCAGATACTTATCTTACACCTAAGCACCAGCACAGTCCTCAAATCAGGGGAAGATAAGTGGCCCCCTGCCTATCTCATTTGTGGGATTGGGCCCCACTCAAAACCCAACTAGAGACGGTCATGTCTCTCATAATTTTTAGTGCAGTGGTTACAATTTCAACAGGAGAGATTGTGAAAGACCCACATCAGAATATCCCATTGTCGAGCAGTGAGGGCACTCTCCTGAGAGGTGGGAAATCCTTGTTCAAATCCTTTCTCCGCATCAGGCATAGTGGGGAATGGAACTTACCTTGTCCACCTCCGTGGGGGAGTGCTCTGAGCAGGAGGCTGAAAGTTAAAATGGAGGGGGGGGGGCACATCCTCCTCCATTTTGTGCAAAAATGGCTTAGGCACCTAAGCCACTTGACTCTAGGACAGGGGTTCCCAGCTATGTATTCCAAGCAGGGATAGGTGTTTCAGGCCTAACTCTCTTAGAGGGGTGGGGCTTAGGACACACGTTTCTCATGGGCATCTCCCATTGGCTAATATAAGTGGTGCCCCACCTCATGTGTTGGCTTTTTTGGATCACATTCAATGCACAACATTGCAATGGCTAAATTTTAGGCAGCTTGAAAATCACTGAAACAATAAGGTGATACACAAAGCCTGAGTTAATCATGTAGGCTTCACCTGCAATGAACGGGGAGAGATGGGTGCCTCAGAATGTGATCCAAAAAAGCCAATATTTTTGTAAACTTTCTTTTGTTGCATTAGGGAACAACCTGCTCTCACTGAACCAAATATTAAAGTTCTCATCAACTTCGGTAAAAGCAGAAATGACTGGGTCTGCCCAGGCATAGCCAAGGCCAAAACCCACATTTTACCCGTCAAGTGTGTAGGGCTTTGGAACAGACAGCAAGGGGTTAAGTGCTGGAGACCAGATACCGGTGAGGCTAATGAACCTACCAGTCTCAGTTGGCAAGAATAAAAGGAGGAAGAGCACAGCAGTGCTGGGAGAAGAGAAAGGGGTTGGATTTTACCTCAAATAGCTGCTTTGCCTACCTCATGGAAAGGAGAGGGCTTTATTATTATTTTACCTGAAAAATAGAAGGGTTTTGCTTTTGGTGGTGGGAGCTAGGCTCACTGCTAGTAAGGGAGAGCTGTGATAGAAAGTACATAATGTGCTCCTCATTAGCTAAATAGTAAATAAAACTTTGATTGTGTGTGCAAGTGAAATGCAGGGAGGAACTATGCAATATGGCAGCAGCAAGAAGCAGCATATATGGTACTAAGCGTTACACTCACAAAATGTGAACTCCATACCAGGTTAAAAGAGAGCGAGACAACGTTAGCCACTTCCCCTGAAATATGTATATTTTAAAAAGTGAGAGAATGTGAGTTCAGGGAGGTAAGTGAAAGTTCAGTGAAATTTCTCCACCTACATGAAACCAGAGTTCATTTTCAAGTAACTGAGTCATGTACAGATTAAGATCTTGCCTGGTCAGTTCAAAAAATCTTCTCTGTTAGACCTTCCTTGATGGGTAGTAGATGTGGTTTAGTGAAGAAAAGCCAGACTAATACCAACAGCTGCATGGAATCTTTCTACAACTGAAAGGTGAATAATTAACTATAAGTTATTACAGCAGCCCTTAAGGGGGAGGTGAGTCACTAGCCCAATCTAGAGTCATGTTATCTTGTAATGAACAATGAAAGGGAAATGCTATGCATGCCCTGACAGTTCTAGTGAGACATCCATGAGCTGTGCCCTCAGAAATCTAAGGAAGGGAGTCAGTCAAAATCCATCTCCAAGAAAATAATGGTTTTTGTACAGCTTGCTTTATTAGTGGTAAAAAGGAAGACTGACTATGGATGTGTAAATATTCCTAAGAGTGAAGCAATGGCTTAGAGACAAGAAGAAAAAGAATAAGGGGGTAATGTCAGTTGATTTGGCAAGATATCACCAATTACATAAAATCAGGAGGAATAGCAATGCTCTTTCTTTCATGAGAATGTATCTGTTATTAACTAAGACCCTTGAAAATCTATATGCACATGAACTAATCCTCCGAGCACCCACATGATGTAGATAAAATAGGTGTTACTGTTCCCATTTTATACATTGAGGAAAAGTGTTAGAACTCGGGAGTTCCTTTTTTTCATTCTTGTGTTCAAAGCACTAACGCAATTTCTCTCTTCTACTTACTTTTCAATGCTTAGTGGTATTTCGTTTGGCTTTTCAGATCGTTGCAGACTATTCAAGTTTACAATGCTGCTAGTAGGCAGTACAAAATTTGGGGTCATTCTTTAGCAAACCTTGCAGAAGTCAGCTCATTTAAAGTGAAGTTGACCTGTATCAACTTTTCCCCCAGCCTTTGAATATACAGCACAGTAGAGCTGACATTATTCAGTTTCTCCTTTGGGAGATCTGAAGTAATAGTAATATGCCATATGGTGGCGTATGGAAATGTAAGCTTGATTTTTCATTTCCCAGCTGCAGTGCACTGATCCTTTGAGGGAACAAGTACCTCACTTTTTTCTCTGGGACCCTTCCAACCAGTTTAGAAGTAGCACTGGCTTATTCTGGAGGAAGCCATTTTAGTTTCTTCTTAGTCAGAAAGGTGGCCAACCCAATGACAGAGGAAGAGAGTGAATGACTGAACGGAGGGGAGGGTTTCTTTGGGGTTTGAGAGGTATCAGAGGAGCCACATGGAGTGGGGGTTGGGGAGGAGGTAGAGGGCCTGATTTAAGCCATACTCACTTCAAAAAAAAGCCATAGATCCATCGTGATCTTCACATAATAAGGGTTTCGGCTGTTTACAAACACAGCACATAATTAAATATGTAATTCTATAAGAAGATGAGGGAAAGGAAACACACAATGCTAATGTAACTTAAACTGACATAAGCAAGAAAATTCTGAATTAAAGCTGCAAATCTGGCCTTAATCCCTGTTACTGTGTATTAATTTTGATGACTGTGTTGGTGACTAATTAAGGCCAATAAAAGAGGAAGCTTTCCCACATGTCCCACAGACGCAGGTATCCCATCTCAGGCCAGCAGGCTGTCACCGGTTTTGTTTCCATTATTGCTGCGTCATCATCAGATGTTCAGTTTGTTGGTGCCTATAAAGGATGGCTCGATTCTGCAACAGCATCCCCTGTGATCATTGAAAGGTTTTTCCATTTCAAACAAAAAATCTGAATAAACACAATTTAGAAACTGCCAGGGAAATAGGAGAATGATAAAAAATACTTGCTGTATCCGGGGGTCAGTGAAGACTTACACATTCAGACTGAACTACCATGTTCACAAGATGTAGCGTACATTCCCTTTAAGAGTGTACCCTGCACTTCTTTTTTAAAGATGGAAGGAATGAAAGAAATTCTGGGAGATAATAGAGGGGAACAGCCAGACCATTGTGTAAGCTTGAGGCCTATCTGTACCCCCAAGTCTTGAAGGGGGATTTGAGCTCCCATAAGTACCTACTGAGTATCGAGGTGCTTGAAGGACCAACACTGGACTGAAATAACCCTCTTTTTCTCATCAAAAATACCCATAAATGGTGAATCATGATACAGACTCACTGTTTATATTTGTTTCGTAATGGGGATCTCACACATTTTTCAGAAGAAGTCCCTGGATCTTTAGGAGTACCAACCACATCTCTAATAATAAGCTCCTACTTTAACTGATATTTCAGTGACTTGTTTTCTCAGTGCAGCTCAGACGGTATTTTTTTTAGCCTTGACAGAATGGCTAGACTAGGTAATCCACGCAAACAGCTGCTGCCTGCAATGTGATCTTTTTCTCAAATCTTTTAACGAAGAGTTAGATATGGTGGAAATATCTGGAAGCTAAAATCTCTCGATATGAAAGTAATTGACATATCAACTGTCTGATCCATACCGCTTTTATCCTGAGAGTTGTCCCATTCAACATTAACTAGATTTGCACATGGATTGAGCTATCCTGTGATCAGGGCATACTGATCAGCAGTTCAAGAAAATGTTTCTCCTTAAAACCAAGTTTCACAGAGGGCTTGGTTATTAAATATCAATATTTACATGTTTTCTAGTTAGAAGAAATGTAACTATTGTTTCTTATAACCTGAGCTGCGCAAGCTCTTTCATGCCCAAAAAAAAGATAGCAAATTTGGGGCTTTTCATAGTGCTGAACAATTTGAAAATTGGATAACTCTTTCTGTGCAATAGAAAAACTATTTGAGCCCAGGGAATGTTAAGCCTTCTAGGCAAGGATTGTTGCAACCCTCAGTGAAGAGACAAACAATGCAAATGAGCCCCAGGGAGATTTGAAAAATGTGTGGAAGATAACAACTAGAAAGTTAACTTTGAAAAAGATAAGCAAATATATATAAGGGAAAATACATACATTAAATGGGAGGGAGAAACTTGAGAATCAGTCATTCTGAAAGAGGCCTAGAGGTGATAGTAGATAGAAAGTTAGGCATGAATTTTCAATGGGATATGGCAATAAAAATGGGTAATGCAATTTTGGGCGGCATATGCAGAGATAACATCCTGGAACAGGAAGGTGATGTTCCCTTTGTATACAGGCAGGATACAATCCCACCCATAATACTACATTATGTTCTGAGCACCTCATGATCTCAATTATATTGACAAATTGGAGGGAATTGAAAGAGACCAACAGCAATGACAAAGATTAGGGGGCTCAATGAAATGATTTTGATAGGAAAGATTAAGCACTAAATATGTATACCTTGGATAAGTGATGGCTAAGGGGTGACATAGTTAAAAGACTCCATATATATGAATAATATATAACACCAAGAAAGGAAAGGAATTATTTAGGGTCATACACAGGGGTTCAATTAAGAAAAGGAAAAAAATCAGGCTGAATGTTAATAAAAGCTCCCTGACAAACTGTATCTGACTGTGGAATAAGTTCCCAATGGATGTGGGAGGGAAGGCTCATTAAATATTCAAAACTAGTTTGGATATTCTAGTAACAAAAGGGAACATGTAGGAATCTTGTCCAGTTCAAGATTCTATAGGCAAAGATCCTTTTTCTATTGAACTTCTCACCAGCCCTGTGTTGTTATATAGAGCAGGTTCCTAATGGATTAGTGGAGTTTCCTTCAGTGTTCTCTTAGCTCTTGGTCTGATCACTAATGTTTAAGAAGTAGCTGTGTGGTAGAATACGCTACTACTCTAGCCCAGTGCCAGTCTAGCATGCTTAAATGAAAGCACAGAGAAAGGACTTGTGGTGCATGGCAGCTGCATTATATTATATTCTACAGTTCTACATCCTGTGCTCTCCCAAGCAGTCTGGCAACTGGAAGTGTAATCCCCTAGGATACTGGGGAGTTAGAACCTAGTAAATAATGTCAGTAAATTAAACTTTCAAGCACTTCTTTGCTTTGATCCAGAGGCAATGTTTGTGCTGTGATGTTTGTATCCTAAAAACAAGTGTCAGTCAAGGGAACAAGAATGGACACTTGGAGAGGTCTGTGTTGAAATGTCATTACTGGGGAAATTCCTATTGTTATCAGAAAAGGCCAAGAAAAACCAGAGATTTCCTTGTCCAGTGGCGGAGACAGGGATAATAAGGATTAGCAGGCATAACTGGTATCATTTTATATCCTTGAGCATCATGAGAGTCATCTCCGTAGCTATGTCCTCCTCATCCTTAGGGCTGCTGAAAGTGAAAACTTTGCTGTGAAATGTAAAGAAGAAACGTAAGAATGTCCTATGGTATAAGCAGCCTGTTCAAAATAAGTGGCACCTCCTTAAATGGTGGCCATACTAAGGAAAGATATCATAATGATAAATAATAATGCCTAGTTCTTTTATAACACATTTCATCTGTAGATCTCCAAGCATTTTTCAAAGAAGATACCATTATCCTCATGTTATAGATGGAGGAACTGAAGCAGAGGAAGGTGACGTGACTTGCCCAAGGTCACTGAACAACTCAGTGGAAGACCCAGGAATAAAACCCAGATCGCCTGAATTCAGTGCTTTTTCCACTCGGCCACACTGCCTCACCTTTTATACGGTATTTGTATTTTATAACAAATACCCCTTTTGCTGAAGGTTGGAGTAAGATAACTGTGGCTATCATTTGGAGATAGTGCAGTTAGAGATAAGCACTGGATCTGAATATAAAACTATTTAAAATTATTAAAGCTAAAATCCACCCTAATTTATACCCCATACAACCTTTTAAAGTCAACTGGAGCACTCCATCTAAGTAATTCTAGTGCACCCATCCCCGTGGTGTCTGGGCACCAACAAAATTAAATTACACCAAACAAAAACAAGTATTCCTCTGAGGATGATTCCCAGTTTCTTCATATTATACACCCAGAGTGAGCATGGATTATTATGATTATTTTATTTTTCTCTTAATTTTCTTTTTTTTTTAAATTACATCAGTAAGACTTATTATTATAACCAATTCACCACTGTTACAGTGATGTAAAACAGGCGGATCTCAACTGAAATTTAGTGATGGCATAAAACTAAGGTAATGCAGTGGTACATCAGGTACAGTGAGTGCAAAAGCCACCTTAGACAGTGAGAAAAGATTTCAATCTTGGCGTGCAATAACACTAAAAAAAGATGTCTGCAGGCATCTAATAGTTGCAATGTACAATAAGGAAAGTGGTGTGGGTAATATTCACAATATCTTGATGAGATTAATAAAACAAACAGAATATGCAAAAGAATAATCAAAAGCACACGAGATGATAAATCATAAATGTCACAGTTATAAATACTACTATTGCTTACATTTGTAAGGTAGAATACATGATATGAGCTCCTGGGAAAGTACAACAGTTTGGGAGTCCTGAGTGCTATTCCTGGCCCTGGCTGTTTAAATTGCAAACTCTTTGGGGGCAGGGACTGCCTTTTACTGCGTATTTGTACAGCGCCTAGCATAATGAGGCCCCAGTCTCATTTGGGGTCTATATGTGCTACTGTAACACAACTGGTAAACCATCTATGTTATCTTCAATTTGAAAACTATGGGCTAGACTGAGCTCAGCAATAGGATGGAATTATGACTCTAAATCCTTTCTCCCAAGGGAGTAATTTATTTGGTATAATTATTTTCAGGGTATATCGGACTTCCTCTGCAAGCTTGGCCATCTCCATTAGCCAACACACAGCTCCATCCACTTCCCCATTCACTTGCTCTCCCCCCTGTGCTTGGAGCCACAATCCAGCAGAGTCCTCTGGCAGCATAGCAGGATTGGAGGGCAACTGTGAAGGACCAGGACACAGTCAAACCAAGTAAAGTGGGTACTAAAAACAAATCAGCTTCCTCAAGATAAAATGGGCATTTTTTTCTGGTTAACAGCTACAGAAAGTTTAGCAAGAAAAAGAATGTATGGTTGAGGTTTTCCAAGTCATGCAAGGGATTTAACCATATGTCTTCCGTTCATTTTCAAGTGCTGCTCTGGGATGCAAATCTTAAGGAACTGGGGATCTGTTCCTGAGCCACTTTCAATCTGTATGTATAACTCAGGCATGAAATGAGATGACCTGCAGTCCAGAGTGCAAGACTGACTGGGAAGGAGTGTCCTTGAAAATGGTGAAGAGGACATTGTAAAGAAAAGCTGCTTATTGGCATGTCAGGAACCAGCCTCCTTGTAAATATAATTGTATTACAGTCTAATTATATATATTTGAAGAAAGCATTGAAATACTCATGCAGAAAAAAAGAGTGATCTACTCTGGGTTTGATGAATGCATAGCATTAACATGACCTAAATCTCTAGATCAGAGTTAAAAGCAAGAGCAATAACACAATTTAGTATGGAGCTGAATACGTCTTCTGTTCTCTCTAAAAAAACATATAAAAACCCACACTGTGGTAGTTAATATACAAATAATGGTATTAGATGGATGTGATAGTTGCAAAGTATTAACATATGTAAGAGTTGCTTTCAAAAGTATTGTAAGAGTGTAGAAGAAAAACATTTCTAATGTCAGAAAGGTACAATAAAGTATGTAGTGCACACGTGTTTGGACTTCAGAAGGTGTGGAGATTTGTAGCCAGCTCTTCAGCTGGTCTGTATTAGTGCAGCTCCATTTAAGTCAATGGAACTATTCTGATTTACACCTGCTGAGGATCTGGCCTTTGGCTTATATATTCATACAGACTTTGAAGATTATCCAGACTTACCTGTACCCCTTCGTTCTAGAAATTAGGCTGGAAGTCTTATGAGATAAGGATTCCTATTGAGATGTCTTGGTTTTGTATGGGTCAGAAACACAGTGAGAATAGCTTTTTAGGTGGGACGGTATTTCGTTATATTTTCGCCACCCTGAACTGGTGTACCCATTCCTAGTTAAATGCAGGCTCATTAATTTTGTGGTCTGTTTCTGTAGCTGAGATCAGGTTTTGCCCATAATCATTCAGCTGCTGCTTGTCAAAACTGCAAATATAAATGGCACTATTTCTTCAGTTTGGAAGATAAGAATACGTTATACAAAATCCTGCAAAAGGGTGCAAATTCGGACTTGATCTACTGTGCAATTTACTAGTGAAACATCCAGCTGCGGGAAAGGACAACTGGGGAACCAATATCTTTGTCTGAGACAAGAAGACCCAAATGAAATCTTTACATCCTGTCCAGTGGACTGAGGGCTTTTGATTCTGCAATGCCTTTTTCCATAGTGGAGAAGCCTATATGTCAATTACTTCATTGGCCCAGCAACAGTTTACACAAAAAATAGCCTTGAAGTTTATTAACAACCACACGCTGGACAACACTGGACTCTTTGTTGTTTTGCTTAGCACAGTGTCAGCAGCCGGTTTCTTTCTTTCTTTCTTTTTTTTAATGACAGCATGTTAAGAATGGGTCCTTCCAAACGTCCCTCTCTGTTGGGTGGGTCAGGCTAGATTAGAAGGATTAGCTAAATTCACTTGGGAGTTGTTTATCAACTACAAAAAGTTCTTAATCTTTCCCTCCTGTTCATATCCTACCTGTGCTGACTTGTATTAGAATTAAATCTAGGTTGAATCTATGACAGGTGTAGCATGGATACTGTAAATCATATCAAACTTCTCAGCACTCACATTACAGATGGGGAAGAGATAGGGGAAGCATGAGCTGATCAGACATACCTGGAAGTGCAGTGCTATTGATCCTGCCTCCAGCTTAGGGTTGGTCCAAGGACAGCTCAGTTCCTCATTCCATTCCATGTGGAAATCGGGTGTACATTTCCCATCTGTTCTTTTTGAAGCAGTAGCTTTACTTTGACAGTGCTTTGAACTGCCTCCCAATCTGCATGAAAAATTCCTCAATGTGTTCTGTTTAATCATGCTCAGGGATTTTTGGAAAACTGCTCTGATTAGTTCCAATATTGCTAGGAACTGTTGTGTTTTGCTTTTACATGTAGAAGATATTACATTTCCAAATGTACAATCTATTAGAAAATGACACACATAAGCATTATATAAAGAAGGCAGAAAAACAGGCAAATGAAAGATTATTCGTTGAAAATTCAGAATCCTCAAAAAAGATAAAGATAGTTGTGAGTGCCCATCTCAGCTGTCGACTTCTGTTTCCTGACGACTCAAATGGGAGACAGGCTTACAGGTCATGGTTCAGAAAAGTTGGAGCACTAACTAAAAAGGAACTCAGGACCTGATTTTACTCCCAGAGCAGCCAGTGGGGAGTTCATGGCATGCCATGCATAATCGTTTCACAATTTAAGATGAACAAATATGAACTACAATCTGACTAAACACTGCAGACTTTTATTAAAAATATTTGCTGCCGTGTCAGTGTAGCCAAGTAGCCTAAGATGTGCATTGAATTCAGTATATCTGTTGACAGTCACTAAGGAGAATGTATAGAAAGACAAGGAGCTCAGCGCATTGCCACAAAGCTTGATCTCATTAACTGCATATGAAATCATTAAAACTGTGTTTTTATCTATATTTCTTTCCCTGCCTCTTGATGACAAATATACAAAAAGCAAAGCCAAAATCCAGCTGCGAGTTCCCTCATCTGGATTTGGTCTACATTGCTGGGTTGATTTGATTTATTTCTGTTTCGAATACTTTGATTCGATTAAATTAAATTAAAATAAAGAAATAATTCAGCCATTAAAACTCAGTGGACTTTTCCCCCTAAACTGAATAAGTAGTAGGATAATTTGAATTTGTTTGTTGTAGCTCTCCTTTCACACCTAGCAATTTTAAATATAGGAATGGTACATAATGGTGCAGAAGTGGCTTTACACATTATTTTACATGCCTTATGCTCCTTTAGATTTATTTATAATTTTGGTAAATGATTCTGAGGCCAGTCCTGCACCTCTGCAACCAATGTTGTTAATTTCAAACAGAACCAAACCCTTTCTTGTAGGGTATGTGAGAGACCTACTAGGAATTCAGGAATGACATACTGATCGTTCATAGAATCATTTGCAAACAGGAAATTATAATTGGCGGAGGGACCGCAAAGCCAATCTATAACCACAGGAGATTATTACAGTTTCCAGAGAGGTCTGGTGGCCTGAGTAGGTATCTGGAGCCAGGAATTCCTGAGTTTTAATCCCAGGATGGGTACTGACTCTCTTTGTGGCCATTGATTTGAACTCTCAGCTCCTGCTTCAGAATGTGGCTCCCTCTTCCATCCCTCCTCAACTCCTGCTTCCCAAGAGTCTCAATCCTTTGCCCCCTTTCCCCTGCTGGCTCTCCCATCTTCTCCTAGGGGCCTCAACCTTTGCCCTATACTACCCCAGGGCTTAAGTCCCAGAACCCTTTCCCTACTGGCAGCACTCCTCCATTCCTCAGAGACCTCAGCATCACATTTTTCTTGCTGGTTCCCCTCTTGCCTTTGAGCTCAGGCCCCAGTTTACCAGAATTGTTGTTCTATTTTGTTATACTGTAAACTTTTTAGGACAAGAACAATGTTTTATTGTACAATTTTGTAAACCACCATCTACATGTATGGTGCCACATGCATGCCTAATAATAATGATATTGCTGAAGAGAGGACTTGGCACAACCCTACTATTTCACAGGTGGAGTACTCAAACATAGTTGGTGACTTCCAACTTTATGGGAGGGAAGAGAAGATGTCAAACGAATATGATGGCTTTCTCTAGGAATTATGGGTAAAAATATCTGTTTTTCTACCCATGTTATTTCTATAACACCTGTCCCAATCGTAGAATCATAGATATGTAGGGCGGAAAGAAACCCCAAGAATTCATCTAGTCCAGCCTCTCACTCTGAAGCAGGACCAAGTACACCTATGTCATCCCTGACAGGTGTTTGTCTAACTTGTTCTTAAAAACCTCCTCAGTTACCTGTTCTATGCTATCAAACTGATGGCTGGATCATCTGTATAGAGAATGAACAACATGCTGGCATTAGTGCAAATATATCTCTGTGGCTGGGACTATAGAAAGAGATTGAGCAGAGACATGCTACCTCTAAACCCACAAAAATGGCCAACTTGAAAATGTTAGTGTATTCATACTGATTTTCTGCATAAGTAACCCATGCTTCTCTGAAGTAGTTGACAGTCATGTTTATACAGCAGCTAATAAATTGGGGCACCAGTCATGGTTGGGGCGACCAAATGCCACCACATTCTAAATAATATTAATTATAATAATTCAAAGGGATTAGATATAATTTTTGGATGAGAATTTCAAAAGTTCTCAACATTGGCCTAACTGGACTCCCGTTGAAATGAATGGTTAAACTCAGAATGAGACTTACGGTGCAGCCCCATTAGGTCAACACTGGGCTCTTTTGAAAATCCAACCCTTCACCTGCACAACAGTTCAGCCAAAAGCACCTGTGCAGAGATTTATGGATTGCTTGGCAAAGTTGTACTGAATTTAACTAAGTAAAAATTTCAGCAGTTTATGAGACCTAATTAAATTAAACACGCACCAGTATCATCATAGCATCCTGGCTCAAACAGAACTGTGGAAAATCAAATAAATGAAATAAGAACTAAGTACTGATCAGGGAAACATGAAACTATTCTTGTACATCATCACGTGGAAAAATGTTAGTCATGTGCCTATGACCTCAGCACACGCTTATTGGAAGTTTATCTATTGGGTTGTTTCTGAATGTCTAAGAAACAAATTTACTGTCCTGAAAAGAAAAGTCTAGTCCAGGTTCTGAGCACAGGACTGTGAGCCGGGAACTCTTTGCAGTCTAATCCCAGTTTTGTCTCTACCTCCTTCTATTGCCTTGGGCAAGGCACTTAAACTCTAAAATAAGAATGTTCTAGATTATAAGATCTTAGTCTCTTCAGGTTCTCAAATTTGAGCTGTCAAAGCCAAGCGCAAAAACAGGAGGCACAAAAAAATCCAGGCTTCAAAGCCCATGATGAATTTTCGGATCTCAAAATCAATGCTAAAGGGAGGGTACGTTCATTCCAGATGAGACAGGGAAAAGGGGGATTTTGATTCCTTCTAAGAGGGTTGGGAACTTTACTTTAACTGTGTGATGGGGCTTACCCCACATCACCTGCAAGGAAAGGAAAAGTACTCCAATTAGTCATGCTCTACACCAGGGCTCAGAAATTAATTGCTGCCTGGCCAAAGGAGGCAGAGCTAAGTCTTATAAGTAGATTGAGGGAGCTCAGTTGGGGAGAGGCTGCAGAGGAGACTGGTATCTCTGGCAGAGAAGCCCTGGAATAGGGTTTAACAGAGGAAGAACACTGCAGGAGCAGATTAGGCCCCTGCAGGGGAAGCCCTGAGATAGGGTCAACAAGGGAACTACCGTGGAACCTGAAAGGGGCAGAAGGGGTATTAGTTTGAAGATTTGTATGGCCTTTATTTGGACTTGTTTGTATTTCCCCAAAAGGAGTTTAGACTTTCATGTGACTTGGCCAGAGGACCAAGCCACAGAACACCCAAAGGGGCAGTCAGGAGAAGAGGAAGGCTGGGAAAAGCCATTGCAGGATTGAGGGAGAGCCTAGTAAGGGGCAGCAGAAATGAGGGCCCCGTGCAATGTTGCAACTGGAGATGAGAGGGTGCCCAGGAGGTGAGGTTGCGCTCTGACATGTGGAGCCCAAAAAGGGGATTGAGACACCCCTACCCCACCCCCCAACACTGAGGAAGGAGAAAGTTACCAGTTACCCTAAAGGTGAGAGGCAGAGGGATAGAAAAGACTCTGTTTTGCCAGCCCAACAGGAGCAGATACATGCTCTTTTGTTCCCTGTACTACAAGGGCAGTAACAACAGTAAGAGGCTCAGCAGGTTCCACAGGAACATTTCCTGCAATGCCTAGAAAAGTGGAGCCTAGGGACCCAGGCAGCTCTGGGAGAAGAGAATTCTGGCAGACGACTATCGGGCCTGTCTAAATTGGGCCCAGGTGAGGACTGGAGGTGTTTGTGCACACCTTTGAGACGGTAGCTGCCACTATATGATGGACAAAATCCTCTTGGGCAGCTCAAGTGCCCCATACCTGTCAGGAGAAGCTCAGGTGGTCTACTGAGCTTTGTCTGACATGCAGGCAAGGTCCTACAAATCTGTAAAAGAGGCCATTGTTGATAGACTGGAACTGACCCCATAAGCATACTGCCACCAGTTTATGGCAGAGCCTTTCTCCCAGGGGTGCACCTTACAGTGGCAGCACAATGTTTATGAGACCCAGCAATGTGATGGTTGCAACCCAAGGCAAACGCATCTAATAAGGTGGTAGATCTTAAAGTTCTAGAAAAATTCCTTTGGGTCTTGCCTACCAGAGCCTAATGCTGGGTCTGGAGGTTGTGGCCAGCTTTTACTGATGAGTCTGTGGCAGGGGCGGAGGCCTATATAAAAGCTGATAAAGCCAAATCACCCAAACAAGGGTTCTGAGGGAAGCAAGGTGACAGAGAACCCCAAAACTTGGGATGGCAAGGGGGACACATTGAGAGACAAATTTTTAAAAAGTTCTATAGCTAAGACACTGGAGGAGATAGCAGCACCTCAGTCATTACGGGGTACCTGGGAAAGGCACCTGGGAATTGGTCAAGAGAACCAGCTTGTATGTTTCCAGTATGGCCAACCAAGTCATATAAGAAAAGACTGCTCATAGAGTGCAGCCATTTGGACTGGTACTAAAGCCAAGTTAGTGGCTTGGGGTGTTCTCTCAGTAGGGAGCATACCCCAGTCTACCAGATAACTGCTGCAGTGGCTGGCAGAAAAAGAGAGAACTCATTGACTCAGGGTGTGAGCAAACACTAGTTTCGTGGAGTAACCTCCCACCAGTGAGACTAGATCAGCATTTCCCATAGGGCTGTCAATCGATAAAAAAAATTAATCACAATTAATCGCATGATTAAAAAAGTTTATCGCAGTTAATCGTGCTATTAAACAATAACAGAATGCCATTTATTTAAATATTTTTGATGTTTTCTATATTTTCAAATATATTGATTTCAATTACAACACAGAATACAAAGTGTACAGTGCTCACTTTATATTTATTTTGATTACAAATATTTGCACTGTAAAAAAACAAATAGTAATTTTCAATTTACCTAATATAAGTACTGTAGTGCAATCTCTTTATCATGAAAGTTGAACTTACAAATGTAGAATTATGTACAAAAAAAACATGTATTCAAAAATAAAACAATGTAAAACATTAGATCCTACAAGTCCACTCAGTCCTACTTCTTGATCAGCCAATCACTCAGAAAAACAAGTTTGTTTACATTTGCAGAAGATAATGCTGCCCACTTCTTGTTTACAATGTCACCTGAAAGTGAGAACAGTCATTTGCATGGCACTGTTGTAGCTGGCATCGCAAGATATTTACGTGCCAGATGCACTAAAGATTCATATGTTCCTTGATGCTTCAACCACCATTCCAGTGCAAATATTTGTAATAAAAATAATGTAAAGTGAGCACTGTACACTTTGTATTCTGTGTTGTAATTGAAATCAATATATAATAAAAATGTTGCAAAACATCCAAAAGTATTTAATAAACTTCAATTGGGTATTCTATTGTTTAACAGTGCAATTAATCATGATTAATTTTTTTAATCGCAATTAATTTTTTTGAGTTAATCGCGTGAAGTAACTGATTAATCGACAGCCCTAAGTTCCGAGTATACACTTCATATGTACATGGAGAGTTATGCGTCTACCCAACAACAGAGGTAGAGATAGAACTACAAGGTCAGATGAGCAAGCTGAGGGTCATCATGATAACAGACCTCCCCTGGCCTGCAATTATAGGCAGGGACTGGCCTAATTTCCTAGACCTATTTTGAGAAAGCGTACCACTTGGACCAGTTGACCATAAGCCGCCCTCACTCAGACATAGGGTGTTGGGCTGGCCCAGAAGTGAAGATGAGGAGTCAATGGACTGGATGGAGCTGGTTAGGATTGCTGAACAGGAGACGTCAAGTCAATTACAAGCCCTGGAGACACAGTCACATGAAGCAAACTGGGAGCTGGAAGAGGTGAAAGCCTCACAACAGAAAATAATGGAGGAGGCAGCAAAACAAGAGCTATAATGGTTTGGACAAGGCTAGACCTGGTATAGGAGAAGAATTCTCAGCAACAACTCGAACGGGTGCTAACTGCATTGTGAACCATGAAACCATGTGACAATGAGGCCTCAGCCTCTGGAGGCCAAAAGCAGGCCCCTGCAGGACAGAAAAATTTGGGCAAATCTGGGGGAGAAAGACATCCTGAGTGAGGAGACGAGAGAAGCTGCCGTGATTGTGGACCCTAACCCATAACTTCAAAGGCAACCACAGCAGGCCAGGACAGCATTTGAGACTACGCAGATCTGGGAACTCTGGGATAGGTTATCCACCTCAGAGGAGGCCCTTCAAATAGACCTACAAGACAAAGAATACTGGAAAGAACATTATCAAAATGTGTTAGATAACAAAAACCATTTGTTTGCCTGGGTACATGACTAACAGGAAGAGCTGGAATAACTCAGAGAGAGTACCCTGATGAGTACTAACTTGGGCGGGACATGTGATGGGTCTTACCCCCATCACCTGTGAAGCAAGGGAAAGTACTCCACTTAGTCATGCTCTGCTCCTGGCCAGAGGAGGTAGAGATAGGCCAACAGCTGCCATTCTCCAGCTGCCTAGCTCTGAAGTCAGCACAGAAGTAAGGGTAGCAATACCATGACCCCCCTACCCTTGTGATCCCCCTGCAACTCCCTTTTGGGTCAGAACCCTCAATTTGAGAAACACTGGTCTCCCCCATGAAATCTGTATAGTATAGGGTAAAAGCACACAAAAGACCAGATTTCACAGGAGGAGACCAGATTTCATGGTCCATGATGTGTTTTTCATGGCTGTGAATTTGGTAGGGTCGTACTTATATGTAGACTGAGGGAGCTCAACTGGGAAGACAATGCGGACGAGACAGATCTCTCTGGCAAAGAGAAGCCCTGGGATAGGATTTAACAGACAGGAAACAACAGAGGAAGAACATTACAGGGGCAGGTTCCCCTGCTGGGAAGCCCTGAGGTAGGGCCAACAAGGGAACTACAGTGGACCCCAAGAAGGGCAGAAGGGGTGTTAGTTTGAAGATTTGTTTGGACCTTCATATGGACTTTTTCTTGGTATGCTGGAAGGGGTCTAGACTTTTATTTGCTTGGCTAGAGAGCCAAGCCACAAAACACCTTGATGGGGAATCAGGAGAAGAGGAAGGCTGGAAAAGGCCATTACTGGGCTGAGGGAGAGCCCCATAGGGGGTGCCAGAGACCCTATGCAATGCTGCAAAAAGAGACAAGGGGGTGCCCAGGAGGTGAGGACGTGCTCCTAGCCACCGATTCAGGTTTACTCATCTGATACAAGATAAGATCTTTGTTATGCATAGTACATGGTGACCATCTATGTAACTGGGAGAACCATTCTCATAGCAAGTAGTAGTAATTTCAGTTGGATGAAACCCAAAAATCATAAAATCACATGAAAGTCCAAAACTGTTAAAACTACTATCTGTGCACCAAGTAACTGAAATAGAGAATGACTCTTCAAAGTTTAAAACACATTATCCCCGTGTAAACTTCCCACCAGAAAAAGTTTATAAAGAATCAGTCTGGTTTAAACATAATAAACTCATTTCTGCTCTTGGGTACCCTGATGTAAATCTGAAGTAACTCAACAGCAGAATTACTCTGGACTTACGCTGGTATAACCGAGAGCACAGTTTGTCCCACTGTATGTCAGCCATGGAGGACAATAATCCCACGAATATGTTTATACAGTCAGAGAAGTCCATGGCATAATTACTTGACGGGAAATTTACTCTGACTTTCATAGATTTCCTTTAAAAAGGGACTCTTTATATTCAGGACAGTAAGGCCATGTCTACACTACAAAATAACATTGACCTAACTTATGTCGGCCTACAGGCACCACAATGATTACATCGCTTGGCCATGTGCACTCTTGGCTCCTGGTGTTGGCGGTGTGTCTCTTTACCAGGAGTGCTTGTATAAGTCGTATTGTCAGTGTGGAGCATTGTGTGACAGTCCCTGAAAGACAGTAACAGTCAACATAAGTAATCCAGTGCCTGTACTAACACTGCAATGACCTAACTAAATTGACCATGACTCTATGCCGATGAGGGAGGTGGTGTTATTAAATCAGCATAGAGAGGCACTTAGTTCAGCAGGAGCCAAATTTAAGTGAAGACGCTTTCACAGTTAGGTCGACACAAGACAGCTTCCGACAACCCAATCGTGGAGCATAGACCAGGCCTAACACTTTTAAGTGGTACACCTGCTGTGTTATGCTGAATACATATATCCCTGTCTTTTTATATATATATATATATATATCTCCTGATAACTGGAGAAAAAATCATTATGTTCTCCTATACGTAGGTGTTGGAACTAAGGGTGCTGGGGGTGCTGCAGCACTCCCTGGCTTGAAGTAGTTTCTATTATATACCGTGTTTACAGTCTGGTTAAATAGCTCTCAGCACCCCCACTATAAAAATTGTTCCAGCACCCCTGCTCCTATGTCTGTATCAGTACAGCTCAGATTGAGTTGGTGTGAACTGACATGACATATGTAGCCTTTTGGTCTATATTGTGCTTTACAGAAGGGCACATTTCCTACAAAGGAAGGATGGTCCAATGGTTAGGGAGCCAGCCTGGGCCTTGGGAGGATCTCAGTTCAATTCTTTGTTCTGTGGCTCAGTTTCTCATCTGCAACATGAGGATAATAGAAGCAATGGGCTTAAATTGCAGCAAGGGCAGTTTAGGTTGGACATTAGGAAAAACTTCCTAACTGTCAGGATGGTTAAGCACTGGAATAAATTGCTTAGGAAGGTTGTGGCATCTCCATCATTGGAGATTTTTAAGAGCAGGTTAGACAAACACTTGTCAGGGATGGTCTAGATAATACTTAGTCCTGCCATGAGTGCAGGGGACTGGACTAGATGACCTCTCAAGGTCCTTTCCAGTCCTATGATTCTATGATTCTAATAACCTAACAGGGGTGTATGGTGAGGATCTGACGTACTAGGGCAATGAGGCCCATTTATATCCTTAAAGTAGATAAATGTAATATGAAATATTTACAAACTTAAAGTTTGTCCTGAAGATACTATAATAAAACTTCTCCAACACCACAGCTTCAGTGACTACAAACATTCAGCTATTCGAACTTTTTTGTGTGTGTGTGTTTACTTTGAACCCTGTATTATATTTGTATTAGATGTTTTGTATGGATAACTTTTAGCTTGAGATGTATTCAAGAGTAATAAATAATCGGTGTAATATTCTTTAGTTTCCAGTGAGCCCCAGGAAGGATTCAGATTTTCCTGTCATCTTTTTAAAACCTCCACCCAAGAAGTATATGCAACACATGTGAAGAACGTCTGGATGATGAGTAATTCTGAGTCATGAGTAATGCTTCCAGATTTGCACTTTTGGCAGCTGAGAGAAGGATTCCCTGTTGATGGTGTGTTCCGTGTTTCTCTGATTGTACTCACTTATGGAGGCCCTGATCCTGCAATGGGATCTGGGCAAGCTGGCTCTTACACCAGAATGAAACCCTATTGTATACCACCCAGGTATAAGGATTAGAGGATTGAAGGATAGGAGGCTTTGGGAAAGATTTTTAAAGGTATTTAGGTGCCTAAAGATGCAGATAGGTGCCTAGTGGAATTTTCAAAAGTTTCAAATTATTTAGCAAATAAGCTTGAAATACAGCAGGGACTGATGTCTCAGTGGCTTAGCAATAGGATATGTTGTTAATACTTTTTCAGCTCCAGATTGCTGCTTTGAATCTGGCCCGTGTTCGTGGTGATCATAAATTGTTACTATCTGATGGCTACATTTTGCACAATCTCAGTCAACTTCCCATTGGAAAAGTGTCCACATCATGAAACTAGTCATAGTATTTATTGATGTTTTGTATACAGCACTCTTCAGAGGTGGTGTGATTTGAAATAACCTGCAAGGAGACCAAAAGTTGCATTCTTTTAGGCAATTTCAGCAGAGAGCCTGGATGAATTTGGAGACTCTTACCCTTAAAGCCAGTCCTCCAGATTGAGATTGAGGTACATTGGAGAGGTGGTGTGGTGTAGCTTGCACTGTCACAGTATATGTTGTACTTGTGTAAACACACTGAAAAATGTACTTGTTGTGTAGTGTCCAGAGCTGCCAGTATGACAATGTTTGTAGGCACTCTAACCCCCAAATGTAAAGTCAAATTCATGAGAAGTGACCGGTTTACTTTTTTCTAGATAATGACTTAAGACATATATGCCATCAATTAAACAATCTGGACCAGCTCCTCAGCTGGCATTCATTGACAGAGCTCCATTGACTTCAATGTCAATGTCATCATTAATTCTAGCCTAATTACAGAAGCAGGCTTTTCCTTGGTTTCCCCGCTTATATGGGAGTGATATAATTTACTATTGCTCAAATGCCAAAAGAAGGTTACTTCCCACTTAGTGCTAACTAGCCAGTGGGTCACCCCAACCATTCCCCACTCCTGCCTATCCATTTGATGACCAGTTGCATAGGATGATGTGGTCACATGTGAAGGGGATTAAACAGGAACTTTATGCCCCCTTACTCCCCTGCAAAGGTGCATAAGGCAAGAGACAACGTTGGTATAAGTATCCAAATAACAATCCTACAGAAAAGCTACAGCTAGACAACTGCTCTCCATGTGTTTTGTACTTCAATCAATGGGAGAAAAAAATATCCAGAACACAGGCAGGTTTATTCATTTTAAAGCCATAAATTTGTTCCTGGGTGGATGTGAAATGCTTGATTGCTCCTAAGTATTGCACATCTGAGCAAAACAATATAGTAAAAAAGATAGGATAGATGACCTGTTTGTATGTTTTAGCTGTTACTTAACTATTTCCTCCAGCCTGAGAACTTTGAGGTCAACCTGAGTTCAAGCTATAGCTGAGTCAGCCTGCTCTGGTGACACCACAGCAGGGAAAGGGGGCTGGGACCTGGGACTTCATTCTTTTACTCATTGGCCACAGGCCTTTAAAATGGGAGGCATGCACCTAAATCATGAAAAACTACATCATTAGAGCAGAGGGGTAGAAATCCTAGGACTTTTTTGTCCCAGTAAAGAATTTTCAACACCCAGATCTGAGACAGACAAATTTTGGGGTTTGCCAGAAGGGATTCAGCATTCAAAGAGATTAGAGGAATTTACAGTGTTAGCAATTCAAAGGTGGATTGCAGCACAATGAAAGGGGATATAGAATATTACAGCACTATTGCTACATAAGGTCAGTCAGTGGACCAGAAGATATGTCCATCATAGAGGTGGTGTTTTGACCTCCAGAAAAGAGGATCACAGCATCACAGATATGTAGGACTGGAAGTGGCCTCAATAGGTCCTGCACCAAGCATGGGAAAGCTAAGATTACACAAAGTACCTTTAAGCTTGCCAACTCTGTTTCTGTTGCAGCCTAAAACAAAACAGAGACAAAATTTTAAATTTAAAAAATATATCAACCCAATACTAAAGAATACAATGTACTTTTGAAATGTTCCATTAAAATGTTGGTATGACATTTGTGGCTTTGCTTACATAAAGCAGTTCAATATATTGCTGAATCATGTCATGCTGAAATGCCATATAAGTCATGTTTGTTTACAGATTTATAGGTGATATTATTGTTGGATTTGTTCAAACTCAAAACTCTAAGCAAATCTTCTGGTGTCAGGTGGGAAAAACCTATAGGGATTATAATCCTATAGGGATTAAAACCAAGTAAAATGTTCAGATTAACCCGAGGGATGAAATTTGTACATTTTGCCCCACTCTAAGCATAACATACATTCAATTTAACAGGGAAAAACATCAGTTCCCTGTGGTTTGATCACTAAAGCAGTGATCTGCCTCCCATTTGTATTTGTTTTGCTGAACCATGGTGGTTACACTGATATCAGAATTTCTGGTGATCTATTTGGTGATTCTCTAAATTTTACACAAGGCCATCAGTTAGTATGCAAAGCTTCCCTTGGCTTCAATGGAAATTCCACATCCAGAACACAGGCAAGCTATAGCAGTTAGCAATGAGCACTATGTGAAGATAAAACAGGATAACATAAGTGTATTATTAGTCCATAATATTTCATTAAACTTCATAGTGTCAAAGAATTGGGTGCTCCATTGAGCTATAGCAATTCACCACAGCTGTGGGTCTACCCCAGGAGTTTATTGAAGTAAAGCACTAAGGTGTTTTCTAAATGATAATACCAGCCAGGCTGCTCTTTCAGCAACTTTTGTACTGATAATTCACTGATCAGGAAAGAAGGAGAAGGATAAAATCTGGATGAAGTAAGGGCAAATAAAAAAGAAAAGGTTCTTATTACCACTGACTTCTTAAAGCATTTTGTTTATTTTTGTTTTCTTTCAGTAGAACGGCTGGCTGGGTATTTTAGGAAGCAATGTTAATTCCTTTAACTCCCTCAGATGTTTAGGAACTTTCCATGCCTTAAGACCACTCAGAGCCATCTCCTGTTTGGGAGGAATTAGGATAAAGATATAATAACAAACACATTTTTGAAAACCCTTTTCTATTTTATTACAGGACCATCAATAAAGAAACAAAAGAGGGCTCAATGGGGTTGACTTTGGTTTTGGCCTGAAAAAAAGTCCCAGAATTTTTAAGACAAAAGTTAGTAAATGTAATTTAAAAAAAAAAAAGGCATGGGCCAGTGAGTGTCCCAGCAGAAGAGATAAAGACATTGCCATAAGCATTCCCTCTGCATAAAGAGTTCAGTTAGGTTCCCAGTGAGCCCAGTGCAGATAGAATTCTTAATGCTAATGCCCAGGAGATTTTTGGGAATGAGCTTAGCCAGTCCCAGTAAGTCACTGCGTGTTACAGAGGGAAGTGGAGCCTGGTTTCAGAAAATGGTTCAGCTAGAACACTATGAGTGGATGATTTTGTGGTGAGATGAAATGTAGATTTTGAAAAATAAAATTAAACGTAATAGTTGTGAATGATCCACATATTTCATCATTAGAACTGAACTTGATAAACATTTTTGAAATGTATTTTGAGCTACAACAATAAATAACAAGGCCATTTTATTAAGAAGATTAGGGCTTTGTTATTAGACATGTATATTGGGCTGTAGAATATAAAGTGATACATCAGTTCCAAAACTAAGTAATATAATGCTAGTATTATTATTTAACTTCAGCTTCCAGTTAAAGCCTTTTCATTACATTCCGACATACCTGTATTATATATGAGGCTTTTATGTTTGAGACTCTGACATATTTTCTACAGTATGCATTGTAGTTGTAGCCATGTCAGTCCCAGGATATTAGAGGGACAAGGTGGGTGAGGTAATATATTTTATTGGACACACTTCTGTTGGTGAGAGAGAAAAGCTTTCAAGCCCTGAAGCTCTGTGTGGCTCAAAAGTTTGTTTCTCTCACCGACAGAAGTTGGTCTAATAAAAGATATTACTTCACTCACCTTGTCTCTCTAACATTTTCTACATGTCAGAAGTATAACATAAAACTAGAGATAGATACAAACTTTAAAGTTCAGATCTATACTTCTTCAGAAACAGAGGACACTTAGATGTGGTGTCCTGGCTTGGGCCCATCTATAAAAAAAATGTTTGACTGTATTGATAAAACAAGAATTAATATTTTATAACTATTAAAAATAGAGTCATGGAGTTTAAGGCCAGAAAGACCACTAGATCATCTAGTCTGACCTCCTGTATATCACAGGCCATCTCCAACAACTAAACCCAAAATCATTGGTCTGAACATGGAGTAAATGTAGGCAGTCTAATTCTCCTCTTGCTTACATCAAAATAAATCTCAAGCAATGGTTACACTGGTGTACGAGAGAATCAGGCCCAAAGAACACTTTGCTGATTTTGATCACATGGGTTACCTACATAGCTCTTTTGCATGATAAGTGTCAAGATAAAACCTATAGTACAATAAAATTCGGCCCTACGTTTCCCTTTGATTGCCTGCATGGGAGGGAGTCTGTGCCCATGAACCCAGACAAGGAACAAGGAAAAAGGAGTGTTACATCAAGAACTGGTCAAGATTTTTTTTGTCAAAACTGTTTTTGACAAAACACATCAATTGTGATGAAATTTTGTTTAAAAAAATGAAATGAAGCATTTCAATACTGTGAAAATGTCCTATTTTGACAACTTATAACAGAAGTTTTGATTTTTCTTTTCGAAACAAAATTCCTTGTATATTTTAACAGGTCTAAATTGGAATAAAATGCTTTGATTTTATCTAAATAAAATGTTTTAATCAACCCCAAATTTTTTTTTTCCAGAATATCATGTCACAGGAAATTTCTATTTTTGTTTGGTTTTGGTTTTGTCAGTTGCGGAATAGAAAAAAATTTGAACTTTTGAAATTTCCCATGAAATGGAAAATCCTGTTCCCACACAGGTCTAGTTTTCTCCTTGGTACATTCTCCTTTTCTCTCAGCCCCCCCCCATAAGTCTCTCTTTGGGGATTGCTTGGAGACAATGGGAAGGGGTGAACATGTAGAGGCATAAAACTACAACCATTTTGCTACAGCATTGTGGCATCATGCTACATGAAAGCATCTCGTTTTAAAAGCCTTAACAGGAGTCATGAGGCCATTACTGAATAACCCAAGCCTCCTTAAATATATACCTAGCACAGTGTACAAAACAGCATAGCATAGTACAGCAGGTCAGCAATAAAGGACTCCTAAACTACAAACCTCACCACTGTCTGCTGTATTTCTTCCACCTTGCCTTTGCTGCTATAGACCCATAGCACAGTACACGTATAATGTATTAAATAAAAAGAAAATATTTTATTTTTCCTGGGGAGAGGAAGGAAGGAAGGAAGGAAGAGCAATGTGTGACAAATGCTAGGCAAGTCACTTAGGGTCAGATTTTTAAAAGATTTCAATGGGAATGAAGTGCCTAGGTGCTTTTGAAAATCCAGCTCCGGGGGCAGAAGCCAGGGGTGGAGGGATAGGCAGAGGAGTGAGCGGAGGTACTGAGACTTGGCCAGGGTATGGCAAGGTGCTGACTTGAGGTGGGAAGGAGGTCCCTGGAGGTTCCCACCTGCTCCCAGGCACATTCCAGCCCTACCGTGTCCTGCTCCCCAGTGCAGCGGGTGCAGCGGTGCCCACCCTAGCCCCTGTTCCCTGTCCCTATCCCAAGCCCCATGGTGGCCACTCCAGCCCCTCTGGATCCCACTCTCACCGCCATGTGCTCCGCCCTACACCAGGGAATGTGCAAGTTTACACAAGGGCTGAACTCCCACAATATTTCCATTGTGGGGGCATTAGCTCCCCTTACCCTCCCCCCGGTTCTGCCACCCCTATCTGACTAGGCCCCTATCTGCATCTTTAGGCACCTAATACCTTTAAAAATCGTGTCCTTAGAGCACCATTGGAAGGTGTTCAGAGACTATAGTGATGAGGTTTTATGAAAACCTGGATAGAATAGACCAGAAATCCATTTGCAGGCACCAAAATAAAATTGACCTTATTTTCAGAGAACCACAACTCCCACTGATTTACCCTAGATCACAAAGGAAGGCTAACCTGAAACCAGATCTCCTGTTCTTAGTCCTGTGCTGTAGCCACGTGACCCTCCTTCCTTCCTAGAGGATTATGATATTTTTTCTCCTCACAACTGGTGTTCTCGCTTTCCGTGAATGAACTAGTATAAGAGTGAATAAGTTACAACAGCATCATCATGAAAGTGGAAGTGCTTCTTTTAATGATTGTAGTAAAGGCAAAGCAATGTTGGAGAAAACAAATTGTTCTAGGTATCAGTAAAATAAAATACATGCAGCTCAGTCACTAGGAGTTCTATCCATTTTTAGATGCAAATAGCATTTATACAGGTAGCTCTAATTTGGCTAATGGGGGTATTATTCATAAATGTTTTGGGTGAAATCCTGGCTCTATTAAAGCCAATGGAAAAACACCCATTGACTTCAGTGGGGCCAGGATTTGCCCCCTTATTCTTTCAAAGGAGATTTTCACCCTCCTTAGATGATACATATTTTCCCATTACACCAAACTCCAGTTAAGGAAAATTCTGGGATTGTACTGAATGAGAATGGGCTTTGCAAATGGGCTGAGACTACAGCTCCTTTAAAGTCAGCCAGACTGCAAAGTGGTCTGGTGTTCAATTAGCTTTCAGAGTAAGGTCCAGAGCTTAAGCTTAGCAAAGCAGCTGTCTTTCTCATTTTCACTTTTTTCTGGGACTGGGAGCAGCCTTTTCATATCTAGCAGACCACTCCAGCTTCACCCAAACATCCAAAAACTCATTTAGCTAAAGGTTTCAGATATTCCCCAGTCATTTCTGTAAACGGGGTTGTCCAATATTTATTAAATCATTTGTAAAACTCCATTAGATTAGCTCATGGAACTTGGGCAAATAGGAGATGGGGAGAACATTATAAAAGTTCACAGATATCCAAGTCTGCAGCAATTGAAAGAAAGAAAGAAAGATTAGGATGAAAAATGTCCTGATAATGAGATATATTAGGTTTGGAATAGTTCCCCTAGCGAAGTAGTGAAACCCTATCACTGGAAAGTTTCAGAATTAGACTGGACTAAACAGTATTAAATTTAAAGTAGGGAACAATCCTGCATTAGCAGGGTTATAGACTATATGATTTTATAGGCCTTTCCCATCTCTAACATCTATGATTGAATGAAACCAGTACATTTGTATGTAACGTCTTATTTGTGTGTCAGAGTGTAATGTACCAGCTGAAAAAAATTGAGGGTGGTAAGACAATAATATTTAAATCAGAGAACCAGTGGTTGACTACAAGTTGCTGTTACAGAATCTGTGGTTTTTGAAGAGGAAATATGCCTGGTTTTGGAAAGAATGTACTTTGCTGTATACTGACTTTTAAACTATGGGCTAGGTCTCTGCTATACCAACCTTTCTGCAGTAATGAGTGAGGAGGAATTTGAGAAGTCTGGTGCACATGTGGTTTGGCAGGTGCTTTATATTTAAAGGCATATGAGGTTTTGTCAAATTGTGTAGAGCTGCTCTAATCATAACCTCCAAGAATCAGTCATTGTTTACCTTAATTCTATCATAAGAACATCTGGGTACCTCTTTAAAATAATGGTAAATATAATTAATAATGAATTGAGTTCGAAATCTGATAAAGTACTTATGACATCCATATTAGTAACAAATGAATTCATCATGGTTAATATTATTACAAAAATACTAAAGGAATTAATAATGATTTGGGTCAGTATTTGAATGTGTTACTGACATGTGGCCAGGTATAATAAATGCTTTTTAAAAACATTGTTTATCACAGATCTTACAACAGCCTTGCAACATTAAATTTTATGTATTTATTTATTTGTTTTACAGAGAAGTGGACTATCACTGTTTTTTTCATTAGCATCATCCTCATAACCAAGGGCAGGCAAGCATGTTTTGTGTGTCTGGACTGGTAAATTGTCATAATTCTGCAAGGCTGTGCTACAATAATAACAGAATAGATTTCACTACAATTTCACCTATCCCCACCATAACTTTAGTGTATGGAGGGCATAGCTGCAGAGCCACTCCAAATATGCACAACTAAGTAGTATCAATGGATGCGATTCTCAGCCATTATACGTTGGCATAGCTACATCTAAGGCAATGTATGGAGCTGTCAGTTTACAGCGGCTGAGGATCTGGCCCAATATGCTAGTGGAGGTAAGAATACTGCATGGAACCTGGGAAAACCTTGATGGTGTAATGGATGATCTCTGGCTTAAGCCAGGCAGCAGTTAGAAATTAGTGACAGAATATTCTATATCAGTTGTCTAAAAGGTGGGGGGAATATTGCAAAGATTTTGTCATCCTGTAGTGGTATGGAAGTCATTTAACACAAGGGTGGAAAGCTTCTGCCACAGCAACCCAGAGACAGGGGCCTTGCAATGAACCTATTAGGGAACAGGGTGGGAAGGCGCCATAAGTATATATATGTATGTATATTACTATTCTGCCATTTTAATGTACAACAATTTCAATCTTCAACAGACTTTGAGCTGACTAGTTTTGAACTCTGCCACTTAAAGGGAGTTCCAGAACTTAAAGTCACAATAAAAGCCAGAAAACTGCATATACTGAAGTCTATAATGGTGTGACTTCAGTCATTCTGATAGCTTTAGTTACTGTCTCTATGCTGGTTACTCCCAAATCTACTTTCTGACCCACCCCAACTTCTCCCCCTCCACTGAATCTCACAATAACATCTCCATCTCCAAAACCTCCTCTTGGATGTCCTGTTATCATCTCAAACTCAGTATGTTGAAATCTTGTCTTTGATTCCAAACCCTCTCTCCTGCTCCTTTCAATAGCATAGTCAACCACTCCAGTAACCTTCCTATCTCCTGGACTCACAAATACAGTTACCTTGTCTCACACCAATTTCACATGTTTGTAAATCATTGGCTTCATTAAAGATATTCCTCATTTACAGCAGTGTGAGATGAAAATCAGGCTTAGAGTCATTTTCTGTTCCCCCGACCCTTCTGTCTCTGTGAGACTCCCCTTCACTTCCAAGCACCTACCAAATCCTGCTGGTTTTCCTCTACACTATCTTCAACATCTGTCCTTTTCCTCCCTGCTCATGCCTTGGTCACTTCACAGCTTGTCTTCTGCAATCTCTTCCTTCTCACTCTCCTTGCTCTTCATCTTCCTCAGCTCCAGATTATCTAAAATGCTTCTTCCAAACCTTCCTCCCTCAAAACTCTGAAACACATCACTCCCCTCTGAACCACTGGCTTTCCTGACTATTCTGCATTGAGGTCAGACTTCTCATTCTCTGCTTCAAAGCCTTTCTCAACTGCACTTGGTTACAACTCTGCCCTTGTTTCCACATACTCGTGCTCTCCCTCCCTTTGCTCTGTACAAACCCCACTCCTAGCTGCCTCCTTTGCACTCTCTCTCTACGCCATTGGGAACTTCTTCTGTGCTTCCCTTTATGCTTGAAATTGCTTCTTGTAGCACCTGCTTCTGAGATGTGCTAAGTGCCTGCAGCTCCAATGGCCCAACTCCAGCTAATGCTCCAGCTAATCCTCTCTTTTATCAAACCCCTCTGTTAAATACAGCTCTTCCACCAAGCCTTTCAATGATGATCAGTCATCAACCTGGCCTCTGCTTCAAGTCTGCATTCTTGCCAGGTGTATTTTATGCCTGCTGTATAATGTTTCTGTCTAAATCAGGTTGTAAGCTCCTTGGGGCAAGGAATGTCTCATTCTAGCATATTGTGTAGCACATCTGTGCAGCATATTGTTGGTGCTCATTCAACAGGTAAAACCAGTAATTTTTAACCTTTTTAAATTATTACATAGATTTATTTTTAAAGAAACATTTTCTCACTGGCAACATATTTTCTCCTCTTATTTGATCCTGCAGTGAAATCATAATTGTTGTATTTGTGCTATCACAAATACATTTCCATGGGAACTAACTGTGATGTAATGAACACAGGATTTATATCTTCTCTGCAAAATCAGGCAGAAGGAGCAGCTGGATTGAGAAGGAGAAAACTATTACTGAAATATCAACAATCTCCAATAAATACTAAAAATCTTCATCAAAGGGATGAATATTGCTTGAATAGATTTCTTTCTATATATATTTTCAGGTTTTTAATAGCTTTCTCCACTGAGCTAGTCCCTCTTTAGAAGTAGAAATATATTTTAAAATAACTGGAAATAATAAATGTTTGGCATCAAGGCTCTAAAGTCAAAACATTTGCCTCTGACAAATTAAATAGAATGTGAAGAAAGCACCATGATGATGAAAAAAGACATAAAAATTTCATGAGCGACATTTCTCACAGCTGAACCACCAGTTACTCACTGGAGTCCCTATGACGTATTGAGGATGTACTTGTGTAGACTATTTACAAGAACTAAGAAGTGATTAATAAAAGAATGAAGTGGAAAACATCCTATGTGATGTTTTGGTTATACAAGTGGGCTCAGCTTTGTAATCAGAACTCGTCAGAGAAAGCAGCACACCCCAAAATGGTATGAATCATGATTGATTTCCTGCCTTCACTCAGTGAAAAGACAAAGAAGAAAAATGAAAGCCTTGAAAGGTAATTAGCTTTTAATTTGGAAAAAAGAAAGTTGCTTGACAAAATAATCCTACGTCATGTTGCAAAGCACAGAATGTTTTACATGAACGTTGCTATCCCATTTATTAAGATCGAGTTGAAGGTAATAAAATAATAAATGTAATAATGACACTTTTCACTCAATCGATATACTGCAGCCTCTTTCTTCTGAGACTCCCAAAGCATGTTACAAAAATTAATTAAATAACAGAAGGCTGACACCAACCTTAGTTATGTTAACATCACCATAATTAATCTTCAAAACACTGTTATGTGGAGTATAAATAGTAGCTCAGTTTTAGCCACCTTTCTATTCATACTATTCTCATCACCATAGTAGCTGACAGCCTTATAAAGTAAACAAACAGAAAGTTTCTCTCTCCCTACTATTTGATGGCAGAGAGGGGTGTTGACATTAGGTATCAGGAGTTTTGTTTCGTTTTAATTATTTGGACAAAGCGATGAGTTTTATACTACAACCTGAAAGCAGTAAGCTTCAATGCCATTTTGATGTTTTGAGGAAAAGAATTTCGAAACCTTGAGATGGTCACTGAAAAAGCTCTATCTACGGTTCCCGCAGTCATTATCGCTGCTGGAATGGTTCACTGTTCTAGAAGAGTGCAGTTGTTATGGAACATTCCGGTCACTGAGAGAATATTAGTCTCCCAAGTAGCTGAGACCTAACCCATTGTCAGTGTTGAAGATTAGCAACAAGACCATAAAGTGGATCTGTTCTTCAACACGGAACCAGTGCCATTACACAAATTTTTCAGCCACTATGTTGGATCCCTATTGAATAGCATCACACTTACTGATGATCCCACCTACAGCTGAAGCAGAAAACAGGGCCAAATCCATATCTATTGAGAATTAGGTGTAGTCTTCTACTCGGATACAAATGAAAGAAGGCATTTCTAGAGGCCACCACTATTTGAATCTTCAGATCAGTGAGGAGACCAGAAGGATCCCAAAACTACTGACCATTTTATTGTAATTAGGCAGATTCCTTCTACTGAATTAATTTTTTGAAGCTCCTTCCTCTTTTCACTAGCACTACCACTTTCTTACCTGGTTTCATTTCAGCTAGCCAATCAGCTGTTCTCTGTTCAGAGGTGCGGGTGGTGACCATGAAGCCTTGCAGTGCTTGTTGGACTTCTTGTATGAAAAGTCAAATATCTATGAGAGAAGGAATCGAGTATGGGTCATGTATATGGCCATTGGCCAATGTTTCAGATTCAGGTGTTTTTTTCTGTTAATCTCCCCCAAAGAAGCATCCAATGACGGGCTCTGAGGAAGGGATTTATACTGGGCATATCTTGTGTTTAAAAATGAACACTAGGAACAAATATGAATAGCTGCACTTCTTACTACTTGATTTGTACCTGCACTCAGTTAGGAGATACAATGAGCATATCAGGCTCCTGCCAGCACTTCAGACGTGGGCCTGAAAATGCAGATAGCTTACATTCACAGGAGGGGGGCCACCCTTCTGAAACTTCACTGTTAATACTCTCAAAACACAGGTATAGATTTTCAGAAGAGTGCATGACTGTCCTGTACTCTGAAGAGGGATTGTGCCCACCATTGCAGTAACAGCCTGTGCAAATGCCTCATTAAACATTCCTTTGGTCACTGGCATACTCAGTTATGATGTGAAGTTTTCTAAAAATCCAGGCCATAAACATGGTTGATAGAGCATACCTCTTTTGTGCGAAAACACCAGAATTTTAGCACAATTGTTTTACCTGTTTTTTTTAATCTAAATGTAAGAAACAATATAAATAAAACCTAAAACCAGAGGGCCTCCATATATTGACTAAGAAACCAAAATTATAGTCAGTAGGACTTTTAAAGAATGCTATGCATAATGAACGGTACAATATACCTAACAAAGCACCAGAATACAGTCCATGCCGTGATATAAAAAATCACCCTACATCATTATGCTACAAACATTTCCTATATACATTCATAAAGATATAAAGCTGTTAGTAGAATGGAAGCTATTTGAGGCTTGTAAAAGAAAACATGGCACATTATTTGGATTATTTTCATTCTGAGCATATTTTTTTACTTAACCCAATATGACTGGTTTATATTAAAACATTCAAATACAGAAAAAGGTTCTAGATTACAGACTGATAGTAATTGCATAAAAGCAAATTATTTTTTCATTACTTTTTAATGTAATTAAACATGTGAAAACAAATGTTTTGTGTAATATTCATTGTGTTCGAGAATACTACTGGACGTTGGTAATTCCCATGGACTGGATGTTTTTGTGGGTTTGACTCTGGTGTGGGTTTTTTTAATACCAATGTAAAATGTTCCTCACTATTTTTCTGCTACTTTTTTTATTAAAATTCTGCTTTTTTTGTCTTAATAAGTGTTTTATTGTATAGAGGTAACTTCTGAGAAGTTATTGTAGACACAAGCTTTCAGACACTAAAGTACATGGCTTTACTATGTTAGCTATCTTAGGCTAATGCTAGAGGGATACATTCTAATATTACAGTTGCCCATAAATAAGGAGTGATATGTAGATGCACCACCCCAGAGGCTGTCCATAGAGGTGACAGTGACTTCTCTGTGGAGAAGTAAGTTGCTGTCCCTGATCAAATATCCATTGAACTCAATAGGAGTCTTTTATTTGACTTCATTGGCTAGCCAATGGATCAGATCTCCACTAGTTTATACCAGTAACAGACTACTTCTCCCTCCACCTTGCTCAGTTGCACTGGCCAGTGCATTCTGAGGTTAGAGCAAGTCCTGCCTGCTACCTACCCATATGCATGGGAGGGAAGCAGCAGCCCGAAAGACACTGCTCTATTCCCTTTGCTGTGACCCTCTGGTACTCCCTAACTTTCCTGTGTGCTGAAGGATGGGCAGGTGACTAACCTGCCATCAGAATTTATAATCCTTACAAAATAAACATACTCATCTCTCTTGGTTCAAATATCTTTGAAAACATCTCTCTTCACCCATTAATTTCTCTCTCCCTTTGCCATAAATTTCTTAATTTCTTTCTCCCTTTGCCATTATTGGATGCATAAAAGCATTCTGGATACACTTTACTATCCCTCTCATCACTAGAGCTCTCAATCTCTATGCCACCTTCAGCTCCTGTTTCTCCACCCCCCTGTAGGCAGACTCTTGCTCTGGCCTATTGATTCTTTCTCTGTAACTTACCTAAAATATCATCTTTTCCTTCCTGCCTCTAAAACCCCATCTACCACAGAGTCATCTCTGCCTGGTTTCCCTGAACTTCATCTTGTTTGCCTTCACTCCACTGAAAGGGCATATGCCAAAATCATCTTCCTTTGCTCACCAAATCCTTTCATTCTCCTTACCCTCTACATCCAATTAAACTTCTCTCCCACAATTTCAGGGCTTTATAAGCCCCCCTATATCTACATCTTTGCTCTTCCTTCTCCCTTCATGCCTACTTCCACGTCCATAGAAGACCAGACTGGGACTTAGGAGATCTGAGTTGTATTTCTGCCTCTGCAGTTGACCTGCTGGGTGACCTTGGGCAAGTCGCTTCATCTCCCTGTGTCTCACTTTCCCAATCTGTAAAATGGGGATAAGGATACTGACATCCCTTGTAAAGTGCTTTGAGATCTACTGATGAAAAGCACTGATAAAAGCTAGGTATTATTATAATTATTATTATAACTATATAAAACTTCCTCCAAATTGTCCCATTTGGATTCTTTTTGTGATCTCATCTGCATCCCTTCTTCCATGATATTCCTTATATCTGAAATCTTCCTGTCTCGCTGTCTTAGTATCAAAGTATTCATACCATGCTAATCATCTAAGAGGTCAAGTTTCTGTTCTCTGACATCACTGCTGTGCTTTTCATTGGTTCTTCCAGGATTTTCCTTATAAGTAAGATCACACAGGAGACAGCAAGGTCAGCTACAGATACCTCACTTTACAAGGGCCCATAGGCAAATATCTAAGTATTATTACAACTTTTGACTAGACCAGGTTCTTACAACATAGGTCTTTGAGTAGTGATGAGCCCAATTACAAAGTAGTTATCTTTGATTTTATTGTATGATTGTAACATAAGCTGCTGTTTTTACTTTGTGAAATATTGTTTCATTAGGAAAAAATAGTTAGGAAAGAAGTGACGTATACATATTAGTGGACTACTGTATTTTTAAACAAAGTGTTCATTATCCAAGTTGGTTTCTGTTTTAAAATCCACTTTTTTTGTCTTTTTTTTTTTTTTTGCTATGCTACTCTCCAGAAATTCACCGGGCAGTGAATTCAAACTTTAAACAAGAATTTAAATAATTAAATCCAACAAGTTTATGAGACAGCCACAGGGGGTAAAAAAAAAAAAAAAAAAAAAAAAAACAAGAGAAAAGGAAATAGGCAAAAGGGGAGAGGTTTGGTTTGCAGAATTGATTTGACTTCAACCCCGAAGACAGCTGTAGTGTAACTATACAATACAGTTAAATGAACAGATGTGTGCACTATACCATACGTTCATAAAATAAATGGTAGTCTTTTTATATGCATGCCTGCTAAAGGAATAAGAATAGAAAATAACACATTTCCAGTCCAGGAAGGAATAAAATATCCAACCCATGCAGAGGGGTTGGTCTATAGATCTCCTTGTTTATTAGTAGAGGTGAGAAAGTACAATTAATCAGCATCCAACAGTATGATCCTTAAATATAGAAGAGTGGTGGTTTGATAAAAAGATGTCTGTTGAACAACAATTTAAACAACTGTTCCTATTTTATATAAACAATATTCTACCTTTGTAAAGATGTCTGACATACATTTGGCAAGTTCCTACTGTGCTGGAATTGCACATACAAATGGTATGAATCATGAGAGAGAAATGGCACAAGAATGTTATTCTTCATGTATTGTGATAAGATGCTATCGCCACACTATAAGAAGATTGATGGCATCATGCAGAAACATTGTCTGAAGAAGAAACACTACCCTGGTACGGAGGAGTTTTTCCCCTTCAAGACAGTTCTTTAGGGAAGATAATACTCCAAGATCCACTCCTAGAAGACATGAAAATCTTTTAAAGAAGACCTCAACTCCCACACAGGGATAGAACCCTGAAATGACACACTCAGGCACTATGAAAATCTTACAAAGGGTGATGTCTTCCTTTATAACATAGGGATCTTTGAATTGGAACATGATATTGATATGGAAATCGTCCAAATGAGACCCACAACTTCATTAACATGAAGGGAATCCCCTCTCATGAACAATGGGAAAAGTTTCAAAGAGGAACAAAATCTCCAAAGACATAAACATGTTTGAAGGGGATGTTTCAACAGTGATGGGGAGCTTTTGAAGGAGAAAGCAATGGCAAGCACTGTGAACTCTTGAAAAGGGGTCACCACTTAGCCAGGTGCAGCCTTTGAAGAAGGCCCCAGACACATTGTGTAAAGCCTTTCAAGTGTTGCTACAGGTACAGTTACAATTATAGACAGATATTGTGAAGGCTGGAAATCTTACTGTGTTTAGCTCTTGATTGGCCTACAATTACATGGCTGAGACAAGGGGCCAGTCCAGATCCTCAGTTGATGCAAATTGGCATAACTTTGTTGAAGCCAATGAGGATCTGGCTATTGGGGAGAATCAGAGCCCAAAAAAACTAAAGTAGATTTTTAACTAAATCTATCTGTAAAGTACATCCTTCCTCCATTTCTCACCACTGAGACGTAGAGCAGAATCTTCTACTGAGACCATATTCAGCTGGTGTTATTGAGGCTGATTCCCTCCTCAGTTATAGCAATATGACTAAGGAATAATTCCACTGAAGTCATTACAGCTATACCAAGGTAGGTGAGAGTAGAATCAGGAAAATCAGACGAATCAGATTAGTTTAAATCTAAATTAAAGACTCATTTTTTTGTATGTTATAGCACATCTCCCATGCCAGATGCCTGGCAACCCTAGTCCCAGCACTTGGGCTTCAGCCCAAGTCTGAATGTGTATGCTGCAATTAAACAACCCCTTAGCCCAAGCCCTGTGAGCCCAAGTCAGCTGGGACAGGCCAGCCACAGGTGTCTAATTGCAGCGTAGACCTACCCACAGTGGTCTTGTAGCTGAAACACTCTCCCTCTCCCTCTAAGCACAGGAAAGAGAAAAATCCACCACCACCATCTGGGGAGCGAAAGAATAATTAAATGGTCTGTCCCTCCAAGGTGGCAAAGAGGATAAAGGCCCCTGCCTGATTTGCCCACTCTTTCTGAGCCTGAGCATCCTGTTGCAGGGGAGTGGGGATGACAGCAGGACAGAAGTCCTGGTCCATTGAGCCTCAGTGTCAGTGGGTGACTGACTCCAAGAGAGGGTGGGAGGTTTTGCTGGTTGCCTCGTCCATTCTCCCTTCCTAGCTACTTTGCAATTTTACAACCATGCCCCCAATGGAGTTTCTACTAAAGAAAAATAAATGGGGGGAAAAAAACCCACCTTGGCCAAGCTAATATTCCTTCCTACTTGTTTTATATTACACAACCAAGTGTGTTAACTCTAAAACACCACACCAGGCATGTAGAAGTATGAGTTAAAACAGCTGTAGCCGCAGTGCAAGTGCTCTTGAACACTGAATTTTTCCAGTGTATCACAATTACAGAAACACCTGTGCCAAACAGCTTTCTTCTGATCCGCTATAAAAGTTCACACAAAACCCTCAAACTTTCTCATTTTGTACAGGTCTGTTGCCTGGACGCCAGCTCAGTCTGGAGAACTGTTCGTTTTCATGCCTCAAAGAGAAAATGTGCAGGTGCAGTATAGTAGGCATGTGATTTCATCAGTTGCTTATTTGCTTGTCCAAGGGCATTGCATAAGATTCTGTGGCTAAGATAATTTTCACAGTAAAACACGGTGGTACATAAATGTCTCTTGCAACAAAATAAAAAAATAAAAAGCAGAAATATTGTGACAACAAATGCAATGGTATTTGCAGAAATATGTGTCCTAAATTCCTGTGGATATAACCTCTTCCACAAATATTTTCTATCTTATGTTTTGCTATGTATTATGTTTCTCTGTGCATATGACATTTATATGCCATGGCAAAAGCCTTGAGCATGAATAAGTTTAGATTGGTTGTTATTCCACAAACAATAGGGCTTCGTTACCCTTAGAAACTGCTGGCCAAAGTCATTTAGATTATTTACATGTAAAACTACCCAAAGTGTCTGTTTAAACAGGGTCAGAAGACAGTCTTCCCTTAGTGGACACTGCAGAAAGCATCGCTAACTATCTTTCAGACAGGGCTCCAAAAAAGGGAAAGGGAAAATTCAGAATTCAGCTTACAAGCTTAAGTGTTTGTCTCATAATTGGAGTCTGAAGATAAACATGAAAGCTGAGGATTATGTAATAATTATGCAGCCTCTCAAGACTCGGTTTTCCATCGCCATTTCTCGGTCTATGGAAATTTCTCCGTAGCCAAAGTTGACAAAAGAACATTTTAATAATACAGTATATAATACTTAAAAAGGTCCAGATGTCTGATGTCTTAAAATGGGGAAAGCCTTCCACCATCTTTACTTACAAAGACCAGTGGAGAAAATCACTGAGTTGTTTCATTTTTTCCTACTGTTTGCTTGGCAGATAATAAATAATAGTACTGTAATAATATGGTAAGTAAGGTACATAGGACAGTGCAATCTGGACTACTCAGACACACTCAGTAGTTACCACTCAAGGAAAATACCTAGCTGTCATTGTAGACAGCACAGTAAAAACATCTGCTCCAATTGCATTGGTAGCCAAAAAAGTAAAGAAGATGTTAGATTATATCACGAAAGTTATAAAGAATAATACTGAAAATATCATAATGCCATTATGCAAATGAGTGGCATGCCCTTATGTTGAATATTGTGTTGTATTCTGGTTACGCCATCTCAAAAAGGATTTAGCAGAAATAGAAGGGCTCCAGAGACAGGTGACAAAACTGATTAGAAGCAGGGCAAGACTTCTGTCATTTAAAAAAATTAGGACTTTTTATCTTAGCAATAAATAAAACCAGCCGTGATAACGCACAGACAGTAAAATAATGAATGGTATAAAAGAGGTGAATTGGATGCTACTATTTGGCTTGTGTGTTCGATCCCTTTCCCATACAATTTGTCTGCCTTGTCTATTTAAACTGTAAGATCTCTGGGGCAGGGACTGTCTATTACTCCAAACTTGTAAAGTGACCAGCACAATGAGACCCTGATCTAGATTGGTCAGTAGGCACTACCGTAACAAACATAATCAATAATAATAATCACTTTTCCCTGATACAAAACAAAGAGATAATTAAATTAAATTAAAAGGAAACACATTTAAAATTGTTAAAAGGAAACAGTTTTGTACCTAACACACAGTTAACCTGTGAATCTCACTATCACACAATGATATTGAGGCAAGGAGTTGAGTATGCTTTAAAAAAGATTCGAAATGTACTTCATTTTATGTTACAGGGTTTCTTGCACCATCCTCGGAGGCATCTGACACTGGCCATAGTCTGAGGTAGGTTTCTTTCTTGACCTCCCTATGCTGCCCCGTGGAGCTCAAGAACAAAGAATGTGCTGTCTGGTTATGGACTCCCCTCTTTATCATCTTGATGGTGGATGGATGCACTTGACATCTTCAGATGATGCTGCCGTGATAGAGTGGCTACATCACTTACCCAATCTTCTAACTCATTGTTTGTGTCATCAGAAGCTGTATGCCAGAAAATGACTTAGACTATGGCTACACTGTCCCACAGTTCAGACACAGGGTTGTGAACAGCAGTGCACATCAAAATGCTGCGCTGTGACTCACCTGTGTGGAGGCGGCGGTTGTGAGTGAAAAGGTGCCTAGTTTGCAATAATGTAGTCCTGTTTAAAGAGAATTACATTAATGCGAACTAGGAACTTTTCAGTTTGTGCCTATAGGCTCCACACAGGGGAGTTATAATGCAGCATTGTGGTGTGCACTGCTATTCACACCCCTGTAGTCCGAACTGTGAACTGCCAGGCCATGTAAATAAGCCCTTAGAAGCATCTGGTACTGGTCAATGTCAGAGACAGATACTGGCTTTGCAGTGTTACTGATCAGACCCAGTATAGCAATTTCTGTGTTCCTGTATATATAAATAAGATTTTCCCCCTCCCCCCAGTTTTAATTATTTTAATCAGGGAAACAAGGGAAGAGAGCAGAAAAAAAGTCACAACTGGAAATACAGAAGCTTTTAAATGTGTACATTTTGAAGTAGGCCTAATACAATCCAAACATCTGAGACGGGATGTTAATGGTGTGGTTTACCCACTAAGATCAAAGATTATACAAGCATCTTCCAGCTGTAGTATTTATGGTTCCAGTTTTGGTTTCAGTAGATAGAAAATATGTTCCAACGTCATAATCTTACGTGCATTTGTTGTCTATTTCTAATACTGGCACTTACTTTAGTATGTATATTGTGGCTACAGTGTGTGAATACATGTTGGCACTGATTCCCTACCAGACACAGAAAACCTGCCTCCAAGCTAATTTATAATCTGCACCTATGTCCATGAGCTTTTTATTAGTTTATTGAAAAATATCTTTATAAGGCACCTAGGAAAGATTCTGTGCTGCTCTGTTCTTTCCCCTCCTGTTCTCCATAAGTTTGGCATTAACAAGTTGCATTTCCTGTTCAGCTATATGTGATAATAAAATGTAAAGATACTTCATATATCAGATGATAGGTCAAATCTTTCTCACCTTCCTCATGCAGATAGTCCCATTGCTTTTATTTACACTTCTAGTATAAGGAAGGCAAGTAGGATTTACTCTCTGTGTAAAATTATTCTGCAGTATTGTAAAGCATCTCTCATCACAACCATATATGATACTCCATTAGCTCTGAAGTTGTTCATTTGTTCAAACTAAACCATGCAAAATGGTATCTTTTGTTTATACATGTGTATATATAAAAGAAATCTGATTATGCAGCAGGTTTCATTGACTCCTAGTTTGTATGATTCATTACTGCCAAACATCTCCTGCTCTTTAGATTTTCTGTGTTTAATGTATCCCACATCATTCTATCTAGGAAGGATTATGAAAATCCAGTTAACCACAATTTCCTTGACAATATTCTCTTCCCTTGTTTATAAATTATTGTGGAACACAGTTCTGTAAATGAGTCACTGCTTTCAAGAACAGTCTACTCAGCTAACGTAATCTTGGTCCTGTGTTAGGCTTAGGTGGGTTGTTTTTGTATAATTATCACGCAAGTAATCAGGAACCGGAATCTCTTAGAATGTTTATAAATATCATGAAGAATCATTATCAGGACTTGGAAAAAATACTTTACACAGTCTGGAAAAGGTTCAGGCTGTGATATTTCTCCACCATCTTCCATAGGAAAGGAAAGAATCTGTGTAATTAGAGATAGGTGTAAGCCACATAGTTCAGATCCAGGTCTGGGTACAAGTCTGAGGAGGTTTGGATTTAGAGTTTGGGTCTGAGCCCATTTCAGCTTAAAATAATACAACAGACTAAAGAGTAAGGTTTGCATTGTTTGCAAGGTTTGGCACAAAGTGTGCAATTTTATTGTGAATCAATAGATGGTGTTATTATAGATCACTTTACAAGTTCAGCTTGAGCAGAGAGGGAGTTAGACCTTGGCTAAACGCTAGTTGTGATGTAGTTCGGTTTATAAGCTGTTGCATATCATCAGCCAAGTTTGTCCATTGCCCGAGTCTCTCTCATTTCTTAGGCACTGGGATGCTGCTACCAGGATACCCACAAAAATTTAAAAACATATATTGTGTCAGAAACACTGTAAGTGCAAAGTAGCCTAAGAAAGCACAGCTGACCAAGTATATAGAGTTTACCAGAATCCAAATTCCCTAGGATGAACTAGGAAAGCATTATTCTTCCTGAAGAGTGGAATATATTTAAGCAACACACAGTTACAGACCTTTATAATGCTGGGATTGGTGTGTCAGTTGAAGATTAAAGAGAGCTGAGGACATATAACAATAGATTCAAGGCTAGCCCTGACACAGCTGCACAGGGAAATAAAAGGAATAACATCAACACACACACACTCCTGCATGGCTGCATTGTATCTTGGCTTCAGGAACAGTGGGAAAAGGAGGCGTCATGCTGTTGCTAACTCCCTCAACAAGCAAGTGGATGAGGGAATGGTTATGGAGGAGTAAGGCATAGGCAGAATCTTGACTGCGCCTTCCAAAACACAGCCAGCAGAGCTGGTAGGGTGGGAGGGATATAATCTGCACCAGGTGAAGATCTGGCACATATTTCTTCTTCCCCTTTGGAGTCGTAGTTCCTTTTCTGGGCTCCTCCTGTGGTGGCACATCTATATGTCTTCCTCTAATGAAGGAAATGAAGAAGGGCTCAATTTGACCAATGATGAATATGTAACCCCCAAAAGCTATCCCAATATGTGCATGCTATACACTTTGGGGCAGACTTTCCGAAAAGGTCAGGGACAGATTTTCAAGGGCTCAGTGCTCATAGTCAGGGCCAGATTTTTAAAACAGCTTTCAAAATACTTGACAATTTCATAGCACCTTGATGAAGACATCAATGAACACCACTGAATTTGGCCTCAAAACACAACTATGCTGTAAGATAAGTATTATTTTAGTGCACTTACAGAGAGGTAAATTGAGACAAGGAAAAATGAAGGGACTTGCTCAAAGTGGCTTAAAGTGACTCTGCTCAAGATGACACAAGGAATAGCAATCATGATTTTCTAATTCCCAGGCTATGCCTTAACACAGTTCCATCCTTTCTCTTGAGAATAAAGTCTAGCAATACAGTACAGGCTCTTTTAGAGCAGTATTTTACCCCTTAGTCTTCTTATAGCAGTATATTACCCATTGACAATAGATTCTTGAATAGACTCTCAAAGGGATTCTTGCAAGGTTTGTACAATTTATATTGTGCATTCATACAAATCAATATGTTGTATCTGTAGGTTTGGGGGAGAGAAATCCTTGTTCCTTGGTTTCATATTTCTGCATGACATCTGTATTGCCTTAAATCCAGCAGCAACTATGATGCCTAATGACTAGTAACAGGTATTTCCGGAAAGTGGCTGATCTGCATACCTCAGGTTCCATCTTTCCTTGGATCAGGCTGGGAAAAGGAAACTACTGCAGGAAAGAAATGACCAATGTAAGGTCTTCTGATAAAATAGTAGGAGGTGGAGCCAAAGAAGTATTTGATGTCAGCAAATGCAGCAAATGTCAGCAAATGCAGTTTAAAGAAGGAATCAGCCCCAAGATCCTTAATATGATAGGAATCACCATTGCCCAGCTTCCTATGGCCAAAAAACAGCAGAGATTTTCAATCCAAAATTATCTTTCAACCCTACAGTCCTTAAACCTGATTTTTCTTTGCTTACTTTACATCTTAGGATACAACTAATCGAGTTAAATAAACTTATTGCCTTCTGAGTGTTTTCTCAGGAAAATGGAACACACTTGATTCTCTCTCTCTCTGTCAGCTTCAGACCCCAACTAAAACCTCTCCAGCGCATCATCAGAGATTTACAGCCTATCCTGAAAAATGATCCCTCACTCTCATAGATCTTGGGAGACAGGCCAGTCCTTGCTTACAGACAGCCCCCCAACCTGAAGCAAATACTCACCAGCAACCACACACCACACAACAGAACCACTAACCCATGAACCTATCCTTGCAACAAAGCCCGATGCCAACTCTATCCATGTATTTATTCAAGTGACACCATCATAGGACCTAATCACATTAGCCACGCCATCAGGGGTTCTTCACCTGCACATCTACCAATGTGATATATGCCATCATGTTCCAGCAATGCCCCTCTGCCATGTACATTGGCCAAACCAGACAGTCTCTACGCAAAAGAATAAATGGACACAAATCAGACATCAGGAATCATAACATTCAAAAACCAGTAGGACAACACTCCAACCTCTCTGGCCACTCAGTAAAAGATTTAAGGGTGGCAATTTTGCAACAGAAAAGCTTCAAAAACAGACTCCAATGAGAAACTGCTGAGCTTGAATTAATATGCAAACTAGATACCATTAACTTGGGTTTGAATAGAGACTGGGAGTGGCTGAGTCATTACACATATTGACTCTATTTCTCCATGTTAAGTATCCTCACACCTTCTTGTCAACTGTCTAAATGGGCCATCTCGATTATCACTACAAAAGTTTTTTTTCTCCTGCTGATAATAGCTCATCTTAACTATTTAACCTCTGACAGTTTGTATGGTAACTTCCAACTTATCTGTATGTGTATATTTATATATATATATATATATATGTTTCATTCTATGCATCCGATGAAGTGGGCTGTAGCCCACGAAAGCTTATGCTCTAATAAATTTGTTAGTCTCTAAGGTGCCACAAATACTCCTGTTTTTTGCGGATACAGACTTACATGGCTGCTACTCTGAAATCTCTCTAGACAGCCAGCAGAACTCAGGCTGCAGCAGCAGAAAGTCTGCCCAGAGAAGCTGTACACCATTAGTGGGCCAGCTAACGAAGCCCAGAAAGTGGTAGGCACTAACTAGGCTGGGGCAGGCCAAGTCACCTAAGAGATGCACCAGTTCAGCACACCTCTCTCAAAGTCTCAGCCAGTGGGGTTCCTATGGACCCTAGCTGATTATAAAACTGCTCCTCTCTAACAAAACCCACAGGATATACATTACTGCCACCTGCCCACCACCAAGTGAATTGCCTTTCTGAGGCAGGTATTTAATAAACAACAAAGGGTATGTCTACACTGCAATTAAAAACCTGCAGCTGGCCAGGGCTCAGGCTAAGAAGCTGTTCAGTTGCATTGTAGATGTGCAGGCTTGGGCTGGAGCCTGGACTCTAGGACCCTGAAAGGTGGGAGGATCCCCCGAGTCCAAATGTCTACACCGGTGATTCTCAAACTTTTTTTTTTCGTGGCCCACTTGAAAATTGCTGAGGGTCTCGGTAGACTTAATGATCTTTCCAAATGTTGTTTGTACCGCTAGCTAACTATTGTAAAGTGCTTTGGATAAAAGCACCATAAAAAAGAAAACAATAATCATTCACCTTTTTTGTTCTACAGATAAAAGCACACAACTCATATTTTAATATCAGTAGTCTTACCTTTCTAATGCAATGGATGTGCCCTCCCTCCCCTGCCACGGCAGCCGCTGAGCTGGGGCTGGAAAGGAGGGGTTCTCTCCCTCTCTCCCCTGCCGTAGCAGGCCCCGAGCTGTGCCTGAGAAGGAGGTCCGTCTCTCCCCAGCAGCCGCAGCCCTGGAGCTGGGGAAAGTCGCCTCTTTCTCTGGCCACCACAGCCCTGCACATCCCAAATTCCTCCCACCCCCTCTTCTAACCCTACTGCCCCCTCCCACCTAGCCCCTATTCTCCCCAAGGCCACCACCTCACTTACATGTGCATCTTCACTTACATGTGCCACGCCTCTACTTCATTCTCTCGTGTGCGGCCGCCCAGGTGCACACCTTAGAGGGAACTATCCGCAGACCACCTGAATGGAGCTCGTGGTCCAATGCTGGTCCACGGACCACAGTTTGAGAACCTCTGGTCTAGACCATAATTAAACAGCCCCTTAGCCCAAGCCCTGTGAGACTGAGTCAGCTGGCACGGGCCAGCCGCGGATTTTTAATTGTAGTGTAGACATACCCTTAAGAGCCTCAGAGCTCTTACATCCTCCAACAGACATTTGTGGAAGCCAATGATGTACTAATAGCTGCTTTTACACAAAGAGAGTATAAACACAGAGACTGAAATCCTATACAATTCCACTATAGGGTGGCTCCTATAGAACAGACCTGTAGTGACAGTCCTAGGCCAGTCTGCATTGTTTAAACCTCATCTGTGATTTTCATTTTCCAAAACTGTGGGCATAATGCCAACTTCAAACCCTTTCCCTTAGGTTTTTAAACTCAGTAGTACTTGGTGCATGTACTATTTATGAGGCATGAAAATGATAAATGTTGCGTCTTCCCTAATTCAAATCTCTGGTATTTTTTTCCTCCAATTTTTCCTAATTTTGGTGCCAGTGGAACAAGAAAGCACATTGGACTGATACATCAAGAAAATAAAACTGCTAAGTGAGATCTTATTTGGAAGTGTCAGTGTTTCTGATTGACCCCCTTCTTGATGATAAAATATTTACTACACTAAAAAAGGATTTAGAAATATTTTGTTCAGTAGCAGGCAGTGTAGGATTAGTGCTTAGATGCCAAGGAGACGGATGCCCTCATAATACCCAAAAGCGAGAGATTAGATTTGAAGTTATTCTTGTATCAGCTCTTTAGCTGGACACTGGTGCAGACATACAACACTCAGGCTTGCCAGTTTTACTAAAACAAATTTAGATTAAAAAGAGAGGAATCAGGACAATGTTTCCTCACCAAATACAAATAACCCCATCGTCTTATACAGTACTGTGTAACTCTCCCTCAGAATCCCACTCCTACCCGTGCCTGTTATCATTCCTCCCTATGTCAGTTGTATCTCTTCTAACATGGGGTTTGATCCTGGCCAGGGTTGGACTCCTAGATTTTAAGATCATCAGTGTAGGAAAAAGGATTTTGTTCCCTCTGTTTATGGTTCTATATAACTAATAAATAAAATCAGCATCATTATAATGCAATTCCACTCAAAGACTACAATATCACCCAGGTTATGTCCTGTGATAGAGTAACAAGAGATGTAGCTTTAAACAAAACAGGTTAAAATTAGATTTATTTAATTTTAAGTGGTCCCAGGAGTTCCAGATTATTTTGTTGGTAAACTATTGTTTTCCTCAGAAGAACAAGGCACTTCACTTTCAGGACACAGTATTCCAAAGCTAACCATGTGGTTTTCAGGCATTAAATTTTGAGCCAAATAGCACGCTGAGTCTGACATTAAAATGTCTCTCGTACATATGGCCTAGATTTGTTACTTCTTCATCTTTGAATTATTACTTGCCTTTAAAACTAAAGAATGACATGTTTTAAAGATTTGTATTTTATTAGTGTAATGTATTAATAAAGTGTCCTTAAAGGTTTTGCTGAAACATTAGGCCTTAATTTCAGACCATTCTTTTGGTTTCAGACATTTTTCTGCTTTGTTCCAAATTTATGCCTGTGAAATGTAAGTGGAGATCTTCAGTTGTGAATAAGGTCTTTTCAGAAAACAGGAAAGAATAGGTCATTTACACATCCCATTATACTGTTCTTCTTTGTTTCTTGGTAAGCAAGCAAAATATAAATTGAAGATGTTTAAAGAGAAGGATCTGATCTGATAGAATTCATTCTTGGTCCTCAAGAGGTCGCTCATTTTATGAATTCCCAGCAGATACAAAGAAGCTACTCATGGCTGTTAACATTACTTCAATAAACATATTTTCCAGATTTCCCCACACTTTCCCAGTACTTGTCTTATTGCTCTTCATTGCCTCACAATGTATAATTGTTGAATTACTTTCTCAACTTTGCTCAGCTTCCCTCTCATAATCTGATGATCACCAACAGTATCCGGACAGTACTACTTTGTTTTGATTCCTGTTCTCATGCAGTATTTTACTGAGACCTAATTGTTCAGCTATTTCTTCTTCTTTCCCTTTTCCCAGCTAACTGGGGTTGGGTCGCCAGATAGGCCTTTTCCAAGGATCATTGCTGGTCCAATGCTTGCTCCATATCCACTCCATCCCTCCATACACAGTCTATCCAATGTTTTCTTGGCCATACTCTTGTCCTCCATCCATGAACTCTAGTCACAAATGCCTCCCTAACAGGATTCCTTTCATTCATCCTTTGTACATATCAGCTTTCTCTCTTGCAGTTTCTCCCTGAAACCACAGACCTCGGTCTCACTCCTGAGAACATCATTCCACTTATGGTCCAGCATGTCCCTCAAGCAACTCATTTCAGTGGCTTTAAGTCTTTTCCAGTGCCTCTCTTTAGTTGTTGTGTCTCTTATCTGTACAGTAGAGCTGGTTTTACTATAGTTTAGTATAGTTGTCCCTTAAGTAGTCTGGGCATTCGTTTATCATACATCACTCCACTTATCTTGCACCAGACTTCACCCATACTCAGTAGTCTTGCTTGCAATTCTCTGTAGATTTCTCCATTTGCCACTAACCTGCCCCCAAGGTACTTAAATACAGAAACCTAATTGTTCAGCTACCTGCCCTTGCAATTTCCTCTCTGAGAGGAAATTCAGTTTACATAGATGAAAATTAGACATGGAGAAAAGTTTTCTTGTGTCATCTGCACTGTAGATCACATTTCCACAAAGTGGGCCTCTATTGCACATTCTGTTCTGATTCTACATGAAGCAGAGACCTGCAAAGACCTCACAGGATTAAGGCCTAGTTCAGGGTTGCCAGCTGTCAGGATTTTATTATAAGTCTTGTGATGTTTAGAGTTTTTCTTAAAACCCCCCGCTGCTAAAATCAAACAATTGCATGAGAATCTCAGATTTTGGTTTAAAAAAAGGAAGTCTCTAGCCCTCCTAGTTGTGCGGAATACGTGACCTGAGTGCACCCTGGAGTCTCAGAAGCCAGAAGGCAAGGAAAACGAATGCAAAATGCATTATTTTTTAAAATTCTCATGATTTTTAAGCCAGTCTCATAATTATGTGCACTCATGAATTATGAACACTTGGTGTTGACGTTACTGAAGGGCCTTGAGGAAAGAGACCATTGCTAACAAGAGCAGATGTCTCAAGTCAGATACTTAGTTATTTCCCTCACAAGGGAATTAGCGAGAATTAAAGAGCTGCCTTCTAGACAACAGTTATTACTATTGTTCTTATAATATTGGGTCCTGATCTTGCCAAATATTACACAGATATGTTGTCTTTGTTCATGCAAGTAGTCCCGCTGAATGGCATTGTTAGTGTAAGCACATTCACCCGAGTGAAAGTGTGCAGGATTTAGCCTTTAATTTATTAATATTGGGTGATATTGTGACCTTTTCATGCACACACTGATGGTGCCCTTTGCGCCATGCTCTCCTCTGCTGTAGAGATTCTTCCATTATAGTAGGACCTGGAGGCAAAAAATGGGAAATATACAGGACTTGGAGCCAGTACCTTTCCCAGACCTGAAGATGAGCTCTGTGTAAGCTCAAAAGCTTGTCTTTCTCACTAACAGAAGCTGATCCAATAAGGAATATGACCTCACCCATCTCGTCTCTCAGTACAAAACTGTCTTTTTGACCCCAAAATAATGCATAGCAGGCTTGCTTCAGGAGCTTCTCAGACCACCATCGCTGTACACCTCAGTACCAAGGTTACCTTCTGTGCCACTTAGCTAATATAACATAATCTCCTTGATTTGTGATGACAAATTCATTTCCTAAATGTAAATTACTGCTGTTTATGCAACAGCACTGATTTTTTTTAAAATAAGCTGTAGTCAAAATGCTGATGAACCACAAAGTTGTGTAATACATGAGTGACGACGCAGTAAATGTTGAAATAAAAATGTATTTCAAAATTTGGTGCATTATGAACAATTTATTTCAATACAAAGAAATTAGGAAATGAAAGAAAGATTCAAGATAGTTAAGAGCTATCCTTTTTTAGGATATGAAATATAAAAGCTTACCTTAACAAGGTTACAATTGTAAACACTCAAAAGATATGTTCACTCTTTGTCCATTGACAGATTATCAACAATAGGAATGCATCATATTCAGGTCTCCCTACTGGAAATTCCATTTAAAACTGTTAAATCAGTTACTAGTGGTTCCACTGACAACTGGTTTTGGAACAGACCAATGGGTCTATTGGTGTACAGGTTCTGAAGCTGTTGGTTCATAGGATTAGGTTGAAGGAATCTGTAGCTTCAGCATCTAAAGGCCAACAGAACCACTGATGGAGTCTGTTGGCATTTTGGTTGGGTCTACCAAATCTAGGCCTAACACCAGAATGAAAGAGTAAGGAAATCTAAAGACTTCATGGTTGTTCTGCTTCACCAAAACCTTCTTGGTAAACTCCCTAAAAAATGAAAGATTTAAGACCAGGTGATAACTGTCAAGATTATCAGCATCAAGAGTTGATTTCTTCCCGAGTCTTAACAATGCTTCAGAACCCAACGGGAGGAATTTATAATCTCCAACAACAACCAATCTAATGCCACCCCACTAGATTTTACCAAGCAAGAAGGGCATGAGTCTAAATCACAGGTAATAGTTCAAAACTCCTTAAACACCTCCAGGACTACCATGAACAAGTGTAGTCAAAACACAAGTGGAGAAAAGATTGCATTTACCTTCCTCCCCTCCACACACACATATATACACCTGGGTACGTACCTGCAAGCGTGAAGACCTTCAATCCAGTCTAAATCAAAGCAGCCTTGTCCGCAAAGTAGATGGAAACCCATGATTCTGTGTGCAAGCAGACAAACCAGGCTGTCCATCACCTAGAAGAGTCCCCCTGATTTGTTCTTCATAAATGCCACAGTGGAGAAGACACTTTTATTTGCCTCCATCACAACCATTACCTTAACATTTCAACAATTCTTTGGCACAATCAGTCTGATTCAAATCATAATGTCTGCTCTAGCCTCTTTTCATCCCACTTCTTCTGTCACAGGTTGTCTGTTCACCAAGATGATGTTTAAGAAAAATGAAAGAGAAGGTGGCATTTAGGCACTATCACATACACAATTCAGGACAACAGATGATGATAATGTCCCACTAAACTATCACTGGCTAAACAGCATTCTGAAATGCATCTGGTTCCATTAATCTCTAAAAGTAAACCATTATAATTAGTCCTATTCATGGATGGGAGCAAAAGTGAACTCAAACCTCACAATGAAATCCATCACAAGGCTGTAGTTCTCAAATACACATACACCTCCAATCCCAGTTGAAAAACAAGAGATTGTCACTCTGTTTATGCACTGAGACAGAAATAGTCCCATGGTTGCCATTATGACCATAACTTCATGAACTAGCCTAGAAAAATCATCATCTGGTTGGACATTGCTATCACCCAAGACAACCTGTGTCAGTAGTTGCAAACTATATTGGACAAGAAGTCATTCAGTCCAACCAGTTTCACCAAGATGCAGTTCTGCAGTCTGTATACCAGTCAAATCCTCATTTTAACCTCATTCCAGGATCCACAGTGAAATGAACTGGAGTAGAAAATGATGTGTCTCCACAAATCCAATTAATCAGATATGCATTTTACATTGATTTAGACTACCAAGAAGAAAAAATGAATAACAGCAAAAATTAATTGAAATTTCACAGTAGTTATTTGTACACTACATCCCGCACCACTTTAATCTTGGGTTGAGTTTCCAGCCCAGCTCCAGCAGCAATTGGCTGCCAACTGACAAGTCTTTTGAAGTCTGCCACACAAAATGTTCCAGACCTTAAAAGTACAATACTCCCATGCAGCCCTCACAATGCTTAAAGCTCAATACAGGCTTGCTTGTCTGTAATTTTAAAATGATAAATTTGGGATTGTATCCCAGCTGTGGCCAAGCTCTGCTTGGCAGAGTTAAGAAGAGAATGGCAGATCCCCAATCCTAGAGCTGGGTGGGGGTCATTTTGGATCCAACATAACTTAACCTGAGGGCAGCTCTAAATTACACTCGTTGGAATAGTCTCCTAGGGACTGCTCCACTTACCAGTGACTGCTCTTGCCACTCTCTTGACATGCCTCCTTTGTGTCTGGTGGGCAGTGGGTGGGAAACAGCTGGCTATGTTGGCTTTATCCCATCCAGGGCTTCTCCTACACAAGTGGAATCCCCAGTTGCCTCTTTATGGCAGCTTCCCAGCTGCTTTGCCCTACCTGACCAGCACTAAGGAGCCAAACAAGTTGTGAGGATCTGGGCTTCACTGTTTTCGGAGGCAGTTTTGGTCAGAAATGCCTGTCAGAGAATGCAGTTGTCGTCATTTACATTTTCAGTTTCTCATTTAGTTTTACAGATTCAGATTCATCGTCAGTAACATTTTCATGTTGAGATTCAGTTGCAGTATTGCCACCCCCACTTATATCGTCATCATTCCAGGAAGAGGATAGCAGTTCTCTTTCAGTGAAATTGCCTGGCCAATATCCATTTCAGTTCCTTTTTATTTTCTGAACCATTTTAGATGAGAAACAGCAGAGCAATGCCTTCTTCATTTCCCTTCACCCGCTATGTTGTTTTCTCACGATGTTTTTTGTTTATTTGTTTGTTTCCACTTCTCATTTTCTCTGTAATTTTGAACCTTTGGTCGAGGTGTAACAACCATTGAAACTTTTGTAGCTGGTTTTTTAATCTGTGGTGTTTTTCATCTAGCTTTTTTCTTAAATCTGGTCTAATCAAATCAGATCTCTTTGTAACTGAAATTTAAGAAATAACTCCGCAGAGTTTTCCATGGGCTTGTTTGCCATACTGACTGACATGAGAAAAGAAAGTTTGTGATACATGGTCATAGGGTTCAACCCTAATTTTTCTCTTATGGCCTTCAGGGTTGCAGAATCTACAATGCTGCATAGGGACATACGGTTCTGTTATTACTCTCTGAGTTACCAGTAAACCCCAGGAAGGGGGGTGAGTTTGACCTTATACAACATGTGTAGATTTTATTTTACTAGAATGGGAATGCCACCTGCTCACGTGCCCTTTTAACTGTCTGCACAAAGCATTCTGCTAACCACACACACAGTCACCGCAGTTGTTAAAGTTCTACACACCACCAGAGACTTCCTATATTTAAGGTCACAGGCAGTCTTCATAGCCAAATCACCTCCTTATTCTTCCCTTGGCTCCTGAATAACCACATACACAACAGGAGCCATCCGGGCTAATAAAGGCCCTGTGGTGTCATCCAGATATGCTGAGCCTATGTAATAGAGTTTATTGCTAACATTACTTACTGCACATCTAAGAAAGGATGTGTTGTGCATACTGAATTCCTTTCTCCTCCTAAGTGCTCCAAACCAACTGGATGCACTTTCCAAGTAGGATAGTTCCAGTGGCCTTGGTCAAGGATGGCAAATAGTTGCCAAATAGTTCTTGATTATGGATCTTGTACACTTGATTGGCATCTTTTTCCAAACCAGCCAAGCTATGAAGTTTTTTTGTTTCTTCTCTTCCCTTCTCTTCCCTACTCCCTGTTTTTCTTAGAAAACAAAAAACAAAACAAACAACAAAAACAACAACTGAACACAAAAAAACCCTTAGAAATTAAACATAAATAACTTTTTAAATGAGCATTGTGGTTGCACAATTAAACACTGAGACTTGAGGAAATGCCAAAGTTAAAACTGACCCTGCAACTTTAACCATGGTCTCTTGTATGTACACATTATGGTACAGTCTTTACTTATGTGATCACATTCTATTCAGATAATACATTTGTATTATATTGTACATTTTTGTACAATAATTATACATATATGCCGATTCATAGTATTATGTGTACTAACTATTCTGCATACTTCACACAGCGTCCATGAAAGTAATTTCTGTAGAATATTCACAGTAAACCGTACTTTTTAAACATATTACAGGTGAAATTTAACAATACAGTCCACAATGAATACGTACAATACAATACAGTGGAAATATAGGGGCTTAGAATCAAGTTACAACATTAACTCTTGCAATGACTACACCACAATCAGTGGAGCCGCATTAATATATCTTATGTAAATACATTTCTATTTGTTATATAATCAAATGTTTAATATCTTAACATCCACATACTTTTTTTCTCTCAGCTTTTGGAAAAATAAGTTTTCAATGTACTTGTCCATGTCTAGTTAGAAATATAATTATAAATTTCATATCAGTAGCATGCAAGTATAAATTCTGTACACAAATTCTCACTCATTAAAGAAACAAGTGAACTCTATCTTAAAGTACATCCAGTACTTGGAGAAAGTAATATTTGAACTTTTTTAAGACAGTGTGAGACTAAGCATTATTAAGAGTCTATTTTAACCTGAAAAGGCCTGGCCAAACAAGAAATTATAAAAATGCACCCTTTCAATATAACTCTTTTTGTGTATTTCTCTGAGAAGCAGCTTGTGAAATTCTATAGCTAATGAAGACTGTGCTGAGGTGAATCTCTCTACAGTGAGAAAAATAAATTCCTATCGAGTGTATAGTATAATGGTGCTTAGAAAATTATTTACATACATATTTTTGAGAGAAGAGAACTTATTACAGAAAAGGGTAAATTTTCAGAAAGGCACCCTCCCTTTTGCAAAAGCAATTTTCAAAGAAGCCAGCCAGGGGTGGAAAGCTGACTGGCTTTGTCTCCTGTCAGGAAGAGAAGGCACCCAGCTGAGCACAGCTACCTACTGATTTTGTGGCAGACCAAAGTCAACTAGTCTAGAAATCTCCATCTGGAAAATGGAGTATACTTGAGTCCTCTTCCTCCCCTCCCTTGAATTCTTGGTGGAGATGTGGCAGAAAATGCCCTCACATGTGCCTACTCTCAAATCCAGACCCCTCCCAAAGACTACTTTTTCTGAGTGAAGCCCCAGACTCTGACCCACACCCCCAAAAAACTGTCTCCCAAAACATCTGCTTCTGCTAGGAGAAAGGGCCTAGAGGAGGGCCCTTTCTCACTAGAAGATGAAGACTGCTACTTTGTGAGGAGAGTGGGTCTTGGGAGAAAGCAAGAGAAAATCCCAAGACATTAATAAAATGAATACTGACTGGCCACAACAATAAATGACAAAAATAGTTTATTCAATAGTACATGTTACACAAAGTGAATCTCAAGAACTATTTTGTCCCTCAGGCAGAATTTTACTGCTACTGCCCTCAGAGCCAGGCTAGTCAATATTTACATAATATTTGTGCTATATAGATAGATTTTGTTACAGCCACACATATCCTACATATATCAGAGATGGGCCCACGTTGCAAGAGTGTATTTGAATCTAGAGCTAAATCTGAACTTCTCTAAAGTTTGATACGTTTGTATCTAGCATTTTAACTTAATTATATTTTAGTTTTATTTGGAGACTGGGGCCAGCTGCAAAGTTTAGATCCAAATCCAAAAACATATATTAATTTATAAACTTCTTGGAAGAAGATAGTTTTTAAAACTGACAGTGTGAGAAAAGCAGTCTTTTTGTGTCCTGACAATTCAGTTATAGAGTGGCCCTATTGTGCCTTTTCTGTCATTTATATTTACTTGTTGGCACAGCAAAAAAGGGGGAAAAGTGGTGAATAGAGGCAAACAGATAAACGAAAAAAGCCTTTTGATTAAACAATGCACCCCTGACATTTAGCTATGTACAGACCCAATATTTAACATTTTTAAAAGACAATACAATAAAAGAAACAGCAGCTGTTTCTATGTGATGTCAAAAAACAGGTGGGATACAAGTCTCCATACCAGCACAATCATATTGATCTCCTGATGATGCACATATGAGGCACATATGCAATCATTATTGACCCATCATGGGACTCATTTCCAGGAATATGGCCAGATAATGCCCCAATATAATAACAAACACTGTCTAGAATCAGTATAAACATTTTATCTGACAGATCAATAAAAATCCAAGGTGAAGCTGAAAAAAACCAGCATGTGTCTGTATCACAAAACAAATAGGGAGCTCCCTATTCACAAGGGCAACAGAGGCATCAGCAATTTGTGTTTCCCACACTGCCCTGCCAATGACCCCAAACCTGACCTGGAGGGGCCACCCTCACTTTGGTGAGAGGCCATTCAGTCTTGGGTCTGCCCCTGGTGCCAAACTGCTTAATTATGTGTGCCGAGGTGGTTTTATGTGGACTACTGTGTCCACTGGGACTAAGCTGAGACCCCCCAAAATTCATGTCATGGATCCGAGGCACACTAGTGAAAGGTTAGCAGAACTCAGCTCACCGCCACAGACGTAGCCCTGAGAGAGAGACTCCTTGTGTCTTTATGAATGGTAGGAATGGGGAATGGATGGACCCCCGTGAAACATTCCAGACCTATGAAAGTTTTACATCTCCTGGAAGTTTTGTATTATTTCCTAACTACACAGGGATGGAATAAGGTTAAAGTTGTACCTGAATTTTACGCTGCTGTTTAACAAGGCTGATTCCGGGGGTGAGGGTTATCCCCATATTTTTGTTCCCTGTGCCTTGTTCCGGGAAGCTGAGAGAAACCACGCTTTTCAAAGCATGTTACAACACAAGAATCAAAGCCATCTCCCTTCAATAGGAAATCTAGCTTTTGAAATCAGCCGTTTATCGGGGGCTCCTGAATAAAGGGTGTTTGCTATTAATTGTTAATGTCGTCTGCCATTAGAGGGCACTAAACAACCCTGCATTAATGCTGATTCAGAAAGAGAGAGAGAGAAAGAGGGAGAGTGACACCGATTTGGGGAAAGATTAACAAGGGATGTGGAGTCCCAAAAAGCTTCTGAAGCAATCAAAATGCCCCAGGCCTGCTCACGGTGATGATCATAATAATAATAACTCAAATTGTAGCGAGGTCAGTTATTTACCAGTCTGCTTCTTAATGTGTGTGACTGCAGGTGGTGCAATGGGACATTGTGATTCACGCTCACTTTCAAAGCAGGACCCAGGCCCCGGTCTGAGGCACCCAAACAACTGTCTTCTAATATTAGCACGGCTGTATTTCTGGATCTATTATAGTCTGTCCAGACAGATCCCATTGTAATGGGATCTTTTATTAAAAGATTAGCACTATCTCCTGCAGTTGGTGGAAAAAAATCTGTTATCACTGAGTTATTTGCAGTTGTGGGGAGGGGGAAGTAGGGGAAAAGCCTGCAGAATAAAAGCTGGGGGGGGGGGGGTTAAGGGCACTGGGAAAGGGGTGGGGAGGAATCGGTAGAATTTACGCATGAATCCCAATGATCTGGCAGTGTCCAAGAATTTTTGTCTGCATACTTTGCTGTCTGTTGTGCTTTGGTGGCTCAGAGCAGCGAAAGAATCGAAATTAAAAAGGCAGCTTTTGAATAAACAATACCATTTTCCGTTAAGTAATCATTTTGTATAAAAGGAAATATCGCCTACTCAGTTTCATTCAGCGGTGCCAAAAAATGTTATAAATGAGAGACCGCCAACTTTCTAAGGGGAAGAATAATGCCAGACTGTGCTCAGTAAACTAGTGCTCTAGAAGTTCATTATCGATGTTGCAACCTTTTTTATTCTGAAAGAAGACCGCCTACGTCGCCCCCATTCCGGTCTATACTCCAGGCGCTCCCAGTGAAAAGATTGTCACTTGGGTAAAACCCCAGGTATTAAACTTTTGTTTGTTTTTGACCAGTCCCGGAGCGGGAGATGTGTGTGCGCCAGACACCTAACTACTGTTTGAGGTGTTAGGGGTAGATTTATTATTAATCACAACCATAGAGTGGGCATGTCACCCACCCACCCACACACACACACGCACACACACCCCACCACCACCACAACAACAACATATCTCCCGAGAGACTTCATCACCTTTTGCTGAGCCCCAGAACTTCTAACAAGAAGCGAAAACATTTCCGCATGCTGATCAGGTTGTAGTTTTGTTTTCAAGTTCCTTTGGCCATGATGTGGGGGGCTAGGGGAAAGGATCGCGCCTCTCCGTCCCCAGTCAAGTGACATGGCTCTTGCTTTAGTCCTATAAATTATGTTAAAGCCCCTAGCTCCTCTGCGTGCGCGCCTCCTGGTATTAATGACACGAGTGGATAGTTCTTCTCTCTCTCTCTCTAAGCTCCAGTTACCATTCTGTTTTTTCCCTCCTTCCTGTTACTACGCAAAGAACTCCAGCGATTCCCTCTTGCAGATTTGGTGTGAGACTGTGTGTGCGTGAGTGTGTGTGTGTGAGAGTGAGAGAGAGAGTGAGAGAGAGAGAGAGAATGTGTATATGCACCTAAACCAGATAATTGGAAAGGGTTTCCAGAAGGTGGAAAATGTCACCTGATTCACAGTGAACTTTTTAAATCTCCCCACCCCCGAACACACACACACATTAGGAGACCGCCCACCGCAGACAGCTAAGACCCCCTTATAGATTTAAAGAGAGACTGCTTTGGGAGGCTGACGTTCATTCAATAGAGCGATCATAAGCAGACTGACTAGTGCTCTCTGTCTTTCTCTCTCTCTCTCTCTTTCTCTCTGCTCCACTTGATATTGTTTCTGTCTCTTTCACTCGCTGGTATACTGAGGATGTTAAATCAGAGAATCCACCCGGGCATGCTTTTATTCCTGATGCTTCTGTGCCACTTCATGGAAGATCACACAGGACTGGGTAAGATGAGATTGTTTATTTGTAGATGTGTTTTATTTTCTATATTTTTCTCTATGTTTAGCTTTCTCCTGTTGAACGTCTCTCTACAAGGGACCGGCTTTAGGAATGGGACCGCAAATTAACTATAAATGGGACAGCTTTGCACAAATGTATGGAGCTGACATTTAGAGATATTTTTGATCGGCCCCTCAAACTGCTATGCATAGTACAGAGCAGCGATGATGATGATGATGATTGTTATTTATTATTATTATGCAGCATGAATGAACAGCAGCCCCACACAGCATCTTGCTTAGTCCCAATGGGTGCTCAAAGTTTTTGTTGCAATGTAGCTTAGATTTTCCTCTCGACTGCTTGGCTGCAAGGATGGTGGGGATGGTGAGTTCCACGATCACAAATGACATTTTCAGACACTAATATTAGTCATTTTCCGGCTATCCTTTCAATATTTGGACACCCCCGGCCCCCGCGCACATACACATTTGTGAGTGAATTTTGTTGGGCTGTGAATTCTGCTGCAACTGGAGAATGTGTTTAAATACATGTCCCAGGCGAACAAAACAAACAGAAAATGTAATAGCTGTCTTTTCCACGGGTGATTACTGAAGTTTTTTTTCTTGATGCCGCTCCGACAACAACCTGAACGAGTTAGACTGATGGTTTTTACTGAATATTTTTTCGCTGAGCTGGATGCATAGGTTAACCTTGTGAAGGCAACTGTAAGGCGCTCAAAACTGACTTCTATCGTTCTTTTGATCCATGAAAACTGATTTTCAAAAGGGTGTTGTTTGTTCAATTATTGCTTGGGGGGGGGGGCTATCCTCCCCCTCCACCGTCTCCCCATATATATCGATCTGAGAGGCCGATCCTGCACTTCTCACTCCGGGAAAATTCCCATTGGAGTAAGGAAACCGGATCTAGCCCCTGCTGGATTAGAATCAATTGCTATTAGAAGTCACACTGGTTATTCACGAGAGGCTCATCCCAACCAAAACTCTCCAACTAAAAAAGGGGCAGTTGCTTGGACTAATGTTCTTGGCTTGAATCCATCAACAGCAGAGATACAAGTAAAACAAATCTCTATCCGATTTACGTGCAGTGCACTTCCCTATGAAACTGTGTCGGAAGAGACGGTACCTATAATTTTTGGTTTGTAAACTCTCTAGTGGTCTCCTATTTCTGTGCCCCGGCCTTTTGTTTACTTTGGTCACCCTTCTTTGGATCGCAGCTAACTTGCTTCAGCAAAGAAAAGGCATTTCTCAAGGGAAGCAGCAGCAACCTTTCGAGATTTCGAAAGACTTTGCTAACAGGCAAATGTTACCAATTCTTGCCGATTGTAAAATGGCCTGGATTGAAACTCTGGGCAGTTCTAAACCAATGTTGTACAGAATTTTTGAGGAAGGGGAAAAAAGTATTTGCAAACGTGTTTTTCTTTTACCCCTGGTTTTTAATGCACATCCTTGTCAGACCTCTGTCACGCGCATGCAAGTCCCCCTGGTCTACACATGGAATAAATACCTCCGAAAACTGCCTTGCCCTGTTCCGATCAGGTTATTTAAACAGCGCTGCCTATTGCTCCAGAGTAGCTGCAGGTTATGAAATGGGACAAATAAAAGTAAACAGTCTAGTAAAAGTCAATGCAAGCCGCACGTGTTGTGTCTGGGTCACTGGTAACTGACATTGATATGGCTGGGTCTCTCTCTCCCTCTCGCTCTTGCAGCTGGGAATTGTTGGCTCCGGCAGGCAAAGAACGGCCGCTGCCAGGTCCTCTATAAGACTGATCTGAGCAAGGAGGAGTGCTGCAAAACGGGCCGGCTAACCACTTCATGGACTGAAGAAGACGTCAACGACAACACGCTTTTTAAGTGGATGATTTTTAACGGTGGTGCCCCAAACTGTATCCCATGCAAAGGTGTGTTTGAAAAGTGCTCAGAACCCGTATGTGCAGGGGATGGCGGTGGCCGGGATGGAGTCAGCAGGGGCAGCAGTGTTTCCCTATGCCACTCTCCAATCTGGATTTTAAAGCTCATCCCGTAAAGTAAATGCCCGGACTTGGACACTGTATTAGTGAGAAGGGGAAGGGATCTAGCCTCTGCGTGGTGAAATAGATGTGTGTGTGCAAACCAGCAGTTTGATCTTCCTTTTTGGTGGATCTCTCTCAGGACCCCACATTTTGTTTTCTGGACGGGGCGGGGGGAGGGAACTTGTTCGCTCCCTTTGTGCCTTGGGGGTTTGTCGCGGTGTTTGTGTAAACACCATTAATACGAAGTCTGATGAGCAGACGAGGTATTAAAATGTTGCCTCTTTCTTTCCACCCCCCTCCCCTTTAGAAACGTGTGAGAACGTGGACTGTGGACCTGGGAAGAAATGTAAAATGAACAAGAAGAACAAACCTCGGTGTGTTTGTGCTCCGGATTGCTCTAATGTCACTTGGAAGGGTCCTGTGTGTGGCTTAGATGGGAAAACCTACAGGAACGAGTGTGCTCTCCTCAAAGCCAGATGTAAAGAGCAACCCGAACTTGAAGTCCAATATCAGGGCAAATGCAAAAGTAGGTTTACAAATCTAACCAAGTCCCCCGAATACCACAGGGTGTGTCTGAATGTAGGGAGGAGGAGCTGACGTACTTTCCCACAATAACAAGATGATGTTTCAAATACTGAGGGACAAACACTAAACCACGTTCAACCGACAAGAACATAGCTGAATTGAGAATCCCCCACAGCCATGAAACACTGTGTTCACACCAGCTTCCCTGAGATGTGAAGGTTTTCCCCAGTGGCCTTTTTATGAGGAAAGCTGCTGAAGACTTTGATTGTGTCATTTGATTGTTTCACATGTTCACTCCCTGTATGAGGCATTGGATCTCCTGTTAATCATTGTGTGTTTCCGTCTTTATTTCAGAGACCTGCAGGGATGTTTTATGTCCAGGCAGTTCCACGTGTGTGGTTGATCAAACTAATAATGCCTACTGTGTGACATGTAATCGGATTTGCCCGGAGCCTACTTCCCCTGAACAGTATCTCTGTGGGAATGATGGAATAACATATGCTAGTGCTTGCCACCTGAGAAAGGCTACCTGCCTACTGGGCAGATCCATTGGATTAGCCTACGAGGGAAAATGTATCAGTAGGTATCATTCTTTGGGGGTGCTTATGGGGGGAGGGGAATAGTTCTTCATAACTAATTGTTTCACAATTTTGTAGAAGGGTTTCTTGATGCAGATTATTTCCTAGAACTGAATGTGTTGTGCAGTCCTTCAGTTTTTACTAAAGAAAAGGGGGAAATTTTACTTGAGGGACACCTGCAAGATTTTCAAAAAGAAAAGGAGGACTTGTGGCACCTTAGAGACTAACAAATATGCTCAAATAAATTTGTTAGTCTCTAAGGTGCCACAAGTCCTCCTTTTCTTTTTGCGAATACAGACTAACACGGCTGCTACTCTGAAACCTGCAAGATTTTGGGCCCCAAGAGGGGACAGAGGGTTCAATCCTTGATATCAGTGTGAGTTTTGACACTGTTTTCAATGGGAGCTGGAGTCAGGTCCTCAAATGTATTATGATATGACAACAGAGTAACACAATCTCAACATTCAGCTGAACTGGTTTCTTGGAAACATTTGTCTTCAAGAGGTCTTGGCAAATGTTATTTAATGTCAATCAGATACATCTGATAACTTTTCCCTCTTAGAAAAAATCTTGTAGTGATTGGGGAGTGCTGTTGTGGATTAAGATAAGAAAATAACCTCAAAACAACCTGGTATTTTATATTAATTGTTATTCTTAACAATGTTTGTCACCACAATATGTTTCTTTTTATCATACACATTTCAGGTAACTTCATGTCTGAAAAATTATCTTTACAAGTTAAAGATCTCAAATCTAGTTCCATTGTGATAGCATGTGGTGAATTAACATTTTAATGACATAAACAACTATTTTATAAGGTTTAGCTTGAAAAATAATCAATTTAGAAATGTTTAATTAATTGGCCAATTATAGACCTCCCATTTAAGACACTGGGGAGAGGGGATTCCCATTGATTTCAATCAGAGAAGGTCAGGACCTGGTCATTTACAATATGCAGATTTAATTCCACCTGCCTGAGGCCAAATTCTGCTTGCTTTGCTCCTCCACACCCACCTCCCCCCACACACAGACCCATTGATTTCCAAATGCACTATGTGCTTGAGTAAAGTGAGAAGGATTTTACCCATAAATTTCATATTCATTTTCCTATGAGTTCTTGATATATGAGAAGAGAGATTCTGCTTTACTCATTTCTGGTATCTTGTATTTTTAGAAGCCAAATCCTGTGAAGATATCCAGTGCAGTGCTGGGAAGAAATGTTTGTGGGATTTCAAGGTTGGCAGAGGTCGATGTGCCCTCTGTGATGAGCTGTGCCCTGAAAGCAAGTCAGATGAAGCAGTCTGTGCCAGCGATAACACTACTTACCCAAGCGAGTGTGCCATGAAAGAAGCAGCCTGCTCCATGGGTGTGCTTTTAGAAGTAAAGCACTCTGGATCTTGCAACTGTAAGTGAGATTTTAAACCTTGCAGACATTTAAGGCTTCTGAAGGCAATCCCTAGGTAATGAAGACTTATGCCTTTAAAAATGAGAATTTCATTTAAAGATTTTTCCCTTAGAAATATATATATAATATATATTATACACATGTGTGTGATTGGTAAATTGCAACAGATAGTCAACGGTCTGTGGCTTGGACACTTTCAAGATACCTGTTTTTTGAGGAAAAGTCATGTTATCAGCAAGGGGTTGCCCTAAGAGCATCATACTAGCTATTTTTCCTAATTTGTGTGTGCTTCGCTGTTTGCTTTATTAACACTTGGATATATCCTAACTCCATCCAAAAAACCAAGCTTACTGTTAGCACATGGGCTGCTGTCTTAGAGCAGTTGCCTCTACTAACTCTGAATGAAGGACACAAAGCAGTTAAACCTAGAACACAAGAGCGCTTTTTATCTGATTTCAGGAATCTGCCAATAAAACCTGAGCCATTGATTCTTCAGAACTTTCTGCAATTATGACTTCATAGCTTATGTATAAAAAACCATATTACATAACAGCAGATGCCAAAGAGCATCTCACTACAAGTCACGTAAAATGCAACGCTGTATTATGGCTGTTCAGAGGGCTTTGAAAACATGCACTGAGCTGCTTCTGCGCTGTTGTTGTCCTTATTTAAACAACAGCTCCCCTGTATTCCCCCATCTAGCCATTAATGAAGACCCCGAGGAAGAAGAGGAAGATGAAGACCCGGACTACAACTTTCCTATATCTTCCATTCTAGAGTGGTAAAACCTCCATCACTATTGGAACAGCCACTGGGCAAGAAATCAATGTCCATACTGTAAATAAGTGTATGCTTATTTATTTTGGGGAGAAAGAAAAGTATACATATAGTTGAGTCTTGTAGACATTTATTTATACTGTGTCATGTTTTATAATTTATACATAAAATGTCTGGTTGACTGTACACCTTGTTTTTTGAAGAAATTTATTCGTTACGGGAAGAGCAGTGTTATTTATTGTGAGGTCTCTTGCTTGTAAAGTAAAGCTTTTTTTTTTTGTAAACTATAAAAGTCCATTCCTTAGAGCTTACCCATATGACTCTCATCTCTTCTTTTCACTGCTGTTAACTCCTCTCCACTTTCACAAACTTGCATGTCAGTTTCTGTTATGTTTATTTATTGGATTTTCTTCTTGCCCCTTCTGTACATAAATGATCCCTCGGGTTTTTGTTTACAAGGAATCTTGACTGACCAAAAGGCGCTGATTTAAATATACTTTCTGGGTGCAGTGAGGCAATCTTTAAGGACACCTCTTCCACTTAACTTTTCTCTGCTTCTAATCACTTCATGTACTGACATGCTCTCAGTGTGCTGAGCATTTATACTGTACTATAAGAATTCTGGACCCAAAGAAATTGAATTATGAAGGTTGTTAATAACTACATGGCTAACAATAATGAGAACAACGTTCTTATTCTTTTTTATTTTTTGTAACTTACATAAATGCTTTATCAGGTGGTTCCTTTAAGATGGTCCTGCAATACCACTTTTTAAAGTTCTTTTAAACTGTCACTAAAAAGGTGTATCAAAGCTTTATCAGTTCAAGTTTCTTGCTTTTCATAATACTTTTTTTTCTGATGCAATTTTATATTTTCAAACATGGTGAGTTAAATATAAATTCATTTAAATATATAGTTTTGTACTTTTCTACCATGTAAATGTGCAATGTATATAAAAGTTATAATGTGTATTTGTAAATAAATGATGAGTGAACACAATAGAAAAAAATTGAATTTTCCCTGTGTGCAGACCTCAATTACTGGTTGTAAAGGGTTTGGGGAGATTTGTCCCTGTTATACAGAGTGGTAGGGGAAAGGGAATTGTGAATGTCACTGGGATGAAGTGGAGTTGTTCAAGGACACAGCTTTCAACTGAAAATCAGTATCCACAACACTTATAATTCCAGCTTGCTAAATACATTTTCTTGATCAGTGTCGCCAGTGCACTGACAGCAAATAATTGTAAATCCGTATACACTTCTGAATGAGAATAGATATCTCTTTTTAACTTCTCTCTATGGTAATGAGATAGGTTTGTCATTAATTGAACTGCTTTAATTTGCATCTTTCTGGGATGGTTTGACTATCTATTTACATTCCTACTAAGTTTCAGATCCATGCCATGTTACTGGGGCACTGAGTTGAAGCTCCATCGCTAGTCAAGTGATGGAACTTGTGTTTGTGACAAACACAAACACTCAAAGGTGTTCAAGTTAACCAAACAAAAGTTAAAGAGAAGAACCAGAACAATAATCACAGAACATGGGGGAAAAAATGCAACGGACATAGTATCTCTGGAAGGTGATTTGCTTTCAGAAGTAAAGTTCACTAGGGGATTTCCTTTAATGAGCTAATCCAGTATCTTATCCTCCTGGTGGATATCCATAAAATGTATATATTCAGAACACTGTAAACTTTATTCAATGAACTGAGCAGGAAAAAACAACAATGGTAATTTCCACTAGTATTGCATGGACCAGAATCCATTTTTCAAGTAACTTCACTGGACTATATTGTGCTCTCAACTAAGGCCCCATTCTAAGCACATGCTTAAGTGCCTTGCTGAATAGGAATATATTTTAGCATGTGTTTAAGCAATTTTCTGAATCGGGGACTGAGAGAATTATTTGGCTCAATGGTTTTAAGTCTTCACTGTCCAAATACAATCACAACTAAGAGCCAGTTCCTGATCTCATTGCTCACCCCAATAGTCCCCTATATTCCATAATATTTTAGCTCTACAGTTTCCCTGCTCTTAGGATTAATTTAGAGAATAGTTTTCATTTGTTTGGGACATATCAATTATTCCTTTTGTAAATTAAGAAATAAAAAATGATGGGTTTTTGGTTTTAAGTAATGTAGAATTTAAAAATAATAGCAGATATTTCCCCCCTCCACTTTATCCAGACAAATAGTCCTTTCAGAAGATGGAGGCTGCGGCAGGGTGCTAGTAAGGTGAGCAGGTTTTTGCTCCACTGAAGATAATATCACTTGGAAAAGAAAAGCAGGCGGGAGGGAACTCAATCAGAAACAATGTCTGACTAAGAAGAGAAAGGCAAAAGGCCTAATCGCCGAAGAAGAAAAATATAAAGCTATATCTCATACATTTTTGCCTGACATGTGGACACCTTAGTCATGTAATGATGTAATCATTACAAACTCTTACATCTGTAACCTCTCAAGAAAAAAAAGCATGATAATATAAGGAGAAGTAAATGTTTAAAATAGATACCTAGAATGATCAGAGACGAGAAAGGAAATTCTCTGGAAATTCAGTTAAGGTGCATCCTACTTCACCTCTGACAAGACAAAATAAAAAGACTATATTCTTATTTTAGTTTTAAACAAGAATTTTGACTGAACATAATCAGAGAGAGTGTAGTCTACTGGTTACAGTAATGAAGCAGAAGTCTGGACTTCTTGGTTCTAGTTTCATCTTTGCCATTGACTCACAAAGTAACTGTGGGAAAGTCACTTAGGTTCAAATTTTCAAAAGTGGCTGGCTACTAGTTCTGGGTGTCTTAAAGTTTGACTATGCAATTTTAGTCAGTAGGGCCAAAATGTACAACTTGGATCTCTGCAGTTAGGCTTCTAAATCCATATTTTGTCACCTAAACAATATCACGCTACTTCTTGGATTTAGGCACCTAACTTTAGGACCCTAAATTTGAGGTGTTTGGCCCATGAGAAAGTTAATTATAAGTATCAGGCGCCCATGTTTGTTTTTGTGTGCAGGTGTATATGTGTGGGACTGTAAGTGTGAGTGGTTTTGCTAAACATGAAATATATTTCTTATATCTACATCCATGGGATAAATTCAAGAACCATATAATACGGTAGCACCTTTTGCCTCTTTCCTTGCACTTTGCTCACTAATCCACCTCAGCCAGATATTCCAAATCTCTCAAAAAATTTCAAACAGCGGCCAAGCTTTTTTCAATTATAAAAGAATCTGACATGAAAATGCTTCCTTCTTTCCCTCCACGTGGGAATCAGGTGAAATTAAATTTCAATATACAGTGCTGTATTCTAGACCATGACATTTTAACATATCATGAATAACCAAGGCTAGAAACATCAGTACATTATCACTTTGAAGAGATAGGAGTCCATGCTTTCTGCTGAAACATAACATTTGTTTGAAGACCTGAGCGTTCACAAGGTATCAGACTTTAAATTCATAACTCCCTGATGTAAAGAGGCAGTAATTACATTTGTATTTTGATATCTCTGTAATTCAGAGGCCCGCCTTTACCTGATCACTAAGACAGCTTTTGCAGGTAGACGGATATGAAAAAAAAATAGTACTAGTAAACACTTTTAAAACGCTGAATTTTCTAAAATAACATTTCTTCCATACATAAATGCATAATGGTGTTTGATGCTAAGAAGGCCTTGTTAGCACTCATTTGGGATGACCTGAATAACTCATGGCTTCACCTCTCCTGACTAATATGGCCAATCATGGGCGGTGGGTATCAAAGGCCGGGGGACGCTGAGCCTCCCCAAACAACCTTGTGTGACTCCACCCATGCTCCGCCCCCCATGCTCCCTCCTGCTTCCCAGCACTCTGCAGCTCTTCCCCTGTGGCCTGGGCCCTGGGCTGGGGGCTGTGGCTGGGGGCTAGTGGCCAGCCTGCAGCCAGGGACTGTGGACAGCTGGAGCCAGTGCATGTGCTGCCTGCCTGGCACTCCGGGGCTGGGGGCTGCGCTGCCAGCTCGGTGCTTCGGGGCTGGGGGTTTTGTCACCCGCCTACCTGGTGCTCCAGGGCTGGGGGGCTCTGGGCTCCGGTGGTGGAAAGAGCAGGAGGGGTGCAGTCTTGGGCACAAGGGTCGGGATGGGCTGGAGGCTAGCCTCCCTGAGCCTGCAGTTCACCCACCACCCATGTGGCCAATAAAGCTTTTCTAACATCACATACTGGAGAGATCAGGCATGAAACCGAAGGTGTATTTAAGTCACTCAAGGTCATGATGTTCAGCTCTGAGATTGATTTGGGGTGAAAGCCATGTTGCATAGCTTATTTTCTTGTAATTTATAAATATCTTGTTTTGATTTCCTAATCTTCAAATGGATTACTTGAATTTTGCCATAAGATTGAAGAACACCCCCAAATGTGTCAGAAGACAGAAAACAGAGGGGAGTTTTGGACTTTGATGCTAAAAAGTTGGAAGATAATCCGTTTTTTAAAAATGGCTATAATTTTCAAATGTGAGTGCCTAAAATTAGGCTTCTTAATTCACATATTCATATTTTCATGTATGAAAAGCACCTAAATCTCCCCTTGATTCTAGTGGGATTTGTAGATATTCAGCATTTCTGAAAATAGGTGTCATTTTTATTGAGGTGTTTAAATGGGGATTCAGAAATCTCCCCACTGTATTTTCCACTGAATGCATCTGATGAAGTGAGCTGTAGCTCACGAAAGCTTATGCTCAAATAAATTTGTTAGTCTCTAAAGTGCCACAAGTCCTCCTTTTCTTTTTGCGGAAACAGACTAACACGGCTGCTACTCTGAAACCTAACTTAGGTTTGAAATTTTTGGCCTAAATTCTCTTCCAGGTAATTCAGGAAACACCAGACATTGAATGTAAGCTGCACAGCAAGGCTGCATGTTAAGAAATCACTGTTCTCCTGTGAAGTCTGATTTTGCACCAAACACTGTATCACATGGCAGGATCTAATCCTTAGCTTGAATGGTCAATTTACTCTTAATTTGGCCGATTATATTCATAAGCACAATTTTAATTTGTTTCCCATTAGGATCCAAATGGACCTCTTAGCACCATGGAATGTTGTATTCAAACAAACATTGCTTCCATCAGTCTTCTGCTGAACTTCATGTAGGCAAATTGATTCTAAATTTCCATCACTTTTTATTTAAGAGGCACCTGGAACCAGAAGAATGCCACTTAGGAAAGGATAGCCAGTGTAAAAACATTCCATTTAATGGCTTCGAAGATACTAAAATATGCCACCATTTGACTTCTGAATTAGAAACATTGCTAACAGAGGTCACAGGGCAAGATATGTAGCTAAGCAGGTCCTTAGACAGATGGCAGAGCACAAAGGTGAGACTGATGACAGTATAGTATTCTGACAATGAAAACAAGCTTTCAGACACAGAGGGAAGATCACATGTTCAAATATTCCAGCAGACAAAGATGTTGTTACTCTATGTCAAATTTAAGGGAAAAGTACTGTGAGTATCACTTGGAGGGAAAGTCTGTTCCTCAAACCCGCACGTGACAACATGGTGTCTAAATGGGAAACTGTTAGTTAAACTGAAGTGCTATATGAATGAGGGTTAAAAATAAAATCAATGTTAACTCCTGAATCTTGGGGACTCCAAGATCAAGGAGAAATAACTAACTGATAATAAACAATTCTTACTAGAAAAATGTGCATGCACCGTTCCACAAGAGCAGCTGAATACAAACAAAAGGATGAAGTATGGACTTTCACAGAGAAACATAAAGTGTTCTTTCTTTTACATTTCTTTTCCTTACAGTTTAGGGACCTAGTCCTGCATTCTTATATAGCCCATTGTCCCACCGGTTTCACTCTGAGTTTTTGATGAGCAAGGAATGCAGGATCCAGCCAGTCCTAATACATGCATTGTTCTGCATACTGTTAACGGAACATTTAAATTCAAACACAAAATTGAGTTCCAATTTGTATTTTAAAATATAAACAAATAAATAAAGGCAAAGAAACTGTCAAGGTTCCTTCCCCACTCTGAACTCTAGGGTACAGATGTGGGGACCTGCATGAAAAACCCCCGAAGCTTATTTTTACCAGCTTAGGTTAAAACTTCCCCAAGGTACAAACTATTTTACCTTTTGCCCCTGGACTTTATTGCTGCCACCACCAAGCGTCTAACAAATATATAACAGGGAAAGAGCCCGCTTGGAACTGTCTTTGCCCCCCGAAAAAATCCTCCCAAACCCTACACCCCCTTTCCTGGGGAAGGCTTGATAAAAATCCTCACCAATTTGCATAGGTGAACACAGACCCAAACCCTTGGATCTTAAGAACAATGACAAAGCAATCAGGTTCTTAAAAGAAGAATTTTAATTGAAGAAAAAGTAAAAGAATCACCTCTGTAAAATCAGGATGGTAAATACCTTACAGGGTAATCAGATTCAAAACATAGAGAATCCCTCTAGGCAAAACCTTAAGTTACAAAAAGACACAAAAACAGGAATATATATTCCCTCCAGCACAACTTATTTTCTCAGCCATTTAAACAAAACAGAATCTAACGCATATCTAACTAGATTGCTTATTAACCCTTTACAGGAGTTCTGACCTGCATTCCTGCTCTGGTCCCGGCAAAAGCAACACACAGACTGAGAGAACCTTTGTTTCTCCCCCCAACCAGCTTTGAAAGTTTCTTATCTCCTCATTGGTCATTTTGGTCAGGTGCTAGCGAGGTTATCCTAGCTTCTTAACCCTTCACAAGTGAAAGGGTTTTTCCTCTGGCCAGGAGGGATTTAAAGGTGTTTACCCGTCCTTTTATATTTATGACAGAAACCAAGTAGTGGAAATAAGTAATTTAAAATAAGGAAATTGTTCAATTTTACAAATTTGTTAAGTCTGAAAATAATTGTGGAAGAGAGGCAATAATGAATGAGACCTAAACTGGTCAGGACAGCAAAGACCGCAAAAGAAAACAAGGAGAGACACTTTGAGAAATAATGGATAATGTTTCACACAATACTTTTCAGCTGATAGATGGTTTAAGCAGGGCAATTGAAAATTCTATTTTACACACTGGCCCCATCAAAACTGCAATACTTATGAAATGGATGGAATAAAGAAGGAGCCAAGTTACAAACTGTTGCACATGGAGTAACGGGATTTTGTACTTAATTTTGTAGTGAATGTATACTACAAATATGTCATCTGCTTAAGACTTCAAAATTGAACGTTTCATCATTTCTTCTTTTGGAATTTGACTTAAAATTATTAACATTCTCACTCAGTTCATGAGAAGGGGGGAGGGACTAAAATAAATTGCACATCCCAATCCAACCTTCAAAGAAATAAATTAATTTAATGCTAGTCATGTCGATTTCCTACTTTTTAAACATTTTAAATATTGGATTGATTTAGTCCTTAAGTTCTGCAAGCAGAGCCCAGATTGCGGTCTGTGGCAGTGGAAAGTTTGTCCTAAGTAGTGTGCAGTGACTCAACCTGCCTGCAATCCTATTCCAGGGTGTGAGGTGGAGCAGGTATCCCAAAGATTGGTGGCCAAACAAAGCCCACCAAGTGTGTAAGACTGGTAGGGTAGATGGGGCAGAACAGTATGTCTGGGAGCTGTGATGATTCATTTAATGTCCCAGGCATTCTCAGCTGCAGTTGAAAGCTGTGTTCCACTGAGTGTAATATAGCAAATTGCATCCACGTGCGTCCGCTGGGGTGAATCAAACCAAGGCCCAGACCAGAAGCCTGTATCTAAACCCTCACTCCCAACTTGCTGAAAGTAGTTTATCTGGATCTGAAGTGTGCAGTTGGAGCTATATCTATAGAGGGCCTTATGTGGAACCCCAAATCTGTACCCCTCCAAACCTGAGGAATGGCTGCATCTAGAGCTGGACTTTACAGCCCATGTCCACTTCTTGTTTACATTTTGCTTAGTTATAAAGGAAATCTATATATAATAAAATTAATCTGTCTGGAGACATGCTCAGTTGCATTTTGAGCTCATCCACATGGATACTGTAAATCAAAAATAATTTAAAAAGCATAGTCTTTATCGTATTATTGAAAAAATATGTGGTGCACAGGCTGCAGGACCCATTCCTGAGGCAAACACTATTTTTGTTTTTAAATACATTACCAGCCCGCCTGTTTATAATTTGGTGGCACATTACAGTGCTTTGTTAGAACTAAAAGATCAGGTATATATCCTTAGGAATTTAAAGACATCAGACGTTTGAGGCCAAATCCTGCCCACCTTACTCACCAGAGTAGCCCTAAGGAGTATATTGTACAGTACCTAGAGCACTCCCTTCTGAACAATTAGTGGAAGCTAATGGACACCCTTCTTAGAAGGCTGTTCTCATACTGTCTCTTCTCTCAGCCAAAAAAGAAAGTGGCATAAGGGGAAAAAATGAGGACAGGAGAGGGACCTGAAAATCAGAGTGTGAGGGAGACAAAGAAATAGAGAAGTAGTAGAAAAGATAGTGTGGCAAGGGCAAAGAAAAAGAGGAAAAGGGAAGAAAAAGAGGAAAAGGGAAGAAAGGTCAAACAGGGGAGAGCAGAAAAAGAGATTAAAAACATACAAGCTTCATGTAAAGAGCTGCACAGAGGAAGCCACAATTTTTATTGTTCCCAGAAAAGATGTGAACAATGCTAAATACTCTTGAGTGCCATCTACTGGCACATTTGCTATTAGTTAACTGTATTGGCTAGACTGCAGCTGGACTGGACTGGTACTTAGGATGCCAAAGTTCTATTTACTGGCCTTCTGGGTGTTCTTGGTCAAGTTATATCACCTCTGTGTGCCATAGTTTCTCCATCTGTAAAATGAGGGTGGGTCATGATATTGAGCTCCTTTTATACAGTGCTTTGAGATGTATTGATGAAAAGTGCTGTATAAAAAACTAGGTATTATTAATTATTACTATATATATATATCCATTGTACAGCACTCTAGTAATGAAAAGTAAAAAAAGAAAAGAAAGAAGCAGAAGAGAGAGAAGAAAAAAAGGAAAGAACAGAAGAGGAAGAAGGTGGGAGGGGAGAAAAGAACAATAGGAGTTAAGGAAGAGGAGGGGAATTGATTAGGCTATAAGTGGTTAATTGCTAAGGACAACACAATTTCCACTGTATATTCCTCTGTTTGTTTTACTGTTTATGTGTGGGGAACAGTAGTGTCTCCAGAGCTATATTTTTGGCACACAATAACTGTGAACACCTTTGTGTAAGATTAATAAATGTAAGGAGAGCATTCAACATATGAATAAGCAAGAAATGGAGGGCCACATTTTTCAATACCCATTTTAAACATGTAATTATCCCACAGTGAGAATACAAGACAAGGGTAACATCTGCACAAAGCAATATCTGTGTGGGTATTTGTGCTTGAAAATCTGACCCACATCTATCAGAGAAGGCTTCTGGGGAAGGCTGAACACATGGAGTTCTGAATAAAGTGGGACGGGTTTTGTTCTGCTGCTGTATTTACTGGCTGATGTGTTAGCTTTATTGTGAGTGATATCTCTTTAGGGATTGTGAGTTTAATTATTGTCAGGTGTCAACGTTTTCAAAAGCACCTACATTTCTTAGGAGCCTAAATCCCATTTTCAAAGGTGACTTAGGCATGGATGGCCAGATTTTTAAAGATATTTAGGCACCTAAAGATGCAGCTAGGCACCTAGCGGGATTTTCAAAAGTGCTTAGGAACCTATCTGCACAGTTAGGCACCTAAATACCTTTAAATATCTGGCCCTTAGGCTTTCAATGACACATCAACTCCTAAATTCCTTCTTAAGACACTTTTGAAAATGGTACTTAGACTCCTAAGTCACTTAAGCAGTTTTGAATACTTTACCTAGCGAGCCTAGAGCTCAAGCATGTTTATATTAAAACTACATAGTAAATAGATATAATATTGACTCATTTCTAATATCCTATATCTGACCATTACAGTCACAAATTACAGCATGCGTAGCCCACCAATAAAATGTTCTTGTCCTTTTTTCTACTGAAACATTTTGTAATGTGTAGCATGTCACCTCAGTAAAGTGACAGGCATATCACAAGCTGATTTTTGGTTGTGACATGTCACTGTTTCTAACTTATTAGTTACTTACATTGAAATACCAGGACGGATTACTGATTTAGGTATATTATCCATATTTTTGCTGTCACAAGTGGAAATAAACCTGCATGGATATGAATAATCCATGGTTTATGGACTGTAACTTCCCTAGAGAGTATCAGATATCCACCTGATGTCCCTGAGCACTGGATTTTGCATTTAGATCTCTGAGTTAGCAGATGTGTACAATCACATATAGGCGGACAGTCCCCTATTGGCAAGGCATGCGAGGAGGCTCATGAGCATTGTTCATTCCAGCAAGTTCATAGGATATATTGCACTCATAAAATTTTCTACAGATCTACTAGTGCCAGGATGTCAATAACTAGTGCTCTGCACAGAGTTAAACAAGACAGTTTTAGTTAATCAGGTACCATCACAAATAGATATGTATGTCTGTTTCAACGTACCCCGTTAAGAGCAGTGCAGCTACAATTTAGGACAGAGGCTTCTGATCCTCAAAGACATACATTTTAATGCATATCTGTAGTAATCCTATTACAAATACATCTTATACAACTAAAAGAAAAGGAGGACTTGTGGCACCTTAGAGACTAACAAATTTATTTGAGCATAAGCTTTCGTGAGCTACAGCTCACTTCTGTCTTATTCAACTGTATCTGAACCACCGAGAATCTCCATATTTCAAACTAATGCTAAAAGAGCATTGTAACAGCCAATTTTCTCAGTGTTGCCAAAACACAAGTGCTCAGAAATCATGAGTCAAGCTCCAGAAATCATGAAATTGAGTTAAAAATAATAAGATTTTTAAAAATAAAAAAATTTGGGTTATTTTGACTGCCTTCTGGGGTTTTGGTGGGGAGTTGGCTTTAAGGTTCATGTTGTCAAGCTTGTCTCCAAAATCATGACTGCTGGAACCTTTTATTCTTTTTTTAAATGAAAGCTGAGATTCTCACCTAATCATATCATTCCATGAGCTGGTGTTTTAAGGAAAAACACATATAATAGACTTGTAATAAAATTGTGAGAGTTGGTAACACTAACTGCTATGCCTGTGTAGAGAGCACTATCTCTGTAAAAGTGTTGCAGCTCCATGAAACCAAGGTTTGCCTACACTTAAAAGTTTTTCCGCTTTAATTATGCAGCATAATTAAAGTGGCAACTCCCAACTCTAATGTAGTCAGCTGTATATATCAGTATGAAGTGCTTATAAAATTATAGCTTATTAAGCTATAATTAAGCTAATAAACTATTTCACTATAAAGTGCCTTCTACCAGTTTTACTGAATCTGGTAGCACTTTTACCTAAGTGTAGACCAGACCTGTGTTCAATATTTTCTGGGTCCTGCAGGAGCCACAAAACCCAAGATGACATTTGGGATTTGCTATTTCTGAAGACCAAGAAGCCATGGATGCTTATAAAGTTTTAACAGCTTTGTTTTCTACTACAGTAGCAAATCATATAAGAGCATATCAATAGACTTTTACTGTAGTCTCACAAAATAGTCTGCAAAATGTAACAGACCAAGCACAAAATCTGCTCACCCAGTCTCTGTCTTGATGATTGTGATTATGAAAATTTTTATGATATTTTATGTGCTTAAAATATATATAAATGACCCAGAGAAGGGGAAGAGTTGAATTTGCAGTGACATTTTGATATTCTGAAAACTGCTTTTGTAACAGGCAGTAAAGTTCTCAAGTTCAAATTTTTGCAGCTGCACATGCAAAAATGCATGCCTAATTTGCAAATGAAAATTGAGTAATTAAAGATTCAGTTAGACACACAAATAGCAATTTGCATGTACAATTAGCTGATTTGCACACTCAGCCGCAGTGACTTCTCATGCTAATTAGGTGCAAAACAATATGCACGTAATTCTGGAAATCAGGTCCTTAAAGCTTTACTAGTGTGCACAGGACTTACTTCTCTGAAATTGTGAATCCTAATATCCTGTGAATTGTGATATCCATGAATAAATTCCCATCCCAAACCACATTTAAATATATGCTGCAATATATCATTACAACAGAAAACAAAGCACTGGAATTGGTGCAATTCCACAATACAAGGGTAGGAGTGGCCAGATAGAAAAATGGGGCATGCAGGGATTGAAGTTCATTGCCTTGGGTGTGGGGGGATTGGGCAGCCCAGAAGAACTGTATTGCGTGCATTGTCTGTTTCTTCTCCGAAGGCAGTGGGACCTGCTTCGGAGTTGTTCCACAATCAGTAAGTGGCCTTAAGATAAGAATTCCTTTTCTTCCTGCTAAGTATGCATCCTCCCACTGTCCACTCCAGCTACTTGGGCTGGACACTGGGAAGTGTACTTGGGCCTAAGTTCCACAAATATAAATGAATCTAGAATGGTAACCAAAAGCGGTGTAGTGGGTGTTCATGACCCACTAATGGGTGAGGGTGCTATGGAATCTTCAGGTTTTTCATATGTTTAAAGTGACAACACTGTATTTTATCAGTATGCTGACTGTGAGATACTTATTTTTATGGTTTAGGGGTTGACTGCATAACTTATGGGTGACGGAATGAAATGAATCAAAGCCACAAATGAGTTGTACATGATATATGCATGTTAATTTTCCAGCAAATGCATAGGCAACTGTTCCATACTTTATTAACACTGTACTAGGGAGATTCTTCTTGGAAAATCAGAAGGTGGAATCAGGGTGGGGGAGAGCAAGTATATTAATGTACTCAATTAATACACTAATAGCTTATTATTTGTATAACAAGAAGTGAACTTGTTATTAGTACACTTGGAAACACAATTCATATGGCCATCACCATTGATAGAGATCCCTTCCACACAAGTTTCAGAGTAACAGCCGTGTTAGTCTGTATTCGCAAAAAGAAAAGGAGTACTTGTGGCACCTTAGAGACTAACCAATTTATTTGAGCATAAGCTTTCGTGAGCTATAGCTCACTTCATCGGATGCATACTGTGGAAAGTGTAGAAGATCTTTTTATATACACACAAAGCATGAAAAAATACCTCCTCCCACTCCACTCTCTTGCTGGTAATAGCTTATCTAAAGTGATCACTCTCCTTACAATGTGTATGATAATCAAGTTGGGCCCAACTATTACCAGCAGGAGAGTGGGGTGGGAGGAGGTATTTTTTCATGCTTTGTGTGTATATAAAAAGATCTTCTACACTTTCCACAGTATGCATCCGATGAAGTGAGCTGTAGCTCACGAAAGCTTATGCTCAAATAAATTGGTTAGTCTCTAAGGTGCCACAAGTACTCCTTTCCTTCCACACAAGGAGTTTAAAGGAAACTACTTTTCACAATTCTGAAGTTTATCCTGGCCAGAACATCGGATGCAACCGATGAAGTGAGCTGTAGCTCATGAAAGCTTATGCTCAAATAAATTGGTTAGTCTCTAAGGTGCCACAAGTACTCCTTTTCTTTTTGAGTTCAGGATCCTGACACAGGGAAGAAAGGAGAGGAGCAGAATACGGACTCTGGACTTCAGAAAAGCAGACTTTGACTCCCTCAGGGAACTGATGGGCAGGATCCCCTGGGAGAATAACATGAGGGGGAAAGGGAAAGGGAAAGGGAAAGCCAGGAGAGCTGGCTGTGTTTTAAAGAATCCTTATTGAGGTTACAGGGACAAACCATCCCGATGTGTAGAAAGAATAGTAAATATGGCAGATGACCAGTTTGGCTTAACAGTGAAATCCTTGCTGATCTTAAACACAAAAAAGAAGCTTACAAGAAGTAGAAGATTGGACAAATGACCAGGGAAGAGTACAAAAATATTGCTCGGGCACGCAGGAGTGAAATCAGGACGGCCAAATCACACCTGGAGTTGCAGCTAGCAAGAGATGTTAAGAGTAACAAGAAGGGTTTCTTCAGGTATGTTAGCAACAAGAAGAAAGTCAAGGAAAGTGTGGGCCCCTTACTGAATGAGGGAGGCAACCTAGTGACAGAGGATGTGGAAAAAGCTAATGTACTCAATACTTTTTTTGCCTCTGTCTTCACGAACAAGGTGAGCTCCCAGACTACTGCACTGGGCAGCACAGCATGGGGAGGAGGTGACCAGCCCTCTGTGGAGAAAGAAGTGGTTCAGGACTATTTAGAAAAGCTGGATGAGCACAAGTCCATGGGGCTGGATGCGCTGCATCTGAGAGTGCTAAAGGAGTTGGCGGATGTGATTGCAGAGCCATTGGCCATTATCTTTGAAAACTCATGGCGATCCAGGGAAGTCCCGGACGACTGGAAAAAGGCTAATGTAGTGCCCATCTTTAAAAAGGGAAGAAGGAAGATCCTGGGAACTACAGGCCAGTCAGCCTCACCTCAGTCCCTGGAAAAATCATGGAGCAGGTCCTCAAGGAATCAATTCTGAAGCACTTAGACGAGAGGAAAGTGATCAGGAACAGTCAGCATGGATTCACCAAGGGCAAGTCATGCCTGACTAATCTTATTGCCTTCTATGACAAGATAACTGGCTCTGTGAATGAGAGGAAAGCAGTGGACGTGTTGTTCCTTGACTTTAGCAAAGCTTTTGACACTGTCTCCCACAGTATTCTTGCCAGCAAGTTAAAGAAGTATGGGCTGGATGAATGGACGATAATGTGGATAGAAAGTTGACTAGATTGTCGGGCTCAATGGGTAGTGATCAATGGCTCCATGTCTAGTTGGCAGCTGGTATCAAGTGGAGTGCCCCAAGGGTTTGTCCTGGGGCCGGTTTTGTTCAATATCTCCATAAATGATCTGGAGGATGGTGTGGATTGCACCCTCAGCAAGTTTGCAGATGACACTAAACTGGGAGGAGAGGTAGACAAGCTGGAGGGTAGGGATAGGATACAGAGGGACCTAGACAAATTAGAGGATTGAGCCAAAAGAAATCTGATGAGCTTCAAAAAGGACAAGTGCAGAGTCCTGCACTTAGGACGGAAGAATCCCATGCACCGCTACAGACTAGGGAACGAATGGCTCGGCAGCAGTTCTGCAGAAAAGGACCTAGGGGTTACAGTGGACGAGAAGCTGGATATGAGTCAACAATGTGCCCTTGTTGCCAAGAAGGCCAATGGCATTTTGGGCTGTATAAGTAGGGGCATTGCCAGCAGATCGAGGGACGTGATAGTTCCCCTCTATTCGACATTGGTGAGGCCTCATCTGGAGTACTGTATCCAGTTTTGGGCCCCACACTACAAGAACGATGTGGAAAAATTGGAAAACATCCAGCGGAGGGCAACAAAAATGAATAGGGGACTGGAACACATGATTTATGAGGAGAGGCTGAGGGAACTGGGATTGTTTAGCCTGCGAAAGAGAAGAATGAGAGGGGATTTGATAGCTGCTTTCAACTACCTGAAAGGGGGTTCCAAAGAGGATGGATCTAGACTGTTCTCAGTGGTAGCAGATGACAGAACAAGGAGTAATGGTCTCAAGTTGCAGTGGGGGAGGTTTAAGTTGGATATTAGGAAAAACTTTTTCAGTAGGAGGGTGGTGAAACACTGGAATGCGTTACTTAGGGAGATGGTGGAATCTCCTTCCTTAGAAGTTTTTAAGGTCAGGCTTGACAATGCCCTGGCTGGGATGATTTAGTTGGGGATTGGTCCTGCTTTGAGCAGAGAGTTGGACTAGATGACCTCCTGAGGTCCCTTCCAACCCTGATATTCTATGATTCTATAATTCTATGGGTGATCTGCACCCAGGATAGCCTAGGTGCGACCAGCCACACAGCAAAGCCCTATTTGAGTTTCTACGGCCTCACTGGTGCTGTGCTTCCCCATATGTGTTGCTAGGACTTCTGGGGGCATATCCCATGGTTCTTTGTGCTGCAGTAAGTTGAGACACTCTATGATTCTTTCCCAATTAATTGCGGAAGAACTTGTCTGTCCTTCTGGGCATATGGGGGGAATTGTGGGAAGGCATTAGAGGATGAGGATTATTTAGCCTGTATCCTCATTGCAAAGTGGATGGGTTACCAGCCTTTGAGTAGTGGAATCAAGGCTGTAACCCATATCCTCAGCTTTGCCAGCTTGCCCCGGGTGACAGCACCGTTAAAATTCGGCGAGAGGTTATTGTGAGTGTGTGGGAGGTGAGTTAAAGGCAACACCTGGGTGAGAGCCCAGGCTAACTCTGCAGTGAAGATATACAGTGAAAGTGCCATAGAAGTGGTGAGTTTTCTGTACTTCAAGGAAGATGGTTGGTCAGTTAAAAATGTCAACGGACATAGCACAGGCTGAAGAATGAGATGTCCTTCAGGCTGAATTAATCCTAGGAGCACAGAATACAAAATTGGGGCTTTTGCAGTCCCTTTGTATAAGGCAATGGCTCTCAACCTTTCCAGACTACTGTACCCCTTTCAGGAGTCTGATTTGTCTTGTGTACCCCCAAGTTTCACCTCACTCAACAACTACTTGCTTACAAAATCAGACATAAAAATACAAAAGTGTCACAGTACATTATAACTGAAAAATTACTGACTTTCTCATTTTTACCCTATAATTATAAAATAAATCAATTGGAATATAAATATTTTACTTACATTTCAGTGTATAGTATATAGAGCAGTATGAACAAGTCATTGTCTGTATGAAATTTTAGTTTATACTGACGTTGCTAGTGCTTTTTATGTAGTTTGCTGTAAAACTAGGCAACTACCTAGATGAGTAAATGTACCCCCTGGAAGACCTCTGTGTACCACTGTAGCACATGTGCCCCGGGTTGAGAAAGACTGGTACAAGGGATCCAGTGTAAAAGATAAGTCTTAGGGCAGAACAATATCTCAAGTCACTTCAGGTGGTGTACCTGAGATATGGGACAGCAGCACAAGACCAGACACCTTTTCACTTTTATATTTTACTATGAGAGGATCAGGATACCCACAGTACCATCATTAAACTAAGACTAAGACTGTATCTTGCTTACGCACATTCATTGTATTATTCATCCTAAAAGGGTGAATTTAAACTTATCCTTTCTGCATTGCAAAAAGGATCTAGACACCAAATTCCAAACCAAATATGACAGAGAAGGCCAGAAAAAGCTGATAGCTTCCCATATATAATATATGTATATATATATATATTCATACATATATATATTACATAATATATGTATATATTATATATATATATTGATAGCTTCCCATATATAATATATGTATATATATATTCATACATATATATATTACATAATATATGTATATATTATATATATATATATATATATATATATAGATAGCTTCCCACATATAATATATGTATATATATATAAAATATATATATAATATAATACACAAAATAATTTAAGGATTAAGACAACTGTGATGAAAATACTTCATCATTCCACTATTGCCTTTACAGCTTCTTACTCGATTGGATTACGTATGTAGAAAATGGGTTTAGCCTTTCCAAATGGAGCTACAATATGAGGCCCTCCTAGAAAAGATGAAGTGATACGAAGGAAACCAGCATATTTCCACAGTTTATTGTTGAATTTGTGAGGTTAGTTTTAGAATTAAGATCCACTAAGATTTATTTATTAATCCATTGGAACTAACTGAAAGAAGACATTTGCTATAACTGTGTCTGGAGTCTGGATATTGCCTCCAAACAAAGACCTAATTGTTTTCCTGCTGGATGGAGGAGGCACTAGGCACATAGATCTCTCCCCTTCTGCTGGGAGGTGGGGTCAATGGCCTTTGTGGTACCATCCCCATCTCCTCCAGATCCTGTGGAGAATGTTCCAGAGGCCCTAGGAAGATACAGCCAGTGGCTGTATTGTCATTTCCATGGAGCTCACACCCATCCCTACAGCTGGCCAAAACTTTTTCATGAAAACTTTTTTAAAGAAAAAATGGCTTTTGGATTAAATGGATTTTTTTCAGTAAATTTTCATTTTTGTCTACATTTTTGGGTTTCTTACAAAAAGCTATTCCCCCCAACCCCAAACAAGTATGTTTTTAATAGCTGACAAGCTATATGTTTTTGGTGTTTCAGTTGTTGGAAACTGAGAATGTTTGGGGGGGGGTTGTTTTTTGACAAAACCCAAAAAATTCTGCACAAAAATTTTAACCAAACAATATAAAAACTAATTCTCTTCAACATTTTTCATGGAAATAAAATACTTTTTCAGCCAGCTCTACCCACCCTTTCTGGAAGGCAGATGGGGTATGGGAAGTCCATGGTAGTGCTTCTGCAGTTAAGACCTAATGACAGGATGGGGATGTCAGGGGCCAGAGTTATTCCAAAGCTATAGGGCTTTCACACAGAGGAGTACCTTCAGGATCTGCGCACGCTCCTGGATATCTGTGGACACACGCTGCAGCCTATTCTGCAGAATGAGAAAAAAATCCTCCCTCCCCTCAATGGAATGATAGGCAGATATTTTGCAAGGGAATCCTTCTGAGATTTCTTCCCCATGACTCCTCTCTTGCTAATTTCACTGTAGGAACGCAGGATGGCCTGTGCCAAAGAAAGGGCTGCTGGTGATTTGTTGAAAAGGGAAAGAATAATACCAAACTGAGAACTAAATTGGACTAGGGTAACATAAACTTGCGAATAATAACATTCCTAAGAAAGTCTGTGTTTAGAGCGTATTTTTGCATAAGAGTATTTCAGCTTTAGCTGATATTGGATGTTGCAGACATCCAAACACTAAATCTTTTCTTTGCTGACTCAGGGGTAAAGACTGTTTTACATAATTCAAGTGGCTAACATATCAAATGGCAGAAATGTAGGCCATACTAAGAAATCTACACCCAGAAGTCAGATTTTTGAAAGCTTTAGTAAAAAAGGCTTCAAGTCCCATGAAGTTGATATGTAGATGAGACACTAAGAAAGACCATAATATCCAGTGATTACCTCCCAACATGTTACTTACCAGCACAATAGCCTGCAAGTAACACTCATTCACCAAATCTGGCTTTCTGTGGAATTCATCCTCTTGTCCCTGGTCTTCTCATTGAAAAGCCATCTTTGCAAAACCTTGTGGGCATTCAAGGAAAGGGAAAGCTTGATACAGAAGTCCTAATTGTGATGGAAGATTTTGAATCTGGTGAGGTGACAGACAAATCACAGTAAAGTTAGGAACTGAACCATGAATTTTCCCCTTTTGGGGAGACCTTTAAAGGAGAAAGTTATATTGATGGAGATGGTTATAAAGATTATTGTTCCAGGCAGAGCTCAAAGTAGAGGAAAAGGAAGTTTCTTACTTTAATCCTGAAATTCCGAATTAGTAGTAAATCAGTAGGGGATAAATAAAGCTGAATATGAATCCCAGAAACTGTGTTTTGTTGGTGAGTTAACCATTTTCCTTGTTGATAAAACTATCATGTTCATTAGATAATCTTGGGATCTGTTGATTTTGTGGATGGACTTTATAATTTTGCAATTAGCAGACTTTTTTCTAAGTTAGAGACTGAACACTTATAGCCACAGAATATAAGGTTTCAACACTTTGAAATAGATGTAACCAGTGTTTTGGAAGGCACAGGAATAGGGAGGGAGAATGTAAAATGGGAATTCTTATGCATTTTTCCTATACTATGTGACATTGGTCGCACTTGTGTATTATGAATCTCAGAATTTGTGAATAAAGAAGATACTTCAATTATTGCAAAACTCTGGTATTTATTTCATAACAACAGGGGGGAAAGTTTGTTTTTAATGGTGACCTTTTTCTTTAAAGAGCCACCTGTGAATAGATATAAATTGATTCCCATATCTAAAGATCAGAACCAACTAGGGAAATTAAAATTATAGGATTTTTTTCTGGAGGTCTGTGTTATCTTTTAGAAGTCTCATGACTCTCTCTGTAGTCCAAACTCATGAGAACTTAAATATAGTGTCCATTTTATTAAGAAATGTATTCTTATATTTCATCACGTGTTCCCTTTTCTCAAGGCAACCACCTCTCCTGCAAAAAAGGAAACATCTAATAGCATTTCCTCCAGTGAACTCCAATAAAAGGGAGCAAGGAATAACAGAGGTAAAGATTCATGGGCATTAAACTAAAACCATATGGAAACCTGGGCAGACGATTCGTGCAGGAAAATTACAATGCAAAAATTAATCTTTATGGCTTACTATGAATTGTTGGAAACACCAAAAAGCTCTGAAAATTATTAGTTCCATGTTATTGTTACAGAGCTACTGTTCAGGAAAAGCTAAAACAACCATTATTTTGTCAGGCTGGCTCTGAAACTAAGCATCTGGGAAATGCACTAGGTAAGCTAAATGATAAGCTAAAAAAAAACCAAAACACCACAGCCCTCCCCCTCTCCCCCCCAGCCCCCAACACAAAACTCTGATATCCCTATGTAATGTTTCTCATAACAATTTTTGTGGCCACTGAAATATGTACATCTTACCAGGGCAATTTTATTACAGTGGTGTGATATTTTAACTCTTCTCTTTCCCAATATAAAACTGATATACAACTATAATGGGAAATGAAAATTAGGAAGGGCATTCAAACATAAATAAAAATGCAAAGAAGCAAATGTGAGCGTAATAGTGACATTTTAGTATGTTGTATATGAAGAAAAAATAAATTTGTAACTTAGATTACAGTATTAGAGTTGTCTGTTTTTTCCACTATACTTAGATGGCATAAGAACAAAAAATAAGTGAGAATAGTAATTTCAATGAGATGGGTTGTTTGTTTGTAATTAAATTATCTGAAATGATGGGAAGAGTACACAGACACAATAGGGATTGCACAAATCTCTTTGTTGAAGTCTCCCTCATTTAAACCTGTTTCTCCCTCCTTCCTGGAAAAAAAGGTAATTTCCCCGAAATAAATATTTCCCCCTTTTGAAACAATGACTTAAACAAAAGATAGTAGGTGAAATAAGGTTTAGAAACCAGACTAAATACTGGAGGGGAAATAATAAATACATACATAAAATTAGCAGGGGGCAAAGATTATGTAATTCTACAACCTAATGAATCTGTCACCTGAGTGACTGCTCCACTGAGAAGCAGGAATAGAAAAAGTACAGGTTGAACCTCTCTAATCCGGCACTCCCTGGTGCAGCAACATCCATGGTCTGGCATAGGCACCGACTCCCGGGGTGGAGCACCCATGGGGAAAAATTAGTGGGTGCAGAGCATCCACCGGCACCAGCTTCCCCCTCTGCCCCTCTCCCCCCGTGCCTGTCTTGCTTTTACAACACATGGATCAATTATATCCTCCCTGATTTAGTTTTGACATGTTAATGTTTGAATCAAAAGAGTCAAGTGTGAATAACTTAACTGTTTATATTGGCTAAAACTGAACTCACATAGGATGCCCTGATATACTGATCCGGAAAAAAAGATTTATATGGATCTTCCATTTTCTGTTTCAGATTAAATGTGAGTTTAAATGGTTGTAGTTGTGTTGCAATACTAATATCTTTGCTGAAATTAAATTTGATAAACTATCTTAGTTAAGCAAAATGTAACAGAAAGTTACCCTAAGTAGGCAACTGTTTTCATATATGATGTATCTCAAAACAATAGTTCAGTTTCATTTAACAGGGAATTAATGTTACTTTTGCTTTGCCAGTGCTTCCTGTTGCCACTGAGTAGTCTATTCTTCTGTATGGCAGAGTCCTGCAGTTGAATGACTGATAGTGTCAAAGGGCTATTAATATGCTAAGCCTTTTAGTGGCATGGGATAGCTCCATCCTGTTCTCCCCAACTGTTGCAATAGTGTGCTGTAACTCATCACTTGATTTGAAGAATTTAATATCTGTTTTTGGTATTAATTTAATCTATAGGCTCCAAAAGTAAGAAAATTATTTTTACTCTATAGCAATAATGACAATTTAGTGTTCCAAAGTAATTTCACATAAACTTAAATAGAATAAATTGATCATTTCACTCCATTTTTATATTATTTTGTATATCATGTTAACAAACCTACCTATGAGATAGAAACTGCATAGCTACTAGAATGATAATCCCATCAGTAACTTTTTATGCTAATACATGATTCAGTTTAATTACAAAACAGATTTCAGGCCTTCAGAGAGACTACACTGAAGTGCATGAGTGAGTAGTTCACTTTTTTCTAATCTTCATTTTTGTGATGAATTAAATACAGGTTACAGAATATCACTTGGAGGAAAAAGTGTAGAAATTACATCATAAATGACACTGTGACCAAACACCGGCAATATAACTAAATATGATTTTAACAGGTAGCTTTTTTTTAAACTAAACCCTGTAAAGATGAACTTAAAATATCCTTTAACATAATCTCAAGAGTTTTGGGAAGTACTCATTTTATTGACTATTTAATAAACAGCTGAGGGTCCTACTCTCTCAAGATTTACTTCCTTCATAGTTGATTTTTCAGATACATTGGAAAGTGATAAAACACAAGCCTCCTATTTAACATTCATGAAATTAGCAGTCCCATCTGGAATTTTTTTTAATACAAGATTTTTGACCAGTAAGAAGAGAGGCTACAAAAATCTAAAGGGGATCTGAGAAGGAGAAAAATTGGAAGATTAATTTCAAATAAGCAAACCACAAGCACTGATTTACAAAAGCAATGAACAGCAAATCTTGGGGAAAGTGTGATGTGCAAATTAAAGCTACTCTTGGCAAGATTCCAAATGCATGAAATATATTCATATAGCATGAAACCTGACCTTTGGACTATTTTTTGGTAAGGTTTAAGTATTCTTTTACCAATGTATGAAGCAAAACCAGATTTTTAAAAATGTTTCCTTACTAAAGCTCTGCAAACTTCTCATTAGAAATTTTGTAAATTCTATTTAGAAAATATTCAGTTCACAAATAAGATTTTTGATATTTTTTCTTTTTCTTTCAGTACTAGGGATAGTTGCATGAAAACAGTACTTCTATTCTTCAAGAATTCATCAACCATTGTCCTACAGGAGTCCTAGTCTCTTTGTGATATCATAATTCTCTTTGCAAAAACTAATTGTGACACCATAAACACAGACTGCAACTTCAAATGTAGTTAATCTGGTGAAAGTCACTGTCACAATTTAAAATATGTGAGGCTGGATTTTAGTAAAAGATTCTGGTTGCCCCTGCTTGGATACACCAGGAAGCAGCATACCAATGCAGGAAGGAAGCAGCCATAACGTTAGTGTTTACAATCCCTGAGCTGCTGGATAGGGAATCAAAAGCACAGCCCCTGTTTTTATAACAGGGTTTAAAAGAGAACTGGATGAATTCATGGAGGTTAAATCCATTAATGGCTATTAGCCAGGATGGGTAAGGAATGATGTCCCTAGCCTCTGTTTGTCAGAGGGTGGAGATGGATGGCAGGAGGGAGATCACTTGATCATTACCTATTAGGTTCACTCCCTCTGGGGCACCTGGCATTGGCCACTGTCGGTAGATAGGATACTGGGCTGGATGGACCTTTGGTCTGACCCAGTATGGCCATTCTTATGTTCTTGTGTTCTTAATCTCATGAAATTGTAGGCCCTGACTCCAGATTTTTAAATATTTGGGGTTGGCAAAAAGGGGTCTGTCACATTTAAATGTGTTCTTTCCAGTACTCCTAGATATATTGGTCCAAATCCTAGCCCACACTACAGACTCCCTTTCACCTAGATAGATAGCTGGGGATTTTCCTTGCATGTGGGAACCCTAAACTGTTATGCACCACCCTCTTCCAAGACACCCCAGTGTAGGAAATATGTTGGGGACATGCTGGTGGTGTGAGTGGCTGAGGATGTGGCTGCATTGTGCTGCATTCCATGATGTCTGGGTTCCCCTAGAACCAACATGTGGGGAATCAAAACTGGCACTTTCTTCAGCCTGATCCACAAGAAGGAGCAAAATAGCTTGCAACAGATGGCTTGCTTAACCAGGAAAGAAAGCAAACACATCTATCTTAAAACATCTTCTGTAAGCAGTGCAGCAAGATTGTCAGTTTCTTAGTTCATGATCCTATTTCTGAGTTTGGTTGGGCTCGGGTGGAGAGACACAATGAGCCTTGATATTTCTCCCCTTCCTACAAAACTGAAAGATGGCATATTCAAAACTCAGAAAAGGAAATATTTTCCACCAATAATTAGACTCTGGAATTCACTGCCACTGGATGTTGTTGAAGCCAAGAATTTAGCAAGATTCAAAGATGGATTGGACATTTATATGAATAATAAGAATATCCAGAGTTAAAATAGTTAATGCTACAAAAATATATTGAAAGGGAGATAAAACCTACTGTTTCCCATCTTAAATAACAGAGAGTAGGATGAGACCTTCATGCTGGGAACCAAATATCCAACACCTGCCTTTTATGAGGTTTTTTTAACTTCCCTCTGAAGCATCTGGTGCCAGCCACAGTTGGAGCCAGGATGCTAAAATAGATAGACCCTGAGTCTGATCCAGTATAGTAATTCCTATGTCCCTATATATCTGATCTCATAAGACCCTAGTTCACTCTTTCTCCACCTACCTTTGTGTGGGGTAAGGCCACTGCATTACAAGTGCTTTTTGTTATATATCTTTATTCTTCTTCTACTAATCCCTCCAAAATCATTAATGCCATTTCTCTCAGCAAGACCAGCCAAATAAATCAAATCTGTAGTTTGCAGTCCAAGCCATGCTGGAGGTATGTTGAGTCAAAAAAGTTAAGAACATATTGAAAGAATTGATAGGAAACATTTGACATATCATTGGCAAGATTCTCTGGTGCATTGAGGCTACTTTGTGCTGCATCCTGGCTCTAAAACATGTTTACATGGCTCAATAAGGATCAGAGCAGTGTATGGGTGAACATCCAGTGATATAAACTAGACAAACAAAAACTTGTGCAAAGATATGATCAGTGTACACATTTAAATAAATGATTGGTTAATCAAGGAGTCTTTTCTGTTATTTATTTTCTAAATACTCAACTTTTTTATTATTTATTTACATCTGCTTTATATGATATAGAAAAATCTGCTTTTATGAAGGTCTCATGGATCATCTGAAACCTCTTAAAACATAAAGCTTTATAAAAATGGATGCTGGCTTACATATGTACATATATATAGGACCATTTTCCTAACTTTGGATAATATGGAAATTTGGAGTTTGGAAAACTGGTGTTACCTGTACTACAGTTATGTGAAATTACTCTATGGCACTGTGTTTGTAATAATATTATTTTATTCAAGAACTCAGAATCCCTCTTTTTCATATCCAACTGTGTTCTCTTACAACCAATGCCCTATTTCCCAAACCATTTGTCACCTCACGGGCCAAGTTTAGTTTTGATGATATACTCTTAAGAGCATCAGCAGAGATTCTAAAGATGGATGAACTAAAGAGGTTCCATTTAATTTGGGACTGAAAATTGGTAGACAAGGCTCTAATCAAATAACAGTTTTTTCAATATTGGATAGAAACATTTCCTGAAGTCTCAATTTCAAATGAAGGACTAGGCAAGGGCTTCTTCTCAGAAAAGATGGTGATCAGATAACATTATCTATCAAGGTGTTTCTGACCTGGGCTGCTTACAGCACTAGAACCAATATGAATTGCTCTCCTTTTATTGCTCTGAGACATCCCAAATGGCTCTGTCAGGGGCACCAAAATCTTCCAAAAATATGAGAAAGCAGATGGCTATAAAAATTCAGACTAAAATCTGCTTTGCCTCCTGCTTCAAGTAAAGAAGAAGCAGAAATTACCCCACAGATGTTTAAGTTGTGCACCCCCATCCAAATAAACAATACAAAAAAGGCTAACTGATCTCTGCTGACGTCAAACAATAAAAGCAGTTTCTCAGCACTGGCAAGCTAGACAAGCCTGAGGGTTTTTATTGTAAATCCCAGTGGCCTGACATCACTCACTGGGATGGTGCGTGTGGAAGGAGTTCTCTCTCCACCATGGCAGCAATATCCGCCTGAAAGGGATTTTTAAAGCCCCGTGGGTTATGTCACTTGTGCTAGTGGTGGACGGTGAGATCTCTCAGGATGGCAGCTATACAAGCCTGAGAGAAGTGAACTGCCATCTCAGCAGCCTCCCATCACTCATTCTGATGGTAGTGGGTCAGTTGGGATTCCTTGGTGGCCTCCGGGGAAATAGTTTAAAAGATTTTGGGTCACATGTCAGTGTATCACTTGACAACAGTGGGTATAAAAAGTGGGAGGGGGGGGAGAGGTTGCTTTTGTTTTTAATTTTTAGTTCACAAGGATGGAAGTGCAAGGGATAAAGGGAGTTTTTCTGTAAGTCTGTTTGCATGTGAAACTTACAATGGAGTTGAGGTTGCCTGGTTTTAATTTTTTTTCCTCCTGTATGAGCTGTGGTGTTTTATTGAAGACAAAAGGGAAAAAATTAAAAGCAGACAACTCCAGCTCTGTTGTAAATTTCACATGCAATCAAACAGACTTGAAGAAAGCTGTCCCTTTCCCCACCAACCTGGCTATCATTTGAGGATTGCACTTAGATACACCATATCCTCCCACACCCCACATTTTTATATTCACTGATCTTTTAAGATAGAAATTGGCTTCTGAAGCAAAATCCTCCATTAAATAGTATCTTGGCATGCAGACTTTAGAAGGGTTTACAATAGGGGGAAAGACTTTGCTCCACTGCAAACACTTGCAAAAAAAACTGCAAGTAGAATTGTGGCTGACGTTTCATCAGTGAGAGAAAGTTTTCTGGCTACAAAATGGAACCAAAGAAGCCACGCTTTCAAAGTAAAGCCCCAAATCTTCAAATACTTACGCATGTGAGTAACTTTTCAAATGTGAGTAGACCCATTAAGTTGGGACTTCTCACATGTTTAAATGTTTGCAGGATCAGGGCCTAAGTCTGGATGGCCACTTAAACTACAGTTTCCATATATAAAAGCCATAGAACAAACAAATAAAAACAGAGCTAATATTGCATGTTAACTGTCATCACTGTGATTGGTTTACTTCTATGTTGTATCCTTTCCCCCCAGTCTTCTTCAGTTCTTTGTCTCTTTAAATGGTAAGTTCTTTGAGACAGGGCTATGTCTTCCTACATGTTTGCACATTGTACAGCACAAACATTAAATAATAGTAATTTAGGGAACATCAGTAGAACTTTGCTTTATATTGGTTACTCTGCTATCTGTTTGCACCAATGAATTCTCTGTGTCAGACTGATCTACTTTGAAGCGGAGTAAAATCATCTGTATGAATCTTATTCCTACAGGAAAGGAATAATAATAAAAAGTTAAATTTTCTTCTTGAGTACTTACAACATGTGTGCAACAACCAATGAAATATATGGGACTTGCTCACACATATTTAAAGGGAAAATATTACCCTAAATCTTTATAGAAAACAATAGGTACCATGAAGATAAATATTACTCAGCAAAATTAGTGCTGCCATGCAGACTGTTTCAGTCTTGACGGAATGTTTTTCATAGTACAACTGTGATAGTAGACCAGCCTGTAGCCAGCATTATAAATGAAATGTTTAAGTCTTCATTAGAGTGTGGACGTTCCTAAAGTAATTCCTGTTTTGCTGCTGTGTCAAAAATCAAGACTTTGGCTGAATTCTCTTTTTGGATGCATGAAACACATAAATCTTCTAAGGAGTTAACTTAGGTCTGGACTGCACACAGAAGTTGCAACTGAATCTGTCAAGGTTCACCTGGTTTTGGCAGGGAAGACCCAATTTGTATTATTACTAACCAACTGCATTTGAGTCTTCCTTTACAGGAATTCTTCTATATCTTTAGCAACATAGTATGTTCTTGGCTACAACATATATATGTCAATCTCTCCGGTTACTGTGGTGAAGTAAAAAAATTCACTCCACTTTTAGAGATATTAGTGGTTATCCTTTCGCTTCATGCGTCATTATATAATGCCTGCATTTGTAATTTTCACTCCATGCATCTGAAGAAGTGGTGTTTTACCCACAAAAGCTTATGCCCAAATAAATCTGTTAGTCTTTAAGGTGCCACCAGACTCCTTGTTGTTTTGTGGATACAGACTAACACGGCTACCCTCTGATAGTGGTTCGAATGGCATTCATTGTAGAAAGTGAACCACAACATGCATAGGTGCTGGAACTGGGGCTGCTGGGGGTGCCTAGCTTGAAGTGGTTTCCATCATATATAAGGTTTATGGTTTTGTTCAATGACTTTCAGCACTCCCACTATAAAAATTGTTCCACACCCGTCAGCATGTTGGAATATGGATTATTTTGGTTGACTAGGAAAAGCTGCACATCCACCACATTTAGATCAGGGGTGGCCAACCTGAGCCTGAGAAGGAGCCAGAATTTACCAATGTACATTGCCAAAGAGCCACAGTAATACGTCAGCAGCCCCATATCAGCTCCCCCTTCCCCCGCCCGCTCCCAGCGCCTCCCACCCACCAGCAGCCCCCCTGATCAGTGCCTCCCCCTCCCGATCAGCTGTTTCATGGCATGCAGGAGGCTGGGGGGGGGGGAGGAGTGAGGGCACAGTGGCTCAGGGGAGGGAGCAGGAAGGGGTGGAATGGGGGCAGGGCTTGTGGCAGAGCCAGGGGTTGAGCAGTGAGCACACCCCCAACATTGGAAAATTGGCACCTGTAGCTCCAGCCCTGGAGTCGGTGCCTATACAAGGAGCCGCATATTAACTTCTGAAGAGCCACATTTGACTCCGGAGCCACAGGTTGGCCACCCTTGGTTTACATGGTAAAACTGGAGTTTGTAGCCAAAACTTAGCTTGATCTAGCAGGATCCAGGCACTAAATCGGGATATTTGTAATGAAGTTGCTTCCAGATGCATCAGGGTCTGAATTGTTTGTATAAGATGAGCATTCTTTTGTTCTGTGTTTATGACATTTAATTAGGAGAGGAATAGGCCCAAAAATTCCTAGGTGCCAATTTGCAACAATTTGTAGTGCATTTGCACCACACTATGTCAGGGTCTGGGATTTTTTGATACACCAAGAATCCCTGGACGTCTGTATTTTACAATTTAGGGCCTGGGATGTAAAAAATCGGAAAGATCCATTCCAGGTAGCTCCCTGCCTGGTCTCCCTCCCCACCCCCTTTGCCTTTCCCCCTCCGCCCCCCCCACGTCCCGCGCTTGCCGGAAGGTAGCTGATGATTGGCGCCTTCGCGTTTCCTCGCTGGGCGGAGGAGTTTTGACCCTAGGAGGCCGCCGTTTCGCAGGGATTCTGGCACCGCTATCATGGCGGCGGCGTTGTCAATGTCAGCGGCTCGGAGGCAGGTTGTGAGGGGGAGAGGCGCGCTCGCTGCCTGCCTGACTGCGGCCAGGTAACGGGGGCGCCGGACACCCCTCCCGGCCCGGAGGGCGGGGTATGACTGGCTTCGGCCGCGGGTCCTGCGGCCCATTGGTGTCAGCGGGGTGGGCAACGGGGCGGCTGTTTTCGGGGGATAACGGGCGCCTGCTCCGGCCCCACCTCCCTCCCCGCCGGGGAGAGCGAGCACCCCCTTGGGACTTCGTGTAACCGGCGCTCGCAGCCCTTGTACTGGGGAGGGGCTCCCGGGGCCTTTCCCATTCCTCCCTCCCCGGGCCCCTGCAGGGGCTTGTGTCGCCGCAGCCCGGGCTTACCAGGGGCCTGGCCCCCAGCGCTGCTGAAATACAGGCCCCAGGTGCCCAGTTTCTGAGGGCGATGGCCGCTTGCCGAGGTGTGAGGGAGACAGAAAGTGGTGGTGGTCCTTATTCTGCCCCCCTGGTATGATCCCTCTGCCCTCCTGCAGTGCTTTTGCTTTATCCTCACCCTTTTGGTGTTACAGATCAAATATAGGTTTCAGAGTAGCAGCCGTGTTAGTCTGTATCCGCAAAAAGCAAAGGAGGACTTGTGGCACCTTAGAGACTAACCAATTTATTTGAGCATAAGCTTTCGTGAGCTACAGCTCACTTCATCTGATGCATTCAGTGGAAAATACAGTGGGGAGATTTATATACACAGAGAACATCAAATATAGTGGCTGTTCACCTGGGCCCTTCCTCTGGCCCCCTCAACAAGTTGTTGATTAGTTAATGGTTGCAAAATGTCTTGAAGGCTGAAAGCTTTGTAAGACTTCTTTGTTACTGTTTGTTAAGCCAGAGGCCTTAGGCTTGGTGATCTAAACCAGTAGTTCCCAACAAGGGTGGTATGTGTATTCCTGGGGGTGTGCAGAGGTCTTCCAGGGGGTACTCAACTCATCTAGATCAGTGTTTCTTAACCTGGGGGCTGCAAGCAGAACAGTTGCTCAGGACCCCATGCCACAGGGCTACAGGAAGATAAGTTACATGTTTCAGCCCCCGGGTGGTGGGACTTGGGCTTTAGACAAGGCTCACAAGTGAAAAACAGGCTGAAGTATCACACTGAAATGTAAATACAGTATTTATATTCTAATCTATTTTATAATTATATGGGGAAAAATGAGAAAGTAATCAATTGTTCAGTTATAGTGTGCTGTGACACTTTTGTATTTTTATGTCTGATTTTGTAAGGAAGTAGTTTAAGTGAGGTAAAACTTGGGCTATGGGAGACAAGTCAGACTCCTGAACAAGGTACAGTAGCCTGAAAAGGTTGAGAACCACTGATCTAAACATCAGGCTTGAGGTGTATAAACACCATCAGACCAAAGTTTCTTATCTTGGTGCCCTTTCTGCTGCCTCAGTGGAGAAAATGCGTTCCATGCGGCTCACTGCGAGGGAGGTTTCTCTCCAGAGGTATCTCAAAAACAAAAAGAGCCTCTGTGGAACATCAAGGACCAATGGTCTTTTTTGGATGAGTGTACTTGGTCGTATTAACACTCTCTCTTTCTCCCTCTGATGTTTTGGTACTCTGGTTGTCCATTTACTTGATGTCCTCCTCCTTGAGGTGACAGCAATTCAACACTGTGTAAAATGATTCCTGTATCTGTTGTGAAATTCTTTAGAATCATAGAATATCAGGGTTGGAAGGGACCTCAGGAGCTCATCTAGTCCAACTCCCTGCTTTAGAATCTGTTAATATAAACTTGACTTATTAATTCCTATGCACAAAGGTCAAACATCAGTTAAAATAACGTGTAGCAAGAGATTCTAAAATAAAGATAGCACTGAAAAAGCGTTTTGTTTAATACTAAATGCTTGAGGTTTTTATTTAACTATGGAAAATGACCTTTGTTTATACTTAAGAAGAAGAAAGATGGTGGATAGTGCACTGGCCAAGTTCAGTTCTCTTCTCTGCCTTTAACTTCCTGTATGTGACCTTTGGCAAGTCACTTGGTCTCTTCAGTCTCCTATCTTCAAAATACACCTCTACCCCGATATAATGCAACACAATATAACACGGATCTGGATATAACGCGGGGCGCTCTGGGGGGCGGGGCTGCACGCTCCGTGGATCATCAGCTAGTTTGATATAAGATTTTTTGGCTTCCGAGGACAGCATTATATCGGGGTTGAGGTGTAGTACTTTCCTACCTCACAGGGTTGTTTTGCAGATGTGATGCACTCAGTTACTGTGGTAATGGTGGGGGGAGTCATATAAGTAAAAATGGAAAATAGAACCTTTATTCTGTGAGGAGCTCAGGGTTTGCAATACTTTATGGTACACAGTTCATTGCATGACCATGGGTTGCTAAGTGCACATAGAGCCCCATTAACTTTCTGGGGCTCTGCATGAGCACAGCAGTTGACTGGTATACAATGAATTGGAGGATCAAGGCCTGATTCTGAATGATTTTAAGGTTGAGTTTAAACACCCACAATCAAGGAAATTCTGAGTTCAGCCTGAAACAGCATTCATGTTTATATATATATATATTTAGACCCAGCAGAACACAGGGTATCAGAGTCCCAGAAGATTCAGGACCCCCATAATTCTTCACAAATAAATTGACATTAGAGCATGCAGCTTCAGAGATATCAAGTTGTGACTATTTTCTGTCCTGAGTTTTTAAAAAACCCTGAAGTTTGATTTTATCTTTGTTAAATCAAGTGGCAGTTAAGTAGAATAAGAGGAAAGTGGAATGCATGTGACAAGCTTATTGGAGCAAATTACGTAAAGATTCCTCAGGAGCCCAGAAAAGTGATGCTGGAAGCAGGGCCTGCCCTTGACCAAATGACACCCCAGGCGAGGAATGTCTTCAGCGTGTCCCCCGCCCATTTGTTAAACTTTTGAATACCTTATTTTTTATTTTGTAGCCCATTTCATGACTTTGATGCATAATTTATCCCTGTCATTGAAGACTGACTGGCAATGCCCCACCCCTCATATACCCACAAGGGGATGGCTGATAACATTCTTGGAAGTTTGAGGAAAATGTAGTTCTCAGAAACTCTGGAAGGTTCCACAAGATTCTACAAAGGTCCAGAACATTCTAGGAGGTTAATGAAAATGAATCTACATACAGAATACCTGAAACATTTTACTTGAAACATTCTATTTTCCCTTTTGTTGCTAACAACAAAAATAGGACCCTGAATTGGCATCCCCCAAGCCTGGCACCCCAGGCGGTTGCCTGCCCCTAAATCCAGCCATAGTTGGAAGAACTTACACTTTAGTGGTGGTAGTTGTGAAAATTTTACTCTGCTGTTTTACCCCGTAATCCTTTTTTACATAAGTGTATGTGTGGGTGTAGGGTGGTGGAACCTCCTAAAAATAGCATTTCTTAATTGAAATATTTTAGCATTGTGGACAAATGCCACCCAAACAGTTGTATCAAAAATATCTCAGCTGTAGGAATTTAACAGCAGCTGCGTTCTAGTCCTGCAATGAGCTCTGCATGGGTGCATCCATGCACCCACATACAGCAACTTTCAGGATTTTGACACACACCCCACCTGAAGAAGACAATGTGCCAGAAAGATACTGAGTTACAATGAAATGTCAGTACACCTTCATAATGCACTTGATTTTAAGGTGTTATATCTCAACTGTTAAACTTTGCTGCTTTTAACAAGATAATAATGATTTGCATAGACCTTCATCTTTTTTGGTGTCTTGTATTGAAATTGTCATAAAATGAAATTTTTTGAGGACTTGGAAGAAAAATCTACAGAGACTACATTTAAACTACATTTTTTCTAAATTTTTTTTATTCTAGTTGAAATGCTTTGGTTTTGCTTCCTCTCTCCGAAGAGATGATAGGAATTTCAGACTTCACGTGATATTTACAGAAGGCGTTTTCTGCCTTGTCGCTGGATGTAACTTTTGTCTATTTAATTAGATGTAGGAATAATGTAGCAGGATTTGCCAAAATCTTCAGAACCGGAGTTCTGAAGATTTTGGCAAAGGCAAGAGTTCTCTTAAATTCTGATCATGCACTTCTTGTTTAACTAGACCTTTTCACTAAAGTAAATGAGAAGTTTTGTCCTGCATATGGGATTGGCCAGTACAGTACTTGTTTCTTTTCATGAGTCCTAGACATTGTATTCCCCTCGGGCTGCCTGTTGCCTTGGTTCTCTTCTTATATATATGAATTTGTACCTTTTAGATTATGAATTGTCTTATCTGATGTTAGTGCAATGTGGCATTCTCCTGCTTTTCTAGTGGCTTTTACTTATATAAGAGCAGCCAATTTAATTTTGTCATCATAAACTTAAAGGAGCCTTAAAGGAACACTTACTTTTTTTTTTTTTAAAGGTAGTAGATGTTGTCATAAGGTCATGTGGTAACAATTGACTTGCCTGCTATATTTTGGGTCCTCAATTTAACTCTACCATTCAGAGTTGGCCAAGTCTTAGAGAAAGTGTTTGCTATAAGAAATGTTAAATAGGGTAGCTTAATATCCTGTTCTGGAATAATTAGTTGGTAAAGCATTCAGATACCAAGATGCTGGTTCCTCTATAAGGGACACACTTAGGTGGACTCTGGAACCTTGGATTCAGTTCCTAGCAAGGTTGATATCACCCTTCATCTTTCACTGACAGATAAATGGTATACCTTGCAGTTTATTGTGTGGGGATCTCTTTTGGATGAGAATTTAAACTGAGATCTTATCTGCTCTGCATGGATTCTGAAGTGTCATAGCACTTTTGGTAAGAATATGGGTATGTCATTGTCCTTGGTTTAAAAAGTGTTCCAGGCCTTACTAGGGCCACTGCCATTTCACTAAAGGGTAGTGTTCTTGTCAAGAGATCCCTGAATAAGATGCTAGAATTTTAAGTTATGAGGGTATTTGAATGATTGGCTTGATGGTCTTGTAGCAGCACGATGCATTCTCTTATCCAAGTTCAAAATAGGGTTTGATCCATACTGATAGAGGCTTGATGCAGTACAAAAGCAACTGATGTGCCTAGATTATATAAAGAGAATTTCTCTGATAGTTTGAATTGAAGCTGTCTAGAATTAGAATGAGAACCTTCAAGCATCAGGCTCCTTTGCAGTGGCCTAAACGAATCCTACAGTCTTGTGTACATGAAGTTTCTGCTATTTCTCTCAGTTTTTGAGCAGGACAATGTGGGTGTCATCTGAGTTTGAAAATTATTCTTGGGATCATTTTCCAGTAATTTGATGAGAAGTTCTCCTCTGGATTCTCCAGATGACCTTGATTGTTACTTACATTATGACTCCAGTTGAAGTGGTTTACCATGCCAAGGCAGTTAAGTACTTTGCAAAACATGTGCCATATTTGAACTTCTCAACTATGTTGACCTAATAATTGAAAGCACAAGGTGGAGGAGGGATGACAAGTATTTGCTTTTTGCTTAAAAGAATTGAATGAGAGCAATATTTCTGACTTGTGTAGGCAGGAAATGCCAGTGCATGGATGCTAAATTCCTGAATCAGTGGGCACTCATGGCATTTTTTTGGTTAGTGGTGAGCCAAACAGGCAAGCAGCAGATGACTTGAGCTAATATGCTGACACACAGGACATAGGAGTGACTACATTAGAATTGCTTAGATCAATGTTTTGAGGGTTAGTACTCTAACTAGTAATGCAAGTGCAATCCACATTTTTAGAGGGAGCAGAAATTACAATAAACACACACTCTTTTTTTCATGATGTATTTCAGGTCAGAGTGGAAAACTGTTGCCTTCCATGTCAGAAGTAATCGATTTCATGTTCAACATCTAGTAACATGCATCCTACAATGTCAGATTGTCCTTTAACATTTTTCTTTAATTTCTGACAGCTACAGTGTGCTGTGGTGGATAGATGATCTTTCTTGAATGATGTATTACCTGCCAGGCATAATTTTGTTGTAACGATGTTATCAATATGATTGCTAGTATTGGAGTAGTACATCATAAGTACTTACTCGACTATCAGTATGTGAAAACAGAGATGTATTTATGGAGGTGGTGTGGCAGAAATTCTCCAAACTTGTCATTAAATGCACACTTTGTGTCCAAGCAAAACAGGAAACCCAGAGTAGTAGTTGAATCTTGTTCTTGAGTTTGTATGTATTGTAGCTATGTAGAGAGATGTTCACAATAATTAGAAACCAGTCTTGAGAACATAGAAGAATGACAGAGAAAAGAAGCCCAACAGATCTGTTCATTTCCTATCTTGCTCCTTTGCCAATTACACAGGGAGAGCATGGTAAGGAATATAAAAGGTAAGGTAATCCCTTAAATTTCTTTCCATAAACATACTTATCAGATAATTTCATTGTTTTTGTTTGTTAGTTTAATGGAACATTGAGTGAATAAAGTGGATTGCATTGAATGAGCTTCAGAGATCTGGAGCTTGGTAGACCATAGAACTGTGAAAATTATCTGGTGGTATACCAGAATATGAGCAGGCTTAACTCTCCCACCCCATTTTTCTCTCTCTCTCTCTCCCCATTCTACTGCCCCATTCTTTTCTCTCTGCATCTAGTCTGTCTCACTTCTTAGTTTATCCAGTTTAGAAGTTGAAGAAAGAATCCCTTTACATAACCCTCCGATGTACAAACACTTCCAGAGATGTGGTTTCCAAAATCAGACTAATTAGCAATATGCGTTTCTAGTTGTTTTCTAGGCTAGAACAGTTCTTATGCCTAGGATTTTTGAGCAAACTGGACTGACAGATTTAAAAATCTGCTTATCTGCTCATTACTAGTGCTTGTTTGAATGTATTTTATGTGGCTATATGTATACATAAAAACTAACCCTTGGAACTGGTGAAAACAACAGAGTCCTTGTGGCATCTTAGAAACTAACAAATTTATTTGGGCATAAGCTTTCGTGGGCTAAAACCCACTTCATCATATGCATGGAGTGGAAAAATACAGTAAGCAGGTATAAATATACAGCATCTGCTGAGAAAATGGGAGTTGCCTTAAGAACATAAGAACGGCCCTACTGGGTCAGACCAAAGGTCCATCTAGCCCAGTATCCTGTCTTCCAACAGTGGCCAGTGCCAGGTGCCCCAGAGAGAATGAACAGAACAGGTAATCATCAAGTGATCCGTCCCCTGTCGCTCATTCCCAGCTTCTGGCAAACAGAGGCTACGGACATTTATTCCTGCCTTACCAAGTGGTGGGTCAGTGCTAACGAGCCAATTCAATCAGGGTGGATGTGGCCCATTCCCAACAGTTGACAAGAAGGTGTGAGTATCAACAGATGGAAAATTACTTTTTGTAGTGACCCAGTCACTCCCAGTCTTTATTCAGGCCTAATTGATGGTGTCAAGTTTGCAAATTATTTCCAGTTCTGCAATTTCTCATTGAAGTCTGTTTTTGAAGTTTTTTTTGTTGAAGAATGGCCACTTTTAAGTCTATTATTGAGTGTCCAGGGAGATTGAAGTGCTCTCCTACTGGTTTTTGAATATTATGATTCCTGATGTCTGATTTGTGTCCATTTATTCTTTTGCGTAGAAACTGTCCAGTTTGGCCAACATACATGGGAGAGGGGCATTGCTGGCACATGATGGCATATATCACATGGGTAGATGTGCAGGTGAACGAACCCCTGATGGTGTGTGTGGCTGATGTGGCTATGTCCTGTGATGGTGTCCCTTGAATAGATATGCAGACAGAGTTGGCAATGGGGTTTGTTGCAGGGTTTGGTTCCTGGGTTAGTCTTTTTGTTGTGTGGTGTGTAGTTGCTGGTGAGTATTTGCTTCAGGTTGGGGGGCTGTCTGTAAGCGAGGACTGGCCTGTCTCCCAAGGTCTGTGAGAGTGAGGGATCGTCCTTCAGGATAGGTTGTAGATCCTTGATGATGCTCTGGAGAGGTTTTAGTTGAGGGCTGTAGATGATGGCTAGTGGTGTTCTGTTCTGTTCTTTGTTGGGCCTGTCCTGTAGTAGGTGACTTCTGGGTGCCCTTTTGGCTCTGTCAACCTGTTTCTTCACTTCACCAGGTGGGTATTGTAGTTGTAAGAACACTTGATAGAGATCCTGTAGGTGTTTGTCTCTGTCTGAGGGATTGGAGCAAGTGTGGTTGTATCTTAGGGCTTGTCTATAGACAATGGATCGTGTGGTGTGGTGTGGTCTGGATGAAAGCTGGAGGCATGTAGGTAAGTATAGCGGTCAGTAGGTTTCCAGTATAGGGTGGTGTTTATGTGACCATCACTTAGTTGCACTGTAGTGTCTAGGAAGTGGATCTCTTGTGTGGACTGGTCCAGGCCGAGGTTGATCGTGGGGTGGAAATTGTTGAAATCCTGGTAGAATTCCTCAAGGGCCTCCTTCCCATGGGTGCAGATGATGAAGATGTCATCAATGTAGCGCAAGTAGAGTAGGGGCGTTAGGGGACGAGAGCTGAGGAAGCGTTGTTCTAAGTCGGCCATAAGAATGTTGGCATACTGTGGGGCCATGCAGGTACCCATAGCAGTGCTGCTGACTTGAAGGTATAAAGCGTCCCCAAATCTGAAATAGTTGTGGGTGACGACAAAGTCACAAAGCTGAGTCACCAGGTCTGCCGTGACATTATCAGCAATACTGTTCCTGACAGCTTATAGTACACCTTTGTGTGGAATGTTGGTGTAGAGAGCTTCTACATCCATAGTGGCTAGGATGGTGTTTTCTGGAAGATCACCGATGGATTGTAGTTTCCTCAGGAAGTCAGTGGTGTCTCGAAGATAGCTGGGAGTGCTGGAAGTGTAGGGCCTGAGGAGAGAGTCCACATAGCCAGATAATCCTGCTGTCAGGGTGCCAATGCCTGAGATGATGGGGCGTCCACGATTCCCAGGTTTATGGATCTTGGGCAGCAGATAGAATACCCTTTGTCAGGGCTCTAGGGGTGTGTAGATTTGTTCCTGTGCTTCTTCAGGGAGTTTCTTGAGCAGATAGTGCCGTTTCTTTTGGTACCCCTCAGTGGAATCAGAGGGTAATGGCCTCTAGAATGTGGTGTCAGGGAGTTGCCTAGCAGCCTCTCTTTCGTTCTCCGATCTCTTAATGATGACTACGGCACTTCCTTTGTCAGTCTTTTTGATAATGTCAGAGTTGCAGTAATTTGTGTGGGTTTAGGTGCCCAAGTATGAAAATTTTGACCAGATTTGTTAATTGATTTGGCCAAGGTCACAGAGTGAGTCAGTATCAAATAACTCACATTGCCTAGCTCAGAATTCTGTGCTCTCAATTCTGTTAAGACATGCTTCCTTTCAGATATAAAAACTTCTGTGCCAAATATTATTTTTTCATTTGGAAAACAGATTTTTTTTTTCACTCTTGTGTTTAATGAAGCTTTGTTTTGGTTGCTTTCTTGTTTGTACTCCAGTATTACCTGTCATGTTGACACACCTCTTAAAATAGTGTTAGTTAATTTGTGCTTCTCCAGTTGTCTGGAATGACTACAATGTCAAACAAATCACTAAATATTGAAGTTCTAGAAGTAGTGACATCGTTTTTTCTTAACTGTGACATAGTGGATTTGTAACAATATTTTGACTCTGGAAGGTAATACTCAAAAGGTAACTATAAATCATAGGGTAGGACAAATTTTTATTCCAATTTCTTTTTTAAAATATGGATTTTTATATATATATAAATAAAAATAACACATCACAGCAAGAAAAATGTTTGTTTGCTTTCTTCCTAATGGAGTTACCTCAGCACACCCAGAACTAAGCCTAGGTAGGCTAACTGTGGCTGAGATATGCCTGTGCACATCTTGCAGTTGGATGTTTGATATTGTGGTTGTAAAGTAGATCTTGGGGAACGGAGTCATTGATAGTTTATGCACAGAGAGAATAGTGTTTATACAGTGCCTAGCGTAGTGGAGACCTGTACCAGAATACAAATAACTAGTAATAAGCAATCAATTGACATGTCATTCTCTGCCAGTCGGCAGATGAATCATATTCATTATTCGTGTCCTCTTGATATCTGGTTATTGATGGATTATTTAAGTTTCTCCATAATTGGGACTTTGAGGAGCTAGCCACAGGTTCTTGAATTCATTTAATATTAGATACAACTATCTTGGTTTTTACAACAATTTTTTTCTCTTAACTAATAGGTGGAAGAATATTGGAAAGAGCTATTTGGTCATTTACCATAGCCGAGATTTTTCAAATTGGGAATGACTAGCATGTTGCAGGAATTACACATCTGCATCTAATATTAGTGTATGACAATCGCTAACCTGTTTCAGTTGCAGCATGTTAGAGAAGATGTGCCATCAGATTTAGAGTGAGCATTGGGAAGCCTTTCTTAATGCAAATGTAGACATAGGCTTTGGAAATATCTGCTGTGTCAATAATGCAAAAGACACATCCAAGCTTTTATTTTTATTTAAATAAGATTGTTAGAATACTGTTCTTCAGGAGAAATTCTTTTTAAATTGTTCTTTTGTCAGAGGACATAGCAGGAACAGCAGATAAAGTTAGCAATGCACCCCCAACCCCCCTTTAACTCAGATTTGGTTTACACTATGGGTATATCTGCAGTAGTTATGTGTGTCTGTAGAGGTGTCTGTGACTGACATTCTTTCCGTTTGGCATTGTCTGAGAGGAATAATAAACACTTTATATTTTCATAACATTACATAAACTTTTAATCCTCAACTCTCTTCTGAAGGTCAAGTGGCTATCTTCCTTTGCAGTTGAGAAAATAAAGATACACAATGCCGCACAAGTCAGTGACGGGATTAAAACTGAAGTGCTGGAGCCTGGATGAGAAGCATACTACAGCCTCTGTAAGAGAGATGGGGGAGCTCTTGCCACCCCAGATGGAGGGTGGGTGAGTCTCTGGTGCAGGGGGGAGCCATGCAAGGCCCCATGTACTGGTGTTTTCAGGACTCCAGATTGCTTTATCCAGCCGTGCATGTTTGCATCCTGTATGAGACAGAACTCTGACCGAGACTTTCAGCCCATTGGCTTGGCCCCGCAACTTCCATGTTCTCTCCCATGGCACACATCTTGGTCCTGATGAGCCAGGAGAGCTATTGTCCTGCTTTTGGGCAGCAAGAGTGTGAGAATGCTCTACTTATGTAATTAATTCCCCCTTGTGGTAAAAGCTACATGGAAAGAAGAAGCTGTAGCCATGTTCTGACCCAGGGAATAGGGGGAACAACATGTTGAGCTTATATCTTCAGTAAAATCATAAATGCAGGTGCCAAAACTTAGAATTCTGCTGCCTTTTGGCAAAATTCCAAAGACTTTCAGGGGAAGTGGAATCCCAGCATATGCAGGGCCCCGATGATAGAAGTTAGTGGTGATGGTAGAACACCTTTTATGTCATCTATTTTACTTTCTTGGTAGTAGAAATTTTTCCAAACAGTCTATTTTCTAGTGCTCTTTGTATACTAAATCTTAAATGACTCTTGGATTGGGGCTTCTATCACTTTTTTGGAGGAACTATTTCATAGACTGATAAATCTGACCAGAAGGAGATCTCACTGTTTTCTCGCTAAATGTCCTGTTCTTAACTACTTTCCATTACATCTAGTTGCACCTTATTGTCTCCCTAAATATCCTTGTAGAGGAGAAGACACCAAGTTTTTAGTTGATAGTGGGAAAAATATTGCCTTTTGGGTTACAAAAATGACCTTCAATAGATGTCTTCTGTAGCTTTGGGCATTATAACTCGATCAACTGTGGAGTCACAGTTTTCCACTGCCAATTTCAACTCCAGACAATATTTACCTCACTATGTAATCAGAAAAGCCAAAAAGACAGCTTTTTGGGTGGTGGTTGGCTTCAGTGACTGGTAGGAGCTGTTGCCTCCAAAGCAATCATTTTCCAAGTGTAGTTAGCATCAGAATTTTTTAATTTTATGAACTAATGGAAATTCTGGATAATTAAATGTAAAACATTTGAGAAACGAAACAGTGCTTGCTACCTCTGTAGGATGCTTTTTATGGCTCCTCACAGCATAAGACAGAATAGGCTATGGATGAGTATCTAAAATTTTTATTTTTATTGGAAATAAAAGCAAACCAACGTGATAACTGTGATTGTGTTAATACCTATGTACTCTCTCATAACTGTCACCTAAATATGTTAAGTAGATATGGGAGTAGGACATGGGTGGGTTAAAGTGTTCAAAATTTAAATTCTTGGCTGTGTCCTAAGTTATTTGAAAACAGCTATTGTGTTGCCACTGTATACATAATTTGTACTACAGATAAGGCATTTAGTATGGTACTACTCCAATGTTCTAAACTTTTAAATTTTCCCATTTATTTAAGTAAACTTCAAAACAGTGTTTTACATAGCATAAATTTGTGGAAATATTAAAGAAATGGGTTCTTTCTTGCTTATGCTATTTATGTATGTGGATGAAGGGAAGACTTAATCCTGTTCATGTCTGTTTCGCTTATTTTTTATATTTAGTTTCCTGACAATGCTTTTTTGTGCACTGCTGGTTCTTTAGAAACTAAAAAATGAACAGTTTTCATTTAGACTCCAGTTTTTAACATGGGGCCACTATTCCTGGAACAGTGGCAGTAGGGGGGGAAAAATCACCTTTTGCACGTACTGTTAACTTTCCTATTATTGACTGGGTTGTGGGAATGAAAAACCATGTTTACTGTAATCCTGAGAAGCTTTACATACTTTTATAGGGAAGCTTAAACCTACTCTTAGTATAAATAGACTGAGTGAAGTCTGTGCGATGCCTTTACTCTCTGCACTATTTTATCTAGCAGTCTTAATAGATTCGGTTGAGTCCTGTGGTGATTTAAACATTTTCTTTAAGAATTTTCTGCATGTACTTTACTTTCATCCTGAGACAAAAATATGAGGAATTTCAATTTTTTTAAAGTTTTAGTTCAGTTAAGTAAAAGCAAGGCACTGTCACGTTGCTAAATGTTTTGTTTCTATAATGAGGTTCATTGTCTTCTTCTAAGAACTTAAGTCTAACTTCTTTACAAATGTGTATCTCCAGATTGCTCAGAAGTGTCATATATAGTCTTCTGTAACAAAATAGGTCCTTTGATCAGTCTAGCAGGAGACAAGGTCAAAAATGAATTTCACCTTCTTAATGTATATTCAAATTTTAATATTAGAACTAAAGTTTACATCAGATGTACTTGGGGACCTGAGAGGTCTCTTTTTAAACTAAAAATATGTGTAAATTTATCTATTATGTATTTCAAGGTGACATTGTTCCTTGCTGGCCGGTATGGTATATTTAGATACCATTTCGTTAACAAGCCACCTCAGCTGCTGTAATTTATTGCTGTCTGAATCTTCCCTTGACCTGCGACTGATGTAGAGAAAGTAAATTAACTTTTGACTGTGCTAGACAGACTGTAGGCAGCCACAGAATTTGTGTGGGCAAACATATCTTGCAGCTGTTTATAAGACTGGACTAGTAATATAGAAGTTTATTTTCATACTGAACTTTAATTCACTATTTTAAAAAATGGACTCTAAATTTAGAGTGTACTTTTAAACAAATATTTGAAGGCACATCTTTCATAAAGTTTGGCTCCTTAATATCTGTATACCTTTCCCAGTTGCCATCTTAATATCAGTCTAACAAAGTAAAAAGCCTCCCACAAAATGCTAATGATAAAATTTGTATTAATGTACATAACAGAATGTAAATAAATATTAGGTTTTAATTGACATTTAAGTAGATCTTTTAATCTTTGATACTTCATGCACAGAAGCTCTTTGGGAGATATTAAAACAACCTAACTGAGAGGCTGTACATGATTATAGTAATAAAATAAGGCATTCTTTTTAGATATTTGAAGGCCTAATGCTAAGAAAAATGAGTGATTTAATCTTTTTTGTAATCCTTTTTTAAAACAACAATGTAGAGCTTTTTCCTGCACTAGTCTGACACTTCTGTGATGCATTCAAGGAATCTTTATATGCTCTCTGTAAATTGTTTGAAGTGCAGTTTCACAATAGTAATGTTTTGTCTGAATGTAGATGGTGATGGTGTTGAAAATAAGAAGCCACAGGTTATACTCTCGATATTGTTCCCTGTGTTTTGAACTGGAATTTATAGTAAGAGTAAGCTTTGCATCCTGAGCACTAGTTTTGCCTTAGGGGTTTATTCCACTTTGGAAACTAGTCAGCATTAGCAGGTAGTCCTTTAAGGAGCTAATAGCTGCTCAAAAGGCAAGAGCATAGAGAGACTACAACAAGGAGAAAGAAAATATAAAGAAAAATCAAATGGGGTGGAGGAAGGGAATAATACAGTAACTAAGAGAACAGGGGACCATAAGAAAATATAGAAGATAAGCAAACTATTTATTTGGGGTTTTTGAAAATGTCTTTCACAGTACTCTAGATTAAGCAGAAAAGCAAATAAGAAATTAGCTGTAAATAGAAAATACATGAAGTCTGGAGAGGAAAAAGGTGGAGGGAAAATACAGTTTAATTTTTCTCAAAATAAACTACAGTAAAATCACCTTATGTGATGATAACATACAATAATGTATCCCTCATCTGTCTAAAGTATTAGTGTCCCAAGAGAGTAGATATTTACATGATATAATGTTCTCTGATATATATCAGGCGTGTCTTCTAAATTAGTTTTACATAATTATTATTTTCAAATGTGTCCTAGAAAGTTTGATGTATCTAGATATTTGATGTAACACTCTGTAAAACTATAATTGGAGACCCTAGCAGGAGGTAACTTGCATTGTAATTGGTTATTTGTTTCAAGCCAAAGGCAAATGTGCATGATAGAAGTTAATTATTTCACAATATTGCCCACAACAAAAGAGCATTGTGATTAGACTCTTCGTAAAAAACAAAAATAAAAGTAATACTTTTTATATTCTGTGTTGTCTCTAATGGCAGGTTTTAAATCTTATTGATACAGTGTAATGAGGTTAAAGATCAAAAGCAAATATGCTGCACACACTAATGTTCCACCAGAAGTCCACCTGGAACTATTGACTACTGTAGTCTGGCCAGATTCTGTTTTAAGGATTCTAATGATATTTCGAACACAACATGACTTTTATTGGATGTTCAGTTAATGTTGATTCCTGGATGTGGGATTGCACCCTTGTGTGTGTTTGGATGCAACGATAAATGAAGCATATTAGTGTCATGATGGTTGTTCCACACTCAGTACTGTAAAATGCAGGTCGGCAGCAGTTTAACATATTACAGCTGGAAACAAATCCACAGATGCATGATAAGGCTTAAAAGCAAGTGTGATGAGTAAGCAGCAAGGTGGATCATTATGGTGGAACAGTGACAGTGAATAAGATGGAGGTGGAGTTGAGGACAAAAGCTATAGATCAGGAAGGAAACCAAAGGTTGGGGGAGAAAAGCAGGAAAAATGAAACAGGGCAGGATTTCAAGGGAGTCCATTATTTTGGTAATCCCACTGTCATGACTAGAGTGAACTCTTGACTGCAGACAAGTCTGTGAAAGAGTGAGTTTCATTTAGTTGCTACTTCCAGAATGCATTTCTTCCTTTCACTGATATTATGAAGTATTTCAAATTGAAACACATTGGTTGTGTGTGAAATAGCTTGTGTGTGTGTGTCATAGCTGTCCTTGCAATTGTGGCTTGCTAGCCAAACAGATAAATTGGCTTCACTTGCGGACTGAAAATGTGAAACCAAGAAGTTTCTCAATAACATTTTAAAAGATTATTTCCCCCACAGTTGGATGTATGGTTCTTAAGTGGGAATATTCTGGGGATATGGAAGGCAAGAATAAGATGCACAAATTTACAAGCCAGGTTTTGTGGCCCTCGCTATTTTGGGTTATATCCAGACCTATCAATACAGTGCATGTTACTATAAATGCTCAATGAAATAAAAAGGGAGGCAACATCAAGAGGAAAGGCTAGACATGCAGTAATGTAGTATAACCTAAAATTTATATAAAGTTTCTAGTGGTTTTTTGCATTGTTTTTTGTTTAATTTTACACAATTCAGGATACATTTTATACCAGAAAAAGAGCACAGACTTCCCTACCACAGAGGTGGGCTATGGATAGAGCCCTGTGTGGATACAAAATGTATATCTGCATCCAATCTGCGATCCACACCCAATCTGCGATCTGAAAAGTGGTCTGTGGATATTTGCGGGTGTGGATATAAAGCAGATATCCACAGAGTTGTGGGGCTCTAGTTGTGGAACTTGAGTTTCTTTCATTCCTTGCGGTGTTGGCATTAAACCCTGGGACTTCTGTTCTTTTTACTATAAAGAGAGCACCGAGCACAGTTTTTATTTACAGTTACTATTGATGTGACCTGAATGTATGTATGTATGTGTGTGAGGGGAGAAGTTTGACATTCAGAAAACAGACATAGCAAAATTAGATCACCTGTGTTTTTAATTGAAATCCCCTCCACCTTCAGCCTTCTCCCCATTTCTCTTGACCCTTTCCAAAAATAGATAATCCCCAAAACAGTCAATAGTTAAGAAGATGCTGCATAGGCCAAATTAATTAAATACTAGTAAATGTTAGGATTGTTTCCCCTCTAACATCCAAATTTCCACTGTTGCATTGAGAATCTGCCAACTCAGGATTATGATCAGAGGTTAATTTCCAGATGTGTGTCTTCTGGTTTAGGGAGTAGTGCATAATGGCCTTCCGCAGTTACACACCAAATTGCTGATCAGAAGTTGTACTACAGCAGATTGCAATAGTAAAAACAATTCAGTCACTTGACATCAGTGGAACATCTTATAAATGACCCCATTGCTAAAGAAATTAATATCCACAATCTTGTCCTTTTTACATCACATGTTCTCTGACAGCTACTATAGTAATTTAAAGTTGGTCGTAGATTGCTTCGTTCTTAGTGTGCTGAGCCACTCTGACAAAAGTGCTTATTTCCTTTTTAATCAAGTATTTAGTACTTACAAGGTCATGAGTTCAATTTCCAAAGACAGGTGATCTTCTATACTTGTTGGCTTTGATATATGATACTTGGTAGTTAGCAGCCAAAGGTCAAACAATGTTAATTTTTTTTTTTGTATTTTTTTAGGCACGCTCCAGATGAGCAACACCTGTATACCTAAAATGCAGTCTTCTCTAGCAGAAAAGCAAATTCAGTTAGCACATGTAAATTGGGATATATATTTACATTGTACATCAACTCTTCATCATAACTGCTTATACCCGCAACACTTTTTAAAGTTTTCATTTTCACAGTTTGAATTTTTTTTTCCATTTTAAAGTAACAATTTCTGTAGTTTAGATTAGACTAGAACAGTTTTCCTTTCACCTATCAGAAACTCAGTTTTCTGTGTTTATCATTTAACATCATTTTGAAGACAGGAGAAATTATGATGTGCCAGCATTTTCTAAGAATGTAGCTACTTTTAAATGGGGGACTTGCTTCTCCTCCAAAACTAAGTTATTCATGCACTATGTGCCACAAAATTGTAATACACAGACTTCACATAAGCTGTTTTTTAAACAGATACATATAGAGAGAGAGAGAGAGTTTTTAGATCCATAAACTATTTTTACTAATTTTATTATGATATCTGTATCCTACATGAAAAAATGCCCTAGTTTGTTTTGAATCTACTTCTTAATCATAATATATTTCTAGCTTTTAGAATATAAAATGAACCGTCCTGGAGCCTTTGAGCTCGTGTACAATAAATACTGCTTAGCAAGTTACATTGGTTTAATGTATAACTTTGTTTCACATTCACATGCTTGGTCTGACTTTTTCTTAGATCATTTCTGCTTTGTCCCTTTCTGTGCAAGAAAACTGTTGGATTCCCAAAAGTAACTTTCTGTTCTGCGTATTCCAGGGTTCTGTTTTGAATTGCATTTGTTCTAGTAACTACTGTTGTTCAGGATTGACCTTCTTAAAACTCCCTTTATGCTTGATCAGAATACTGTACATGCTTTTTCATGAGTGCCTTCAAAGCCCTATTATTATATGATGAATGAGATATGGGGTTTGATTTCCGGCTTTCCTCTGTCTTCCTATTATGACCCAATTTTCCCTTTTCAAAACATCAAATTTTCTTCAACATGTCTCCAACCGTTGACCAAAAGGCAGTGCTAGAAGATGTTTCCCACATCGTGATTAAGTAGCTATTTTTTTTACAGTGAGTTCAGTCTTATCTTATTGATTAGACCAGAGGAGTATGAATACTCTGCATCTGGTCATTCTGTGTACCAGCCAGGCAAGCACAGTAATTTGACCTCTTCTAAACATGAGTTCTTTACATTTTCCTTATTTTTTTTAGATAAGTCTCTATTACTTCAGTGTCTGTATCAGTCTTCCCAAATGTGTAAGTTTTTTTTTTTAATTTTTTTGGTTGTGTATTTAAATGCAAAAAAAAAAAAAAAATGGAGTTGTTACTATGCATTGGTTAATATGTAGTCTTCTTAGTTTCACCTAAAAATCAGTCAGTCAAATCTTAAAATCTGAATAAAAATAACAAATTTTCAAGACTAGTGTTTAGGCCAAATGCCTTACTTAATTTTCATGCAAAATTTAGCTAAAATTTTATAAAATTTAACATTTTTCCATATTTAACAAGTCTGAGCTGAAGTTCAGGTCTGGTAAGTCCACTTGGCACTTCTTGAGCTTGAATGGCACAAAGTGGATTTAAACTAGCCAGGAACGGTCAGTAGAAAGTTCTCCTTTATAGCAGGTTTCAGAGTAGCAGCTGTGTTAGTCTGTATCCGCAAAAAGAAAAGGAGTACTTGTGGCACCTTCAATTACTCCTCTCCTTTATAGCAGAACTCTCAGATGTGATGGTATCAACAGAGCAGGCTCCTGCTTCCCTGATGTAAAGAGGGAAAGTGGTCATGTTGGGAATGGGGAGTGCTGCTGTACCTCATCTTCCACAGGTATAAGGTTTCTGTGGGACCTTACACCAATGCTGTAAATTAGAGCTACTGCTTAGTCAGGATTAGGGAATTTCAAATGACTCCCTAATGGGCACCCTCACTTCCTGCACAGGTGAGATGGAGAAGCTGGACTGCTATCATGTGATAAGACATTTTCAAAAAATTATGTAAAATTAAATTTTAAATAAACTACATATTACAATCAAAATCAGCCTTTAAAATTTAATACAAAAAAGACATCCAACAGGATTTAAGGACTGCACACTTTTCAATATGAAACGCTAACTAGGAGTTAAGATAAATTGAAGCAAATCGGAACAAGCAAGGACTTAAATAGCTTGATCCTAGCTGAGGGCTCATAATATAGGCAGTGGATCTTATTATGCATGTCAAACAATATTTCTGTAGTTAAGTGTCTAACTTGTTAATGTTTGAGTGATTCGGTATCTTTCCACTTGGTTGCTGGTTGACATAACAGTGATTCTCACATCACAGTGGTGGTGAAAAAAATCACATTACTACTTGTTATGTCTGTGATGAATTGGGGCTATATCTGTACAACTGATGTGTTCCGTGTTAGATTATGTACACTGTGTGTCTGTCAGGCTGCAAACTTCATTTGAATATGCAGCCTTTTGCTGTCTCCATGGTTTTTTGCCTCCATGGTGGGTTGAGAATTACAAAGGCTGGTGGAATTACCTAGTCACTGGAAATCTATTCACTTTGAACAAGACTGGTTCCTTCCCAGAAGAACTGATTTAACCAGGGGGAGTCACATCAGCAGCAGTCATCTGACAGGGGTTCATGCTGATATTGGGGCGATGGCCAGAGTGTCCCCTGACATGGAGCTGAAGGCTTTAAAAGGGCAGAAGCTGATCTTCTCGGAGTCAATTCTACAGTCCAGGTGGGAGAGACCACCCTGCATGTAGAAATATCAAGGTACAGGGGGCCCTGACTGCTTTCCTGAGCCCAGATGGCCTCTGACTAGACAATCCAAGGGACTGGATCTCGAGCACAAAGAATGCCCTGGAGTGATGAGGAAACTGAGGCAGCCACATGTGTTTAGCATTTGTTGTTTTGTATGATCTGTACTGTCCTGTGCTTTACATAAGTATAAAACAGCATAAAGCTGTTAGACATTACAAAGTGTTTGTATATATATTTCACAAACTACTGCATTCTCTTGAGAGAATTAAACTACAAACCAAAAGTTTCACACCTTTTGAGGTGGAGTTTAGGAGAGAGATGCATTTAAGTACTTGGAAGTTTGAAGGATCAGAGCTGCACCCAGAGGGGCTAGGCAACTAGACTGCAGGTCCCAACACTCAGAGGGAGAGTCAGATAGAAGTCTGTGCCCTGAGAATATGCCTAGGGATCTTAACATGGGGCAGTGGCTGGGCTTTGTTGGGGCTCCAGAGGCTTAACACATCCCAGAGGATACAGAGCACATAGGCTTGGATCCCCCTCACAGCAGTCCTAGTAGAAGATCAGGAGGGACTCTGTCACAGATCCCAGAAAATGTCAAATTAAGGAACTAGAATGTGTGAATTAATAGAAATTATTGCAGTACACCATCTATGACTTTGCTAAGCCAAATTGTACATGGACCAGTTGCAAAAGGGAGTAGACCCTCTTTGCAATAAGAAATGTGCCTGATGGGTTTTCCAAAGGACAAAACCAAAGGATCAACTAAAGTTTTGACAACCTCTAAAGATTGAAGTTTTGATTAGTGTCACTTTAGTTGGTCTTCATCTGGGATGTTAAAAGCAGCTACATTGCCAGGCGGTAATAGACACCATATATTTGAGAAACTATCTAGTATGGGACAGATCTGCAGTACTAAGAACTGGACATTTTGCACCAAAGTGTCAGTGAGAAGTGGCTTTATCCATGTACATTTGAGAACATAGTTAAAATGCTTGAATATGTAAATAGTAGATGCCTACCTATTTGTGCATTAAAGGGCAGGCATATTATTGCTTGCAGACCTCTGGCTTCTTAAAACTTTTGTTTAAAATTGATCTCCTTATGCTATGTTGCCAAGAATCTGTACAGTGCTTGTGTAGGATACCTACCCGTTTGACATAATTTGAAGTGAAAACAGAAGTTCTTGAAAGAATTCTTAGATCTTCTGGAAGAGTTAAACCACTAGAGTTAGGAGCAGGGTTATGTCAGACAGATGGTTATGTTGTCACTTCTACCAATTAAGTTTAGAAGGCTCTTTAATCTGTTTTTAAAAACTGGAAATAAAAGATAATGCCAGTAGTCTATAGCAAAGATTCCAAAGCGGCTGTGGTCTACAGATCACAAGTATTCCATGGAGAATGGCAGGTCACATGGTGCTGGCTGCTTCCTATTTCCAGCTGCTAAATTGCAATAAAAGGGGGGGGGGGGGATTCTAATTTTTTTTACATAAGCAAATAGGTACATGATTGCAAACGTGAAGGAAGTCTGGGAGATAAATCATGTGGTTGTCTAGTTCACCTTTATGAATAAGGTTTGAGTACCCTGAACTATTGCAATTTTGGGGTATCTTTCCAGCTGTCTCCTGTAACATTTTTAATATGGCTTCCACATTTGAAAACTAATTTACTGGACCAATTATCAGTCTGTTTATTTTGTGTAAATATTTTATGTTGCAGTGATTATGACGTTGCACTCTATATGATTTTATGAAAGTATGCTGATGAGCGTGAATATAATGTAATATGCTTCATGCAAAAGGTCTCTTGTAAGGTATCGTTACAAATCTTAATCTACTGAGTGTGGTCATCCTGTTTGTATAAATATCACTTTTGTATCTGAAACTAGAAATATGAAATATAACTCTGAGGGCCTATTGTAGTTATGCAAAGTGTGGGCCATTAATGGTGGTTTGGAATCTTGATGGCTCCCATCAACCAGGACAATTGACTGTGGATGGCTCTGTTTGCAGGCAGGCCTTCCTGTGTGTCAGGCTGGGAGGAATGAAGGCTTGGGATCTCACAGGACATGTGATCATGTCACATGAACTGGAATCCATCTTTAACCTGGTGTTTTTCCATTGAGAAGGAGGGGTGGGAGCCCAGAGGGACAAAGGATTTATAAGTGGGTGGAACAGACTAAAGAGGAGCCATCATGAGGAATCCCCTAGCTCCCACTTGAGCTGGAACAAGAGCTGTACCGGGGAAAGGATTGTGCCCAAACTAGGAAGGTGTCCAGTCTGTGAAAGAAACTTATTGAAACATCTCTAAGGGAGAGATTTTATCTGTATTCAGTTTTATTACTGTACTAGACTTAGACTTGCATGTTTTATTTTGCTTGGTAATTCACTTTGTTCTGTCTGTTACTACTTGGAAGCACTTAAATCCTACTTTTTGTATTTAATAAAATCACTTAATACATACTCTGGGTTAATTAATAATACCGGGGGAGTGGGGGGAACAGCTGTGCATATCTCTCTGTCAGTGTTATAGAGGGCGAACAATTTGAGTTTACCTTGTATAAGCTTTATACAGGGTAAAACGGATTTATTTAGAGTTTGGACCCCATTGGGAGTTAGACATCTGAGTGTCAAGGACAGGAACACTTCCCAAGTTGCTTTCAATTAAGCCTACAGCTGTTAAGGGATGTGGTTCAGACCTGGGTCTGGGTTTGCAGCAGGCTAGCAGGTCTGGCTCAAACCAGGCAGGGCACTGAAGTCCTAAGCTGACAGGACAGGAAAGCAGGAGCAGAAGTAGTCTTGGCACATCAGTTGGCAATGCCTAGGGGGTTTCTGTGATCCAACCTGTCAGTGATATCAGGATATCATGGATCAGGGCTCATTTAGACACTGCACTGTACAAACAAGTGACAAAGACTGTCCCTGTACCAGGTAGATAAACACAAAAATGAGGGTGGGATGGTGTGAGGACAAGGACCATATCTTGGACGATGCCACTCAAGGAGAAAGGGGGGAAGGCAGATGACCTGCCAAAAGAGACACCGAAAGATCTATGGGAGAGGGAAGGAAAAACCATGCAAGGATGAAGCCATAAAAACCAACAGAGGACATGATTTTTAAAGATGCAGGGACTGGTTGATAGAATCAAAAGCCACCAACAGGTCAAGAAACATATGGATGGAGCAGAGTAGAGGTTTGGCCAAGAAGTGCATCCAAGAATTGAGTGAGAGCAGTTTCAATGGAGATGAAAGATGGAACTCGAAAAGGGGAACTCAAAGCAGTGTATTTAGATGGCATGTTTTGTTATTTTGGAAGTGAAGTAGGAAAGGCAGATGGTGTAGCAGAGTCAAGACTGTGCTTTGCTTTTTTTTTGTTTTTTATGAGGAAGTCTGAGATGTGCTTGTATTTTGAGGTTAATGAACCTGAGGATAATGAAAGGTTGAAGGGGGGAGAAATTTTTGAAGCTGCTGACTTTGAGTACAAGTAGCACTCTGTGAGATCAATTCAGTGAGATTTTTTGGTATTTGACACCTTTGAAAATCTGACCAAAATTTGTTGCGATGATTGTGAACTTTGAATAGTCAAGTTACTCCTACTCAAATTATCAAATACTGTAGAATCAAAATCAATACCAAGTCCCTCTTGGATGCTTATTTTCAACCCCATTTCAAATAGAGAGCTCCCAGACTCTTCCCTAGCCTGGTAGCAAGCAAGAACAGATTCAAAGAGGTCATCTGATTGAGGAAACATATGGGCTTATGATCGCTATGATTGCCAGTCTGTTTAGCTATAGATCCTTAGTACAGGGAAGATAGTAATGAAAAGAAGCAGAACCTGGCTAGAGAACCAAGCTATTTGACTAGCTCTTCTTGCTCTTACCGAAACAGGTGTAACTTCAACCTGTCCACTATGATGGACAGAACTAGAGTGATGGCCTATACAAACAAACAAGTGTAAACTGTTCTTGGGGTCAGCATAGCAAAAATCAGCACAGCACAACTGGATAAGTAGACAAGAGGTGAACTCAGTGGAGTCTTTTTGTCCATAGCAAAACCGGGATCTTTTTGTAAGCAGACTGAAATGAGTTTATTCCTGACCCACTAGGAGCCAGGAGGCAGTGGCTCTGAATATACTGTTTCAAAATTAGTCAGTAGGCCTATTTTACTCCTTCTGTTCCTGAAGAAAAGTAATGAGTAATTCCAGTAGCACTCTTCTGGGCTCAGAGTTCATAGTTTCTGGACCTCGTGGAATTGTCCTTGCACACTTTTCTCTAACATCAGCCAAACTTAAGTTAACTTTGTCAAAAGGTTTGGATGTTGAATACAAATAATATAGTTGTGGGGAATAGTCCCCTGCAGTAACTGACAACCTTTCTACCTGTGAGGAATAAACTTGGAATATGTTTAATTTGGCTTACGTTTGGTTTATAGTCTAGAAAAGAAAAAAAATATGAACTCCAGGCAATATAATTCCTCAAACACTAGAAGTTTTGTCATTGATCTGCCATTAGTTCTGAGTGAAAACACCCTAAAGATTCATCAGCTATGTCTACAAAAGAGGTAAACAGGGCTCATTGGATTTTTTTTTTTTTTGCATCATCCTTTTATCAAAGATTTGTAAGGTCATAAAAGACTATTGTGATCATATAGTCTGACCTCCCACATAACACAAGCTATCAGTTTCCTGCCCTCCTTTTCCCCCTAGTAATTCCTGCATCAAATGTAATAGCATGTAGTTGCATTAGAGCAGATCTCTTAGAGATCCGATCTTAATTTAAAGACTTCAAGTAATGGAGAATTCACCACATTCCTTGATGTGGATTACCCTCGCTGATTGAATGATTGATTATTCTCACTGATATCTTATGCCATAATGCAAGCTTGAATTTGTGTAGTTTCAACTTCCAGCCATTCAATCTCATATATGTTTTTCTGCTAGATTAAAGAGCCCTCTACTATGAGAGATCTTCTCCCTGGGTAGGTACTTTTTCAGGGAGGGCCATGAAGCTTTGTTAGCTTGGCCAGTGCCAGCCACTCCTTTTTAACTTAATGCACTGGTGATCTATCTGTCCCTTTTTTAAAGTCTTTATTTACCTACACAAATAAAAAATGATTGGGTGTCTGTGTGAATTTTTCAGAGAGGAAAAATCCTGAGAAATTCCAAGACCGTTTAACTACTCATAATTTCCTAAACGCAAACTTAAAAGCAAGGAATTGGATTGGCTCTGAACAATTTTGGTGAAAATTCATGATCAAATGTCATTTGGCACTAAATTTGTAACATCTCTGAAAGAGTAAAGAAACTAACGTGGAAATTATAAAGATATAAGATAAAGTGAACACATTAACAATATATTGTAAATGTGGAAAAATTGTAGTAGTGTAAAAAACTTGAGAATATTTGATAGGCAAACTAAATGAATAAGCATCGGCATCCATTATGCCATTTTAAGAACCACCTTTTAAATTAAAACTTCAGTTTAAGTCTTGGTTATCCACTGAACTCAAGAACAACAGATTTCTACTAGTGCTTTATGATCAAAATGCTATTTGCATTAAAAGAATTATTTATGTAAGTCAAAGGATACCTAGACTAGTATGAATGTCTTATTATAGTGAAGTAAAAAGTTATTTTAAAATCAAAGATTAAAATAAAATGAATACTGAGTTCATGGGTTTTCATTGGTCTTTCAACTTCTTTTCCTGTACGCCAGCCCAAGCAGTGGGTATAATTCCTTCTCGCAGTTGATGAACGCAAAAATAAACAAAGGACTTGTAATATTTTCACCACACAGGGTTGTTTGAACACACTCAGTACTTCTGTTTCTAGCAGGTACAGCTAGTTCAGTTAAACATTTTGCTGTTTTTTCTCTTTAATGAATCTTTATTTAAAATTTTTTTCTTTTGCTCCTCAGGAGTGCTCTGTGGGCAGCACTCTATTGGCCACAAAATTGTCCTCCAACTCCTATACAGTTCCTTTCTGATCTAATAGATGGGAGCATTTGAACAGACAAGTAATTGCTGAAAACTCTGTGACACTACACCCTATATTCCTCACAGTGATATTATGATATGATTATGGTATAATTATGATGCATTTTGTACAAGATAGGTCATGTGAGGTGTCATTGGAAGTTATGATTATCCTATTTGTATTCATGTATCATTTTTGTATCTAAAATTAGGAATATTGACTATATATCTGCATTTCAATCATGCTTACTCTGGTGACACCCACAACTAGCCTTTCTGGTACAACAGTGAAGAAGACAAAGACAATGGACCCTGGAAGAACTTAACATTCTTGTGAATGTTCTAGACAGCATGTAAGTAATGGCTGCTATAACTCAGCAAGATATGCAAGGTCATGTGATCAGACCACATGTCTCTGGACTCAATCTTGGGATGTCAGTATTTTTCCACAAACCGGTCTGGGAATCAATCAGGTTTTGAAACAGTGTTCCCGCCATATGCTAAAGCTATATAAGGCAGGGAGAAATATCACTCCCCACACAAGAAGACTCCTGGAAACACTTGAGAACAAAGACTGAACTGAGGGAAGTGCTGGACCCAGGCTAAAGGGATTTCTAGCCTGTGTATGAAAGACCTGGGGATTCAAAGCTGAAAAGCAAGTGCAGTTTGTCCCTTAAGAATCTGCAGCCTGCTTGTATCATCAGCCAGGGGGAGAATTTGCTAATTCATATCCTATCTTTCTAGTATCTTAGACTTAGTTTGTGTGTTTTCACTAGGTAATCTGCTTTGATCTGTTTGCTATCACTTATAATGAAGTAAAATCTATCTTTTGTAGCTAATAAACTTGTTTTTGCTTTATCTAAACCAGTGAGTTGGAGTGAAGTGCTTGGGAATGTTAGCTCAGAGAAGCTGTTGCATATTCCTCTCCAGATTCGGGAGTGGGGACTCTGAGCTTACACCGTACAGTTCCTTGGTGCAGCACAAGACAGTATAATTTTGGGTTTGTGCTCCAGAGGGGCTGTGTTCCTGGGGAGCTTAGAGTTACCATGGCTTTAGCCTTTCTACTGTTCGTTGGGTTGTGCAGTGGCTAATCAGAGAGCCTGCATGTAACTGCAGCTGGGTGTGTCCCTACCTTTGTATATGCTGGTGAAAGTGTAAGACCGGGAGCAGGTCTGCAGCTTGTCACAGCAGTACAGTCTAAGGAGTCCAGGCTGGTGGGTCAGAGGGCTCAGTGGTACCCCAGTTCCCAGGGGGAAACCCATCAGACTCCTCCTAGTATCTTTCAGAAGGAACAGAACTGAGAAACTTCAGTAACTAATCTACATCTGCAGTGTCCACAGGTGTATCATCTGCACTTCATGGCTAGTTGATAATAAAAACTGGCTGATACACCTCAAAATTTGCCATGGGTGTATGATCTTCATCACCGTAAGATGATCGTCCACCAAAAAAACCATGGTCTTCTGTGTACTATACCACATTTGAAGACCCAGCTGTGTGGGATCAGAGATTGGAGGACCACAGACAATGCTGTAGTTGCCTTGCTAAACTATTTTAATCTTCCCCTGGTATGGCAGTTTCAAGACAGAGTGAAATTGAACTATTGTCAGCATCAAAATGATTTCTTGAGCAAGGGTCAGATAGCCTTTTAAGCAGAGCTGATATCTTGCTCTTCTGCAAGGAGTTGTAAAAAATCTGTTCCAGTTATGGTTTTATCATCTCCCCGCTGTCCTTCACCAGCCAAGAGAGATCTGGATCTGACTTTCATGTCATAGTCTGCACATCCCTAGCACTCCAATAACCTCAGGAAGCAGCAATAGTTGAAACCCAGGCTGTGTACTGACACTGCCCACCTTCTTCCAGGCGTACCTTTCCTACCATGCAGACAAACAGATCAGTCTGATTCATGTGATCTTATTGTTAAAATAGCTTGAAAATTCCTTAACTTTCTGGATTTAAACAGCTTTGATTTAACCTTGGGGGTTCACCCTCCTGGACTGTTCTGCTGATTGATACTTTGTAGGTGTTATAGTGAAGGTGAAGATATCCATATAAGCTCTTTTGTTTCAATTATTCCTATTTGGAACAAGACTTCTCCCACCAATGCTCCACCCATATTTCCTTCTGCTTCATCTGAAAAAAACAAAACAAAAAAACTATTGTGTAAGATGGAACCAGAGAAGGTTGTGTTCATGGGTAAAGGATGATATATCATTAAGTCCCAGTAAGCCATTGCTTTTACTAGCCTGCCAATTTTCTTTGAACCCTCTGAAACCCAGTGGATTATAATTTATTTGTACTGCAGTAGTATCTAGGAGCCCCAGTGATAATCAGAACATCATTTGGCTAGGCACTGTACAGGCACATTATGAAAGGCAGTCCAGTAAGCCTGCAAGGTCAGACTATCAAGCTTGACAGAAGTGAGTGCTTCAACCAACAAAACAGAGGTGGATAATGGTCAGTCTGCCAGGGCATATCCTCTTTCTCTCACCCCACCACCTCCAATGTCAGTCCCAAAAACAAGATCTAGAGTTCAGCCACCTGCTAGAATTGAGCCAGAAGCTACCTGAGACACACACAGCTGTCATGATAGCCAAGATATCTTAAGCTTATTAAGAAGGTTCATCATCTGCATTTATGCTGAAGTCACCCAGAACAATTGGTCTCTATTATTCCAGTGCCGCCAGAGAGGAAATCTGTCAGCTCAAGCAAGAATGATGAGTTCATGTGGTCAAGTGGGATGATGCAAGAATTTTTGTACTTAAGAAGGCTGCATTATCATGAAAAAGTAAAAATAATAAAAGAGAACTTGTTTTGTAATTGATGGCAAACTGCTTTTTTGGCAAATCAAATTTAATATAGTTAAATATGAACTGCATTAATGCACATTACATAACATAGACCAATGGGAATACACAACTGAAGTAGAATTGCATTGAACTTGAAATAATAGTAACATAACCTCTTGGAATGTTATTGTTTTCCTGGACAAATGGAGTTGGATCCTACTAATTCCAATTATAACTTTGCATCAAATAGTTGTGGCTTGACCTGTGCTTAGTGATCTTAAACTCTTCCAAGCAGTAATAACTAGAACTTTGTCAGCATTGTTAAAATAACTTTTTCAGTCACTTTAAATGTCAGTTGGACTGTTTTCTCTAAAATGGGGGAATTAATTTTAGTTGATGTTGCAAAATGCAGTAAAGTTGGTTTATTACTAAATTTTGGGAATAGATGAATTTATAACAGCCATTTGGACTCTATCCCTTCAGAGCACAGTACATCATTATAAGACATGCTTTTCAAATTTGTTCTTGAATGCTTGTATGCAAACTCATAGGTCTTAAACTGTATTTTGTATTGTAGCCTACTAAACAAATGTACATAGTTGTTGGCTTTTATTTTTGGCTTAGTATTTTTAAAAAAAAATTCTGAACATACTGTCATTCTGTTCCTGAAAAAGTTGGATTTCAGAAAGTATTCGTATCATATGGTTGGTTTTCAAAAATTGTGTAATGTAGTGTTAAAAGAGATGGCAATAAATCATCAACATGGCACCTCATAAACACAAATCTCATAAATTTCATTTGCATTATGAAGTACATCTAGCTTTCTGAATTATATAACCTCTGAAGGACAGTCAAAAACTACAGTAGCCTGGTCCACTCTTTTTTTTGTTGTTGTTGTTGTTCTTATATATTCTCGCACTTTAATGCATCATTTGTTTAAAGCAACCTGAATTAAGCATGAAGCACACTGTGAGTTAGCAGAGAAAACTGCTCTTTCACTTGCTGTTCTGTTTTGCCAAGGGACCAACTGCTTTTGTAGGGCCCAATTCTGCTCCCAATGACTTAATGAAAATTAATGGCAAAACCATCACTGAATTAACTGGGAGCAGGATTGGCTTCATAGTTCTGCCCATACTTAATGTTATGGGTTTTACTAACTATGCTAAAAGATTAACCAAAATGTTTGGAAGTTACTAAACAGATCAACAATTGAGGTAGAAATGAATCAAAATGAGTTGTACCTAGTCATAAAGACAGAATTTGTATCTGAATGATCAGTTAAGAGGAGTGAGTTTGTTTAATATCCTGTTATTAAACGGTACAACTGTAGCTTACGCCATTGGGATAGAATTAAGATTGTTTTCCTCTGATGCCATCATTTAGGGATCAGAGTGCCTGAATACTTGCATCAGCTTTGTGGGTTTTTTTCTGTTCGTGACAAACCAACTACTGTACATTCATATAGAGCAGTACAGTCCTTGCCACTGGCAGTCTCTCTGTGACAGAGAGCCTGTAGGCTGACATAAAGTGCAGCCTGTTGTGAACTCCTAAGTGGGAGTCTGCCAAAAACTCAGCAGACAGAACTAATTGGGGGGAGAAAGGATTTTTGTGCCCTCATCTCTCCCTCTTCCATTTTTTTTTACAAGATGGATATTGATAAAGTAACTTGTTTATGTAAGATTTGTCTGCCTCTATTTTCTCATTGCATGAATCATTTTTTTAACTTCACGTCTTGCACTGCAGGTCACTGAGCACTTCCACATGGCGGCTGGCACAGGACCAAGCTCAAGACACGCAACTCATCACAGTTGATGAAAAATTGGTAAGGGTTTTCTACTGCACACTGCTATGATACTGCCTTCAGGGTTATTTCTGCACAATAGACATTCAGTATGATGTTCCATGCTCTTGTAGGAAAGCCATATAAATGTAAACTACAAAGCAAAAATCTCTCATATGTTTTAAAGTGGTAATATTATTGAGCCATAAGGAAATCTGTATGTGAAAGAAATTCATGGTTACAAATCTTAAACAATATAAAATTATGAAACTACCTTGGTATTGATTATTTTATGGTCAAGAAGCAGTAAGAACTCTAGTTTTGTAATGAAAGTGCCATTTTTGAAAGCCATACATTTGCCTTTTTAGTGAAATCACACAGAATTTGCCACCGCTTCCTAAAATGAACTTTACTGGGTTCTACAGTGATGAAGAAATAAAGTCTAAAGAACCATGCAAAGTTAGTGTTACTTTGTACCTATACTTGGCTTTTGAATATGCATGAGGGTTAGATTACAACTAGGAACAAATGCATAGCATTCTTCTCCTAATCAGTAGCAGATTAGAATTTTGGCAACCTTCTCTTCATAAATTTTGCAATGTGTGGTCCGTTACTTTAGATGCAACCTGATACTTATGCTTACAATATAAAATAGCATAAGTTTTGTAAGACTTCCAGGACTTCTGGTGGGGGTGTGTCATAGCAAAAACTTGTTTTTCATTGGCTTTCTTACCACTTTTGAATCTTAATTTTTAAAAAAAATCCCATAATAGATAGTTCATATTGTATTTACCTTCAGGCATACAAAAAAGCATCTTAATTTCTTGGGAATAAAAAGAAATACTTGAATTTTTTTATCATCTAAATTGAAAATGTGTAATAGTAACTTCAGTATTGAGACATCTAAAGCTTTCAAACTGACTTGTTAAAATTAATTCAAATAGTTTAACATCTTTTTAAAACTTTATTTCCCATAGTTTCCATAATATAAATATGGGTCATGCTTTCCTTGTCTATGTCAACAGGTAACTGCTCAGATTCTTTGTAAATACAGTACAGTACCCTTAATCATTTTATCTGAATCTCATTTTCAAAAACAATAAACATAGTTCTAGTTCATAAACTTCAGTGTTAAGATTTTTTTTCCTCTATTTTGGCAGATGTGGTTATTCAGTTGGACAAATGTGTAACCTGTGGTGCAGCATGTGCCATTTTATGTATAGAAACTTAAATACAATAGTTCAGTTCTCAGTATATGGATAAAAAGTCACTGGATGCTGCCTAAATACTCATGTTCAAGTTTTTCCTAGATTTAATAATTATTTTATGAATTGCATTTCATATAATTATTGTAGCACTGTTCCCTAATCTAAAGGTTTAACTGGAGTGGTAATTTGTGTTATAGTTACATGTATCCTGGCTACAAAAGGGTCAAGTTCAATTTGTACATTTTTGTGGATTTTTTGATATTATGTACAATACTTTAAAATTTAATAATGCAATCCCTGATTAATTCTGTAAATACAATATTAATCTGGCAGCCCTTTAAATAGTAAATAAGATGGTTAAATGTTCATTTTGTCCAGTTCTTCTCAGCACTGTGGTAATACGTCTAACCAAATATGTTATTTATTTGCAATTTATTTGTGGATCTTACTGGAATTTTTTTCTTCTGTGCTCATACAGGGCTTGAGAATAATTTTTGTAATACTCTGAATCTTTTCAACTATTGTGTCTGTAGACTTGAGTACAGTCAATAATTAGATTTGTTTGTAATGGAGTCAATGTAGAAACCATTTCAGAAAAACACACCCCTGAATAAAAATAACAGGCCTTTAACAGTTCATGTTTATAAATGAGGAGAGCTTTCAAGTGAATGTCTGATGTAGATTAGTTTGCTATGTAAATAACTTGATTTTGGTTGATATAAATTCATTTTTATTAAATTATACATTAACTCAGTTATAAATTCGGATTAAATCCCGTATTTAGCAGCAAATCACTTTTCAGAGACTTTAATAAATTTTCTGTTCATTTTTTCAAAAACTGGTGTTAAGCATAATGAAACCACACTGTATCTATGCATAATTATATAGTTAAATTACATTCCAGAAATTGATACTTTTTCCTCCCCTGGAAAAGTGTCATATATGCTGCATGTGTAGACATCTTCTTATCAGAGCTCATTAAACCATACTATGCAATATGAATTGAACCCTTCCCCACCCACACCCCACCTCTAATTTTATCATAATGATTGTCCCAGACTCACAGGACTCATGCTCTCTCTCGGCTCCGTACGGTCCCTGGGAGGAACCCCCTTCAGTCTGAGGGCCCTTCTCGGGGGTTCGCTCTCTCTCTCCAGGGGTTAAGCCCTGTGCTTCAGTGCCTCCTGGAACCACACCTCTCTGAACCTTCAGCACACCAGTCTCTTGCCTTGGGACCCCTCAGGAAGTCCACTCACTTGGACTTGGACCCCCAAGACCTCCACACCCAGAGGGAATAATGCAACCCCAATTTCTAGGCTGCAGTGACTCTCAGCCAGCGTAAAACAAGGGTTTATTGAACACAGCACAGGAAGTTCTCAGGGCCCTCGGTCCTAGCAACTGTCAACACAGTTCAGATAGGTCTTCCCTCCAGCCTGGTAGGCTCTGGTTGCTCTCTCTCCCCAGTCCAGAAGCCCCCTTCTTCTAGCTGACCATCCTATATTACCTCCCCCAACAGTCCCTCCTGTGTCCTTTGTCTTCGGTCCCAGATAAACAGGCCACCTGGGCCTTCTCTCTTCCATCCTTTGTTCCCCCACTGGCTGGAACCATCAGGTCAGGTCACGGGGCCCTCTCTCCTCAGCCCATTGTCCTCCCACTGACCTGAACCAGCTGACTTCCAAGCTGGGGTGGGCCTCCTAGTGACCAGTCACTAGAGTACCCAATCTCCAGGCTGTTGTCCAGGGTCCCAACTGCTAGGCGAGGTCATCGCTGGTTCTCTGCAACAGCAAACCCCCTCTCCCACCACCTTGTTAAACAAGCAGCACATAGGGAAACCGAGTCCCACGCGCTCTGCATGCAAACCATTAAAAAAATAAGAACCGCGTTGTCACAACCACATTCCCTACATCTGACACATCTTTCTCAGTAGATCAGTTGCATATATGACAATGTCTAGTAGGAAAAAGGTAATTATAGGGGTCAGGACCCAAAAGGAGGGTGGTGGGGTGTTACAAAGTTATTGTAGGGTGTCTCAGTATTGACACCCTTACTTCTGCACTGCTGCTGGTGGCTGTGCTCCCTTCATAGCTGGGCAGCCAGAGAGCAACGACTGGTGGCTGGGAGCCCAGCTCTGAAGGTAGTCCTGCCACCAGCAGCAGTGCAGAGTAAGGATGGCAGGACGGAAATACCATACCATTACTTCTGCGCTGCTGCTGGCCGGGTGCTGCCTTCAGAGCTGGGCATTTAGCCAGTAGCTGCCACTCTCCGACCACCCAACTCTGAAGGCAGTGCTGAAATAAGGTTGGCAATACCATGACCTTCCTACAATAACTTTGCAAAAAGAAAAGGAGTACTTGTGGCACCTTTAGAGACTAATCAATTTATTTGAGCATAAGCTTTTGTGAGCTACAGCTCATTTCATTGGATGCATACTGTGGAAAGTGTAGAAGATCTTTTTATACACACACAGCATGAAAAAATACCTCCCCCCACCCCACTCTCCTGCTGGTAATAGCTTATCTAAAGTGATCACTCTCCTTACAATGTGTATGATAATCAAGTTGGGCCGTTTCCAGCACAAATCCAGGTTTTCTCTTCCCCCCCCCACACACACACACACAAACCCACTCTCCTGTTGGTAATAGCTTATCTAAAGTGACCATTCTCCTTGTTTCCCCCCCCCCCCCACCCCAAGTTCTTGTTAAACCCTGGATTTGTGCTGGAAATGGCCCACCTTGATTATCACCATTGTAAGGAGAGTGGTCACTTTAGATAAGCTATTACCAGCAGGAGAGTGGGGTGGGGGGAGGTATTTTTTCATGCTTTGTGTGTATAAAAAGATCGTCTACACTTTCCACAGTATGCATCCGATGAAGTGAGCTGTAGCTCACGAAAGTTTATGCTCAAATAAATTGGTTAGTCTCTAAGGTGCCACAAGTGCTTCTTTTCTTTTTGCAAATACAGACTAACACGGCTGTTACTCTGAAACCTACAATAACGTTGCGACTCCCAGCAACCCCCTTTAGGGTCGGGACCCCCAGTTTGAGAAACACAGGTCTCCTCCGTGAAATCTGTATAGTATAGGGTAAAAGTACACAAAAGACCAGATTTCATGATCCGTGACGGGTTTTTTTTTTCATGGCCATGAATTTGGTAGGGCCCTACTCATAGGTCATGTTTTCTAGTACTTTAATCATTTTTGTTGCTCTTTCTCCAATTTGTCCACATCCCAAAGTGTGGTTCCCAGAACTGGATACAGTATTCCAGTTGAGGTCTTATGAGTGCTGAGTAGAGTGGAAGAATTATGTCACGTATCTTGATAACAACACTCCTGCTAATACAGTTCAGAATGATGTTCACTTTTTTGCAACAGTATTACATTTTGACACACATTTAGTTTGTGATCCACTATAACCGTCAAGAAGTGATGATGCTCTAATACCCCTGTCATGATTATCACTTTCATTTCCTGTGTAGTCCAGATGTTAAGGTATCTTCAATGAATAGCCAAAGCCAAAATAAAACAAAAAATGAACAAAGCTAAACAAAATCATGGGTGTTGCATCATATCCTGAATCTCTTGTCAAACTCAGGCTCTGTTGGATCACCAGCAGGGTTGAATTCCAAAGGTCTGGTGTTTTACCCAATAAGCTTACAGCAAGGGCATTCCATCTGTTCTGAACTGCTAGGATAAATGGCAGCGTGAGAAGGGTTCTGAGACCCTGGGCTGTTACTGACAAGGTCTTTTAGCAATGGATCTCCCGCAAGCGATGCTTAAAACAATGTAACTACAAATGTAGATGGGACAACATAGTTTGAGCATCATTGCAGAAAGTATGATTAGTATTGCATAAACTAAAAAATTCCACTATTGCAACTTACAAGCTTCATTTATACTATTGTAAGCCTGTTTAGTGTGTCTGCCCCAAGCAGGCCTTGCATTTGGCATACTACCATTGTACAGTGAGTACCTATTGCATAGTTTCCAGCAAAGCACAGTTCTGTGGAAGTAGCTGTCCACAGTTGAAGAGGTGCTGTACCAAAATTTTCATAAAAGCTTTTTTCAATGGATAAGACTGGTTGACATCAGTATTGCATAAAATATTTTTAAAAAAGAAAATCCATAATATTGCATGCTTTATATCTTTAAAGAGAAAACTCATATAACTGTACATAAGTTACAGTAGCACACAAAATAAGAAGTAAAAATACAGGAGACATGGCAAGAGTCTTTGCTTGATGGGCTACAGGTGCTACACAAATGCTTTCTGTTTATATTAGCACTGTGAGGGAGCACAGTGACCTGCTGTGGGATAGAGCAGTGCGAAGCCTTGCTTACAAGTGCAATTGTGCTGTGAATGCTCTTTGCATTTTTTTTCTTTTTTGTACATAGACAATGAGGTGTGCTACTTGCAGTTTGCTTGTAGTGACAAAATCCTGTATGTGGCCATGCTATTGATATTTCAGCAACTATGCTGAAATGGCTTTGCCCTGTCTGTATTATCAGTTAAGCTGTTTTCTTGAATCAGTTAGGAGAACTTGTTACTGAAAACTGTCAACAATGGATCAGCTTCCTTCTGTAGACAGGATTTCAGAGAACTGGCATTTGAAGTAATTGTACGTGTAAGTGTATGGGAAGCTAGTGCAAAAATGTAAGCACTCGCTCCAATCAGGAAGTAGACAGTTGCATACCTCACCTGCTGCAACTTTTAAGAGGTCTTCAAGTGTACAGCACATTACAACAATCCAGCCTTGAAGTAACAGATGGAAGACTTCATCAAAGGGGAGGCATAGTGGCAACCTGTTGGCTATCCATAGGTGGTAGTGATGGCCCGTAGTGATTTTTACTATCTGAGAATCCAGGATTATTGATGGATCAATAGGATTCCTAGCATGAGAGCCATTTCAGTAACCAATTGTAGAAACCATCCCAGTCCACTTCTCTAGAAGCTTGCCCTACTAGCAAGCATCATTTAGCCTTGTCAGCTTGTAACCAGTTTACCTTCATTCATCTCTCTGTCTTGCCTAGGCTTGGAAAGTAGTAAAACTAATTTGGGTTTGATTGAAGAAGACATAGTATGGCATATATTAAACAGGGGTGACACTGCAGGACAAAATAGAAATAGGTACCCATATGTGGGAAATGATCTTGAAAAGTTTAAACTTTTTCAAATGTCTCCTGTTGTCTACAGTGCTGTAATATAAAGGATACAGCAATAAGAGTTTTAGCACACCCTTAAAAGTTTGGATCATTTTCCAGCAGATCCAACAAAACTATAAAAAAAAAAGTGTGGTGGTGTAACTTCTCCTTGAAAACAAAGCATGAGTATACTGCAAAGTTAGAGGCAAATCAGTGTGATATTTCTGGAGTTTGTCTTAGAAGCTATTTTTGTGAATTGAAAGGAGAAACATTTGGCAAATTGCAGGTTTATTAAATATAGACTTACTGTACTTTCAAGAAGAGGAAATCTTACTTAGCTGGAAATTCTCTGAGCAATACTACTGCATTTTACAATAGGGATACAGTGGACATGCTGTATGTTGATTTTCAGAATGCTTTTAACGTAGATTGCTTGGGTAGCAGTATCTGGATACAAAAATTTAAGGTAAACTTTTAGTCCTTTGTGCTTTCTCCTATACTGCCTCTAATCTGCAAAACTACATCATTATTCACCTTTAAATCCTTCCTCTAAATTCTCTTTTGTTGTGATACCTACAAAAAATGACAACCATTAGGTCACTGGTGTGCTGAGACCATTGGCTATCATAGTGACTGGTATTATCTCATTATTTCCTTGTGCTTTTAATCTGTCTGTATTGCATCATCTGTTGTCTCTTGTCTTGTACTTTAGTCCCTGCCCCAGAAATATTATCGTCTGTATTATTTTGTATTTGTACAGCACCTAGCACAATAGAGCCTTGGTTCATGACAAGGGCCACTTGGTGCTACAATAATATAAATTAATAATTTAGAATGGATTCACATCCACAGCCAGGATTTTAAAATATATATAATTATTGTGTAACCCTGTGCTATTTCCAACAGTGAGAGTAAGGGAATTGCTGCCTTAATTAAATAGTTTGTGCTTTCATAGTGTAAGCAACAGTGTGCATGCAGAAGAAGCCTTGCTGTTACCTGCATTTGGTTTCTTGTTATAAGATCTTTTCCTTATAGCTTTACAGGGAAAAACTTACTAATAACTGAGTGCTGGTCTCTTTTCTCCAGCCAGTTTGTTGACATCTGATTCTTTTGTGTCCAGTAAAGTGAGGGTTCCAGAGAGAAAAAAGGAAAGAAACTCCACTCACCAAAATGCATTTTCAATCTACCTTCCCCCTTACTGGGTGCAGAGAGTTTTCCCTCCTCCAATTCCTTTCCAATGTTAGTCCTAAGTGTCCCTCAGATGAATGTGTGCACAGTGCTGGAATCACATGATCTGTATAACTCTAGTTTAGTTTTGTAAACAAACTAGGTACGTGTGTGTGTGTGTGTGTGTGTGTATATACACACACTCTCTCTCTCTCTCTCTCTCTCTCTCTCTCTCTCTCTCTCTGTCTCTCAAGGCTAGCTCTCCCAATAACCATGTCAGCATCATAAGTTTTCTTCCCTTTTCCTCACACCTGTGGTGTAGAGTACATGCCTCTATCACACGAGCAGCGCTTCAGACCTGGTTATGTAAACTAATTAGAAATGAAAATTTGAGGTAACAAATGCAAAAAGTGTAAATGTGCTACATAAAATAGGCAAAAGCCAGAAAATTGGGAAACCAATCCTTTGCCTTTTTGTCAGATCAGTAAAGTGCTGATTTTCACTTCCTTCTTTTCCTTCCCTCAAAGTACAAACAGTGAAAACCTGAGAGTCTGGCTTTGGGCAGTCATATTTCATGACTTTTTATATTTACACTCATACAGTCTTAGAGTTCTAAATTCTATCTTGATTAAGACAAAACTTTTCACTAAATCTGGAGGGTGACTCACATTTTGATATTATGCTCACCTTGTGCACAGAACTCCCACTGATGTCAGTATAAGTTCATCATGTTTATCATATGTAAGTGCAGGCTATCAGAACTGATCTGCTGTCTGTCTCAGAGAGGAAGATTGTGCCCAAAGAACAAAGCCAATCTATTTCTTTTGTGCTAGCCGAATTGGTACAGTTTTTCTGTGGAAGAGGATGCAGAGCTGGAGATGTATACGACCCATTCTATCTAGGGATGTAAAATGTTTGCTACTCCCTAACGGCAGCCCTGGCTTTTATATACAAAAAAACAGTTGTTATGGCACAGCTGGGCCATGGAGTTGTTATAGCATGTTGTGGTTGCCTCTGAAAGAAAAAGGTTGAGAACCCCTGTCCTACTAGATTGATTGGCTCTACTGTTTGTGGGAGGATCTCCCATCCCCACTGCATCTAATTAGTAGCTGACCAGACTATTTGAGCCAGATACTGGGCTCTGGAGTGAGCCTAAATTAATAACTATTTGCTAGTGGATTAGAGAATCTAAAGATGTTGATTATATTTAAAAAAAGTTTAGTACAGTCAGTGTTCTGTTCTCCATTGTTGTTCTTAGGATAGTGTTTTTATTTGCATTCTGTTGCCTCTTGTTCTGGTGGTTGTCACTTTAACTTTGTAAAACCTGTAATGCAAAATGTATTTCAAAATTGAACAATCCCCCCCCCCCCCCAATTATTTTGAAATTAGATGTATCCCTTGAATACATTTTCAATTTAAGAAATGGAGGACAAAATGCAAATAAGATACTTGGAAATAAAAATGCATATGCAAAAAGTGGAAGTGGTAATTATAGTGAATATGCACTTGCATGATTAACCTGAAGCCCACACAATTGGGTACAGTAATTGTTTATGGTGACATTTTGGTGCCCAATAGTTCTTTTGCTCTTAAGCAAAAGCTGTTAACAGTGCACACAAGCACAATTGCTTACTCAATTAAAGGCTGACAATTTTTGCCATGTAGTATTAAAGAAAGAGCCTGAATTTGATAACTTTGTCATGCCATTAACATTATTTAAATATAATCTTTCCATGTTTGAGATTTTTTTTTTTCCTCTTCAGAACATATCAACCTGTTGTAAATTTACGCTGGTGACACACTTGATCACCAGACAAACATTTATTGCTAAAATTGTAATTTATATTAAAATATGGTTTGGTTCTCTTTGGTACAGTTGCTGCTAGAAATATATCTTAAATACAGCACACATTTATATTTACAGATTATCTAGTATATTTGTTTGTTCATTGCATTTCACTGCCTGGCAATTAAATCCCTCTTTAATTAGAATAAGCTATCTCAGTTCAGCCTCTAGTGCTTGCTGCAACTTGCTTTTGTAAGTAATTACTGTTTGATTAAGCATGTAGTGGTGTTAGCAAACTCAGCTGGCTGATAGTAATATAGATAGAGCTTTCTGAAGAATGTCTGCAGGAAACAAGTTATTCACCAGCAGAAAGGAGAAGCTTTCTGTAGAGCTCTGACAGTGCAAGTAAAGAAATTACTGAATCATCCTCTTTTGTAAAGAAGAAAAAATTGGTGTGAACAAGCATTGAAAAGGAAAAAAAAATTGTTACATGAGTATTTTGGTGCTTATAGGATTAGGATAATTTTCTTTCATTATGGAAAATATTTGTAATGCTAAATTTGCAGAATTTTTAAATTAGCCCCTGGCTCCTAGAAATTGATTCTAAATAAGTTATCTAGAAACAAATGTAGTTATGCTGGTGAGTTACATTCTCATGGGCATGTTTTTGAGGAGAAGGTAGAGGAATTAGTTTTCTTTTCTTGTGGTGCATGGTAGCACTATCTCTGCTAGGTTATTGGAACGAGGAGTGTCTGAGATTGGGGTTATACAACCTTCTAACATCTCAAGTGTCTGTTTTGTCTGGACTTTCCTCATGCAGCATTCTTGTGCAAAAATTTCAAGGCTTTAGTCTGAAGCACTGGGTCAAAGGATATGTCTCTTTGAGGGGGAGACAGGAGGTTTTTGTTTTTGTTCACTGTGTAGTATTTCATTTTACATCAAAGAATACTGGTCTTCTAGAACCTGTGATGGTGGCAGTTTAGTACAGCTTTTGAAAAGACTTATACTAAATATGGCAACATTTTACAGTTAAGAGTTTTCATCTTGAAAATACTTGTTTTGGTTTTATAACTAAATATGCAAACAGTAATTTGACTATTATAATTTTATGGCTAAATTATTTACAAGTCTTAAATTTAAGTCTCAAAAATTAATACTCATGACTCAGTTTTGCTTTTAAAAAATAATTGTGGCTATTTTCACAACTCCAAATACCAATCCCTTTCAGAATTGCTTTTAAGGAAAGGTCGTGTCCATGTTGCTGTTTCTTAAGAGTAAGTTAGGGCAAGCATCATTTCCATTCAATATTTGTGTCATAAATATGAGGTGTGTGGGGTAAAAGAAGAACTCCAGGCCAAACTGCATCCAATACAGGAAAATCTTGCATAAGGAACAAGAAACTGTTTTTACTCATAATGTTTCTTTTCAATCATTCTGTTGGGCTTTGATGGGAGGAGCACGATTTACCCCTCAGGAACAGAGGTTTAAGGGCCTAAAACCTATGTAAATCTATGCTTGTCCCTGTCTCTCTGTATGATGGCTCTGCTTCTGCACTAGTTCTGCCACCTATCTCCACCTCCAAGGTCAATGGCAGAATGGCTATAGTTGCACTGGTATGTTTGGCATCTTTTAGTTAGTTTTGAACCACCCTCTCAGGGCTGGCTTCCCACAAGAGGCAACCTGTTATAATGAGGCTGGATGAGTGTGGCAGAGAATATCAGTTTTTCAGCTCACAAGATCTTGCTGTGTGGCTTACGCAGTGTCTATCTTGGTAAGAACATGCTTCAGAGAAATTGCTCCTCCACTTTTGTATGGTTAGTGCCTCTTTTTTTCACTCCATAAGGTAGAACAGAGTATGTGGCCCAGTGTCTTTACCTTTTTCATGAGAAAACAATCTTCACTGAAGCGTCATTGTTTCCCTTTTCTGTGATAGTTGGGTAAACAAGTGAGAGGATATGCTACAAGTGATCTCCACTAAGGGCTGACAAACATGTTGAATGTGGTTTCTGTCTCTCTTAAAGGAGATTAAAATTTGCCACTAAAAACTTGCAGGCATCTCCTGTAAAGACATGTATGATATTACCGTTCTTGCATATGAGGAACTGTACAGTTCACTTTTCTTTGCAAACAGTTTAATAAATACACACTTATTTGAATAAAAGCTTATGCATATGTAAGTGAATTTGCAGTGTAGAATAGTTTTGTATATCATTTGAAATATTTTAAAATGTAACAGTCTAGAGGTAATAAATCCTTTCGGCAAAAACTTCTTTAGATGTAGGGAATCTTCACTTTACATTACTTGTATACATTGTAACATTTAAAATATTTCATTTGTAAATGACCAAAAAGTTGTTAATGCAGCTATGTCTGTGTCTGACTCAAATTCACCTTCAAATCCATTAATTCTGTCTTTCTGATAAGCTAATAGCTGAATATTGCAATACTAAAACAGAAATGTATTTTTACCCTAACCATCTGTCTTTTCCCCAAACCAAACTTTTCATGTTTATAAATTAATTATGGAATATATAATTGGTGTAAAACATTCTTCTGTTTTTCATTTTTCTTTACATAGCAATAGAAAATTAAAGGCAAAGATATTATATATGACATGTCAAACTTCAATACCCTAGATTCTTAGACCTAGATTTTTCTCTGTTGCATCACAGAAATTGCATGGAAACAGGATTTATGGCTGTAAGCAACTTGAGAAGGATAAACTCTGAAAAGCACAACTCTAACTAGACCTTAGCTTGACCATAAGGCAAACAAGGAATAATCAATACGCTATATTAATGCACAGGTTTTTAGTAAATTGGAAACATTTTGCAGTTTCATCTAAATTAAACAATCATACTGTACATAAAATCAGTTTGTTTTATTTTGCCAGATAGTATTCAACTATAGCTTTCATCAGTGATGGTTAAACATTGAAGCTTTGTTTCTTTATTTGTACGGAGAGAAATGACTGACACGACACAGTCAGAGAATAGAACCTTCTAAAACATGTTAAAAGCTTAAAAGTCCTCTGCACTAATTAACAAAATACAGTGAAATTTTAAACGGTTAATAGCTGCAACATCCCTGATGCATAGAACTGCAGTATGCTAACACTTTATAACAGTTCTCTGTTGTGTACCCTTTTAACTAGGGTTAACTGTCAGGGGTTTTTTTCTTCATTACCAGCTGTATATGGAAATTGTGCACACTACTAGGAACTAGCTTTCAACATTTAAAAGCTATGCATATTGTTGCATGGAAGCACTACATCTCACATTACAGTTGGGGGCAACTTTTAACATTCTAGGGTTTCTTAGAATTCCTAAAATTTTACAATACCTCTTAAACAGAGGTACAAAATGCCCCATTCAACACTACTGCAATTTGTAAAATTTGATTTAGGATTTACTTCCATTCACTGTTCTATTCCAGATTTTAAGACCGTTTTACACATTATAGCAGGGACTTACTACAGCGGTAGGAATTGTTTTCTTTATTGTGAGAGAAGCAAAGAATGAAGAGCACATGTGCCAATAAAAAAGGGTCTTGGTTTACATGGGAGTAAGGTCTGGGAATTATACTTAATTGAAGTGAAACAGTAGTATTTGCTGCTGTTGACATTATTGGTCTTTAAAGTTAAAAATATGCATTTTCACTTTTGTTCGCTCTAGCTCCTGTGCACTCACTCAATGCAATGCTTTTTGTTTTAAATAATACTTGTGCAAGGACCTGGGTAGCTTATTGAATTAAATTCTAAACATTTGAGTTATGGCTGAACACCTAGTTATGAGTTGTTCCCCAACTGCATGAATCAAAGAGGTGGTGATTTTTGAGGCCACTAGATTTAAAAGTATTTCTTTATTGTGTACATATAATCCTTTCACCATACTCCACACTATATCATCTGACATAAATTAGCATTAAAATTCTCTGATTTTTATAGGTTTAATATATCTAAAATGGAACTACTTTAATATGGTTCAGTATGATTTCTTATTATCAGTATTTAGAAAAGACCATTTAAGGTCATCTAGTCCATATTTGGACCAATTTATAACTCACTGGTGGATTCCTGGGAATGGATGCGGAAAAGGAAATGCCGTAGCGCTCACTATTGTCCAAAGAGGAACAAAGTAAAGCAAAACCTGCTCAATTTGTTTTGCTTCTGATTTATTTCCTATGAAGTAGTGACTTGATACATTGATATAGGCATGAGATCTTAATAATTTGTTTTTCAGGAGTTTTGTCTGACTGCTAATCTAGTCTCCTGAGAGGGAAACAGTATGTCCTTTTGTTTATTTTAAAAAAAAAAAAAGTGTGTGTATAACTCCTATAACTTCCAGTGGCCATTACATGAGTCGTCAACACTATTCCACAAAGTGCTGTTGGACCTTTAACAGAAATAAATGGTCAAGACCTCAGATTTGCATCTCATCTGAAAAATGGCATTTTAAGCTAGTGTCTGCTACTGTTATGGTGGGTTACTGGTTAGTATTGTCACTTAGGGAAGACTGTCACTTACTGAGTTGCCATAACCACTTCCTGTAGCACCTATGTGTACCTTTTTGCTTTCCTATCTAAGTGCTGGCCCAGCCCAATCTGTTTAGTCCATGAGATCTAATAGAAGTGCAGCACAAACAATCAGAAGTGCAAGATGAATATTTTGTCTAAAACTCTCAGCCTCAATTGTTATAACTTTGTTAATCTGTAGTGTGTACAGAGTTGAAGAGTCAGTCAAGGGAAACAGAGCAATGATGTGTATGACTGCTCCTTCCTGGTCTCTTGATTATTTGTGCTGTACTTAAACAGATTGGGCTGGGTCATTGCTTAAAAGGCAAATCCACAAGGTATAACTAAGTGCTACAGGAAGTATTGATGGCAATTAAGTAAATTTAAGCTCTCTTCTATCGTGTACCTTTCAGTTTTGATACCGAGAAATGATGTCTGTAGTTACAAATACTGGTGGTAGCAAGATAGCAGTGGCATACTGCCAACAATTGCAAATGATAGGAAGCTAGGAAGCAGTGTCAGATCACTTCAGCTATGTAAATGTTATCTTTCTTTGTCTAAGCCCAAGTAACGTTAAACAATATCTCTATTTCAGTTTATTTGAAAATCCATAATCCAGAAACTTGTCTATTTCATTGTGATATGTTTGTTTTTATCTATAAATACTGCACAGTGTGTACAATCTGAAAATTTTATAGTGCAGAAAAATGCATAACACTAAATTTGTATTATACAACCAGTAACAAACATTTTGGTGTGTCTTTTGGCAGAATAAATACATCTTCTATAGATGACACTTCTAGAAAGAATACTCTGTCTATTCTTAATATTATGCTTTGAAAATAATATCGTTTACAAGATGTGTTGTAAGGTATTCTGCTGTGATTTGCTCACCACCACCATTAAACATGCTGTTGCGTTATTCTAAACTAGAGAATAAATTCTACTCATACTGAAGTTCCAATGGCAAAACTCCAGTTGACTTCAGTGGGAGCAAGTTTGGACTCTCTTATAGAATACAGGCCTAGTTTTCTGGTTTTTTCCATACAGTTTCACAGTGATTCTCTTCTTTCCGCTCACGTAGAAACATTCATAATTTCTTCCAGGAATTAGTCAAATCAGGCTGATGCACTTTTTCTTTTTAATTTCACCAAACTTACCAGGCCAGTGTTAACAAAACTGGAAAGCAGAATTATAGAAATTAAAAATGATTTTATTGCAAAATAAAAGATTTTATTTCCTATGCTTTATTCTTGCCTCTTTGTGATTCCCGGCAAAAATATATTTGAGTGTGAGATCTCTTTATACCTCAAGTGGAAGTATGTGGAACTTACTACTTACTTTTCCAGATACTTTATTTTTAATTTCTAAGACACAAATATTCTATCCAGCAACAGACTGAACCTGTTACACTTTTTAGTGCTTGCCTTCTTTCATGCTGTTTTGTTGAATATACTTTGATACTTCACTATGAGGTTTATCAGGACATTGAGGGAAGCAAAATATTTCTATTTATTTTTTTTATTTTTAGTACTGTCTTTAAACAAATCTGTCAAAGACTTATGTAAATATCATTTTTGTGACTTTGTCACAGAAGACCAGCCTTTAATATGTACATTTTTGTATGAATATAGTGGAATATATACATAAAGTAGCTTACAGTTTCCTGTGTTCAGATTAAAGCATGAATTTTGAGGGGACATCATTTTACACCCTTCTCCTTCCCTTCATGTTTCCCACTTGAGGTGAGAATTAATGTATGGAAGTAATGTGGATCTGCAGTCAAATATGTTAATGGATTAGTGGAATGTTTTTAGAATGGTAATCAAACATGCCACTGTTTGCCATTTTATTGCTTTCTCTCAGGACAAAACAACCACAAGTGATATTGACCAAATGGTCCAGGCAAATGCATGTTAGTTTTGGAATGACTTTGCATGCCAGGCTTTTTTTTTCTGGTGAGACAGAAAACAGAGTTACTGTTAGATTGGCATATGCATTGAAACAGGAGGGGGAAGGGCTGCTCAAAAGGAGTGGGTGTTTGCAAGATTCACTCAGACCAGATAAACTCTGCTCAGAGACCACTTCTGGATGATGACTGCTTCTTTTGCATGTGGTCTGTTAGGGTACATCTACACTGCAATTAAAAACCTATGGCTTGTCTATGCCAGCTGACTTGGGCTTGCGGGGCTCAGGCTGAGGGGGTGTTTAATTGCAGTGTAGACATGTGGCCTCGGATTGGATCCCAGGCTGTATGACCCTGCAAGGTGGGAGGGTCCCAGAGCACAGACTGCAGCCAGAGACCAAATGTCAGCACCACAATTAAACAGCCCCTGAGCTCAAGGTCTGAGAGCCCGAGTCTGCTGGCATGGGCCAGCGACAGGTGTCTAATTTCAGTGTAGACATGCTCTTAATGAAATAAAAGATATTGCAAGAGGTACTTCTATCAAAAACAGATTAGAGACCAATTGACAACTCCCCCATGTCTCACAGACATGCTCTCCAGAGTGTGTCTTTTGTAGATTCATCGCCCTTCTTTCTTTACTTGAATATTTTTCACTTTCAGCAAAAAAATAATTTTTAATGTAAACATGAAATAAGAGACTACTGAAGGTATAGACTTTAATTTTTCTGCTATTATATTGAATTTTTCCTTTAAAAGATAATAGTGAAGTCATCCTGCTGTGAATATTTAGATGGAGGAACACATTATAGGTAACACATGTTGTCCACAGAGTTATTATAGTAACGCAAAAATATTCTCTGTGTCTTAAAGAGAATGCTGTGTTCCATGCAATATGGAATTTCCAAAGGGCAAATATGCTCACCCCGCCTTATGTCTATATCTATTGGATAAATGTTTTCTGCCCACATTCACCTCATTCTACTCCATCTTTCTACTTGTGCTTCACATTGATTTATTTTCTTACATTTGTTTCAAAAGGACATAATGAATTGCAGAAATGTACTTGTTCTCCTCACCTTTATTAAAACCCAAACAATTTAAGCACAGTGAATTAAAAACTCTTATTTACAGCAGCTAAATAATATATGGGATTAAGATTGCCCAATGGCCTGGTTTTGTGTGTTAAATCATAACTGTGCTTTGATTTAAAGTTCGAAAATGTATTTCAATGGAAACTATGATTTTATAGCAAAACTTGATATTTATTACTGACCTGTCAAAACATATGGGGGTTGGGGGAGAACAGACTCTCTTAAACTCTTGTAAAGTGCAGAAAATGTCTATTTATTCCTGTTTTATAACAAATGTAAACTGTGGAGGTTAAGTAGGTGGGGAAACCGGAAGTAATTACTAAGGCCAGTGGCATTTCTGTGGTTTAATACAGGCAGAAGCTAATTATTCAGTTTTTATTTAAGTGAAATGATGCCAAAAAGGAGGGTCCTGCAGAGCAGCTGCACTCCTTCAGTATTACCCTAATTTACCACAGACAACTGTCACAAACAGAACTTTTAAACTTGATATATAGCCACAAAAGTAAGGAGTCTTTTGTTTGCAGTGCATGCAGAAGAACTCCCTTATACAAATCAACCGGCAGATGACGGACAATGATGGAAAATTTGATTCTTTGAAGTCATAATGGTCATTGAAATGTGTGAAATTCTGGTATTGAAAAGAGAGCAGCTAGCAAGACTCTAAATCCTGGGTGGCTGCTGGAAGCTTACTGGGAGGTTTTTCTGCATTTTGACATCAACTTCCCATTGCTTGTTCCCTGCTTCCTTTATTTAAAAAAAGGGGGAAAAGTTAAACAGTAGATATTTGATAGCAGCATTTCACACAATTTTTTCATGTGTGTGAGTTTTCATAGTGGAGAGATGAAACTTGTGCACACCTGATTCATATGAGCAAAAATGTTAACTTTCATAAATATTAATATACAAAAAAAATTGTTTTTTTGCTCTCCTCTCTTGCCTTATTAGTTTTTTTTTCCAGACTGTTATCTTTGGAGTTTGCTATAATAGTGGGGTACTTTAGCAGCCCCCTCAAATGAAGTTGGTTACCTTCATGTTGAATTCTGCTTTCATTGACCTTAAGTCTGTGAACCAGTTTTTTCCTCTTTGGATTCTGTAGCTCATCAGTAGGAAATGATACAAGTGTTCAACAGCCTGGATTTTCAATACTACAAATCTTTCTAAATAGTATCAATTAAAAAGAAATGTCTCTTTGATTTGATAGACATTAAGGCTTTTTTAAGGGGGGTTAAAAATAGACATTACCAAAGTTTTATGATCTGTTACAACATGCTATCAAAATGATAAACCTTTTTTATAAAGTTATTTTCTTATTTAAAAAAATTAAGAAAATATTGTATATTCATCATGCAGTACAATGTCCTAATTTGTTTTTTGTATGGTAATATAATTAACATCAACTAAAATCTGATCCAGTTTTGCCATCCTACTTAATTTTAAGCATTTAATCTCAAATGTCTCAATTTTTTCTACTTTAAATATTTGATACCTTTATCATTTTATTGTTTAAAAAAACCTGAACACTAAGTGTACTAATACAAAAGCAAAAATTTGTTTGAAGCACAATATTAAAAAGATTGGGAGCAAATTGAAAATAGCTGTCAAAAACATCTTTGTTTTGGAGAGTTTGTTCACAGGTAATTTCAATGAGAACTTGAACTCAGAACAAAGCACTGAAGACACAGAGAAAGTTCAACTTAGTGCAGCATAGTTCTTTTCAAGTATTTATATTGTTTTAATGGAATCTTGGAGCGGGAGCTTTAGCCCATTGAAATGTCTCTTAAAGGACAGGTTCTTCTGTCACTAGCTGGAACTGTGTGGATGAAATGATCACAATAGAGTGTTGTAATGCATTTTAAAAGTGTGAGAAATCAGTTAGTCTAGACTAAGAGTACGCCTACAGGGAATAGGAATTTTAGAGCTTCTGTGCTCTTTAGGTGTCAAGTATGTGATAGATGCCAAGCCTTTTTATTCCATATCTTTGGCAACAGCTCAGCTATGCTACAGTACCTTACATGTCTACTGCAAGCAAAAACAGTGATTCTATGTCAAGACGACTTGGGCTTCAAAATCCAGAAACTCATTGTCCTAACAATTGTCTGTTCAACTGCCAATTTTAAACTGGGGAAGATATCAATAAACAATTGCTAAATTCCCAGAAGGCATGGAAACTTTAGCTATAATGAATCAAAAGTATTGAGAGCTAGCAACATCATATAGCTATTTTAATGTCTTAAAACAAGCAGTTTTTATTTGCACTTTGAAAAGATCTTCATAGGGTGAATGGCATGCTGCTAGTAAAATTAATTTTATTATTTGAAGCCAATCAAGTGCCCCAAGACTGTGACTTTTTTTAATTTTTTTCTTTCAGATAAACTAGACTGGACATTTATTAAAGAAATTTACAAATACAATAATCACTGTGTTCTGAGGGCAACATAGTGCAATTTAAAAATCATATTCAACCTGCACCAGTTTTAGAATTATTACATTATATGCAATATTTCTGTTCTTTTTGGTGTGGCGTTTAGGGCTCTGGGGGGAGTTTACCTCCACCAAAAGAGAGAATTTAAAAAGTAGCCTTAAATTTATTGTAATCTCATTTAATATAACACCTTTTTATCCTGAAGGATCCAAAAGCACTTGAAAACTTGATAAGCCATAGATATGGTAGATACAAGAACTGTTTAACCATCAAAATCCAGACATCTTTCTGAATCACTGTAGATTAAAAATTAGTTACACCTAATTTGTGAATGTCAAAATAAATCACACTTGTGAAAATGGAAATATTAATGAAATTAAAAGTGCTTTTCACTGTACAATTTTTGTAACTGTCTTTGCACACAGTAGGATCAATATTACTTCATCAACTAGTGTTCAGTTTCTCTGTTGCCCACGCATACTTGCCCCATGTATATTTGTGTGTGTGTGTATAGAAAACATATTACTTCGTTTCTATAAACAGACAAGCCGTAACAGTAAAGCCACACCTAATGTTTACTGCAAATGAAAAAGTATTGGGTTGGTTAAGCACAAAATTTTGTTGCCAATTCAAATAAAAACTTCATAGCATTTCTTTTTATATTGTAGTTTGAGATTTTAGCAGAATTAGAAATGCCAATCTGTTAGAGTATGTTCGGTGTACATGTTGCAACATTTAAGTAATTGTTGGTGGTGGTTTTTTCATATCATGGCTAGACTGGTATTCAAAATAAACATTGCTTGGGCTTAAGGAAAACCCTTATGATTAAGTTGTTAAAATATTTTGACGGTTTGCTTTAGGTATAGTCTGAGCTCAAATTTTACAAGTTGGAAACTTCCTCTGTCTGTCTGTCTGTCTGTCTGTTTTAGTTATAAATGCAGGACAAAGATTTCACTCTCACTCCCTGATTTAGTTCTGACAGACTTATCTTTTCAAGTTTATTTTGTGAAGTGAAACAAAAAATGAAATTCCTCATTTCTAGGGATGATCTGATGACAGCATCAAAAGCTTTTAAGTTTGCCACAGAACAAAATCCTGTGAAGTTGGTAGCTGAAGACTTAAACCCAGAATGACTTGTTTGCCTCCTCAATTCAAGTCTTGTCACCACTGGCAAGATTAGTTCACTATGCCCGAAGTTGAGCGGCACGTTTCTGGACCTTCACCAGATGAGCATTTGTTCCTGGAGAGAGACAAGGAGAGTCCAAGAAGCTCCCATTGGCATTTAAACTTAAAAGTATCTGAAGTCATGAGTTGTTAGCTGGCTTCTTTCAGCAGCTTTGGATGACGAATTTGATGATCCACTTTAGTCTGTTCAGCAGGTGTCACTGTGCTAGGATGAATTGACGTGCTAGTTATATTTAATTGCTGTTTAGTTTTTGTAAGTGTTAATTTTAATATCCAGAAAAATTACACTCACCGGTGTCTCTCTCATGAATAGATTCCTTGATTATTATTTTTTTATCTGTTGTTTTTGTTACCTATTAAAACGTTGTGTGTGTGTCTTCATGGTCTTTATCTAGTGCTTTACTATTGAGTACAGTTAAATTTGCTTACAAGACAATAGCTTAATTAGCTACAGCATTCTCCTACTAACCTCTTCCACTAAAACTTGTAAACAGTTTTGCGTTTTAGATTATAAAGTTCCTGCAGACTTTTTCCCCTTTTATAAACAGAAAATATCATCTCAGAACATCAATACAACAAACACTGGGACATTTCTCATTAAGCCTCATGCAATCAAAAATGTCAGACAGAATATATCTTTAACTGAAATGAGTCATAATATCAGAAACTCATCAAACAGACCTTGCTGTTTGGGGAAAGATGAATTTACAGGGTATACCTTCTTGGCTTGTTTTATTATAAAAGGTTAAAGGAACACGACTTCTAAAATAAAGAAAAAAATGTGTGGGAGTAGTGAGCATTGATACTTATATTAGCTTCTTTCATAGAGTAGTTTTAAACAAGATACATTTTTTTCTCATTCTGTAGGATATCACGCCTTTAACTGGCGTTCCAGAGGAGCACATAAAAACCAGAAAAGTTCAGATTTTTGTTCCAGCACGTAATGCCATGCAGGCTGGTGTCAACAACACAAAGAAATGGAAACTAGAATTTGATACCAGAGAGCGCTGGGAAAATCCTTTAATGGGCTGGGCATCTACGTGAGTCTGATTTTTGAAATCATTTTTTCCACTCATATCTGCACAGATTTTACTTTGAAATGCCCTTTGTATATGTAAATCCATGTGTATTTAACATTATTATAAATGGTTGATGGGTCACGATGATCATGATGAAATTTTAAACATAACAGTACACGTGCTGTTTTCTCTGTTTAACATAAATAGGTTTAGAAACAAATTTAGATTGTATTGCTCCAGGCTAGAAGAGGCTGGAAAAAAATCTTCAATTTCCTTCTCCATCTAATTTAAGTGTATGACCCCAAAATCAAGGATTATGCTTGCATATGCAATATAGTAGCGAGTTGCAGCCTCACTATAGTTGAGGGTCATTAATTACATATAGTCCAAAATCCCTCTGAATGGTCCATTTCAATTAGCCAAAACTTCAAATAAATGTATCTAGTTCATGAACAGTCTTTAAAAATATTTCTCCATAAGTATTTAATCACTTTACCTACTTTTCAAAATTATAGTATATTGCTGGGTTTGGTATGATTTAAGGTGTTTTGTTGACTTGATGAAATGAAATAAAAATTGCAGCAGTGATAACTATACAGTATCATTTGCTAAACAGTCTTGTCCCTGTTTTGATCCTGCAGAATTTTTATAGCATTTCATAGGCACTTTAATTAGTGGTATCAAATTTCATAAATTATGAGAATTTGGCACACTTCTCCTAACATCATTGTAAATTGCCACTGAAATATCATTTGCGACAGACATATTCTGAAAAGTTAGCACTACACATTGTCAGCAAAAACTTGTTTCAATATCTTACCCATTCCAGAATTTTTTTTGAAACATTGAAAAGAGCGCAGTCCACATTAGTTTCCCCTAGCAATTATTTTACATTACATTAGAGCTTAGTACCAAAGCGACTGAAACCAAACCCTTAATTACCTTTGTCCTGTATGTTTAAAAAAAAAAAAAACCTTAAAGTTGAAATAGTATAGATTATGTTTATTGCTTTAGCTCTTTAATATTCTAAATTCAATCACAAAATATATGCATAATTTTAAAAATAGTCTGTTTTAAAATGTGCAGACAGTTCTGTGGCACCTTATAGACTAACAGACGTATTGGAGCATAAGCTTTCGTGGATGAATACCCATTTAGTCGGATGCATGTATTTCTATTTGAAAATTAACGCTGTGCTCAGGTCTGTTTGCTATGTTCCATTTCCTGTACAATAGTTGATACGACCAACACCTATATCAGCTCCCTGATGCCCAGTGTAGCAGGAAAAATATTGAATTCAGAAGTGAGCTCTTAGCTGGTAGAAGGAGATAATGATTGCTAAGCAGCATATTTTAATAAACGATTTTGAAATTTTAAGCCTATGAATGTAGTCTGTTAATGATTTGCCATCTTAAACAGACTCCCTCAGACTCCATGCTTTTCACCTGTTGATCTTTAATAGTCTTAAAACCAGTTTTTAGAGGCATCAGGCTCTAATAATAAAATAAAATATGATTAGGCTGATTACTGTATATAACCACTGAACTGTCATCAAATGGTAAATCATAACCAAAATGTTTTTAAACAAGTAGTTCAGAAGAGAGAGGCTGTGTATCACCATTTTCCCTCTCTGACCATCCCTTTACTCTCCCCCACACCAACCAAGTACTTAACAGTTAAAATATGTTCTTTATTTCTATCTATATTTGTAAACATCTAATGATACTGTAGCAGTATCCAGTAACCCCTGCTTTAGTTAAGGTTGAGTTTGAACTTCTATCCTAATCCCTTACTTTTCAGCTTTTCTCAAATTCTTTTTCTGGGTGAAATTTTGCCTAATTTCAGCCAAAAAGGCAACTTTTAAATTTACAAAATAATCCTCCAGAAAAATTAGTGTTGTTACCAAGGGCTTGTCTACACGTGATAGTTATTCCAGAATAAGGTGGGGTGTGAATTCAAAGTGGAATAGTGATTCCAGAATAACTGTTTGAATAACTCCAGGTGTGGACTCTCTTATTCTGGAATAAGAGTGCCTTTTTCTACTTTACCTTAATCCAATTCCAAAGATTGAGCTAATTTTAAAAAAGACAGTTTTATTTTGGAATAAGTGTCCTCACATAGAATTATGTAGAAATAGTTATTCAGGAGTAGCTGTTCTGTGTACAGAGTAACAGCCGTGTTAGTCTGTATTCGCAAAAAGAAAAGGAGTACTTGGGGCACCTTAGAGACTAACCAATTTTCGTGAGCGGTAGCTCACGAAAGCTTATGCTCAAATAAATTGGTTAGTCTCTAAGGTGCCCCAAGTACTCCTTTTCTTTTTGTTCTGTGTACATAAGCCGTAAGTAGGCCAAAGGAAGCTGACCCAATTTTTTTGTCTTGAACATTGGATTGAGTGTAAACACAACTGGGTCAAAGGTTTTATAAATTAGCTCATACCTATTAATGTTTGTATTGAACTCTGATAACTGAAGGTGCGATGCTACTAGATAATTACTTCCAACTAGCTGTTCAAAGCAAGAAATAGCTAAGATTTTATTTTCTTCAGCATAGCTCTTGCAAATTGGCTATCAGTACAAATATTCTTCATTGAACATCAAAACCTGTGGTTCCCATCTTTTCATACCGGAGTCCTCCATGATATATTGGTGATGGCCGCCATGCCATGCCATGCCAGTGAGGTGCAGATGTTGTTATACAAAATGCTTAGTGTTACACTTCAAATTTATATTAATATTTTATGTCTGTCTTCTTACAGTGCTGATCCTTTGTCCAACATGGTTCTAGCTTTCTCTACAAAAGAAGATGCCATTGCCTTTGCTGAAAAAAATGGTATGTATTTGAGAATTCTAGGTCATTGCAGTATTTGTGTTTGAGTCCATTTTGTTTAGATAATCTTTACTTTACCATTTGAGAAGAAAAGTTGCATTTAATAAAGTAAGCAATAGTGTTTTGAAACTAACATCTTTTAAGTACCTGTTTTAATTTTGATAATTGCATATTAAAATTCCCTCTTTAATTATGTAGTTACCTCATAGTCAGTAACAGCTCTGAAAACTTTTAGTTGTTGTATATGCCTGCTTATGAATTTGGGAGATAGGATTTGATAGCATGTGATCAGGGATCTATTCTTGACTCTGTGTCTGACCTTGTGCGAGTCACTTAACCTCTCCCTCAGACTCCCCATCTTTGAGATGTTTATTTCACTGTGGTATTGAGAGGCTCAGTTCATATTACGTGCAAGGCAATTAATTTGTGTTTTCTAGAAGGCACTAGAAATGCAAGTATATTAGGTAGTAGTCATTTTTAATTTTGATCTGGCAGTCTAATAGACTACTCATATGCATTAAGATAAGCACTTGCTTAAGTCTCGGAAGGATTTGGGCCTTAATCGTCTAACAGACCATTAGATGTATCACATATGCTGTAAGCAGTGTACACTGTGTTAAATAACTTTTCAGACATTTTTCTAACAATGTCCTTTGCGAGTGGAATTTGCAACTGCACAAGGAAGTTGCTCCATTTCTCCAGCTTCCCCACACAGCTGTGCCAATGAACTTCATCTTGGCCTACAAACGATTACCTTTTTCAGTCCTAGGCACCTCATGAGCAGGGAGTGCCTGTCAGATCAAATTGTGCCAAATTATGTGGTATTTATGATGTGTGCACACATGCAGGGAACTAGGAGAAGCCTTTCAAAGAGATTTTCACTTAATTCCTGTCACTACAGGTCATAACTTGCATCTCCAGAGGTGAAAGACTAGGGTATTAAACCACAACGTTGCCTGATCGCTCCCTGTTCAATGTATTTCTGAATTTAGAGTGGTCACAGTTGAATTAAAAATAAACTGAATTAATTAACCCCCAAAAAATCTTCCTGTTTCCATTGGGATACACAAATTACTATTTCAGAACAAGTTTAAGAATGCAGTAGTATTCACTCAGTCATCACAGCACCTTCATCTTCCTCAAGGGCTTGATCCTGCACATTTCATGTGCAATGCTGCATGTATAAAGTCCTAGATGAAAGGTGATGAGCAAAGCAGGAAATCGGGAGAACCCAGAGCGGCCTTAATGATAGCACTTCTGTTCCACTGCCAGATTTTCAGCTTAATAGGTGCAAGACCTAAGAGGGAAACACATACTTAATCATCTCATTAGCATGAAAGTCAGGCTTAAACCCATCTCCTTGGACGTGCCTAGTCTCCACTCACCCCCTGTCCTTTTAATCTGCAGACTTGAGTATGATGCCTGACATTTACTACTGCTCAGTGTGGAGGACTGTGCCTGCCAGTTTACCTTATTTGTGCCTCAGTGGCAGTGGTGCTGGTTCAGCCTTTAGCAGCATGTAGGGGATTGCAGGATCAAGTCACAAAGCCTTGTCTAAACACAGAAGCTACACCAGTTTAACTAGGGGTGTGATTTTAAAAAAAAAAAAAGTTTAGTTAAAACAGTACAAACCTCTGTGTGAACATATCTATCTATTTAATACCAGTTCAGTTTGCACTAGTACACTTCCCGATGCCATAAAACAATATAAGCTAGGGTTAAATCAATATAAAGTGTCTACACAGATGTTTGTACTGGCTTAAGTGATTTGATTTTAATCTCACACCCTTAGTTAAACTGGTGCAATTTTATGTGTAGCCCTTAATCTGTCTTCAGACCTTATGTAGTTGAGGATCTTAAAACAGGCAGACCTGGAAACTTAAGTTACTATTCTTTGTGGAAGTTGCCATACAAACTGTAAGAGGTGAATTAATTAAGATAATTATCAGCAGGAGGAAAAAAAAAACTTTTGTAGTGATAATCAAGATGGCCCATTTAGACAGTTGACAAGAAGGTGTGAGGATACTTAACATAGGGAAATAGATTCAATATGTGTAATGGTCATTACACATATTGGTATTCTCACACCTTCTTGTCAACTGTCTAAATGGGCCATCTTGATTATCACTACAAAAGGTTGTTTTTTTTTCCTCCTGCTGTTAATAGCTCATCTTAATTAATTCGCCTCTTAGTTTGTATGGCAACTTCCACCTTCTCTGTATATGTATATATATCTTCTTACTATACGTTCCATTCTATGCATCCGATGAAGTGGGCTGTAGCCCACGAAAGCTTATGCTCTAATAAATTTGTTAGTCTCTAAGGTGCCACAAGTACTCCTGTTCTTTTTAAAAATGGAAGTATTTCAACTGTTTAATGACTGGGTGAAATCATGTTGGAAAAAGGGAGCCCAAGCTTCATAATACCAAGTGTTGTATGGGCAACTTTCCAGATACCTGGAGGCTGTACCTAATTTGCATATTGATTTACATAAACAGTATTGTCCCCATATCCACTTTTCTGACCTTTTTAGCATTTCCCTTGCAGAACTAATCATATTACTTGTCTTTTAATGTTTTAATTCCATTTTCTCTTAGCCCCATTTTATACACTCTTTATGTATACTTTTCTTTTTATTCCTTTCTACCTAGCTTTGATTACTTCTTTTTTTATGGCCTGTTTTCTCCCTCTTTCTCCTTCGCCTTGCAAGGTCTCCCTTCTCTCCAGATTCTCTCCCGCTCCCTTTTCCCTAGGTCTCCTTTATCTTTCCTCACATCACCCAGTCTCTCCTTCCCCTCCTTAACTTCTCATTTCCCCTCTTGCTGAATTTCCCCCAGCCTTCCTCAAAGGGCACATGCATTCCCAGAATCTTGGTGTCTCAGTCTGACATAAAATATAGAGATGTGGACCCATGAGATTATGGGACTATATACCTCAGTCAGTGCTTTCTTTTCTGTTAAATATTTAAAGTTTTAATTTATATTTCTTTGGTCATTTGCTCCGTATTATATGCTGTGTGTGTATTGTTTAGAATTCTCTGCGTGTTTTTCCCCAGGCTGGAGCTATGATGTTCAAGAGAGGAGGATTCCAAAGCCTAAATCCAAGTCTTATGGTGAAAACTTTTCTTGGAACAAAAGAACAAGGGTGTCCACGAAATAGGTTGGCATTGGCTATCTCTGTCTCACTGTGAATAAAGTCAGCTGTGCTGTATTTATAGTCCACGTATAATACATCTCTTAATCTCCTAATAAATTTGACCTTTAAACTACAGATGCATCTTGTGGTGTCTATTTAAAATGTTTTTGATGTCTCCAATTGAACCTGTTACAGCCTTCCCTATATAGAGAGGAGATTTGGGGTGTTCATACCTCTAGGAAATTGCTGTACTCGGAATCTATTAAAAGGAATGTTTGAAATCAGCTGCAACAGTAAGGATTGTGGCTTGCCTTTCATAGTAATTTTGTAGTTCAATAAGTTGTGTAAAATCACCACCCTTTTATGTAGATGTTCTGTTAACAGGAACTCCTCTGTTTTTGCTGTCGTTATGTACAGGAAAAATTCATCAGTCTGACAGCCTGGTATGGCATGCAAAAGTCCAGTATCTGCTTATTATTTAAGCTGTTTGGTGGAACTGCATGTACTATAAGATCCTTTCAATCCAAATTAACACTGTGCTGTAAATGTGACTTCCAAGAAGCATTCATAATCTGAGTAACAAGCTAGCATTTTGTGGTTGTGTTTAAAAAATATTGTATATTCCTATGAATTTGAGCTGCAGTATAAAAGATCAAGATTAGTAAACTCTCCTGTTTGATACACCTTCAAAGTACAAGTAGATGGGAAATTTTAATACTTAACTCAAACTTACAAATTAAATCAGAGTAGCAAGGTAGCAGCTATAAGGTGCTCTTGTAACTTTAAACTTATGGTAATTACACATTTTATCACACCTAACTTTAACTTTTTAATAATATAGAAAGCAAACACTTACCTAAACTGGGGGCTCCATAAAAATACTACAGATGTTTCATCAGCCTTACTACTAAAACATCTAACCCAGCATCGTCATGGTGCATTATTTAACTGTAAGAATGTTTGTCACGTAGAAATCTATATTTGTGGTCTTTCACTTACCAGTGTCTTTTATTTACCCTTTATTATTTTCAGTAATTTTGTAATTGACAAGTTGAGACATCAGCGGATAGTCACTGACACAACTTTATAAATGTTGGTATAAAACTTGTGTACAACAAATGGTTTACCCTGAGTCCCACAAAAGAGTGTTCGGACAAGTTCCATTTTTCTGATGGCTGCAGCTATTTAAAGGACAAGACACTTGAAAATGGCACAACTGCAGTCCATTGCTACACTGACCAAAGGAAAACACAACCAAATGTCTAGGGGGGTGGCTTAGACTCCGTGATATTCTTGTAATGTCCCTATTTCACATAGTTGTCCCAGTGTGCTGGCTGACATTTATTTAAACCATTGTTTTTTACCCATTTTCAGTGTAATCGACTGGCTGGCTGATGTTCCTGCCTTCTAAACGCAGAAAACTCATGTTCCAGCCATGCCCTAGTTCATTATTTTTGTTTTGCATTGTGCATTCGATGGTGTGTGGTGGTATCTGAGTTGCTCCAGAATTCCCAGTGTGCACCAACTGGAGTTTTGAACAGCCCAGATTCCATTGCATCGCTACCTATTTCAACCCGACTAGCACTCTGTCCTCCAAGGAGACAATGGTAATTAAATCCATCCGATAGAATCTTTTGGTTTCCTTTCACAAGCCCTAAACAGCAAGATCCAGCCTCCACATACTGGACTTGGGGCTCCCACTTCAACCCTTGTCAGTACTCCTTTAACCATCATGGGCTAGATTTTTTAAGGCATTTTTGGTGCCTAAAATATGCAGATTGACACCTAGTGGGGTTTCACCTGGTTTTGATGAAGTCTTCAGTCATCCTCAAGCCCAGACCCTATCCATTTTCTCCAGTCACATTCCCTGCTTTCTTTTCCAGCATTTGGTTGCAAGCCGTTAAAAGTTACAGGGCTAAGTGTCTCAGGAACAAATACACTGATCATGGTGGAGAGCCAGTTATTAGCTGAGCCTGCCACTGTACCATCACTCCTTACATTCTACTCAACAGCATTTCTCAACATTCTACTCAACAGCCACATTTGATCAATTTGAAAATGTCAGGGAATGTTCGGGCATCAAGGGCCAGAACCATATTTTTTGGAGAAAAAGGAGGGAACATATGAAGACTCTGCTTCCTCTTAGCAAAGCCACTCTCAGGCACCTCTGTAATTGTCAATAGATCAGACTTGTTCCTGGCACCCACTAATGCCTTTCAGCGTAACAGTACTCCTTGAAATAGAGTTTTACATATTGACATCCTGACTGACTTATCACCCAGCCAGAAAATAGAATAATGGCTTTTGGGGGAATGGAGGTGTGCACAGAGCCCCAGCTGTGGAATCCTAGTATGGGGGGATGGGGAATAGGGTGCACAGACCCCCTGGTGGAAAGAGATTTGAAAGCCCTCATATTGGGGGAGGGAGAGGACAAAATGGCTCTTGCATTGGGGGAAGGTGTGAACTGTGAGGAGGAAATGGTGGGGCAGATAGTTCCTGGCATGCTGAAGGGGGGAATGAGGGCGCAAACAGAGCCCCTATTATGGGGGCAGAATGGGGGACCCTTGAATGAAGATAGGGGAATAAGGGGACAGAGCCCCTACTATGATCAGAAAGGGGGACAGAGGGACCACACAGACCCTGATATTGGGGAGAAATGGGAATGGGTCACAGAACCCTGGTAGAATGGAGGTTGGGGGGAGAAGAATGGGGTGGCACACAGAGCCCTTGCATGGGAGGAGGTTGGGGGACCCTGGAGTAGGGGAAGGGCTTATAGGGGGCACAAAGAACCCCTGCTGGTGGAGATTGGAGGAACCTGGAAGAAGGAAGATTACAGACGGCCTATCATGGGCGGGAGGGGAAAATGGGCACACAGAGCCTCTGCTATGGAGGGCATAGAGCAAAGTGAGTGGTGAATTACCTGTAACTTGAAATCAAGGACTTCCAGCCAGAGGTGGTGGGCATATTGCAGGTGGTGTTCTGGTGGATGAGGTTCTGTGGCCTGTGATGTGCAGGATGTCATGATGGTCTCTTCTGGCCTTAAACTGACTCCATGAGCGTGCACATGGAACCCTTGCAAGAGGGGGAATTGCAGGGAGCCCCTGAAAAAAGGGGATGGGAGGGTGGCACATGGGGAATGGAAAAATGCAAGGAGCCCCTAGTTTGTGCAATAAACTCAACCTCCAGAGTGGCTGCCCCCTAGTCATAGCTATATCTACTAAGGTCTTCAAATTTTTTGCTCTGCTACGTGGGACATAAATTTATTCTCAAAATCAAATTGGATATAGGAGCCTCATACGAAGAACTAAGCACAAACACAATAATAATGTTAGAGATAGGAAACACCTTTTAGATAATTGGCTCCATCCCCTTGCTAGTGCAACATCAGAAGATGGTTTGCTATATGATTCCAGGTTTGACCTCAAATTGCACCAGATTACATGACTATGGCACCAAATTGATGCTAAAACAGTGAAGAAAAAGACTCCAGTTCCAGCTCTCTGTATGAGGTGTAATTCATCTCTTCACTGAACTGTCCATGCTACAATATGCAGCGGAGTGTTAATTGCTCCAGAAACCCTGGAGTAGACTATAAAGACTAGATCTAAAAAGCTAATGCGCTCTTGGGATGCATCAGGCGAGGTATTTCCAGTAGAGATAAGGAGGTATTAGTACCGTTATACGAGGCACTTGTGAGACCTCATCTGGAATATTGTGTGCAGTTCTGGTCTCCCATGTTTAAGAAGGATGAATTCAAACTGGAGCCAGTACAGAGAAGGGCTACTAGGATGATCCAAGGAATGGAAAACCTGTCTTACGAAAGGAGACTCAAAGAGCTTGGCTTGTTTAGCCTAACCAAAAGAAGGCTGAGGGGAAGATATGATTGCTCTCTATAAGTATATCAGAGGGCTAAATACCAGGAAGGGAGAGGAATTATTTAAGCTCAGTACCAATGTGAACACAAGAACAAATGGATATAAACTGGCCACCAGGAAGTTTAGACTTGAAATGAGACGAAGATTTCTAACCATCAGAGGAGTGAAGTTCTGGAACAGCCTTCCAAGAGAAGCAGAAGACATCTCTGGCTTCAAGACTAAGCTTGATAAGTTTATGGAGGAGATGGTATCATGGGATAGCCTAATTTTGGCAATTAATTGATCTTTGACTATTAGCGGTAAATATGCCTCATGGTCTGTGTTAGGATGTTAGATGGGGTGGGATCTGAGTTACTACAGAGAATTCTTTCCTGGGTGTCTGGCTGGTGAGTCTTGCCCACATGTTCAGGGTTTAGCTGATCGTCAATTTTGGGGTCAAGAAGGAATTTTCCTCCAGGGCAGATTGGCAGAGGCCCTGGGGGTTTTTTGCCTTCCTATGAAGCATGGGTCACTTGCTGGAGGATTCTCTACACCTTAAAGTCTTTAAACCACGATTTGAGGACTTCAATAGCTCACACATAGGTTAAGGGTTTGTTACAGGAGTGGGTGGGTGAGATTCTGTGGCCTGCGTTGTCCAGGAGGTCAGACTAGACTATCATAATGGTCCCTTCTGACCTTAAAGTCTAGGATTCTGTGATTAAACAGGTGACCTGTAATATGTTGGGTAAGTACTCTGTAACTAACTGGGTAAAGTCAGATATTCTCAACCAGGAGGGGTCATCAATATGACCTGTGAAATCTAGAAACAGGCTTGGGAACTCCCAAGAACTACCGAGTTCCTCATCAAGCTTGGTATACCATGGAATTGTCTCTCTCAGCCAGACAGGATAATAGACTATTCAGGCTTTCAGAAAAGTTAATAGTAAGTGGCATTTTTTTGTTAAAAGTTGATAAGTCTTTTAAAGATCATTAGGGTTTGCTGAATCCAAATATGGGTGTACTAAGCTGTAGGTTATGTATAAAGATCTCTACAAAGAGAAAAAAGCAATACATGGAAATCACTGAAGTGTAACTCTTTATTTTCTTTTCATTTAGGATTAACATACTTCAGTTGGATCTTAATGAGCTGTAAGATGTAAGAAAAGTGATCGAAATGTTATACAACCATGCAAGACGTGTCTCTTATAACTTGAGCATTAGCATCTTGAAACAAAAGTATATATACTTATTTAACTCTCAAATACAATACATAATCTGAAAACATCTATTTTAAACAGGTGAAAATATTTTCTTGATTAAACATTAGATATTTTTATAGACACAAGTTAAGCACAGATGTTAAGAAACATTGGTATATAGTGGCAGAGTGAATCAATATGTTGTTAGGTCACTTACTATGACACATCTGCACAATACTATCCATAAGCACTAAGTGTTAGGTGCACTGACAGAGTTCCAGTTCTCTGCATTTGTTTGATCCTGTACAAACAAGTGTTGTCCTGCACTTGCATCACTGACTTCTGCACCCCGTTGTGCAGCCACAGTATATTGCCTCGATTGTACTCTGCTATGATTGGTGGCAGTGACATGAGCTGTGCCATCAGACCTCTGTCCTCCTGTTTTCCAATTCACTGTATTTGGAGGAGAAAGTATTGGATTTGGGCAATTGGTGTGTCTCCAGCGGAAGAATAAGCACATCAGTGTCCCTGGCTGGAAGAAGCATACTGTAGGTATACTGTACGCAGAGTGTAACATCGTTCTTGTGTCTGCTTCTTCCTGAGGAGCAAACAGCTGACTGGTGCCAACTCTTGCTGCTGAGCAGCATATTTCAGCCTCATCCTGAAACCACCAGCCAGAATGACTATTTTATCATGCGGTGCTTGAGTCATTAGTGCTCAGATAAAATAAGGAGGACCTTGCAATATTTTTCTGAAAGCTCAATGAAATTCATCTAGTTACTTTGAAGAGGCTCATAGCTTCAAGTGGGACTTGAACCTCTTGAGAGTTTTTGTCTTATACCATGCTTAATAGATTCCTTGTAGTACTAGTATCTATTCTGTGGAAGACTGTTCCAGTCCTAAGTACTATTTTTTAAAATGTGCCTGCAAAGTCTCCAAATGTTTTGGCTCCAGATGGCTTTCCTATGGCTTGTACCAAAGCCTCTGCATCTATCACAAGACAGCTTCTCCCAACGGGGATAACTGTTGATGGGCAGTGGACATCAGTCAGTACATCAGTATTGCTTTTGTGCTGTTCTTAGGCTGCCATTAATCTGTGCTAATGTTAAAGGGACTGGTATTAATTCATGTTTCAAAATCTGTTCTAAATGCACAGTTCTGCTGGCTTTGTATCCCTCAAGAAGAGCTTGTCCTTCATATAGCAGATGGAGGAACATGTACAGACTATCTGAAACACAAGCATCTGTACCATCCTCGCTGACATTGAAACATTTGTAGCAAAGTATCTCCCCAAATTTTCAATGCAACATGTACCAGTGACAGAAATATATCTTCTTGCGGATGGTAAATGGGGATGGCCATCTCATCATCTTGGCCAAGAATCCATCATTTGTGAGATGGGTACATATTTATACTTGGCTGTAACTAACAGTATGTTTCTCAGCAAGTGATTGATCAGGCAATGAAATGAAATAAATCCCCAATATGAGCTTGGAGATTTTCCTTGAATAGTGATCTATTTCAAGAGGTACTGGAATTCCAATGCCAGTTTCCTTTGCAAGATTGCAGTAATAATGCCAAACCTCAGAAGGCTCCAAAACATGGCCTTGATTGGCTGCATCTGAAGTGCATTTTGAAAAGAAAGCATTGCTGTGTCAGTAATTTTGGTGCCCTCACTCTTTTTCATCTCAGACCTCATAAACGGGATGTAACAAGTCAGGCGGTACTTGCCTTCAGCTGCTCTGAGGTCATTTACTCCAGCTAAATGAACACTCATGTTGTGGTCAAAGACAGCTGCCTTCATTATCTGTTCACGCATCTTGAATGTACTTCCAGTTATGAGTCTCTGTTTAGAGTGTTCCAAAACCTCATCTATCGATTCCTCAGTCTGAGACAGTTCTTCAGATCTGTCACCTAAAAAGAATGGCTCAAGTATGGAAATCTTCCTCACATCCTCTGCAGTGAAGACCAATGCAGAGAATTCATTTAGCTTCCCCGCAACAGCCTTGTCGTCTTTGAGTGCTCCTGTAGCACCTGATGGTCACTGTTTGGCAGGCTTCCTGTTCTAATGTACTTTAAAAAAAAAATGTTGCTGTAAGTTTTTGAGTCTTTTGCTAGTTGCTCTTCAAATTCCTTTTTGGCCTGCCTAATTATGCTCTTAAACTTGACTTGCCAGAGTTTGTTCCTCTCTATTTTCCTCAGTAGGATTTGACTTCCAATTTTTCGAGGATGCCTTTTTGCCTCTGTCTCTTTTACTCTGCTGTTTATCCATGGTTGCATTGTTTTAGTCCTCTTACTGGGTGGTGTTTTTTTTTTTTTGAGGGGGTGGGGAATATACATTTAGTTAGAGCGTCTGTTATGGCGTTTTAACCATTGCTTCTATGTTAATTCTAGTCTAGCTGCAAAGCATTCTTTACTGTAAAAAAAATTCTAAGCATGAAAGTGTGATTTTATATATTCTAGTAAAAATAACTTGTGTGTTATGATTGATATTTCTATTATTATGCTATATGGATGACTAAATACTACAACTGTTTACTATTAGGATGCAATAGTTGTTAAAACAATGATGGGTGTCTTCTCATTTCTGATTCTAATAGCTAGAAAAAGTATTGGGCTAAACCATGCACACGTTGTTGGTATATCAAACATTTCTGGTGAATTGTGGTAGCCATATTTATTTGGGTCTAACGCTCAAAATTCAGCATGTTAAAAACCATTTTGAGAATCAGCAGGTTCAAATTATGTTACAAAGAATTGTTACCAACTTCTTACAAAAAATGGCTTTAGGCTTTGATTCAGGAGGTTTGATTCTAAGATTTGATTCCATCTAGTCCATAACTGACATTTAACCAAAGCCCTTCTTTGACATTTTAATGCCTCAGTTGTTCAAAAAAATCAAAATCCTTGTTGAAAAACTAAATGCAATCAAAATAAGGATTTTGGTCCTGTTCTACCACATTCTGTTTCCAGTTGGTGTTGATGGTACATGAGAGCTCTCATGGTCTTTCTCCACTGATTTTTTTTTAAGTCACCATGTAGCTATGCATTCGAGTACAGAAATTTATATTAGTGTTACAATTAAGCCTCATAAATATTTTCCTTCTTTCTTGTTCTGTAGATTTCATTATTGCAGGAAGGCTTTTGCAAAAGGGGGGTTTGTAATGAGAACTGACGTTGGTTAAACTTGGGCTCATTTGGATATTACTTGGAAGGGAGATCCACAAACGAGCACCTGCCCCATTGAGTGCCCTTTCCCAGTTCCTAAAAATGTCTCCTTCTGCCTCAGTAACCCATCTTTCCTGCTCAGTTGTCTTTTGGTAGTGTCTGAGAGTCAAGTCACTGGACTGATCAAGGATGACTGTCTTGTCCCAACAAGTTCTTGATTAGATATGCCAAGTGTAGAGTCATATTCATCAGTGAAGTTGTGGAATTCATTAGTCTTATACATCCAAAAGTGACATTTTAAGAACTTTATAGATTCCATCAGCAGCCATATTAGCCTCAGGAAGACTGAAGAATTGCCCTCTTTGGCTCAGACTCCCTTCCATATGCTACTTTGTTCATTCTCTATCACATGTCCCATCCTGAAATTGGACACCAGTTTTGTGGAAACAGATACATCTTCTACAATGACCATTCCTCAGCTGTCCCAAACAACATTCCGTCAAAGATTATTAATAGTTATTGGTGCTGAAGTGCCATAATCTCTACATCTGGAGATTATGGCACCTTCCTTGACCATCCAAGGACACTAATGTTGAAAGGGAGTTTGGCAGGAAATTTTCACTACAGTACTTCCAAAGTCCTTCACATTTGTTGTAAATTCAGAAAAGTGCTCCTTCTTCAATCCCAGAGTCAAATGCAGTAGCTGATACAGCTCAGGAGACAGATACAGCCTTGAAGAGAGGAAAATTAGAGAACTTGTTCTATCAAATGCCATAGTGTATATAGGTGAGTTTCCATCATAAAGTCATGACCCTTTTGGGGAATCAAAGTCTTCCCATCCCACCTTCTGCTGTGATCCGATTAGATGTCCAGAAAATTAAATGAAGTTAAGGCAGGAGATCAGACTAAGTCATCTTAATACTCCTTGTGGATGTAATTCCTAAGGGCTTGTCTTCACAGTGCTGTAGACCAGTCTACCAGGGTGTGATTTGTAAAGTGCTCTAATATGTAGAGCTCTAACTGTCCTGTATAGGCCCTGCTGGTGTGAACTAAAAGGTTCACACTGATGCACTCCTGTTTCAAGGATAAAATGGAACAGTATCCAGAGGTAAATGAGACCCAGGATTTTGCTGGCCTTTTTCCTATGAGAAAAAGGGAAATCTGAAGTCTTTTGCAGACTGAGTTCCTCTGCTGGGAACCTCCACCCTTGTTCCCCTTGTTGGGGAGTTGGAGAAGATTCAAAGGCAACCTGAGTCCTGCAATGAGCACAGAGTGCTCTACTCCAAAGTTATTGGTTGTGTGGTGGGAGTCCTTAATGTCACATGGACCCAGTTAAATGCCTAGTTTGACAGAGTGGGATACAGGACACATAATGCCCCTCCCAATGTTAAATAAAGTGGCAATTTCCTACTTAAATCCATACCATGTCTTGCACATTTTTCCACTCATTGTTTTTTTGCAAGAGTGCTATTTGGATGAGTGCATGGTAACTTGCTACCTGTGCAAAGTTGTAGAAAAAACATTTTCTAATTGTTGTGTGACTTGATTCAACAGCACAGGCAACCTTCCTAGTATGAGTATCACAGTTCACTGGGCGAAATGATTTGTATTAGATTAGAGTAGAATATGCTAAATGTCCAGCTTTAGAAGGAGTCAACTCAGGTGTATTGGGTTGGGATAGAAGGCAGCAGCACAGTGGTGGATATGAAAACTCTTCAGTGTGATAGAGTGCCAATTTACTTGTCCATTTTACTTGTACATTTAGAGCAACAATACCGAATAAAACAAATGTCAAAATTTCATTTTAATGCTACTAAATTGTTCCAATTGGACAGCTCTGGCAATGGAAGTCCTGGTCATACACAGGGCAATGACTGGGAAAACTTTCCCCTCATCATCCCACTGATATGCCTCAGCCATATTGATACAGCATCTCATATAAACGTAACTCCCCATGTCCATTCGTCCTCAGCCACTCTCCTGAGACTATCAACAAGGGTTATATTGTGAGAGTATTTGGTGCTTCCTTTAAAACTGATCTTTCCTTCCTTGAAATGTAGACATAGAGTTGAAACTGTGCTTAATATTTAATTTAATTTTGCCTAAACTAGACACTTATTTTGTAAAACTGACACTTTTAAAGAACAACATTCTTCAGCATGCTAAATAATTCTGAAGTCCGGTGATATCTATACTTTTTCTTCCATCGAACAATTTCATATTATAACAAGGCCCCTTCAAGTCTTAAAATTCTGGAAGTTGAAATGAAACTTAAAGGCTGCCAGGAAGATAAGAGCACAGTTCCAGATTTTAGCAGTATATTACTTCACTACACGATTTAATGGATAATTTAAAACAAATCAGTCCAGTAAGTGATATTGTGAAATGGAAAATGTAATCACCCTTATCTGCAAAGTTTTGGCACAGTGAAGAGAAAAGGAAAGCTAAAACTTAGGCTAACTTCAGTTTTGCTTTGCTTGGATTTATTACATGTACCATTATGTTTAACTACATTATCTTTGGTTATTGCTCATGCCAGCATATTTTGTCATTCCACAAAGGAGTAAATTGCAAAAAACATAAGCCAAACTAGCAATGAGCTAAAGAAAAAAATATCATTCCAGACAAATAGACAATTGTAACAAACTAAGACACAATGGAAATCAAACTATGGCATGCTGATAATGCAACTATCTTTCAAAAGTCATTGCTCTAATATTTCTGCATTCCATGATGGTCTTTTACAGTGTTTGAAATATCCTGTCAAAGCACGTGTTTTCTTCATTACTAAAAAAACTATATCAATTGATTAATGGTTAGAATATAAAAACACACAAATCAGAAATTCAGAATTAAAGCTTCTCAAAGAAACACTAAGCCCGTCACATTATTTTATTTAAATATTTCATTTTATTGTATCTGACAATATACAATTAAATAATAGTGTGATATGTGTTTTAGGGTGATATGGGGCAAGCCCTGGCTGAGATGATTTAGTTGGGGTTGCATCTGAAGAAGTGGTGTCTTACCCACAAAAGCTTATGCCCAAATAAATCGGTTAGTCTTCAAGGTGCCACCAGACTCCGTGTTGTTTTTGTGTTCTGAGATGTTTTTCTATGATGAGGGTTTAAAGTGTCAGAATTAACATTGCTACGGGAATCTTGACTTTTGAAATTCCTGACGCTTCATTCATATACATTTGAAACCTCAATATTACATGTTACATATGGATTTTTGCAATAATTTCACTCTTCCTTTAAAAAAGAGAGAAGAAAAATGTATGTTACAAACCAATGCATCAATGAAGTGTGTTTATTTAAACTGATAAGCCAAGATTTTAAAAAATGGGTGCCTAAAGTTATACCTCTTAAATCCTCCTTTAGGCACCTTTTTTTAAAAAAAAATGCCAAGTGCCCTGAATGCTTATTTAGGTGTCTAAAATAAGGATTTTTTATAATCTTGGCCACCAGTCTTGCCATTGGCTGCACTCCTTGGTGAAGTACAGAATCATGCCCACAGACCTCAGGTTGTAAGAAACTGTTGGAATTCATGTACTTTCTCAAGGCACCAGAACTGGTGGATGCATGGGAGGAATCAAGGAAGGGGAAAGTAAGCAGGTTTTTACTGAACAGATATTTGACATTTTTGAAAACTGCCTAATTTACACAAATATATAATTCTGAACAGTAAATTGCTTCTTAAACTTGCAGTTGTAAACTATGTATGGCTATCTAGGCTTCATTTAAAAATGTGTATTTATATGTAATATGTATAAAGTTACCCTTCTAAAGTATTAGGAAATCATGTATTTCCATACAGTAAAACTCTTCTTAGCAAAAGCATGTTTAAGTAAAGAAAAAGTGAAGAAAATTTGTGAAAGTACTGTTTACTCAGAAAGAGAGATTTCAGTTTTCCACTGTTACGTAAGATTACAAAATCCTTAGCATGCCTATTCAATGAAGCAGTTGTCCTCTTCTATGACTTAGTTTCCTGTTGCAATAAGCATATGTAAGTAATGCTGAATACAGCTGATCCAAATTATTTTTCTAATTGAATGCAAATGAGTCATTATTGCCTTCCGCTTTTAACCAGTTATGTGAAGTAAAACAAACTGAGAAACATTGTAATTTTGACACAAGAACATACAGTTCATTACAGGCAGTAGCCATATGTCCCAAATCAGATTCTCTGCTTACTACAGCACTTTTAGTCAATTGTTGGATGTTTCATTATTTTGGTTAAAGGGCATGCTGATATTGTGTGGCCAAATGGGCTTTTTCTAAAGAATACAAAAAATGTTTCACTAAGTGCTTTTTTTATTTTTTAAACACTGCTGACAACCTCATTTGTGAAAGTCTGGGTAGGTACCTGAGAATAACTGTTTTCTGGACATAAAAACTGAGGATATGTTGCCATTATAGCACCCTTTAAATGACATAATGTAACACAGTTTCACTGATAAATCATACTGAAGGAATATGTAGTTTTGAATCCTTTGGTAGTGTTCTTCAGGTCTGAGGCAAGAGGTATTGTTCATGGAGTTTGGAGAGGGGAATTCTCTCTAAGCTCCTGCACCATACAACATCCAAAATCATACAGTATTTCTAAGTCTAGTATGTGTCTATAACCATTAAAACAATTAGCTGCCAAGCCAAATTTTTAATATGTGGAGAAACTCCACTGAAATATCAGAAAATAAACTATTAAATAAGAAACCCACTTATTCAGCTGTATAAAGTTTACAATAACCCAGGTTCGTGATTCAGCATTTGCAATTTGTTTGTGAAGTGTTGAATTAAACAACAAGAATGCTCGGGACAGAGCTGACTTTGTTCTAAATTGAGTGTTATATCAGGACCAGGAGAAATACACAATAAGCCTTAAAATAATAAACACTTTACAGTACCTTATGTCAATAAAAGCAAAGCAATTCTGAGTTAAGGCTTTCTGGCCATAGGTCACCCCTTTGAGCCAGATTCCCTCTCCCTTCCATCCCATTACACCTGTGTAAGTGCAGATTAACTTCACTGAAACCAAGTTACTTTGGATTTATGGTTCTGTAACTGAGCAGAACCTGGTTCTTGGGGATTGATCCCAATCCAACTGAAAATAGTAAATCAGGAATAACTCCTCTGAACTCATTCCATTTATGGTGGTGTGAAACCAGTATTGGTGAGATCAGAAAATAGTCCCCTTGTGATTTGGTGGGTTTCTGAGCAGTAAAATGTTTTGCAAACAGTGGGATGCATTTGGGATGGACTTGCAGCTTTCCTTATAAATCTCTCTACTTTGTACAATTGAAGTTTGATCCAAAAAATTTATTCTTCTTCATGATACTTGCAGCTTGGGGGCAGAGCCAGACTTGTCAGTCACTGGCAGCAGGGGAATGCCTCACCTCCTAAAGTTCTCTAGGAGCTCAGCCAGGCCTTTCTGCAAAGCTTTTCTGAGGGAAATTGCAAACTTTATTTCAAATTTTTAGACAAACAATTTGGTTCAGTAATGTATCAAATTCCCAGTCATATCCTACAACTATATTGGATTTTTGTGGGAGATTGTCCCCTCAGCTCTGCTTTCACCTCTGTGAGGCACTGGTGGTGGCTGGAGTCCTCTCAAGTTGTAGGGGGAGGGGCAAGGCCAAGAAAAAACAGAGGCAAAAGGAAGGGCCTGTGTCTTCTGCTTCATCCCCTTATCGAGTATCTCACTGGGGACCTCTGAAGGCAGGACACAATTTCCCTCAAAGCCCAGTCTCTGTAGGGGTCATTCAGTCTCCTCTCCACCCGACAGGAGAGGAGCCAGGCAGAAAGGGTGAGGCTGGCTTTGCTGGGAAAAACATAGCCCACTCAGCCTGAAGTTGCCTCAACCTTCCCTCCCCTGGCAAAAGAAGAGTTAGGCAGGATTGGAAAAGAACTGGCTCCAGCGTAAGCACCACCCTCCTCTATATCCATGAAGTGAGTGAAGCCAGAAGGACAGTGTGTCAGATGGAATATTGTGCCTGAGTTCCTACAGCCTGCACCTGCAGCCATGTCTCTGCAGAGTTCAATTGCCATTTTCTCATGTATAGAGGGTACTGGACTCAGCATGGGCAGTGCCAACACCAGAGAGTGCAGTAAGGGGCCCTTGTGTCCAGCTCCTTCCCTCTGCTGTCCCAGGGAATCTCTACTCCTGATCTCCAAGGAAAACACAGACCTATCTAGCCCATGTGGATCTCATGCAATAGAAAGGGGTAGAGCTTCTGAAGAGTCCATCATTGAGCCTCAGGCCAGTACTTTCCTTGAGAGACTTAGAAGGGATCACGTGGGAAAGAGGAGACAAATAAGCCCAGCTTCTTTCAGGCTAGGGAGATAACAAGCCACTTTAAATAATTTCCGTACAATCTCTGCACCCAGTTTCACTGCCCACTCTGAAACAAGAGTATGGGAGAAATATGTTCATAATAATCAGTTTTGTTCCCCTGCTACCCTTCTCAGAATACAGCAGGGCAGATACTCCTCAGTGCTAGTTCCCCTGCTGACCCCCTCAAAGTGCAGCATGGCAGATCAATACAGAAAAGGACAGGCTAAAGACCTGTTACAATTGCTCTGGGTGTGCCTATGTCCACCCCTACAAAGGGAATCCTAACTCTAGCATTCCAAATCAGAGTTACAGATCAAATCTGTAACATACAATATATACAAAACCACAGCAGGTAGACTTTCAGGCAAGAGTATGCTGAGTAGTGTGCAACTATGGTTAGGAGGTCTGTAGCTCCCCTAGACAAACTATAGCCATATATTACCATCATTCCCAGCTTCCCCTTTGGGTCACCAGGCCCTAATGTCTAAGTTATGTGACTCAGCTTCTCTTGCAGGTGCCATGCCTTGCCTCCAATTCCATCTTCTCCCCACAATGGATGCTATGAAGTGATGAGAGGGACAGTCCAGATGTAGAAGAAGTGTCAGGCAGTAAAGGTCCTCTTGGCACACCATTTATCTCATTTATGTTGTCAAAGCATTCCCTTTTCACCATCCTCAGACAATTCTTACGTTTTGCAGCTAGATTGCAGTCTTTTCCCACCAACTTCCATTGTTACTATTTGATCTCACATGCACTCCTAGGGTCTAGGTCCAGAATCGTGGAGCTGGAAAAATATTGGCTTTAGGGAAAACATAAATTCATTTTTAGCTTCTGGACAGCTTTTCTGATCAGGGTACTGTACAGAGAGAGAGCTGAGACAAACACACAGTTATATATATCATGTACAAGGTCAGATCTCAGAAGATGAAGATGGCCATAATGAAAAACAAGTGGCGTCACAGAAACAAAAATCCAATTCTTACTGGAGCCTATTGGAAATATTAATCTAATACACAGACACACACACATCACAAACATGCCTCAGTGATCTAGCCAGTAATTTCAGGTATTCCCTCCATATCTCACCTGTTGGAGAAATCTAGCTTTAATTGTATATTCTGTGCTCCCACAACTGGTGAATTTGAAAGGATCTTCTTGATTCAGAACACTGCTCCTTCTGTGGATAACAAATGTTTTCTGTCCACAACAGTCAGTGTGTCTGATAGGGTTAAATAATAAGTAAGAAGAATACAATCAGTTTTACCCCTGAGAGCAGTTCCTCCTGGGTGGAACGAGGTCTCCTAACAATACGTGCATTTCTCACCCAGGTGGAGATTAACACAAAAATTTACATGGCAGATGTCTGAATAGCAGAGTGGCTGCTGCACCCAGAAACTTCTCACATGGTGTAAGTTGATTTGGTTGGGCTGATGCTTGTATTCTTTGCACTTGGAAACAATAAATAATGTGTTCTGCAGCCTCCGGATTCAGGATTTGAGGTGGGGAATGATATCTTGCAAAGCTGGGTAAGGTGCCTGGTATATGTCTTCCCACTTTTTCCACTATTTTCCAGGACAATACAGAAATGAGAGAGCAGCATTGATACTGTGTATGCCTTTCTGGTTGAAGAAGTTATGGCTCTTAGACTTGAGGAAGCCTAACATTGGATTGTCAGATTTGTCTATCACATAGAGGATTGTAAGACCCACCTGCATCTGGACCCAGACTGGTTTAAAATGAATACTTGGAGGAGGCGATTGTTGTTTTTATGGCTCCCAAAAAAGAAGATAACAAATAGAATATACTGGTGCAAAGTCCACAGTTTAACTACCATGCTAACCCAGTAAAAAGTATCTTTAGTTCTCTAGGAGGGTTTTATCGATGGGGATATAACAGTGTTCAAGCAAAATGGTCAAATTTCTATAGTTTAAGAAAAGGACACTTTTTGTACATTTCCCAACATTAAATGTTTCTTTAGGGCCCAAACTTTATTGCAACCCTGGAAGGTCCCAGAACATGACCTTGGAACCTCATTTTGTCCTTAAAGCACTATCGAGAGTGAACCTCTGCAGGAGGGGGTCATTATACTTCCGATCCATCAGAGTAGGCTACTCTCTCCAATCAGATGAGGGGTTTTTTTTAAATCTGAAATTGGGTCTCATTAGAGAAAGTTTCCAGTCTTGTACTTTTAATTCAGACAGGTAGTCCTCACAACTGTCATAGCAATCATTCCCTAAGCCAAGTAAAGAAATATTCCTCCTTCAATTAAGCAAAGTCCACTCCTTAGGAGCACTGACAATCTCAAGGCAGGGTAATCATGGTTCCTCTATTGAGATCTGCTACATAGCCACATAAACATCAATATATAAGCTCAACAAATTCTGCACATAGGTCATGTACCTCATTTTGGATTTCCACATTTAAGGGATGTTCTTGCTGCCCATCCAGGGGGCACACTGCTATGAAAATTCCATTATACCAAATCTGTGAACGTAGAATAGGAAAATGTATCTATGCCCACCTGCAATTTTCCTTTTGTCGAGTAAGATCCATAGGGCTGTCCCATCCTGTAGACAAACAGATCATCCAGAACAGAGATGGAAATTGACATCCAGAGATTTGGTTTCTGGACCATTGATGGAATTTACCATACTGTGCAGATGGAGAAATTGTTATGCTTTTTCCTCAACATATATTTAATACTATCTGTAATTTAGGAAAGTAATTTGAATGATCCTGCTGTGGAAGTTATCTTAATTAGAGAGCATTTCGGGAAGTGGGGCATTCCCCCACTGCCATTTACTGGTCTGGTCCTGCTCTCAAATTGTAAGAAGGCCAGAATATCATTGTAACAGATCTGTGGCGTTTATTAGTTGAAGAAAGGAAATTTTCATTTAGGCATGGCTACATCTTCCTATTAGAATTTATTTGCTTTGTTTTTAAGAGAAGTATAACAATTTAAAAAGTAAACTGCAATTAAATATGAAAATGATTAAAACACTAGATTTACTGCCTTGTAATGGCATTGAAACCCTCGGAATGTGTTAACCTCCTAATGAGACATTTCTGATGTATACAATAAAAGTGATAACATCAGATTGGTGCAAGGGAGATCAGACTAGGTACAAATGTAAAGAAGAGCCTCACAATAAAGGAAACTGAGCACTAATCTTTAAAGTGACAGACACAGTGAGCTGGATCTAGCTAACATATAACAAATGTGGAGTTTTTTGTTTTCTTATCAGAATGTCAGTACTCTTGGTGGGGACCGTACTGCTATTATTTACATTCCATCTTGCTGAAAGCTAGTCCAAAGATTTGCAACACAGCTTGCTAATTTGATGATTATTTGTGTGTAGTTACAAACAAGATGGATGGAGAAGGAAAGGAAGTTATCCATCAGGATAGCAGACTGCAGTGTGAAAGTTGTCAATTTAGATCATGATTGCAACTGTTGAAACAAATGAGAGATTTGTGGAACCCAAACTGTTAAGAAAACAAATGTATTTTTTTGCAGACACAACATTCTGGTCATCAGAGAAGGGATCAAGGAAGAAATGGGCAAAAGAAATCTTCCTATAATAAACTGTTTAAACTTCCATTGAAACCATGTGAATGTAACCTTGTGACTGAGTAGAATATAGCCTGGCACTGAGTTGAATATCAAATCCTAGTTAATTTCCTGGAATTGGCTCAAAGAAATGGGAATCTTTGATAAAATATTAATAAATCTGTTAAATTATCAAACCTGGTGTTTTTAAAAGATGGAAAGTTAGAAATATACAAGCTTTGAAAAAACAACAACTGTGGGCTCTGAAAGAAGTAAAGAACATATGCAAAGTTAAGATTCATCTGGTTCTTAATGGGAAGTTGAGTCTCAACTTGATCCTCCAAATCTCAGTGGAAAAATATAGCCTTTGAACTTTCTAGACCTCATGAGTTAAGAACAGATCTGTACTGAGCAGGTTACTCATACTTGGCTTAATCAAACAGTTGCTTTACTGAGGCATCACTCATGAATAATTTTTAACTAAATATATTGCACAACAATGACCACTGCTTAATCAGGGTGTCATTAGTAAAAAATCTGATTTTTGGCCAAGCATTCAGCTTATGTCAAGAGATCAAGTGGTTGTTTACCAAGGTATTAAATTGGTGTGAAAGAGTGAACTTTGATGTTATTATAGAGATAGTGTAACCAGTGAAAAACCATACCAAATAGATTAAATTTATGTAATATATTTCTTGTATTTTTATTCAGCACACTTAAATTGTTTCTTGACTTTTTTTAAAAGTCTTCTCTCTGAAATGAAATAGCCATTTTATTGGAACAATACACAGTTTATTAAATGTCCCAGGGGAGAGGATTTTGGTGTCCTTGGAAGGATCTATCTGTTGTACAGGAACCTATATTCTAAATTCTTGAAAGTAAGAAGTCCAACGCAGCCTGGTATATAAAATAGTTTATTAAAAACAAGGAAACAATGGGGATAGAAAACCTAGTACAAAGTGGCATCTGTGATTGGGGACGTTCAAGGCTCCTGGTAAACCATAGGTTGATATTTGGAATGAGCTGAAAGATTCCAAAAATGGGCTGAAACATTTAAAGTTGAAATCACCTAAATGTGTTTTGATTGCTTAATTTTTTGTATGAGGTTGCCACCCATTTTTGGACATGCGTCACTGAAAGGGACAGCAAGACTGGTGGATTGGAAAGAACAAGCCACACCATCCTGGCAGCTCTGGTTGCCCCTACTGTCTCCTGGGTCTCTGGGATTAGAACTGGTGAGGAATTTTTGATGACATTTATTTTCATCAGAAAATGGTGATTCATTTAAGCAAAAAGATGTTTGTGGGAGTGTACCTGCTTTGATGAAACTTACATCAGGAAAGTTTTCTCAGCTCCAAGACAGAATTTCTGGTCAAAATAGGACAGAGAGAGAGACAGACACCCTGCCCTCACCCCCAGAATAGCCAATAGCTGCTGGTCATGGCACTCGCCTGGATGGGAGACCCAGGTTCAAGTCCCTGTTCCACCTGATTCAAAATAGAGACTTAAACCTGGGTTGCACAGATCCAACTGAGTGCCTGGCCCACTAGGATATAGAGTCATTTGCCTTCTCTCATATTTAATTATTTATACAAAGTTGAAGAACTGCAACAGGAGGCGATTGAGAAAGACCAATCCCAAAATATCCAGTAGTTGTGTTACTTCTCTGGATGTGGGAGACCCAGGTTCAAGTCCCTGGTCTGAATCCGTGAGACCAGGAACTTCTATCTGGGTCTTCCACATCGCAAATAAGTGCCATAACACGAAACTATTGGCTATTCTGGGGTGTGGGAGCTCCCTCATTTTTCACTGACAAACCTTGATATACCTTGATTTTGTTCCAGTGTGGACGGGGAAGATTTTGAAATTTCAAAAATTGTCATGGTAGGGGAAAAGCCTTCTCCTTTCCAGCTCTACCTGAAATCCGCTATGCCACCATTGGGCCTCACTCTTGCTTTGCCTTTTCTAATCAGAGTTTAGATTAACCAGCCAAGACAACTCCACCTTTTGCTACACTGCTGTGAGCCTGTGACCCCCAAGGCAAGCTAGAAACAACATTTAAACAGCCCGCTGGTAAATATTTGTCAGGTTTCAGAGTGGCTCACAAGGCCATGTGCTGTGTCTGAGTTTTTCTAGCAGCTAATTTGCAAATGAAAAGTAAGCATCAGAGATACTGCATTTGCCTCTATTTTTGCCATTCTTTTCTTTCCTGTCTCATGAGAGAGTTTGTCTTGTTTTCTCTTAATGGAAACTGGATCAGATTTCAATAGAAACAGCTCAAGACCATCTAAATTGACTTTCTCTTCTTCCCAAAAAGGATAGTTTATAACTAAAACAAGACTATCTAGCAGGCAATTTTCCTCTCTAAAAGACTATACAGCTAAGCAGAGAGGGAATAAGGGAAACTGTTAAAATGGAAGCCTTACTTAATTCTATAAATTCCAAACACTTTAACTGTTTTCCTTCTCTTTTGGTGTTTAGTAAGAGGTTTAAAAGATAGTTGATTATTACAGTGGGAATAAGCCAGTGATAACTTGGTATGAAACCGCATTCACTCTTTAATGTTGTGTCAGAGTGAACAAGAGTCTTAACATTTTATCTCTAGCTTGGCCTGAGGCACCTCCCTTTCAACACAAGCTGGGTGATTCAGTAGGTGGCACTCTTCACATTTGACTTTCCTGACCAAATGCCCCAGCATTTTTGCTGAGGGTGCCCTACTTCCATAGACATTATCTTTCAAATGAAACCTAAAACTTGGGGTCCTGAATGCCTGTGGCTATAAACCCTCCACCAGCAAAAACCCCCAACAATAACAAAAAACAAAGAGCAAACAAAATAAAGAAACAAAAACCACACAAAGTGCATTTATTTCAAAGAAGGAGTGTTAACCCCACTTTCCTGGCCAAATTGCAACTCACATAAATATATTCTGCCTCCCTAAATTATCCTTGTAGTTTCTATCTTTCTATCTTAAACTGCTGCATAATCTTAAACGCATAATCATAATCTTCTATCTTAAACTGCTGCATAATGATATACTTCTTAAAGACTGATTCCTTCCATTCATGGTGTGGCAGTAGGTCCAGGATGAATGAAGTGACTCTAAATGATATCAGTTAGTATGCATTTTAATTGTTAATATGAATGAAATTAAATATCAGTAATCATCATCATTATGAAATACGCTTAACTAAGGCATTGTGTTAGAAATGACCATGGTGAAGCTACAGGTAAAAACATATCCTAGAGGAGGAAGATAAGAAAAGAATCATAAAACTGGTCTGTAATAATTCCCACAAGTCACAGCTGATGTTATACAATGCCATTTTTTCAGAGGCTGATAAATCTGCAGTCTAAAATCTGCTCCATACAATCTGCCTTTAGACTATGGGCTATTTTTTATGTAAAATGCTATATTAAGGCATTTATGCTATGTTAATGCATTTGAGGGTGGGGGTGGGAAGGGCTGGTCAAACCAAAAAATGTGAGGGGAGGGGGCCCTTGGTCTCTCATGTTATGGGGGGGCAAAGCCTAACATAAAATTCTGTTTAGGTTGCCATCTTTTCAGATCACTTAGAAATAAAGAAAATACTATTAGAATTAACATTTTAAACTTTTGTTCCAGGTAGATAAAATGTTGTCTTCTTAATATGTATTCCAAAACATGGCACATTTTCCGACTACAAAATTATATAAGTTTTATATAAATTATATATAAGTCCCTTTCAGAGATTTGTTTATTGATATTCAACCGTTTGGCATGATTTTAATGTTAATATACTTTTCTTGCTCTGAGCCCTCTGAAGTATTTGTGTTAGTTAAGATTAATCATCATCAATGAGTGTGTTAGCTTTGAATTGTATTGCTTTTTATTAGTTTGTGAGACTTTTACTGTAATATTGGGGTTTGGTAAATCTAAATGTGACAGCAAAGCAGACAAGTACAACTGGGTAGAAAAAAACATTTTCAAAAATGGTCTTTAATTTTGAGTGCCCATTTTTAGACACCTACCAGAGTTCTCTGGTTTTCAGAGGTACTGAACAACTTACATGGGAATTACTCTAATACAGTTCAACACCAGAAAATGTTGCTATTTCTATTTAAGGGGGAAAAGAGGAACATAAAAAGCTGATTGTCCAACAAATACCTATTTGTAAAATGCTTCTCCAGGATAACTGTGATGGACATACGAATTCCAGCTAACCCAAAGAATGAGATAATATTTATAAAAGATCTAATCTGAAACCTAAGCATTAAATGGTGTAAACTAAATTTTGGGTTCTGAGACAGGACTACCAGAAGATGTTATACCATACTGTGGCCTCTTGGGCGATAACTCTTCTTGATCTGACACAATATATTTGAGTTAGGTTATAACTATCTATTAATAGGACAGAAAGGCCATAGGCTTTGTGCAAAAAAAAAAAAAAGAAAAAGTCAAATTAGGGATCCAATTTGTCCAGTACTAAGCACTTTCACATATTGATCATTTATTTCAACGGTCAATTTTGATGTTTCCCATAAATTTAGATTAATTTCCCCAGTGTTCTTTATAGAACCGCCACCCCAAATTGAGGTGAGGAACACAGTGAGCTTGTTATTACGGCTGTTATTCACAATGTTGTCTCACTGCTTTCTGAAAATCTAGCTGTATTTAAACCTCCAATCCATTACTTATAGTCCTTTTCAGGGGAACAGATTATATCCAAAGAGCTTTTAATTTAATTCTTAGCATTCTGTTATGAATTAGTATATTACTGGCTGTTTTCTTCTATTTGTTCTGTGACTTGAAAGATTTAAAATATGCTCATCATCCCCAACAATGATTCAATAAAAGTGTATTGAAGGCAAGAATTAAACCGCATCTCTGAACTTTGCCACAAGCGACATAAACATGCTTGGAACATGCTGATCTAAAAATCTTTGAGAGAACATGATGATCTAAAGAATACTATAAATAAATATTGATAGCAAAACAACATTCCTAATATATTTTCCGCTGCCAAAAAGCTTACTTAAGTTTTACTGATAACGACAACTGAAGCATTGTTGAGTATAATACGTAGATAGATTGGATATTAAACATCACTTAATTTTCACTCTATTGAAATTTGAGTAAATCTTGCCCAGGCAATAATTGCTGATAAATGTTTGGAACAGCAGTCATCTCAGTTGTATGCATTATTAGATTTTCCTTCATCTAAAAAGCAAGCGTCTAAAATTGTAGCTCTAATGGAGACTGAAAAGACAAGGTTTTTACAGGAAAATAAAAGGAGAATAAAGATCAGTAGTAGTCTAGCTTCATCCACGTAGTGCTACGTAGGTGTCTCTGGGAGAAAGAACAAAGAAAAATATCCCATCAAATGCCCTATAGGCCGTCTGGAAAAAGCACTTCTAAACCACAGGGTGCAGCTTCTAATTAGATGTATTTTTTTTTTTCACTTTTCTTTGTCTTGCACTACAAACAGGGGATACGTTTGTATAGAGTTATAGGGGGATGGAAGATAGGCAGAAATCTGATGGAAATGTTTCTGTTGACCGTTTGGTATTTCCTATTGTCTTAGATTATTCGTTGACATTATAAGGCAACAAGATCTATTGATGAAGATAGACTTATGACACTGGAGCAGATATGACCTGCATGTTACACTTAAGGAAAAGGAGTGTTGTAAAGGGGAAGAGGATTACATCTGAGCCCCAATCCTCTTGAAAGAAAACTTCAGAAACCCAGAATTTCCCCTACTTTTTACAAAACTAGCATAATGAGAATTTTGGACAGAAAGTTGGAGATAATCTTAAGGCTTCTAGGATGAGTTGTATGTGTCATTAGTATGGGTTACATCTGAGATACCAGTGATTTCACAAGTCAGGATAATATGATGGTGGGCAATTGGATTAAATAGAATTTTTTTCGAAAGGCAAGGTCCTCACATTATCCTGCACAAGGCTCTGAAAACTGCTTCAGACTGAAGGTAGCACAGGCCAGACAAGGGCCCAAATCTGAAAATGAGGAGTTAGATGTGGATAAAGGAAAGTTGTTGAAAAGAGTGAAGGAAAGGGATCTTGGGTTTGGAGCTTCTGCAATATGCTGAAAGATTTTAATGGAAGGGTCAATTAGAGCAATGAAAAAGTGAATATTTTCTTTGAAAATGTGGCTTCAAAAGAACTTGAAAGGATGTTATTGGCCTAAGCAGAACATAACAACTGTCCTGAATAGAGGGAAGGGAATCAGTCAAAGATAAGAAGAAACAATTAGATATAAGAGAAAGAGAGAGACTGAGAAGGACATATGAGAGGGAGAGAGAGAAATTCAGGAATGCTTACTGTGAATCTACAGAGGGAGGAAAAAGGAAGTATGAAGGGAGATAGGAAAGTGGAGAGTGCATGGGAAATGAAATGTTCATAGAGAAATTTAGAGAGATATAAGAATGGCCATACTGGATCAAACCAATGGTCCATCTAGGCAGTATCCTGTCTTCCGACAGTAGCCAATGCCAGGTGCTTCAGAGGGAATGAACAGAACAGGTAATCATCAAGGGATCCATCCCCTGTCACCCATTCCCAGCTTCTGGAAGACAGAGGCTTGGGACACTTCAGAGCATGATTTTGCATCTGCCCATCCTGGCTAATAGCCATTGATGGACCTATGCTCCATGAACTTATCTAGGTTTTTTTTTTAACCCTGTTGTAGTCTTGGCCTTCACAACATCCTCTGGCAAAAGGACATTTTAATGTCCTTTGTATTGTGCATTTACAGAAATCTGTTGTACAGAACAGACATCTACTGCATTTGTTAGTAAATATTCCAATGAATTATAGAAGTATATAATGCAAAAACAATTTGTTAACAATTATGTAACTCGTGAGTGGGGAATGCGGGCAAGGTGAATGTGGGGGATGCTGGGAGTGTGGGTATATCTCAAGTATTCTATTCAGCTCTTATACCAGGCCCACCACAATGGTCTTGAACGTTAACACCATTTTTCCTGCTACGGCTACTGGGTATAAACCAAAGGCTACTGAAAACATAGTGTGGTAGTGTGCCTATTGGAATGTGCTTGTATGTATGCATGCAGGTTGAATGGAGGCTGCAAAGGGTAAGGGACTCTATTGGATTTAACAATATTTCCTAGAAGCTTCTCAATTCAATGCTTTGAAATAGCCGTCTTGGGTTAGCTCACATAACACGGAACTCTAATACCAGAGGTCAAAACACTGTCATTTAGAGGATGAAATCAAGTCCTTTTCCCCACTTTCGTACAGGTTTCCAATTCAATTCTCCCAACCTTCCATTTAAATAAAAATAATTATTTCAATGGGACAAGGTCGGGTGAGGTAATATCTTTTTTGGGGCCAATAAAATATATTGTTTCATCCACCTTGTCTTGCTAATATCCTGGGACTGACATGGCTACAACAACATAGCATACATGATTCTAATGAGCAAGCCTGTACTTTTAAAATTATCACTTTATGGAAGAATTTCTTGCCACATGAGAATCTTACAACTTCAGAGAGCTCTGTATCTCCAGGCAGGTATATGATCACTGTGATGAGCGTTTACTCTCGTTGTTAGTTCTGGGGAGAGTTGTTAACGCTAAGTTGCTACTGCTGCCAGCATTGCTGTTCTTGGAGCTCCAATGTACCAGCACTAGCAAAAAGGGCAACATATTAATTCAGCAAACCTCCATGTTCTTCTTAAGAAAAACCATAGGCTTGGTTCGGTGATGGAAGTGCTTGGCATGGTTTATTGTCAACAGAGCATGGTACTAGTGCACCATAGGAGCTAGAGGTACACTAAAACATATATGTCCCTGACAATAGTACCAGCACACCAGAATGCGGTCTCCTCACCAAGTACAAAGATGCCCTGCCTATGACTTCTCCTTTTATACATGGATACAAACAAGTTATGTATTACACTCCAGATGTTGTTAGTGGCCACCCTTATCCTTGTACCTGCTAGTTCGAGCAAAACATCCCCATCCATTATCCTCTCATCCCATCGTTATCTTACGAGGTTTCAGCGTGTTCCTGTACGATCTCTTGGGAATACGTTCACACAGTTACTTCAGAGAGGATGGTTTAAGAGCACCCAGAGTTCTCTTAAACCATCCTCTCTGGTCAGGAATGTGATTATTTGGTTAGCCAATACCTAGTGTGTTATTTTGCCAAGGCCAGGTCTCACCCTTTGGTTCACACTGGTAAGTTATGCCTAGGGCTGCAGCAAGGCCTACACTCTCATACAGTACTCTTACTTTTCTCTCCTGTAGCCAGTGTTTTAGCTGATGAGTGTTTTGTCTTCTACATGAGCTTATTCTACTGCTTCACTCTAGCAAACTTCATTCTGTACCTGGCTCCATCATGACATTGCTTGCTACTTCCATTTTGCAGTGCAAATAGTACTTTTAAACACCGCCTCCCCTTTTTCACTCATTTTTGGTTATTTCTCTTCTACTTATCAGTATTTTGTAAATTGTTTTTACTTTTTCACACAGCTTTGACATGATACAATCCCTCTCCCTCAACTAGATTCCTTCCCCATAACCAATACAAGCATTTACATCCCATTTGTTGTGTACTGCATTGTCTGTATACAAAGTTCACTGAGTGTACATACTATACAACACTGCCTGAGTGATAATGTATCGGGAGAATGAGCAACCGCACAAAACTGGTATAAACTCGCTAGACCAACTCATCCAGGAGGAGGAAGTACAAGACTACTCTGCACTGCAGTCAGCTAGCCAGCCAAGAGAGCCATTTATAATAACAATTAAGTGCTGGTATTCATAAATATAGGCTGGTCTAAGAAACTAAATATACAGAAGCACATAAAATAGTAACATGCATAGGTAAACATTGATAAATATCTGTTATGTGTCAAGATGTACCTATTAAGTAATGCTAAGGGGGGTTAGTACTGAGGGACTAATAGAGTGAAGTCCTACCAGCTAACTACCCACTTCTTGATTTCTTTAAACAAACAAAAATGTTTGTAGTAGCTACCTTGTTTTTTTCCCTTCTCTCCTGCAGAACAATAGAGAGAGCAGCTGGGGCAGGGGTAGTCAATAGGTGGACTGCGGGCCAAATCTGGACCACCAGACACTTTCCAATGGTCTGTGCAGGCTGAAGCCAAGCCAGGGCTGGAGCTGTGCCCATTTCCCTCATGCAGCCCCCCGCCCCCGTTAGCAGGTGGCTGGGCTGTGGGGGCGCAGTCGTGTCCCTAGGTGGCTGCTTGTGCAGTCGCAGTCCCAACTAGGATTGCCAGGCATCCGGTTTTCAACCAGAACGCCCGGTGCTGTGGCTAAGGCAGGCTCCATGCCTGCCCTAACTCTGTGTGGCTCCCGAAGCAATCACCAGTTCCCTGCAGCCTCTAGATGCATGGGCGGCCAGGGAGGCTCTGTGCGCTGCCCCCACCCTGAGGGCTGGCTCTGAAGCTCCCACTGGTCGGGAACCAACTGGAGCTGCGAAGGCAGCACCTACAGGTGTGAGGGCAGCACATGGAGCCTCCCTGGCCGCCCATGTGCCATGGGGCCACAGGTACCTGGCAGCCGCTACCTGGGAGCCGCGCTAAGCGCCACCGGGATACCCCACTGTCTCCCTCACCCCAATCCCCTGCCCAAGCCCAGAGCCTCCTCCCACACCCAAACTCCCTCCTGGAGACCGCTCCTGGCACCCTCCCACTACCCCAACCCTCTGTCCCAGCCCCCTCTTGTACCCCAAACTCCTCATCCCCAGCCTCACCTCAGCGCCCACACCCCAAGCCAGAGCCCTCAACTACCCCCCCTCCCCGCACCGCAACCCCCAGCTGGAGCCCTCACCCTCCTCCAGCACCCCGGCCCCAGCCCAGTGAGGGTGGGGGAGAGCGAGCAATGGAGGGCGCAAGGATGGCGCGAGTGGGGGTGGGGCCTCAGAGAAGGGGTGGGGCCTTAGGGAAGATGTGGGGCAGGGCAGGACAGGGCTGTTTGGTTTTGTGCAATTAGAAAATTGGCAACCCTAGCCCCACCACCAGCAGCTCAGAGCATGGGGGGAGGGAATGAGCGGTGCAGGTTGTGGGGGGGAACGTCTCCACACACACCCTGCGGGGAGCTTAATGTGGCTCCATTACACCCTGCCCCTCCAATCAAGGAGTGATGGGGTGTCACTTGCTCACTCTGCAGCCCAATCAGAGAGCAACGCTGTAGGGGGCCCTAATTCAAATTCTTTTCTGCTTTCTGTGGAGACAGCAGGGCTTGTTGGGCCATGGAGTTGTGACTTGTGGGCCTCAAGCCCTACCTGCAAACCCAGCTGGTAAGTGCCTGATGGGGTCCCGCAGCCTCCCCTTGTACCAGGGCACTGAACACGGCATGCCCCCCACCCTCTCCTGCAGACCTCCCCAGGCCTGGTCTCCCCCCACCCTGAATGGTCCGCGGAGCCCCGGCCTTCTTCCCCCCACCTGATCTACTAGGGTTTGTCTACACTGCAATCAGAGGTGTGACTGTGGCACTTGTAGATATACCCAGTTAAGATAGCTAGCTTGAATAATAACAGTAGTGAAGCCACAGCAGCATGGGCTAGCCACTTGAGTACATAGTCAGGGTCCTGGATGGGTTTGTACAGCCCTGTCTCTGAATAAAGACCAAAGACTGTTCCATTGTAACACAGTCTGGGGAAAGGCACTCAGGATCCGTTCACTCAAGAGACAGCTAACAAGTGGGGCTCTTTTTAAATGACAGATTGGCTCCTGGTTCCTGTGAAGCCAGCCAGCTCTGCAGCTGAGTGAACTCTGGAGGGGAAGGGGAACCTCCTTTATTAGCTAGGAAAGAGAACTATTAGTAAGTGTAAGTCCTAGTTTGCATTTTATGGTTTTGTCTTGTGTTGTATCCATTTGTTTCCAATCCATCATTATCGCTTGTTTCTAGTGCAATCTCTATTCTCTCTTAAATAACCCTTCTTTGCTTTCATTACAAGAGTTGTGTTATACAGGCATGGTGATTTAATTAAAACAGGTAAACTGGGGTACACTGCTCCTTTGGGGGCAGAGGATCTGGGATTCGTATGAGTAACTAGTGTCAGGGGCTGGATACCACAGGAGAACACTTCAAGAGGACTCAGGGACTGTGGTGCACCTCTTTTTAACCTACAAGGCAAAGACAGGGCTGGCATAGCCAGGGGAGAATGCTTGAGTGACTGAAAGGCTGGTGGTGTTAGGGTGCGAACACCCACTTATCACAAACAAGACTCCCTCATGCTAGAGGCAGGGGTAACAAGGTGACTCACAGTCCAGGATACTGAGTCCTGAAAATTGTCACACTAAGGAATAAGTAAGTTGACTATATTTAGGAGAAATGTATTGCTTTAACATTAGGCTTAAATCAGCGAGGGCAATGTTAACATTGCCATTTATTAGCCCTTATATGCATTTGATTTGAGTCAGAAATTATGGAAAAAATGAAATATCTAAAGATCTTCAACTACTCCTACTTAACAGATAATTTTTCCCTGCTGCTTTTAGTATCAGGAAGTGGGATCTAAAAATCTCATTTTATATACATGCATCAGGAGTCCACTAGACAGTATAGGGAACCAGCACTATAGGCTTGAGGCATTGCTTTTCATAGAAGGCCCTCCGAGGGGGGCTGAATGAGTGTTCCCCTCAAGATGTGGGATGGTCTATAAGCCTCCAGGGAAATGACCTATGAGGCCTACAATATTGATGTTGTTCCAAGCATTTCAAGATAAATCATAGGCCATGTCTACACTTACCGGAGATCAACACTACTGTGATGGATGCAGCGGAGGTCGATTTAGCGGGTCTGGTGAAGACCCGTTAAATCTACAGCAGAGTGCTCTCCGGTCGACTCCAGAGCTCCACCGGAATGAGAAGAGTAAGGTAAGTCAATGGGAGCATGTCTCCCATCGACGCAGCGCGAAGTAGATACTGTGGTAAATCGATCTAAGCTACGCTGACTCCAGTTACGTTATTCACATAGCTAGAGTAGTGTAATTTAGGTCGACTTACCCAGGAAGTGTAGACCAGGCCATAGATTCCAATTCCTAGCTTCCAAGGCCAGAGAGAACCATTGTGATCATCTAGTCTGACCTCCTGTATAACACAGACCATAGAACTTCCCCAAAATAATTCCTAGAGCAGATTTTTTAGAAAAACATCCAATTTTCATTTTAAAGTGCCAGTGATGGGGAATTCACCATAACCCTTAGTAATTTGTTTTCCAATGGTTAATTACCCTCACTGTTATAAATATATGCCTTATTTCTATCTGAATTTGTCTCGCTTCAACTTTCAGTGAGTGCTGATGCAACAAAACATGGATCTGGGAGGCTCCCAACCCTGAAGAAAGGTGGGGTCAGGAATGCAAAAAGTGGGATTAGGTGGGGGTAGAGTTGCCTCCTGTTGCCCTGGGTGTTCGAATTTTTAACCCTCTACTGCACACTATACCATGAGCTGAGAAATAACATAGTCATGTACTAAATTCAAACACAGGATGTAGCAAATGACAGAAAGGCAGCACAGGTAGCAGGCCAAGCACTGAGGCAGCAGGGTCCACTAGGGAGAATCATAACATGAACTGACACTTGCAAAAATCCTTATCTGAAGAGAACAAGAGCTTCACCACTCACTGGATCGTGGTGTGAAAGAGTAGATTCAACATGAGCAATTTCTACCCTGCCCACGCTTTTCTCTCCTTTCCCTAGAGGGTCTTACCTTCCCTGTCTGCCTGGGAGACTGATGCTGTCTAGTCAAGGAGAAACATATTTTAAAAATTATATATATTTAGCCATTTTCCTTCTCTGTCTTATTTTTCTTTCCTACTCTTTTGCTCTTTCCAGGGCCCCCTTCTCCTTTTCTCTTTTTACTTCCCACCTTGCAGTGCTTTTTTTTCCCTAATCACTCTTTGGCCCCGTGCTTTCTTTTTGCCCTACCAACCCTCGACTCAGGTGCTCTTTGCCACTGCACGAACCCCTCTTGTCTTATGTCCCACATTCAGATTTCTGGATTTGGCTTCTTCTCTGAGTTTCTGCCAGAATGCCTCCTCTGTGATATCTTCAATGCATGTACTGGAAGTTATTTACACTACCCAACACAAGCATTATACACCCATGCCACAATCAAGTCCTAGCTCTAGGCTAATGCCCCCTTCCATGTCTAACTACGAGCAAAAATTCCTTCAAATTAATGCTAGAGCCAAATGCCTCCCTTCCCAATTTAAGGTCAGAATAAACACACCCCATCCCCAAACCAGAAGAACCTCTGAGTGAATGCTTAGTAAAAGTGCTACCTTTGGACAACAAACCCACCACCCTCTTCTTTCTTTCTTTCTTTTCTTTCTCTTTTTCCTTACTTACTTGGAATCAATGCCCCCATCCAGTTCCAGCTTGGTTAAACAAAATTCCCATCCCAAGTTACTGCTACCACCATTTCAAGAACTGGGGTTCACACTGGGCCAGATCTGGCTTCACACTCTGCCCCATTAAGTGGAAATAACCCAAAAGCAGCTGATAAATAGAAGTCCAGGACTGAAAGGGTTACTGGAGAGGGGACGTGATGGGGAAGAAAGGGTTAGCGGAAAGAAAATAGCCCGACACTCTTCCCAGCTTGTTTGATGGAGATGCGACCTGGCAGCATTGAAAAGCTTTAAGATTAATGGAGAAAAGGCGGAATCTGACAGCTTTTCCGCTGGTTTCACTCCTCCTGGGTGGGCCGATTGGTCTTGAATGTCACTCGCTACTTAATCTTGTGTATCTGAAACAGACTGATGTGTTTGGGGAGCCCCGCTTGCTCTGTATAGACATCAATTGGAAAGGCAGATAAAAGGAAACTGCATTGAATTACTCTCTTATGCCTTTTATAGAGCACTTTCTGACTACAAAATAATTAGTAGTGCCATCCAGCACAACTATCATACTTAGGATGCTCCTTAAATACCAAAAGTGGTGAGGCAAAGTATTCCATGTTTATGCCATTCCAGCCGCTTCCCCGAATTACCACTAAGCCTATGTGTATTTAGACCCAAATGGAAACTTCGCTGGATAATATCCAATTATTGAATCTCACCTCATTGTTTGTAAACACACCTTAGCTCTATTATTTTTTCTGCACAAGTCTATTGATTGATGTATGTTTAAAGGTCAAGATATGCTATATATTTTACATAATATATTATATATCCTTGCTGCACAGAACAGGAAAAGAGATGTAAAAACACAGCAAGCCCTGCTCCTAGTGAATGTGCTGCATTCTCCCGTGATAATGGGTGCATTAGAATGACACAAAAATCAGCGATTCTCTACCTGCTGTGAATCTGGAGCGTGATTGCACTGCTGCAAATAGATGTCTTTTAAAAAAAAAAAACTCTGATTCTGACCCCACCTAGCTTAGTTTAATTCCAGATACAGCAGCATAGAACAGGCATGAGCTAAAAAGCAAGCCCCTCGTGTCAAATTCTGCTCTCGTGTATTACAGAGTAAATGTGGGCTTTCTCGTTGATGTCAATGGAGCTCATCCAGATTTACACCAGCTGGAAGGTGAAGCAGTTCCTTAGTGTATAATCAATAGCCGCTGAGAGTAAGCTGATAAACATTTAACTGGTTTATATTTAAAAGTTAGGAATGTTTTGTTGCTACTACATGCAATAACTGTGTCTGCTGTAAGGTGACTGTTGAAAGCATCTTTCAAACACTGGGCCAATTTTTAAGAGAAATATATTTATTTGAGAGCGTGTCAACACTTTCCCTTTTATTTGAAAAAAATAACGGACACACAATAAAGATTAAACTGTTAAGCTGTGTCACAGCAAGCGCTCGGTGGAAACTACAGCGCTGGCCTAACTCAACAATGACACTTCCAGTGCATTTAGACTAGCACCTGAAAAATAGAGACACTTACAGGGTAATTCAGATTGTTCCTTTAGCATTTAGGAAGACATATTCAAACTGTCATGAAAATACATTTCTTGGTACTGAACAAGCTTTTCTTTAAAAAAAGCATCGTCTTTTAGGACTCAGTGGCATTGTATAAGAAGAAAAAGTGCTGTGATATAAAATGTTAATCAAGGCACATAACAAGCTCCGGGGACACCTGCCACTTCAGTGTTTATATTTCAACATGCTAATTCTCATGTCCTGCTGGAGGACGCAGGGGATATAAAGTGAATGATGACTCTCTCTAGTGTAAATGTCACCGACCTTTGTTATTTATTTATTTATTTTAATAGAGGAATTCCCAGTCATCATACTATTTTTAAAGACCAGCTGTTCTTTTCTGGCCAGTTAGGTCTGTTTAAACAAAGCTGCAGGCAAACAATAAGGTTTTAATATTATCATTACATTGATCCTTTAAAATATTCTATATTTTGATAATTGGTTTACCCAATAATTCAAGCACAGGAAAATTTGTAAACTCCAGCATTTTCATTTTATTTTGTGTGTGTGCTTGCACGCATTGCTAGTGCATTTGTGTTTATAAACAGTAACATACACTCATACACTAAGATATATTCTTCTTAGAGGTCAGATAATTATTCTCCTGCTTCTATATATTTCTCAGCAGTAGCCCCTCAATGAAAGTTATAGCAATTGGGGAAAGCTGAAGAGAGTAACCAAGTATGCACAAGATTTTGTGTAGTAAATGGATTCCTGTACTAAGTATGTGCTCAACATGGGTTGGCTTTAGATAAGAAATGAGGAAGACGAATGTGAAGTAAGCCACTACTACTTTTTGCAATATTATAAGGTGTCAGGAAAAATCAAATGGAACACTTATAATTACAGAGTTCTCAAATCATTTCTTTTTCTGGAAGGATTACTTTAAACATATGAAAATCTATACGAAGCTTTAAAGCTATTCAATAAAATTTGTCTAATCTCTTAGAAGTAGGGTTTTGTCTGAGTTTTCAAAGAGTAGCACTTACTTAGGTGCTGATCATACAAAAGCTTAATTTCTCTCTTGTGAGTAGTCCCACTGAAGTCAATGGGGCTACTTGCATTAACATTAAGCATATGGATAAGTGTTTACAGGATCAGGGCCTTAGATTGTAAAAAGATGGTAAAATAAAACTGAATTAAAATGGACTTGAGATTCCCTGTGAACGCTATACATGAGTGATTCCCACTAGCTAAATGCATGTAATCTTTTTTTGGAAGAACAGACCATTATGTGCTCATAACACATTAGTGCTTAGACACCTTGATGATAAGTGCTATATATAAAATTTAGGCAGACAGACTAGATTAGATAGAAAAATCTATGAATCTCTGCCGCTATAGGCCATAATAGATAACTTTTTATTTTGTGAAATATTAATGCATCAGCCTGCAACATTTCTTTTGGGGCCATTATACTCTTCATAGACTACTTCAGGGACTTTACATAATGGATTATTGTCACAATAAACTGCAAGACTCTTTTGAGTCATAGTAGCTACTTTGTCAATGGACATGCTGCTGCCAAGGCACAATACTTGTGTCTACCTACTGGTACAACCCTTCTAAAATGGTTGACAAGAAACAGGAGTTTGAATACATTCAATATGCTTTTATATGCAAACACCAGAGAGTTTATTTTTCTTCCACACACAGCGAATGCTGTGATTCCATATGAAAAACTAATCCCCACCCAACTTTTTAAAAAACAAACTACATAATTTTAAGTTGTAAGGGTAGACCAAACAAATCTGAATTCTAAAGATTGTTTAACTGTTATAATATGGCAGAAAAACACAAACATAAAATTTTGGGCCTGAGTGTACATCCCTTGCACAGCCAAAAGAGACATGTTTAGTACCCTGAATCACATTTATCAAAGGGGGGAGGGGAGGGCGTGGCAAAACACTGTCAGTTACCAAGACTTTGTAAATTTCAGCCCACAGCCCACTTTTAAAATTGAGTCATGACATCCTGAAAATAAGGGGCCATTTACAGTGGAGAAAACAGCAAAATTTAACACTTTCTGTGCTTACAGTGTTACTACACTTATCTAGAGAACTGTGTTTTTAAAACCTACCTATAAAGAACTTTATACAGTTGGGTCCAAATTGGCCAAACCAGGAAATTCAAAGGTAATGTTTGCACTCCATCCACTAACCTCTGCCATTGTAAAATAATAATTAGATATGATCTTTTCAAGATATATGTGTATAGTGCTTACACAATGGGGCCTTTACCCAGACTGGGGACTCTAGGTACTAATGAAACACAAATAGTTAGTGGCAATGTTTCTAATGGACTCATTGTCATGCAAAGTTCCTCAAGAAAAATGCTAAATGCCTTATAAGCAGGATCCCATGTACCCTGTAGCACAATAGGGCCAAAATCTGCTGCAGCAACCTCTAAATGTGTTCCATGTCTATGACACGAGTGAAGAGACTCCTGTCCCTGCCCTCACATGAACCTGTGGTTGAAAACACTAAGTGATGTAAAATTTCTTGATTATTTTCAGTGTTGCCAATTTTTACAATTTCATCATGAGTAATGCACTTTTGGTCCCTGCTGGACACAATCTGGCTATGATGAGAGAACCTCCAGCCCTCCCCAGGAGAGATCTTTGGGACTGGCTACCTCGCCCACCTCCAGAAGAAGAGCAACCAATCAGGGAAGCATGGATAGAGAATTCAGCAATGTACCCAAGGACACTGCTGAACTGGATGGGATTATGAAGTCACCTGGTATGTCTCCACTAGTGATGATTTACATTGGAGCCAATGATTCAGCATCATGTGGAACTACACAGATTATAGAAGATTTAAGGGATCTTGAAAGGGACACAAAAAAGAGGAAAGTTCAGATGAGATCCCAGGTGTGAGAGAAGGCAGAAATACATCACAGGTTTCATAGAAGGCAGAAATACTGGTGGTGAACTGTTGGCTGCGTGATTGTTTTTGGTTTGGTGGAGCACTGGGTGACATTCCAGTGGGAGAAGGGCCTCTGCCTCACAGGTAGGATGCAAATCTTCTTGGTTGAAAACTAGCTGGAGCAGCCAGCACAATGCAAGGGGGAGGTTCCAAGAAGGTAAATACAGTACAAACTCAAACTCAAGCAAGAGGAAGTAGAAATTCTCATCAATGAGAAAAATTTTAATATAATTTACATTACTGAAACCTGTGACAATTCACATGATTGGAAAGTTAAAACTGCTAGTTAAAAGCCTCTTTAGGAAGGAGAGAGCGGAAAAAAAGTGATGGGAGGGGCACTCTACATTAAATACTTCGTTACCTGTTTTAGAGTTATTGAAAACTAAGAACCACAAGATCTTGTCTGTATAAGGATCAATGTGCTAACTAACACAGCCCAGGAGGGAGTAATGATGGGGGGGTATTACAGACTTCAGAATCAACTGAAAAAAACCAGGATGAGTTAGTCCTTAAGCAGCTGCCTGTAATGTGTGGAGGAAAAGGGGTGTTGTTATGGAGACTTCAGTTGGGGAGATATATGCTGGACGTCTCATGCAGCCAGTAGTAAATCATCATTAGCATTTGCAAAAATTATGGATGATAATGTCTAACACAAAAGATGTTACACCCAATATAGAATAATTCTATTTGGGACTTCATTCTGACACATAAAGATGAATTATTTACTGGATTGCAAGTTGCTGGTTGCCTAGGGATCAATGAGCATTACCTGATTATATTCAATCGTGGCAAACAGAGGATAGTTCCAGCCAATCACATTTATACTTGGTGTTTCAGAGGGTTAATTTTCCAAAAACAAGGTAAATTACAAGTGAAATGGGGAGGGAAAATATAGACAGAAAAATGTGAATGAAAATAGGGAGTTCTTTAAGATGAGTTTATTAGCTGGCCAGAAAGCCACAATTCCACAAGCAAGAAAGAAGACAACTTTGGCTAAAAGCTCATCCTCGTTCAATGGTGAAATGAGGGCAGCGATCTGAAATAAAAGAGCAACATATAACAAATGGAAAAAAGGGGGAATAGATAATAATTGATATAAATTTGAAGTTATGAGGTGTAGACAATTGGTAAAGAAAGCTAAAGCTCTCAGGGAAAAATACATGGTTGGCAGGCTAAGAACAAAAAGAAGGTATTTTTAAATATATGTGTGTGTGCATGATGGTTAGGACTCTTGCCTCATGAGTTTGTGTTTTTTGGGGGCGAGGGGAGGTCTGATTCATAGCATTGCCACCCCCACCAGTTCAAAAATCATATGTTTGACTATGCTTAGCTTCAGTGCCTTGAACGATAATGGAGCAAATAATCAATCACTTAGTAAGCACCTAGAAGGTAATAAGGTAATAAGTAACAATCAACATGGATTTGTTAAGATCAAATCATGTCAGACCAACCCAATATCCTTCTTTGACAGGGTAACAAGCCTTATTGGGGTGGAGGGGAGGCAGTAAGGCTTTTGGCACTGTCTTACATGACTTTCTCATGAGCAAACAAGAAATATAGCCCAGACAAACCTGTTATATGGTGGATGCACAAACAGGCGCCGGCTTCTAATTTTCCCAGGGGGTGCTCAATCCCGGCTCAGCTCCATCCCTTCCCCTGAGGCCCCACCCTGCCTCTTCCTGCCCTCCTCTTCCCCACTGCTTTCCACCCACTCCCCTGAGCATGCCCAATTCCCGCTCCTCCCCCTCCCTCCCAGGGCATCCTGCATGCTGTGGAATAGCTGGGAGGGAGGGTGAGGAGTTGATTGACAGAGGTCCACAGTGGGTGCGAGTGGGAGGAAGGGGAGCTTGGCTGCTTGTGGGTGCTAAGGCCCCGATAATTTTTTTCTGTGGGTGCTCCAGCCCTGTCCAGTTCTATTCAGTATCTTCATAAATGATTTTGGATAATGGCATAGAGACTACACTTACAAAGTTTGCAGATGATACCAAGCTGGGAGGGGTTGCAAGCACTTTGGAGAACAGGCTTAGAATTCAATATGATCTTGACAAACTAGAGACATGGTCTGGAATAAATAGGATGAAAGTCAATAAGGACAAATGCAAAGAACTACACTTAGGAAGGAATAATCAACTGCGTATATACAAAATGGGAAATGGCTACCTAGGAGGGCATTCTGAAGAAACGAAGCTGGGGGTTATAGTGGATCACAGACTAAACATGAATTGTCAATGTCTAATGTCTTGTTGCAAAGCAAAACAAAACAAACCCCACCCCCCAAAAACCCTGAACATCATTTGAGGCTATATTAGCGGGAATGTTGCACACAAGAGTCCAAACATTATTCTTCCACTAATAAGGGCTCAGCTGGAGTACTGTGTCCAGTTCTGGGCACTACGCATTGGGAAAGAAATGGACAAATTGGAGAGAGTCCAGAAGTAAGCAACAAAAATGATTAAAGGTCTAGAAAACATGACCTATGAGGAAAGATTGAAAAAACTGGGTTTATTTAGTTTGGAGAAGAGAAGACTGAGAGGGGACATAACAGTCTTCAAGTATATAAAAGGTTGTTATAAAGAGGAGGGTGATAAATTGTTTTCCTTAGCCACTGAGGACAGGACAAGAAGTAATAGGCTTAAATTGCAGCAAGGGAGATTTAGGAAAAACTTTCTAACTGTAAGAGCAGTTAAGCCCTGGAACAGGTTACCTAGGGAGATTGTGGGAATCTCTGTCATTAGAACAGGTTAGACAAACACCCATCTCTATTCCTTAGGCCTCAGCTCCTGTGAAATTGCCTTGGCTTCCTAACTCCAAACTTCCTTCCCCTTTCGTGTGCCAGGGAAACAGGGAGCTTGTAGCCAGATTCAGCAGCTCATTTCCCCAGTGTCCCCATTGCTGCACTGTTCCCCAGATGGCCTGGCTTATCATCCTACACTTCTGGCTCACCCTGCTTTCCTCCCTGGGATGACAGCTGGACTCCAGCTCTCACTTTCCAATCCCTTGCTGCCTACTTCCATGGAACAGTTCAGGGAGCGCACACTGCACTCCAATTAACTCCCCACAGTGGGGAAAGCAGACGTGCAAGAGGCAGCAGCAGGTCAGGCGACAGGAAACAAAAAGCTGAGTAACCAGTAACAGCAAAATAGTGAATTCCATGAATTCGGTGGCCTCCTGTGAAATACCAACTTGCACAGCCACTGCATCGTTGAGTCTCTGGGGCCCTGATGGAGCTGAATGGGGCAATTCACACGCCATGGAGGTATTGTTTCAGGTTCCTTGCAGACTCAGATGATACTACATCCATTTACACAACCATAAGCAATATGTTTTTAAATAAAAGGGGTTAATTGCAAACTCCATTGCCTTGCTTGCTGGGCTTGCTAATAAGCTTTCTCCCCTCCCCGCCAGATACTGTTGCTGCTCTTTTAATGGATTATTGATGATACAATATAATGCACTTAATTAGGGTGGCCACTTTATTGGGCCCATCTGCCAGAGACTCAATTTTTGTGTACTGATAGTGCATGTCAATAACTTCCATTCAAAGTGCTGGTACTGTGAATATCACCATCCCCCTAAAAATGCCTAAAAGATGTAATTAATCTCACTTTTTAAACAAATAGTCCAGTGTATTGCTTTAGTACTAGATGGAACATGCTGCAAGACACCCTGCACACAGTGCACTGGCCCCAGTGGCTCCTAGTGTTCTAAGCTATGAGAACAATTAACCATTGGAACAATTTACCAAGGATTGTGGTGGATTCTCCATCAGTGGTCATTTCTAAATCAATAATGGATGTTTTGTCAAAAGCAGGGCTGGCCTTACCATGAGGCAAACTGAGGTGGCTGCCTCAGGTGCCAGACTGTGGTTGGGGGGGGAGGCGCCACTAGGACCCAGAGTGTAGAAAATTGTGTCTGCTGCTGGTGCGTATGTATTCTCTCTGCTCTAGATGCACAGAGATGGCGGAGTGCTGTGCTGAAGGAAGGAGGGCACAAGAGACATAACAGGCAGGCAAGAGAAAAGGTAAGAGGGAATAACAGAAAGCAGCAGGAGCTGCAGGGAGAGAGAGGAGGGGGAGCTTCTTATGTACCTCTCTAGCACCCCCAGGAGCCTGGACTGATTAACACCAGCTTCTCAGGGAGCTTCCTGTTTCCTGCTGCTTCCCTGAACCCACTTGAGGAGAACACGCAGTCAACTGAAGTAGTAGGAGTCAGTTAGGCCCTTAAGACACTGATATCTTCCCTCACTCAGGCCCTGCTCCCAGCCTGCTTATTTATCCCCTTCAATTGAGAGTTGAGAGCCACTATAGCTGGCACAGAACAGCAGTCATGAGTGAAAGAAGAAAACGCCCGTGTGGGGCAGCATTCAGAAAAAGAAAGCAAGCAAAGGAAGCTTTTCCATCTAAGCAGGGAGGAACTCTCCTGAGATACACAGACACAAATGTTCACGGTGAGCCTTCCAGCCCCAATGAGGATGTGAGTGGTGAGGAGATGCCTGATCTTCCAGTTAGTCAGAGTGCAGGTGACCTGGCAGCTACTGCAGCATCCATATCTCCATCTCAAATGGATGTAACCATGCACATTCCTGAAGAAAAGTGTAGATCCGAGAAGAGTGTGGTGGAGCCACAAGAAACAGCTGCTGCTAAGTTTAGTTCCTTAAGTCTAGATGATCCAGGACTGTGGACCCACTTGAGCAGTAGCCTGAGGGACATCCTTGTACTGCATGGGCCACAGCAAGTGAAAAACTTCATGTTCCCCAAAGACAATGAAAATAGAAGTTTCCATCCAACACATTACTGGTGTGAAATCCCCAATGGTGACAAAGTGGAGAGGCCATGGCTTATGTACTCAAAAACCCAGAATGCGGCATACTGTTTTTGTTGCAAACTCTTCCAGTCTAATGTTCCAGCCACATTGGGTTCTACAGGAACAAAGGACTGGAAAAATCTGGCTAGAAATCTGGCATGCTATGAGACTGCAGCAAATCACCAGAGAGCATTCCATAGGTGGAAAGAGCTTCAGATGAGACTAAGGTTAAAGGCCACCATAGATGATCAGCATCAAGAGAAGATTGCATCAGTGGTGGTCAGCTTCTAGTGAGGCTGCTTAATTTTTTAAATGTAATTCAAAGCATCTATGTATTTTTCTCTGCATCAAGTCATCGATGGCAAATTTTGAAGCAACATTTGGGAACATCCTCTCTGACACGGAAACCACTGAGTGCCACACGATGGGAAAGTCGAGTGGAGATGATAAAGCCTATCAAACACCAAACTGGGAAGATAGATGATGCCACAGTTGCCATTATGGAGGATAATGCTATGACAGGAACTATTTGTGGGAGAACAGTGGCAGAGGGAAATGGAATCACCAGAAACATACATAACTTCACATTTCTGTGTGGCTTAGTGTTGTGGCATGACATACTGTTTGAAATAAACGTTGTAAGCAAGAAACTCCAAGGTGTTGACCTTCATATATCTGGAGCAATGGAACAACTGGACAACGCAAAGTCATACCTGCAGTCTTACCGGTCAGATGAGGGATTTCAAAACATCCTGAAGAGTGCACAGAAGTTGGCAGAGGAACTTCACACTGAAGCTATTTTCCCACCCATTCAAGAATGCAAGAGTCACCGAAGAAGACGACATTTTGATTTTGAGGCCCGGGATAATCCCATAAGAAACCCCAAACAACAATTCAAAGTTGAATTCTTTAACCAGGTGCTAGATTGTGCAATACAGTCAGTTGAAGAACATTTCATGCAGCTCAGGGAACACAGCAGTATATTTGGGATGTTGTATGATATTCCAAAACTCCTCACTATACCTGAAGAAGACCTATACCAGCAATGCAGGGCACTAGACACAGTGTTGACACATGATGATATGTGTGATATTGATGTGCGTGATTTAGGTGATGAACTGAAAGCTCTTTCAAGATATATTCCAGAACAGCCTTTGGAGTTGATCCTGCTGAAACGTATGTGCACAAATAAGATTACCACTCTCTTTCCAAATACTTTTGTTGCTCTGTGCATACTTCTAAAACTTCCTGTAACAGTTGCCAGTGGAGAACGCAGCTTCTCCAAGCTGAAGTTAATAAAAACACATCTACGCTCCACAAAAATGCCAGTGTTTATTATGTAGACAAGAAAAGTTACATTTGCTGTTCAGGCATTTGAAAGTTAAGTGTTACTTAAAATTTTTGAACAAGGCATTTTAAGTTGTTAGTTCTCCTTTATTGGGGTAGGTAACAGAACAGTACCATGAGAGGAGTAGAACAGGAAGAAGGCAGAATTGAGACCTTTCAAAGTTTTGGCTGAAGCGAGAGGGTTTGGGGGCTCCCCGCCTCAGGTGCCAAAATGTTGTGGGCTGGTCCTGGCCAAAAGATATGCAATAGGAAGCATTGTGGGGCAGGTCTATGGCCTGTGTTATACAGGAGGGCAGACTGGATGATCACAATGGTCCCTTCTGGCCTTAGAATCTACAAATCTACACTGCTGCTTAAAAGAAGATTCTCAGCTGCTATGCTGGAAGCCTTACCCCATCCAGCACCACCAGCCCCAGTGCTGCTGATAACCACTGGATTGAGCACCCATAAGCCAGACAGAAATGAGAGTATTACCTCTGCAATAGGCGCTTATCAGGATGTGGGTGCTATTAGAGTGTTTGATTATGCTTTATAAAACGGTGAATAATCTCAGACTCAGCTACCTGAGCAAAGGCCTCTTTTCCTGTGTTCCCTTGGTGCTGCTTCCCTGATCTACTGTGTTCATCTCACTTGATGGTCCTCGTGGTTTATCATCCCGGACTAGCAGGAGTGCACTTGTGGAACCTCCAGTTATGGAACTGGCATCCTGCTCTGGCAGCCTTCCAAAGCCTATGGTTATAAGCTTCAGAGCACAGTCCAAGGTATATTTGTTTATACAGGCCTTGAATTAAATATTATAACAGCCCGAGAGGTCACTAATTTCAGCGGATTGCCTCTGTTTGAGAGATATTTTTATCTCCATTTTCAATGTTGTTATAGTAGCTGAATACTGGTGTAATGGGGACTGTATAAGGGCCTCTCTGATAATACTTCCTCTGTTCCACTATTGATGCCTGCTTTTAATCCCTCCTGGGTTTTATAGTTTCAATTGACATACACTGATATTTCATTTTATAAATCAAGAAAATTTATTACTCCCAGAACAAACTATTACAGCCAACTGATACGTGCCTGAAATGGTGGGCTATAATGGGTTTGCTGGCTCACATTTAACTTTAATTACTGCTGACAAGATATGATATCCAGGGTAAAATGCTAGCTGTAGTACTTGGACCAATATCAGGACTTGTTTGCATGTGATTTGTTTTCCATGCATTTCCTCCATAGTTTGGAAGAGCAACTGGTTGCTGCCTTGACACCATACAGGTCTAGTGTGTGCTCAGCTGACGGTTCTGCAACGTTAGTAGACACCAAAGGTGCTCAGGTGCTACAATGACAAGCACCATGGGATTGCCTATAAATAAAATAAATAGGACTTCCAGGGCTCTCTCTCGGACATGAACGGTACGGTTGGTAGACAGCAGCTCTCTCCTCATCCATCCTTCTGTCTTCTTCAGTTGGTTTAACCCTCCTTCCATTCTCTGTGCTCTCTCCTCCTCCTCCTTTATCTGTTTGTTCCTCTTTTCTCCATTCCAACACGTTTTCCTTCTGTTCCACAATCTGCCCCACCACTTTCCAAGCACGTCTCCCTCTCGCTCTCCTACTCCTAAGCTTGCCCCTCTGTACCCTTATGTACCCTTCCCTATGTCCGTGGGCTCCCAGGTGTGGAGAGCGGCAAATGTTTGGATTTCACACAGAAAAACAAGCATTTGGTGATGTCATTGTCACCCTGGCCCAGACTCTCAAAACAAAACTTGTATTAGGGAAATGCCTGGTTAAAGAGTTTGGTCTGGCTTTGTAGCACTGGTTCTAACACATTATGTTGTGGTTTAAGAGATGCTTAACAAGTCTGTATATTCAATCTGGACCCCTTAGCTGTGCATCCAAAGATAGCTTTACTTTTCCAATCCTCCACTCTGCCCCTTTTGTTATTTAACTACATTAAAAGGCGAGTTCACACCCTTCATTAGCTGCAGTCAAGAGTCAGAGATTGTTTATTGAGACCTCCAGCTTTCTATTCCCTTACAGTATTTTGATTTTAAAAAGTGTTGTTTGATAAGCATTTTGTAAATTCTTTGATGATTTTGAGTTGTGATTTTTTTCCTGTGCAGTAATAGAGCTGGTCAGAAAACAGAAAATAACATCATGATAAATTATTCCCTCACTTTACCAAAACCCCTGACATGCTTTTCCACAGTCAGTTCTATTATTGAACATAAACTTACAGAAATTAGACACCCAGCTCCGAGTCAGCTCAGGTTTGTCCCGCTGGCATGGTTTCTAGGGTTTTAACTAGACAAAACATTTCCCATAATTTCCTCTTAGAAAACGATGTCTCAGCTTAATCAGAAAGCTTTTCCTAATATTCAGCCTCTTTTTCCTTAATTAACTTGCTATTCAGCAAATAAAGCCAGTGGAGCACTGCAATTACACTGATTATTTTTTTCTTTTTTTTGCAGACGTGAGGTCTAAGCTTGTAATGTCCTTCATGCAGACTGTGTTTTTGCTAGGCTGAGTCCCTGTAAACATACAGATAAAAAAATTACATGAATAAAATGCTCCCCTTTTTTTACTTCAACTCATTACTCCTAGTTACGTATAGCCACGAACCTTCTTCTTCCTCCTCAGTATTTACATCTATTATATATTTGCAGATATCAACTGCTCTAATGGTGTTTTAGTTAAGCTGTACATCATTAACTCTCCTAATCTTTCCAAGTTGGGAGCAGCAGCGGAAATTGTGTTTGGTGTACACTCATTGGTATTTAATTTGACACATGCAGCTGACCCTCACACAGCATTGCAGTTGAGTAGCAGCTAGGTGCTTACTTTACTTGGCATTAACTTTTTCTGTTCTGAGATGTTTTAATATAGTCTAGAAGAGAGGAAATTGAACCTGGCTTTCAAAATTTTCTGGAGTGCATAGCCAGATTCCCCCTTTTAGTGGGAAAAGCTTCCCACATTGGTGTGTCTAGCTTCTACTCTGGTCTGGTCTGGTCTGCACCTAAAAATTAGATTGACCAAGCTACCTGTGAAAAATGTTTAGCCCTGTGTGATGTAGTAAGGTCTGTACATGTAGATGCCACTAAGTCAGCAGAAGAATTCTAGCTACCGCCTCTCAGAAAGATGGATTAACTACATTGATGTAAAAGCTCTTTCTATGGCTGTAAGAAGCATCTACATATACAGACCCTGAACGATGTAGCTGGGTCAATTGCTCTAGCCATTGTTTAGCAGACATACCCTCAGTTTCTTCATTAAAAAAACAAGGGGCACAAATGGTAGAAATCTTTCAAAACAGTAGACATTTTAAAAATGACACTTTCTATACATGCCAGAATTCTTTTACAGTATCTGTGGTTCTTTGCGATCTGTTGTCCTCACAGATTCCACTTGTGGTGCCTATGCCACCCATGAGTGCAAAATTGGATTCTTTTGGCCAGCCATGTGCACTGGATCAACTTGTGTCCCTCTCACTTGAGAGTTTAAAGAAGGAGAGGGCCCAACTCTCTCTCAGTTCCTTTGCCAATACAGATTCCCAGAGGAGTAGGACTCTGTAGTAGTGGGGAAGGAGGGAGGGTCATGGCCTTATGTGAGCAACACATCTCAAAGAACCTCAGTTATGGTAAGGAAAGTAACTATTCTTTCTTCAAAGGGTTGTCCACATGGAGTCCGCTCTTGGTGAATAACAAGGAGTTGCCTGCTTACTTGGAGGTGGGTTCTATGAGTCCTACTTAAGTAATGATGGCTAGGCAGCCCTACCAAAGTGGACATCAGTCTGGAAGCCTCTACCAAATTACCCAACTCCACGTAGTTGCCTTAGAACTATGGACATTCTTCAAACAGACAGCAGAAGCTTCCTGAGTACTGGTGGAATGAGATGGATCTATGTGGTTAACTTGTAGCATGTTCTTATGCAATTGGAGACCCACTTGGATAATCTCTAGGGTGATATTGCCTGGCCTTTAACCATGTCAGCAGACAGTCTAGGTGTGTTCCTAAAAGATTTTATTCTTTTAAGGTAGTGTGACAATGCCCTTAACACTTGAAGCATGAAGATTTCTATATAGTAAGTATGGAGAATACTGCAAATACAAGGGGAAGTTTACCTGTGAAAAATGTGGAAAGTTTCTATATTTGACCACTGTAAGCAAGGGAAATAGTTCTGTCTTAATCATTGCTTCCCTGGTGCGAAACATTCAATAACTTCCCAGCTTGAAACATAGAAAGTATTTTCTCCTCTTCTATATCTTTATTTGTGGTTTACATTGTTGTTTGATAAATATATTTGAACAGAGCCCTATTTTTCTGGATCTTCCGTGACTCACCCTATCCACATGTCTGGGATGGGGCTTGGGCTTCAGCCCTGTACGACAGGGCTCAAGGAAAGAGTGCCACCTCCACCCCGACTCACCTCAAAGGCCACTCGGCCTGTTTGGGTTGGGGGAGCACAAATAAAAATTGCAGCATCACTGCAGAAGAGAGATCTCTCCCTGCCATCAGAAGGAGTTGCCTCACAGCCATTGGCTAACAAGAAGGCAGTAGCTAGCCAAGGAGCCACACCACTGCTCTGCCCTGCTACATCAGCACTTCAAAGAGCAGGGCCAATGGAAGACAGAAAGTAGGTGAGGGGGGAACGTGATTCCACGTGCCCCCCCCTCTTCCATCACCTGTGGTTGGGCAGGGGGGGGGTGTCTGTCTATTTAAGTTTAGGGGTCCCTGGGTAAAAAAATAGGTTGAGAACCACTACTTTAGATAATATATTGTACTATTCTACTGTATTGGCCCCATGCACTACAGTTTACAGTAGTGTCACCACACTATTTGGGATAATTATTATTGGTTGTACCATATACAGCAGCAAAGCACCTTAAGGGAAAAAATATCTCTGCCAAATAACAGATTAAAAAAACACCCTACTCTACTCCTGCCACTGATTTGTTGTTATTAAGCAGGCAAATCCTCTATGTTCTTCTTTTTGCATTGATCCGTGACTTGCTGCTATAGAAGGAAGGTAGTTATCAGGTAGTTAACTGTGACCAGATAGTTAACACAATTAATATTAACAGTGAGGGAGAAGGATCTCAGGCCAAAATAGGGAAATAACAGGTTAAAGGATACTTAGGTAAGTTGGATGTATTCAATCAGCATGGCATGATGAAATTCACCGTAGGGTACTTAAACTAGACAAAGCAATCTCTGAACCATTAGTGATTATCTCATTGGAGGATGGGCAAGGTCCCAGAGGATCAGAAAATGGAGTAAAAAGGAGAACCCTGGGAATTATATATCAGTCAGCCTAACTTCAATACCCAGAAAGATACTGGAACAAATTAATAAACATTCAGTGTGTTCAAACCTAGAGGATAATAAGGTAATAATAATAGCCAACATGTCAAGAACAAATCATGCCAAACCAACTTATTTTCCTTCTTTGACAGGGTAACCAGTCTAGAGAATGAGCCTGGGGTGAGGGGACAGTAGACATGATATACCTGGACTTTAGTAAAGCTTTTGACACAGTTCCACATGACATTCTCATAAACAAACTAGGGAAATATGGTTTAGATGAAATTACTATGTAAGCCTTCTTCCAGGTGGAGCCAGCATCAACAAGGGCTAGGTTCAGTATCTAGGGGTGCATTTTTAACAATACAACACAGAACGGGCTCGAGCTCCCACCCAGTGACCTGGGACAATTACACACCACCCCCTGGGCACCTCTAAGAGGCAATACTTCCCCTCTCGCAAGCACAGTCTGAGTGTAGCAAAACCTTTTATTAAAAGTAGGGAAATAACTCAGCATTAATTTGGGAAAACACCACAACTAGGGTTCATAAACCATGAGCCCACCCCCAAGTAAGTTGGGCAGTGTCCTTTTTCCCTCAGGTTCTTAAGTCCAGCAACCCAAAAATCCCTTTAACAGGCCCATCCCTTCTCTGCACCCCACTCACGGTTGCTGTCCTTGGCCAGTGCAGCCCCAAAGTTCAGAGGTTCATTTGCACAGTTCACCTCCCACCACGGGTGAAAGGGGGGGTAAGGAGGCACCTTACATGCTCCACTGCTCAGGCACTCACTTGTCACCCTGCCAGCCAATTGCTGCACCTCTCTGCATGGCTCTGCTCTGGCCCTCTCCACCAGCCACCCTGCTGACCAGTCACCAAGATGTCTTCATGGCCCACCACTTAACACTGCACTCAGTGATTTCAGCTGTTAGTGGGGGACCCTCACTGCTGTACACATTGGGCAGCCTTTTGCAATAGATACACTGTCCCAAAGTAAGTCTAATACTTGGACCTAGGTATCAGTGACTTCAGCTCTGCAACATGTAACAAGACTCTCAACAAAGTCAAAATTAGTTCTTTTATTATACCCTGGAGAGAGAAAGGGTCAAATGTTGTCTAGAACCCTTAAAGAAGGCCCACACCACCCTCTCTCAACTCATTGGGCTTTGGAACCTACCTAGCGAGTGCCATTCAGTTGAGGGTGAGTCCCTCCATCAGGGTATGCAAGGTACAGTTCTGCTGCCCTTGGTTCACACAAAGATAACAACTCTTTATTACTCCTGCCCCAATAACAAGGAGGCTGGGGAGCCAACACCAGCCACAAGTGATCATTTGGGCAAGCATCCCATCATACTAGGCAGGCTGGGTGTGTCCATGCAAACGAGATTAGCTCCTGAAGTCCTTTTCCACAGCTCACCACTAGATGTAAGGGGAGAGCTCATTCAGACTCTGCTTACAATTACAAGGAGCATGCATAGGTGTTTGAAATACTGTTTTCAAAGAGTACTTATCAATGGTTTGCTTTCAAACTGGGAAGACATATGAAGTGGAGTCCCAAAGGTGTCTCTCCTGGATCCAGAACTATTCAATGTTTTCATTAACCAGTTGGCTGATAGACTGCAGAGGATGCCTATAAAATTTACAGATGACACCAAGATGGGAGGCTTTGCAAGCATTTTGGAGGGCAGAATTAGAATTTAAAAGGCTCGTGATAAATTGGAGGATTGGCCTGAAATAAATAAGATGAAATTCAATAAAGAGACATGCAAAGAACTACTCTTAGGAAGGAAAAAAATCCAATGCACAGCTACAAAATGGGAAATAACTGAGAGGCAGCAGTATGATTGAAAAAGATCTATGGTTATAGTGGATCACAAATGTCAACAGTATAATTCTGTTGTGAAAAAGGCAAATATAATTCTGGGCTGTATTAACAGGAGTGTTGTATTTAAGACATGGGAAGTAATTGTTCTGCTCCATTTGGTACTGACAAAACCTCAATTAGAGTACTGAGTCCAGTTTTGGACCCCACACTTTAAATCAGAGTGAGTCCAGATAAGAGCAACAAAAGAGGTTTAAGAAAACATGAATCGTGAGGAAAGGTTGAAATAATTGGGTTTATTTACTCTAGAGAAGAGAAGGCCATGGAGGGACATGCAACAGTCTTCAAATATGCATAAGCAGACTCTGAATGGGCTCTCCCCTGACATCTAGTGATGAGTTGTGGAAGAGAACTGCAGGAGCTGATCTCATTTGCATGGACACACCCATGCTACCTATGTGCCAGCATGATCCCGGCAGATCAGCTGGCAGTGGAGAGGTGCAGCAATTGGCCAGCAAGGCAGCTGGTGGAGAGGCCCAGAGCAAAGCCCCGCAGAGATATGCAGCAATTGACCAGCAGGGCGACTGGCAGAGAGGCACAGCAATCGGCTGGGAAGGCAGCCAGTGGAGAGGACCAGAACAGAGCCCCACAGAGAGGTGTGGCGATCAGCTAGCAGGGGCTGGTGGAGACGATCAGTGAGTAGTGTTGTGAGTAAGTTGCCTTCTTACCCTGCCTCCACCTAGGGTGGGAGGTGAACTCTGCAGATGCACCTCTGGACTCTGGCTCTGCACTCACCAAGGACAACAACTGTAAGTGGGGTGCAGAGGAGGGTCAGGCATATTAAAGGGACTTTTTGGGTTGCTGGATTTAAGAACCTGAGGGGAAAGAACACTGCACAACTTATTAGGGGGTGGGTCTTTTGCTCATGGCTCACGTTTATGAACCCTGTTTGTGGTGTTTTCCAAATTAATGCAGAGTTACTTTCCTCCTTTTATTAAAATGTTTTTTTGCTACACTCAGACTCTGTACTTGCGAGAGGGGAAGTATTCCATCTTAGGCCTGGTCTACACTATGAGTTTATGTCGGATTTAGCAGCATTAAATTGAATTAACCCTGCACCCTTCCACACAACAAAGCCATTTTTTTCAACATAAAGGGCTCTTAAAACCGATTTCTGTACTCCTCCCCAACGAGGGGATTAGCACTGAAATCGTCATCACCGTTTCAAATTAGGATTAGTGTGGATGCAATTTGAAGGTATTGGCCTCCGGGAGCTATCCCACAGTGCACCATTGTGACCGCTCTGGACATCACTCTGAACTTGGATGCACTGGCCAGGTGTACAGGAAAAGCCCCGGGAACTTTTGAATCTCATTTCCTGTTTGGCCAGGCTCGCTCATCAGCACAGGTGACCATGCAGTCCCAGAATTGAAAAAGAGCTGCAGCATGGACCAAACGGGAGGTACTGGATCTGATCGCTGTGTGGGGAGAGGAATCTGTGCTATCAGAACTACGTTCCAAAAGACAAAATGCCAAAACATTTCAAAAAGTCTCCGAGACCATGAGGGACAGAGGCTACAGCAGGGATGCAACACAGTGCCGTGTGAAATTAAGGAGCTCAGACAAGTGTACCAGAAAACAAAAGAATCAAATGGAAGCTCCAGGACAGAGTCCCAGACATGCCGCTTCTACACTGAGCTGCATGCAATTCTAGGGGGGGCTGCCACCACTACCCTACCCCTGTCTGTGGACTCCAATGATGGGTTACTCTCCGCCATGCCTGAGGATTTTGCGGATGGGGAAGATGAGGAGAAGGACAAGCTTGAGGAGAGCACACAGCACACCGTTCTCCCCGACAGCCAGGATTTTTTTTATCACCCTGACTGAAATACCCTCCCAACCCAACGAAGCCAGAGAAGGGACCTCTGGTGAGTGTACCTTTTAAAATATAATACATGTTATAAAAGCAAGCATTTTTTAATGATTAAGTAGCCCTGAGGACTTGGGATGCATTCATGGCCAGTACAGCTACCGGAAAAGTCTGTTAACGTCTCTGGGGATGGAACGGAAATCCTCCAGGGACATCTCCATGAAGCTCTCCTGGAGGTACTCTAAAAGCCTTTGCAGAAGGTTTCTGGGGAGAGCAGCCTTATTCCATCCTCCCTGGTAGGACACTTTAACATGCCATGCTAGTAGCAAGTAATCTGGTATCATTGCATGACAAAGCCTGGCAGCGTATGGTCCCGGTGTTTGCTGGCATTCAAGCAACATCCATTCTTTATCTCTCTGTGTTATCCTCAGGAGAGTGATATTGTTCATGGTAACCTGGTTGAAATAGGGGAATTTAATTAAGGGAACATTCAGAGGTCGCTGTTCCTACTGGGCTGTTTGCCTATGGCTAAAAAGAAATCCTCCCCTCAGTTAGCCACACGGTGGGGGCAGGGGGGGGGCATTGGCGCTAAACTGTTCGCGTTGGCTAGCAGCGATCTTCCCTGATACCAGCCAGGCAGTGGGGTGAGGGGTAAAGCAATCATCCCAGAGAATTGGATGGCGGGGGGTTAGTTTGGTTTCTGCTGCTGCACGTTAACAGGAAAACCGCAGCACTAACTGACCAACTCAATGTGCTTTGCTTGGTATGGGAGAGGAGAGTGCTGCTGTTATGAAGGTTGCAACAGCCGAAAGACTATGGCTTACCATGGCCGCCTGCAAGTCGAATCCTGTTGCCTGGCACTGCGTGTGTGATCTCTAACACCAAAGCCACAGGCACTCAATATAAGATGCAAAATGTGACCTTGTACCAAAATCACATGTGCTATGTAATGTGAATAGTGTTGTTCATCATGAAAGAGTATAGCCATTGTTCTGTAAAATGTATCTTTTTAAATACTTCACTCCCTTTTTTTCCTCCAGGAGCTGCAAATGTTTCAAGCCTCCCTCCTCTATACCAAAGGCTATCTCAGATAAGGCGGAGAAAAAAAATGCACGTGCGATGAAATGTTCTCTGAGCTCATGCAGTCATCCGGCACTGACAGAGCTCAGCAGAATGTGTGGAGGGACACAATAGCAGAGTACAGGAAAGTGGCCGATGAACTTGAGGAGAGGTAGCGGCAGGAAGATCAGAGGAGGCTTGAGGCAATGCTGGGGCTACTGCGGGATCAAATGAACATGCTCCGGCGTCTGGTGGAGGTTCATGAACGGCAGCAGGATCACAGACTGCTGCTACAGCCCCTGTTTAACCACCCTCCTTCCTCCCCAAGTTCCATAGCCTCCTCACACAGACGCCCAAGAACGCGGGTGGTGAGGCTCCGGGCACCCAACCACTCCACTCCAGTGGACAGCCCAAGCAACAGAAGGCTGTCATTCAAGAAGCTTTAAAGTGGCCTTTTCCTTCCCTCCTACCCTCCTCCCACACTCCACCCGGACCACCTTGTGAGTTATCTCCCTATTTTTATAATCAATTAATAAAGAATACATGTTTTTTAAATGATAGTGACTTTATTTCCTTTGCAAGCAAGCTGTGATCGAAGGGGGCAGGGTGGGTGGCTTATAGGGAATTTAGAGGCAACCAAGGGGGCGGGTTTTCGTCAAGGAGAAACAAACAGAAGTGTCACACAGTACCCTGGCCAGTCATGAAAATGGTTTTCAAAGCTTCTCTGATGCACAGCGCTTCCTACTGTGCTCTTCTAACCACCCTGGTGTCTGGCTGTGTGTATTCAGCGGCCAGGCAATTTGCCTCAACCTCCCACCCCGCCATAAACATCTCCCCCTTACTCTCACAGAGATAGTGGAGCACACAGCAAGTAGCAATAACAATGGGAATATTGGTTTTGCTGAGGTCTGAGCAAGTCAGTAAACTGCACCAGCGACCCTTTAAATGTCCAAATGCACACTCTACCACCATTCTGCACTTGCTCAGCCTATAGTTGAACAGCTCCTTACTACTGTCCAGGGTGCCTGTGTACGACTTCATGAGCCAGGGCCTTAAGGGGTAGGCTGGGTCCCCAAGGATAACTATAGGCATTTCAACATCCCCAACTGTGATTTTCTGGTCTGTGAAGTAAATCCCTTCCTGCAGTTGTTTAAAGAGACCAGAGTTCCTGAAGAGGTGAGCGTCATGAACCTTTCCTGGCCACTCCACATTGATGTTGGTGAAAGTTCCTTGTGATCCACCAGTGCCTGCAGCACCATTGAAAAGTACCCCTTGCAGTTTATGTACTGGCTGCCCTGGTGGTCTGGTCCTAAGATAGGGTTATGCATTCCATCTATAGCCCCACTAGAGTTAGGGAATCCCATTGCAGCAAAGCCATCTACTATGACCTGCACATTTCCCAGAGTCACTACCTTTGATAGCAGCCCCCGCAATAGATTTGCCCACTCCAAATTGATTACCAACTGACCGGTAGCTGTCTGGCATTGCTAGCTTCTACAGGGCTATTGCCACTCGCTTGTGAACTACGGGGGCTGCTCTCATCTTGGTATTCTTGCGCTTCAGGGCAGGGGAAAGCAAGTCACAAAGTTCCATAAAAGTGCCCTTACGCATGCAAAAGTTTCGGAGCCACTGGGAATCATCCCAAACCTGCAACACTATGCGGTCCCACCACTCTGTGCTTGTTTCCCGGGTCCAGAATCAGCATTCCATGGCATCTCCAAATTACTGGGGACCACGGTTTTAGAGAAATCTGTGTTCATATCCTCATCACCGTGCTGCCGTCGCCTCCTCGCCTCATTTTTCAGGTGCTGGTTCTGCATAAACTGCATGATAATGCAATAGGTGTTTACAATGGTCATAATTGCTGCGGTGAGCTGAACGGGCTCCATGCTTGCTGTGCTATGGCGTCTGCTCGGGCAATCCAGGGAAAAGGGCACGAAATGATTGCCTGCTGTTGCTTTCACGGAGGGAGGGCGGGTTGACTGACAACATTTACCCATAACCACCCGCAACAAATTTTTGGCCCCATCAGGCATTGGGAGCTCAGCCCAGAATTCCAATGGGCAGCGGGAACTGCAGGATAGCTACCCACAGTGCACCGCTTGGAATGTTGACGCTTGCCACGGTACTGTGGACGCATACTGCCGAATTAATGTGCTTAGTGTGGACACATGCACTCGATTTTATACAATCTGTTCCCAAAAATCAACTTCTGTAAAATTGGAGTACTTTCGTAGTGTTGACATGGCCTTAGAGGCGCCCAGGGGGTGGTGTGTAATGGGTGGGAGCTCGAGCTGGTTTTGTGTTGTATTGTTGAAGAGGAACCCCTAGATATTGAACCCAGCCCTTGTTGCTGCCAACTCTGCCTGGTGGAAAGGTTACATATGTAAAAAGTTGTTATGAAGAGGATGGTGATCATGTGTTTTCCTTGACCACTGAAGGTAGGACAAGAAGTAATTGGCTTAGTTTGCAGCTAGGGAGGTTTAGATGGGACATTAGGAAAATGTTTCTAACAATAACGATAGTTAAGCACTGGAACAAGTTACCTAGCAATGTAGTGGAATCTCATCAACAGGAGGTTTTTAAGAACTGTCAGGGATGACCTAGGCATACTTAATTCTGCCTTAGCACGAGGGTGGGGGTGGAAGGAGAGAGGGATGGATTAGATGACCCCTTGAAGGCTCTTCCATGATTCTATGACCATCAAGCGTCAAACTGCACAAGGTTCTTTGCTACGCACTAGCTGAGCATCAGCCAGCACAGTGCTCTTAGCACCATGGACTGAAATGACCTGGAGCAGAGCACTGGCTTTGCCTGGGCAGTACTAGCACAGCAGTGTTGACGAGCTATGGGTGCCTGAGCCAGTCAAAGCAGCATTGTGCTTTCTACAGCTTTCACAAGCCGTAATGGGGGCTGGGGAATCCACTGATTGCCATTTGTAGCAGAAAGAACCTTTTCAAGATGAATATTTTCCTCTAACATGCACAAAGAGGCACCAGTATTTTGGCGGGGGGCTGGGAGAGGGTAGAGGAGGGGAAAGTGAACATGAAGCTACTAAGAGGAAGGAAAAAAGAAAGCTTTTTTTCCAGTCCAGTAAAATAGATTAAAAGGAAAAGGAGGGAAAACCACACACACACGCGCACACGCAAATGCCAAGCAAAGAAAGAAATGACTTTACAAGAAGTCAGTAATTTTGTGTCTCAGAATCTATGAGAAAAAAGAAAAAAAAAGCCATTGTGTTCTGGGGCCTAGAAAGGGCTGATTGGCTGACTGAAGAAGGAAGTACTTACATTAGTCAGATTGGCTGCAAGGTCTGGCTGGGCGCTAATGTGTTAAGCAGTTAGATGGCAGGCTGAAGCATGGATCACTTGAGCCAAGAAATAGTGAATTGGGCCTCATTGTTTTGTTTGCTTTGTTTTTCATTTTAAAATGTACTCATCTAGGTGTTGGATGCCTCACAGCTACTGCAGACGTGACTGGTACTTGACTTTTTGCTAAGATGCTAGACATTCTTGCAGAAAGTAGCAAGTGTCTCTAAATCCACAATGATGCAAACACTCACATTACTGCAATAAATTTTCCCGACAGCCATTTGAGTGCAAATTTTAAAAAACCTCGCTTAAACAGGAACTAGGGGAAAAAAGCAAATAAATAGAGTGGGTTCTTATTCCATAAAGTTAATCACAAAAGGCATTTTTTTTACCACCATTATTTAGCTCCAGAGGCCCCTTTAGTTAATTTTTCCAGTTATAAGTGCATTGATATAGTCAAGACAATGAAACATACTTAATCCATTTCAATACTGTAAACAGGCTCTGCCTGTTATGTTTGTGTTTGTTTTCTTTCCTTTTATCCTCAAGAACAAAAACTCTTTAATTTAAATGATAACTTTTTGCAGAACAAAACTTGCGTCATATGTTTAGAATGTGGAGCGCAAACATCTCCTCTTGGCAAGGCTTGTGCAGCTTCGAATGTTTGCCCTGGTGCGTATGTCCTCCAGAAGATAGATGACTGTTAGAAGATTTACAATAAGCTACATTTAATCAGTCAACCAGTTTATTTTTGATTTAAAATTGTGAAGCAAGACAAAGGTTTATAAAGTTTCAAAGACTATGCTAGATATTTAGACTGGGCTTCCTTGAGAAAGAGATACATTGCTCAGGGCTAACATTGCTTCTCTGTATAGCTCCTCATTGCTTTACTGCCAACAAAGTCTGTGGCACTGATTTTAAATCCAAATGTAACACTCATCGATCTGAGGCTCCGGGCAATGGGAAATCCAGCCGCTGAACAGTATGTTTTGGATGGGATTCCATAACCTAATACCCCTTCTCAGCTCTTTCTGCAGCATTTAGTAAGAAGGTACCCACACAGAAGAACTACCTATCAGGAGTGACTTTAATTATTTCCCTTTGAATGTTGGTAACTTATGACAACGTAGTGAATGTATGCCCGTGTATTCCAGAGTACATGAATCAGTCATTATAGGTTGACAGCACATTGATAGGGAAGGGCAAGGGAACTTGCTATGGCTTCCCAAATCTGCTGTGACATTTTCAGTGCCTGAATATGAGGGAGGAGGGGTGGAGCCAGAGGGTATAATTCTCCCCTAGAATCCAGCATTCCCAAAGCCCAGGCTGGGAATTCTGCATGTGTATTCATGCATTAGTTGCCTTATGTTATTGCATGAGGGTGAGCAGGGAGGAGAGGAAATTACTGCTGATGGAAATGACTTTAGGAAAGTAATTTGGTGTGATACAGCACGTCAGTATAAATCACTTATAAAAACCCTTTATTGTCGTGGCTACTCCTATGTCACGCCTATTATTCCTTACACTAGGAGGACAGGTTCTCAGTCAATGAGATCACAAGAGTCCTATCACATTATTCCATGGAAAATGAGCGTGGGAGGTTGTGAAGAGGTGTTGGTGATAAGCACGGTATAATATAGACTGAAGGGAGCGAGGAGCACTCAGGTTCCAGTTCACTCCAGTGGGAGTTGTGGGCGTTCAGACGGAGATGAAATGATAGCTTTCCTTAAAAGGCTGAAGCTTTACCCACATTATTTTTCACTCCACCTGACAGTTCCTCCTCCTGAACTGGGATTTTAAACCCTAATGCTCCATTTCATATCCTACAAACCCAGGCCCCATCCTTCAGCCTTTACCCCAAGTCATCCGTATTCATAGATGCAGCCCCTTTGACTACATGGGAACCACAGGATGAATAAGGATGTTGTGCATGAGTCAGAGTTGCAGGATCTGGTTCCAAGTTTCTTTCTGCCTTGTGTGGATCACTGACATTCATCCCAATTTAGAAACCCAGCTCTGACTTTTAATGTCTAAAAATGAACTTTCCCTATCCAACTTCACACCCCCTGCCTTTCATCTCTCGCTCTCACACACACACACACACACACACAATAAATCTAAGTGCTCAGTTTTTCCGTTTTCAGAGTTACTCTTCACACAGATTTCCTCCAACCCATTCAGTGCAGTGCAGAACAATGGACACTACAGTACTGAAGCTGACCTCAGTACCATGGAAGTGCAGCCTGCATGGGAGAACCAGGAAGAGTCTAGATGTATTTTCCTTCACTTTTTTCTAACTCGGGCATCTTTGTGGAAATGTATTCGTGCAGGCCGATCAGATCTCACACATTAAGCAGGGTCAGACCGGGTCAGGATGTAGATAGAGGCCTATTGAAAAACCAAGGATGTTGCAAGAAGAGGATTCCATATGTGGTGCTATTCCCTTTTTATTGCTATGAAACCAAAGTAGAGGATACTGTGCAGCAAGAGGCATAATTTTTCAAACAAAATGTAAAACTGTGACCCTGGTGATTTGTCATCATTATTTTATTATGCTTTCGTTTTAAAAAAAGTAAGTATTCCAGTCTCAAAAACCCTATTAAATAGTTTGAATCTCTTTTACTTAATTTCCACTTAAGCTCCAAATAAATTGCACATTGTGTTTTGTACATGCGGTCGAAACAGACCCATGAACCCATTTGTTTTAAATTGAATCAATTTGAACTTTGAAAACCTTTCTATGTAATGCGACAGCCCAGCTTTGCACGCATGTGGCATGAAAGCTACGAACTAAACGGTTTGAAAGACGCTCAGGACATGGATAGTACTTTGAAAACACCATTGTAAACTATACATACATCTGAGATTACTTGGGTGCACAGTTGAACCCAGTAGCAAGGGTTTGAAAAACCGTAAAAGGAGAGTTTCTGAATGGCAAACAGATATCCTTTCTTTAGGGCTGATTGGGCTTGAGCCCACGTTGTTCTTAAGATAAATGTGCATGTTTTGCTACAAATTAAAAGAGAGAAACTACGTCCCCTGGATCCCTTTGTTGCACATAAGAAAAAGAAGATGCTGAGATCCATGGGCAGCTCAGACAAAAGGCACTTCAGCATTCACATCTCTTACTAAAGCAATTGTTCAATGACTGGCGTGAGAGCGGAGTCCTAGGAACACAATGTGTCTATCAGGTAAGGCTACATCTTACATAGCAACACATACAACGATATAGCCCCTTTTATCCCACAGGCCTTTACAGACCCTAAAATACAAGCTACCTACCTACACAGGGATCACTTCACCCACCACTGGAATGTAGCTGCAGTCAGGTGCAGCAGCTTTGTAACAGTGCACCACAGCACCGAACAATAGCTTGTAGCAGGAAATGAAAAGTACATTTTAACCAACTGCATTTGGTTGGGACCCTGAGTTTAACACCCTCACATCATGGGCTTTTATTGGAAAGGGATAAGAACCCTTGTTTTGCGAAGAGGGATAATCTCACAGTCAAGTTTCAGAGTAACAGCCGTGTTAGTCTGTATTCGCAAAAAGAAAAGGAGGACTTGTGGCACCTTAGAGACTAACCAATTTATCTGAGCATGAGCTTTCGTGAGCTACAGCTGATGAACTTCATCGGATGAAGTGAGCTGGAGCTCACGAAAGCTTATGCTCAAATAAATTGGTTAGTCTCTAAGGTGCCACAAGTCCTCCTTTTCTTATAGTTAAGGCATTAGAGAGTGAGCCTGGGTTCTAATACCAGCTTTGCCGAGACTCTCTGTGATCTTCAGACAAGCCAACATCACTGGGTGCCTCAAGCTCTCTGCCTGAAACATGGGGCAATAATACCTCCTTGCTTCACAGGGGCATTGTGAGGCCTAATTCATATAGTCTGTGAAGTCTGAGATACTCAGAGAGAACGTGCTATAGAAATATAATCCACAGTATTATTGCTGTTATACCCCTCGTAGCAGGGTGCTTCTAAAGCAGCACACTAAGGCATTGATTCTGTACTGACTCAGAGGGACAATGCTACGTATAGAACAGCTACTACCACATCTGACTACACCTCGATTTTCCTTAGAGTTTAGCAGTCAGGTACTTCTCAGATACAGTCAGCCTTAGTAGAAGGTCTGATGGCAATCTGGGTTGGTGAGCTGGCAACTATTCATATAAGGGCCATTGGTTAGGATTTTGCAGCCCAGGTCGGCTCTCTGGTGCTGGAGAAGAACCTAATTCACATTCAGCACTGGATTATACAAACTCCTTAAGCCATCAACTGATTGGATTTGTTCTTTGACTATCAATGCTCCAAATCTGCCAGCGGAGTTCAGATTAACTTCCTCCCAAGGTTTAAAAGTAATTGTGATATTTTAATTATTATTTCCATACATGACAAGAGTTTCAAAAGTGCCTTTTTCAGTATGTTCATTGGCACTTTCTTCAGCTATAACGCTGCTCCTTTGAGGATATTCTCCCCTCTGGATTTCCTATGTGATCAATTCTCAGTGATGAAAGAGCATGGGTGTAGTCTATGGATACCTAACAACCATAAATACTTAAATGAGGGAATGTAGGATAAGAATGGGTCTTTTCCAGAGATAAGAATGAAACGTTGATTCATATATGAATGTTACAACTTTCAAGCTATTGAATTAATAACGTTCCAAAAAAGAATCATACACAAAAAAGCTACATTGTCAAGAACAATATTGAACAGATCTTCTCTTTCCCTTCCATCTGTTGTAATACATTTGTGCGAACCATGTTAGTATCGGTTTTTACTCACGGCTGTACAAGTTTAAGAGAAACAGATCATAAGAGCCTATTTATGATGCTCGGATGTGTTTGGAGCATGTGATTGTGATATTTAAAATATGGATGTGTGACTAAAAGTACAAAGTCTTTTCAGAAGAAACAACCCAGAAGGAAAAAATTATGCCATTCACCTTACCACGTGGAGGCCTACATCTCATTACAGCATGCTTATCTACACTCCCACTTGACTCTACAGCTGTCTAGCCAGAGACCAGAATGATACATCTGGAAAAGTTGTGTGGGCTGAGGGAGTTTACATTCATTTTGCAATGTTCACAAGAAAACTAACTGTAGAAAGGCCAGCACATTTTACTTCCATCTACTTGCATTAAATAAAAACATACTGTATGTTATTTTAACTTTCTGAAACTTGTTTCTCATTAGAAGGCATGAAGAACCCGTGTCTTGAAGCATCTAGTGTTTGCTCTGGCATTCACTGTGTACTAGCAGAATGCTTCAACAGGCTTGTAGGGGTAAGTATTAGCTAACAAATGTAGAGCAAGCAACAAAGCAGGTTTGAAATGGAGGAACATCAGTGCAAAGAATGCTCCCTGAATAAGTTTGTAAAGCTGTGATCCAAGAATTGGCATCTCTGCTAGTTATGAAGTACAAAAATCCTCACACTGAGCTATATCAGTATCAAACATAGCAGTTAAAATCAATTATTTTAAAATGTTGGTTAAAGACAAAATTAAAACTTGTGTTTGCATTGCCTTACAAACAATTGCGGCTAGGCAAATTCTTCTTCCTCATTAAAATACATGTAATGAAAAAAAATCACTGCAGTATATTGACTCATTGGTATGATTCAGAAATTTGTGGATTTATCATCACTGTTCAATTAATACCACATGGAGTACACAGCCACATTTTCTATTTTTTTAAACTGTAGAAACAAAATTGGATAGGGAAATCTGATAACTGCTTGGACTGATGGTAGGCTCCAAATCTTAATACCTTAGATTTAATAACTGAGACCTGAAGAGATTTGTGTATATCAATGGGTCCACCAGGTTTTCTAGAACAGGATATTTTATCTACGGAGTGGTTTTTGTTCGTTGCTTGGAAGAGGAAAGCTAGCTTTCCTTCCTTTTTACACTGCCAATTGTTTTACTCAAATTTGAATGAGCTAGTACAAATAAGGAATTCTTTTCTCTACAGCTATGGAAGAAGATACTCCAGTCAAAAACTGGTTTACCACTTCAGCAAATCCTGCCTGTAAATGTCTGGCCAGTGACTTCTACTATTTCAGTGGTGTAACTTTCTTTAATTTTGGCACCAAACATCTATTTGTGGAATACTATTGTTGCATAATGGAAATGGAGAATGGTTGGCATGGATGAGCACTCAGAGCAGCCATCACCTCCTCTTCAGGAGTTAGGCATCAACCCAGCTATTTTAGGTCCTTTGGATGAGATGTGAAATTGAAATCTGACCAACTCGTTTGAAACTAGTATAGATGGTAATCTGAAATCCTGGCCATGCCCTAACTTGGGTGGTAACCATCTACTATTTTCTTACACTTTTAATATATATTTTAAAACCCCCAGATGAACTGAATAATGTTCCCTTTTATAACAGCACATTAATGTAAGAGAGCTTTATTTTCAACTAATACAAAAATTTTAAACAGGCAGTTAGTTTTGAGCAGGTTAGTTTGTTTCAAAGAATATAGCTGACACGGACATCTTTTGATATTCCAGAATAATACACAGTAAATGAGAAAAAGTAGTCAATCCTCTCCCTCCCCCGATGAAGACTGACTAAATGATTTATTAAGATAACATGCACCTTCTCATTGATTGAATAGGTAATAATTCCACTCATGCAAACATATGAAAAAATAACTTTTGATTGTGAAAAGAAAACCTTATACAGATTTGTCTTTTTTAAAGAGAATTAAAATCTGGTCACCTTGGCATCGAATGAGGTGAGTTTTAATAGGGCACCGCATAATGTCCTAAGTTATTTAAAAGGCTCAGCCTTGCGATGTTCCGATGTGGAGTGTAGGACTGTTCAAAACATCAAAATGAAGGATGACATTTTCCAAGCTTTGTTCATCTGAACCTTACAAAGTACAGAGGCAACATTAATTTGTCATTATATTAACCCCAGATGATGATTCCAGAGCTGGCTGGTTAGCAATAATGCATTTTGAGGAAGAGCCTTGTTCAGATACATAGTTCATAGCAATATCAGAAAGTTAATTTACACAAATTGTTCACTTTCACATTTTGTTGGCTGAAAATTAGTCCAAACCTAACGACATATGTTTTCAACATTTAAAACAGATCGTATGTTTTCTAAACCTTGATTGGTTGAAATATAAGAATTCTAATTTCCACATTTGCTCCCAATTTTTTTTTTTTTTTTTTTGAGAGAGAGAAAGTAGGCTGATAGGTCACTAACAACCTGTCTTTGTAGGCAACGTGGTGCCCGTGTGTGCGCAAAATGAGTGGTATAAAAGGTTTTAGATGATAGATTATTGTCTAGGGGTGGGAGTCTCCAAGCCAGTGGGAGGGCTGAGTGTGCATTCTGGTACATTTTAGCATTTATACAGAACTTCCTCCAAAAATATTGAGTTGCTTACTTTTATACTGAACCATATTAAGAGTTTCATTCCTATATGAATCGAATTAAAGAGCCTTGATTAATAAAATTCACAGTAATATCCCAGTACCTTTAGATAAACATTTGTTTGTAATATCGTTTATAAGTATTATTGACATTTCCTGGGTTGACAGTTTCACCCCGTTTATCACTGACAGTTTGAATTATTTTTTCAGCTGTGGATCATGTTAATTGTGGAAGAAGCTCATAGATAGGAATGTGAGATAAACGTGCCTAATACCTTTAATGTATGTGATGACTTTACCAGGCTTATGGTACTGTATTTACTGTAAACAAAAGGTCATGCTCATAGAGGTAATGGGGCAAACTATGAACTATTCTGCATAGTTACATCTGGGCAGCTTGGCACAAAAAAATATACTATCTTTCAAAGTATGCTTAGCTATTTTAATTAGCACTGGTGTCACTGACCTTGGGGAAAGCAAACATTGACAAGCAAGTGTAAACCAAGGAGGAATGAGTCTTTCTGGTTAGCATACACTGCATTTTAGTAATAGTTGATTAAGAAAAAAAGATGGACTACTAAAAAGGTAAATCAACAGAACAATGTCTCTCAAGCTTTTCCTTTTGGGAACACCAGGAAGGAATGCAGGGACTGCATGTACATTTAAACATTCTTAAACAGAAAAGCAATTCCACAAATACAGTAGCTTTAGACAGCCTAAATTACAAGCACAACAATAGGGTCAGTCCCCTTCACATACTGAAATGCAGGAGGGTCCCCCGAAGAGATACTGTGTCTGTTACATGGACTTTTTAATAAAATAGCATTGATGTAGTTTTGTTAATAATGGAAACTTGTCCTTTCAAAACAAACTAGAAAACTATACCACAATTTTCTTAAATTTGGAATCAAGTGTTAATTTGGGGGCCTGATCCTACCTGGATCCCTGGTGATAATCACTTTTATCTTATGTATAGAAGCTATCACACTTGTGTGTGTGTGTGGACAGTAGTTAGTTCTGAAAAACATGCAAATGTGCATTATGTATTGGAGGGCAGATCTAAGACCTCAAGAAGGTAAGTAAGTTAGCATGCCACTGGTGAGAAATGGATTTAGAAATACTTGTTTAGAAATTGAGTTCCAATCCCAATTCACAACATGAATTATTTTATAAGGACCATGCCAAAGTTGACGGGCCCAAAATGCCATTTACAATAAAATGTTAAAGAAATGCCTTTTTGAGCCTGAAAAATCAGCAACCTTGCAAATCCAATACTGCCACACTGTTAAAATACTAGCTACTCTGCTGGGTGATAAGCTTTAAATCCAGGTTTGTTTTTGATGGTTGTGTATGCAAGTCATGCTTCAGCTCTACACTGCCATTCTGCAAACTTCTTTGTGATGAGGCAGGATATTGATACTATTTCTACTGTACAAGAATCCTTCTCTTGGGATTTCCATGATTCAGCATTCCACCCTCTAATAACTGATAACTAACAAAAAGTAAGACCAATCTTGTGTGGTATCTCAAAGTAAATATGGCTCTAAACTGAGTGAAATTCCTCATAGCAAATTTACAAATGTATGAACTTTACATTCTTTTAATAGATGCATGTTCTTTCCATTGCCAGTTCAAATGTAATGTATTCGACATATGTTTCATAGTAAGAGAGATGGACTACTTTTTCCCCTAGTTTAAGTAGGCA